>NC_080574.1:11250000-11875000 GCF_029962835.1 Magnolia sinica | reverse complement strand
TAGAAGAGATACAACTAAGAAAAAGTACTAGGATTAGAAGAGAAACTAATCTAGGAGATGATTTTTTCACCTTCATAGTAGAAGATGATCCTACAACTTATACAGAAGCGATTAACTCTCCAAATGCAACCTTTTGGAAAGAAGCAATAAATGATGAATTGGAATCTATAATATCTGATAACAGTTGGGAACTTGTATACCTACCACCTGAAAACAAACCAGTAGGCTGTAGATGAGTGTTTAGAAAGAAACTAAAACCAGATGAGATTATTGATAAGTTTAAGGCTAGGTTGGTAGCAAAAAGTTTTAAACAAAAGGAATGAATAAATTACTTTGATACATATTCCCCAGTAACTAGGATTACAACTATTAAAGTCTTAATAGTGATAGCCTCCATATATAAACTGGTGTTACACTAGATGAACGTTAAGACGGCTTTCCTAAATGAAGACTTAAAAGAAGAAATATATATGGAATAACTTGAGGGTTATAAGATATCAGGTAAAGAAAATAAAGTATGTAGACCAATTAAATCATTATATGGTAAATAGGCCCCTAAACAATGGCATGGAAAATTTGATGGTGTTTTAGAATCAAATGGCTATTATATAAATGATGTAAATAGATGTGTATATAATAAAATTTTTGGAAATGATTATGTTATTATATGCCTTTATGTTGATGACATGTTTATTTTTAGAACTAATATTAAATTAGTTAATGCAACTAAGAAATTTTTGTCATTTAAGTTTGATATGAAAGACTTAGGAGAGTTAGTGTAATCTTGGGTATTGAAGTAATCAGGAAAGATGGTGTTATTATATTATCACAATCTCATTACATTGAAAAGATATTGAGAAAGTTTAACTATTTTAACTATTTACCTATCAATACTCCTTATGATTATAGTGTAACTCTCATGAAAAATACAAAAAATAGTGTGTCTCAATTGGAGTATTCCAAAATAATTGGTAGCCTCATGTATCTAACAAACTACATTAGACTAGATATATCTTTTGCAGTAGGAAGGCTAAGTAGATATACACATAACCCTGGAAAAGAGCATTGGAATGCCTTGTCTAGGATTTTGAGATACCTAAAAGGCAGTATGGCCTATGATTTACATTATAATGGTTATCCCCCTGTATTGGAAGGATACAGTGATGCTAACTGGATCAGTAATTTAAATGAAACAAAATCCACTAACTGATATGTCTTCAGTTTGGGTGGAGGAGCAGTCTCTTGGAAGTCTACTAAGCAGACATGTATCGCTCGGTTGACTATGGAATCCAAGTTTATTGCCTTAGAAAAGGCTGGATTAGAAGCCGAAGGGCTTAGAAATTTCTTAGTTGATATACCATTGTGGCCAAAGCCTGTATCGACCTGTCTATTCATTGTGACTATCAAACAGTTATAGCAAAAAAAAAGAGTAAAATATACAATGGAAAGAGCAGGCATATTAGATTCAGACACAACATAGTGAAACATATGTTGCGTGATGAAGTCATATCTATTTACTTTGTGAGGTCAGAAAAGAATCTGGTAGATCCTCTGACCAAAAGACTATCTAAAAGGTTAGTTAATGATACATCGAAGGGAATGGTGTTGAGCGTAATATATGAGTTACCAGTGTCGGTAACCCAACCTATATAAGTGGAGATCCCATGAGATATGTTAAATGAGTAAACAACAAGACACGAGGTAGACGATTGCACTGAGTTATATGAGCCCCTTATATGGTGTATAGTGTGAGCAACAACGAAGAAGAATGAGTTTTTTAGAACTCTTAATAGATCTATAGCCATATATTTAATGGTGTATACAGTTGCTGCATACACTTGATGGAATTCGCCTACATGGGTGTGGAGGTAGATGCCGTTTCCTATGAAAATCTAGGCAAATTCTCTAGAGCACTCATGAAATCCAGGTAATGGTGTATGGCCGAAATGCACTGAACCGCATAATCACTTGCAGAGGAAGAGTTGTGTGAGTGACGTGTACTTATAATCTACATTAAAATGATTCAGGTTCAAGACTATGGTGTCACCTGATTTCTGTAGACTTGTCTTGCTTACTCTAATATCGGTTCAATTCTATGGTGACACCAACACCATTGCACAACTATTACGCTTTAACCCGAAAGAGTTTTATTTTGAAACATGTGGGGGATTGTTGTATTTTGTTTCAAAATAATTATTAAAAATTTTAAAATTTCAAATTTTCAGTTTCCCTCCACATTTGAAAATTTTGGTGTTTTTGGATTGTGCGTTTTGTTCCATATCGGATTTGACAAAGTAAATCCTCTTGTATATAAGATAGGCCTTTTGCCTTGGGCTTAAGCCCCATTCAGGGGGTATGTGAATTTGGTCTTATGGGGGGCTATGCCAATAGCTCTAATCTATGTCATTGACCACACACGCGCTCGCGCACGCCGAGCTGAGTCTGAGTTTGTGTTCGTGTGCGCATGCACGACGCAACATGATGGGACGGGACTGGCTGGGCTGGGTGTGGGTGTGGTGTGAGTGTACTCGCGAGATTTTATTTGTATCACGCCCCAACTCAGAACCGGGCTCATAAAATTTTCGATCGCTGAATCCGGCGCCGACAGCCTCCGTAGAACCCCATTCTCGGTTCCCGGCACCCATTCACCAGGTTCCGATCGTGTGATACTACAAGGAGGATTTATAATCATCAGTCTGATTCATAATAAGTATAACCAAAAGCATAACCCACGAACAATAATCACAAGAACACCACCACAAAATCCACTATGATAAAAAACTTTTGAGTACAATGCGTCTGAAAGAGAAAATACAAAGGTAATGCGAATAAGAAAACTCCAAAGGCTCGACCACACACTCCTGCTGCTGCTATACTATGGTTGCGACCTGGCGTTACCTGCACGCATCAATCGTGCATAAGCTTATAGAAAGCTTAGAGGGTGGTGTAAGTGTGTGCGCAATATAAGCGTGCTCAGAATGAAAGGTCAGAGTAATGCGAAATCATGGTGATGAGTACATGAATGCAATCAGCCGTACCAAGGCCATGCAATGCAAAATGCAAGTTAAGCATGTCAATCCTCATCCACATATCAATGCAGCTCCTCACTAGAGCATCAAATCAGTACGGTTCTCAGTCTGGATAATCACCGGAGTCAAGTACACTTCACACCAGCTTGCCGCCCTTATCCGGACACACAACTGGGAGGGTGGAAGAGACCTCACTATCGCAAGAAAATATAAGTCATAATAGAAGAGGAAGCAAGGCATCGTCATATCAAATCGAAGACAGCATATAGGATACAATACACAATCAATCATCAAAGAGATGGGGATAGCGCTCTTGAATTTCAGCCTCGCGCTCCCATGACACCTCATCGACAGAATGGTGACCCCACTGAACCTTCACCAAGGGAATGACCTTGGTTCGGAGGACCTGCTCCTTTTGATTAATGATACGTACTGGCTGCTCAATATAAGAAGCGTCCTCACGAACCTCCAACGGCTGCCAATCGATAACAAGAACTATATCTGACCCATACTTCCTCAACATAGAGACGTGAAAAATGTTGTGGACGCCAGACAACTGAGATGGTATGACAAGTCGATAGGCTACAGCGCCAATGCGCTCAGTGATCTCGAAAGGTCCTATGAATCTCGAGGCAAGCTTGCCCTTCGCTCCAAATCGAACTACACCCTTCATGGGCGAGACCTTGAGATACACGTGGTCCCCTACATCAAACTCCAAGGGACGACGCCGGCGATCAGCAAAACTCTTCTGCCGGCTCTGAGCTGTGCGCATCCTCTGCCTGATGATATCAATAACTTCTGATGTCTCCTACATAAGCTCGGAACCTAGGAGACGCCGCTCTCCAATCTCGGTCCAACAACTCGGAGATCTGCACGGTCTGCCATATAATGCCTCAAAAGGAGCCATGCCAATGGTCGCCTGATAGCTGTTGTTGTATGCGAACTCAACCAATCACAGATGCTCATCCCCACTACCATCGAAGTCAATCACGCAGGCCCGAAGCATATCCTCAAGGATTTGGTTGACCCTTTCAGTCTGGCCATCGGTCTGCGGATGATACGCGGTACTGAACTACAAATCAGTGCCCATAGCTCTCTGAAAGCTCCTCTAGAACTGAGACATGAACCTCGGATCTCGATCAGAAACGATCGAGATTGGAACGCCGTACAGTCTCACAATCTCCTCAATGAATAGCCTCACAAGCTGGTCTAAAGGCCAAGTCGCACGAATCACAAGAAAATGTGCCGACTTCGTCAGACGGTCCACGACAACCCAGATGGCGTCATGACCGCGCTGAGTCCTCGGTAAACCCATAATAAAATCTGTAGATACGTGCTCCCACTTCCACGTCGGGACACTCAACGGCTGCAATAGACCAGGGGGTCTCTGATGATCGGCCTTGACACGCTGGCATGTGTCACACTCGGTCACAAAACTAGCGATTTGGGGCTTCATCCCCACCTAAAAATACTGTCTCCTCATATCACGATACATCTTCGTCGAGCTAGGGTGGATAGAAAACCGCGATCGATGTACCTCGGTCATAAGATCTCTGCGCAACTCGGGAATATCTGGGACACATAATCGGCCTTTGTAGCGAAGTCCACCATCAACACCAATCTGCCAATCTGTCTAACTCTCAGATGCTGCCTCTGCTTGATAATCCTGTAACGACACATCTGTCTGTTGAGCCTCGATTACCCTTGCGACAAGAGAGGGTTGAATCGACATGCTCGATAGCTGAATGATAGAAGACTGCAAACCAAAATTGAAGTCATACTCTGCTATATCCTCGAGCATCCTCCACTCCTGAATTATCATATGTGCCACTAGGCCTCGTGGCTAATGGCTGAGGGCATCAGCCACCACATTCGTCTTGCCTGGGTGGTACTGGAGGTCAAAATAATAGTCCTTTAGAAGCTCCATCCAGCGTCTCTACCTCTTGTTCAGTTCAGACCGAGAAAATAGATACTTCAAGCTCTTGTGGTCAGAGAAGAGCTCGAACCTAACCCCATAGAGATAGTGTCTCCACACCTTCAGTGCGAAGACGACTGCTGCCAGTTTTAAGTAACGCGTGGGGTAGTTCAGCTCATGAACCTTGAGCTGACGAGATGCAAATGCTACAGGTCTGCCGTGCTACATCAGGACAACACCCAATCCAATATGCGAAGCATCAGTAAATACCACGAATCCATCACTCCCAGAGGGAAGAGTGAGGACAGGAGCAGACATCAGACGATTCTTCAGCTCCATAAATGCTCACTCATAGGCGTCACCCCAAATAAACTCTACGCCCTTCCGAGTCAACCTGGTCAACGGGGCTGCAATACGGGAGAAGCCCTCAATGAAACGCCGATAATATCCCGCTAAACCAAGGAAACTACGGATCTCGGACGTAGTCGTGGGCTGGCTCAATTGACGTACTGCCTCAACTTTCGAGGGGTCCACTGCGACACCCTTCCTCATCACCACGTGACCGAGGAACCTCACCTCCTCATGCCAGAACTCACACTTCTCCAGTTTTGCATACAGCTAGTGGGCACGGAGGGTCTGCAAAGTGATCTTCGTATGCTGCATATGGTCCTTACGGGTCTTTGAATATATCAGAATGTCGTCGATAAAGACCACAATAAACTGATCGAGATATGGACGAAAGGCCTCGTTCATCAACTGCATGAAGACCGCGAGTGAATTAGTCAGTCCGAAGGACATGACCTGAAACTCAAAATGACTGTAACGTGTCCTGAAAGCAGTCTTCGGGATGTCCTCCTCTCGAACACGAATCTGATGATAACCGGAACGCAGGTCAATCCTTGAAAAGAACTGTGCACCCTGCAGCTGATCGAATAAATCATCTATCCTCGGGAGCGGGTACTTATTCTTAATTGTGACCTAGTTGAGCTTGCGATAATCTATGCAGAGCCTCAACGAGCCATCCTTCTTCCTAACGAAGAGTACCGGCGCTCCCCAAGGTGAATTGCTGGGACGAATGAATCCCAACTTACGCAACTCGTCCAACTGACGCTGCAGCTCACGCAACTCCATCGGTGCCATACGGTACAGGGCCTTCAACATAGGCACGATACCAGGCACAAGGTCTATCCGGAACTCAATATGACGGCACGGAGGCAATTCCGGAATCTCCTGGAACACGTCGGGGAAGTCGCAGACCACCGGCAACCGATCAATACACAAGGCAATAGGTTCCTCGACTGCGCAGGACATCAAGTAAGATAACGGCTCTCCTCGGGGCTCTGTAACGAACTGAAACTACGGCAAGCCTGGTATGCAGAATGTGACTGTCCTCGCAGAACAGTCCAAAATAGCGTGATACTCGGCAAGCCAATCCATGCCCAAGATAATGTCGAAATCTGTCATCGGCAGCACAAATAAGTCAGTGGGCAAAAAAATATCTCTGACTAGAACGGGGCAAGATGAACAGAAACATCCCAATACTGTGGTCCTTCCCAAGGGCGTCAATACGGTCAACTCTCACTAGTAGAATCTGTCGGTAATTGTTGAGGGTCAAATATTGCATATCAGACCCTGTTATTGCCTAAATTTTCAAACATGATACTGTTTAACGGCCCGATTTAAATCGTGTTTGTGTTGCAGGGCGTATTTACGAGCTTGGACTGGGAAAAGGTATTAAAAGCATGGATTTAATGGTCTGAAGTCACCAAGGCAAGCGATGGACCCCAGGAGACCAAGATCGACGGATGTGTACGCCAGGGATTTAAGAAAATCGAGAAACTGAAGCTCAAGTGGCCCAAAAGACATCCAGAATGCAAGATCACAGGGTTCCCACCATCCGTTCAGCTCAAAAATTCATACATCACCCGAGGACCATAAATTAACCGTACACGTCGAATTTCATCCGTTCAATCCCTGTGCAAGTGTCCCAACGGACAGATCAGCCCATAAACCCTTGATTTGGGGCCCACCTGCTATCTAGATATGCCTCAAATTTGGTCTCAACGCCTTAAATAGAGAGGCTAACTGAATGAATGGTTTGGGATTTGTAGGAACATCACAATGGGCCCCGTTTACACAGCGTGTGTACATAAGGTATACACATGCGCTGCGCACCGAACCATGTAAAGCGGGTCAGCGCTGTTGACCCGCGTCTTCTTCCCAAATATGGTAAGTGCCGTTTCACGCAGCGAAACGGACGGACGGCAGCTGTTTTACGGACGCTAGTGGGCCCCACACATTGTCCCAGTGGACAATCCAAACCGTCCATCGTGTAGAGGGCCGCGACTACTACAAAACCTTGCTGAACTTTTGGACCCATGCAAGTACACGTGCACGATACAGAGGCCACAAATAAGCAGTCCTGCGACGTTCAAAATGATTCTTGGCATGATTTCTTCTCTGGGCCTCGTGAATGGACGTTCAAAACCACCCATTCTTGACCGAAATTTCATCATGAATCTAATAGACGGGGTGAATTTCTCCGAAAATACCCCTGTGGAGCCCCATCAACTCGACAGCGAACTCTTCTTTGCGCAAGGCCTGTTTTCCGCATCCGGACGAGTCCGGGATTTGCGGGGAGTAGTGGGTCACGATCGTGAATATTTTGAGTGATCCAGACCGTCCAATGTGTCCACAGGGACGCCAATAACCTAGCCAAGATTTCAGAATCGACAGATAAGTTGATATTACGCCGCAAATACACTCCAAACGCAAGGCGTTTTGCGCTTTTGCTTCGCATGCGAATTCTACTGCTGGAAAAAGACTCCCGACTGAAGTTGTACAAGGACGGAAGCCATTGCCATGGGGTCTTCTATAAAGGAGAGAGGATTCAAGCTGGAAAAATCATTCAAGGACGGATTGGTTTGGCTTGGACGATTGCACAAGAGAGAATAGTTAGAGTTTGGTATTTTTTATTTACTTCTTTTTATTTTTATTTTTATTTTAATTTATTTATTTTTAAGAGATCCAGCTCATCCATGTCTGGCTGAACCTCTTAGCTAGGGCTAAGAGGTGAAGCCTGTAGCGTGATGGGAGACTGTTGCTATGCCTTTTATTTAGACTGAATTGATTTTTGATTTAATTTTATTATGAGAATATTTGTAGTCTTTAATGGCCTGTGGTGACTGACATTACAATGGGTTTGCAATAGCTTTGAGTATTTCTTTTTTCTTATTTTGATTATGACGTCAGGAAGCCCTGTTGTTCACCATCGTCTCCTGGACATGGTTGGATGTCGGTATCCTTCCTAATCTTCATAATCATCTGATTGGTTGGTAATTGGTTTAATTCTGTTGTTGACTTTGTCTCCTGGGCAGGGTTAGATGATGGAATCCATTCTAATTCATATACCTTTCATCTTTTAAACCAGATCAAGTAACGTTCAGTTTAAATTTCATAATTCTTGATGCAGGCATAAGATCTCCCTGATCCCTACAAGTGGATCCTCTGAATCCCTAGTTTCCTTCCTTTGAATTTCTTAAAGTTTTACATTAATCTCTCACCATTATTCATCAATTTATATTTGATTTAGATTGCATCTTAGGTTAGTTCTATTTCTACCTAGTTCCAGGAAACGTACAAGTTTCAGTCCCTGTGGATTCGACCTCGGTCTTACCGAGTTTATTACTACATCACAACCCTATACTTGGGGAGTGAACAAGTTTTTGGCACCGTTGCCTGGGACTGACGGTTACGATTCTTTGAAATTAATTAGTTTTAGAATTAGTTTGAGATTAGGATTTTACTAACTTTAGTTTTAGATTTTTATTTCTATTTGATTTTCAGAACTAACTTGTTTCCTGTTTTGTAGGATCCTGACATAAACTTCTAAATTGGTAATCCTTTTCTAATTCCTCTACTTTTTCTATTTTTAGAATTAGGGTTTGAATTTTAGAAATTTTCTAATTCTAGTATTTTCCTATTTTTTTATTTTATTTTATTTTTTTTAGAAATAGTTTATTTTTAGAAACTTTCCTCTTTTATTTTTAGAAACTTGGTTAGTTATTTCTTTTTTTTTTTAGAGTTTCTTTCTAATTTTAGAAACTAACTCATCTTTCCTTTATTTTTAGAAATTTTCTAATTCTGGAACTTTCCTTTCTAGAAACTCACTTTCTATTTTTATTAACTTTCTAATTCTAACTCTTTTAGAATCTAACTTTGTTTCCTAATTTATTTTTAGAAATTTTCTACTTGTAGACTTTTTGTTTAAAAACTAACATTACTTTAGAATTTTTAGATTTAGAAACAAATTTCTGTTGTTTTCTTTTGCAGGATCTTAATATAAGAATCTCTAGTCTGGTAACATCTTTCTAACTTCTCCTCTTACTTTATGTATTGCTGTAGAATTTTTCTTTCTTCTAGGATTAGACTCAGAGTTAGGGTTCTACCATGGAAGCGTGGGTACGTGCATATGCCGAGATGGATAAGAGATATTGGGGAATGCCTGAGGATTGTGGAATTCAACGTATACCTCAAGATTTTTCTCCATCGAGAATAGACATTGAGAACCGACTAGAACGTTATGTTCCATCGGTTAATAGGGCCGTATACGATCGTAATTATGGAAATGAGGATTATTATCAACCATCATATCCTCCCATGTATGATCAGTATGACTATTACCAGGGGAAACATCAAAATTTGGGAGATGAACCAACTATATGTTATAATGATTATCCTCTTGGATATCCTACCATTGATATCCAACCAGAAACAATCCAAGAGGATTCAGCTCAGCGTAGCCTGACCTATCTCACGGAAATGAGAAAATCGTTGGAAGCGCTTAATTCGCGCCTTGATAAGATAGAGGAGGCTCGGTTATCTCAGCCACAATTCATTCTAGAAATACAATGCGAGAAAAGTGATCCTAACTCGCTTTTGAAGAACTCTGAAATTACAAATGAGGAGTTGGATTCCATTAATAAGCATATGGTTCAATTTTTCGATGAGTTGATCTCGATGACTGTTCAAAGGAATGGTCAAGATACGTGAGTATCTTTCAAATACAGTGATGATGACACACTTTCCTCACATGACACACAGGATCTCAATGATGAGGTAGATGTTAGTTTTTTTAAACCTCAACCGAACTTAGGTGTAGAATGTGAGGAGAGCAACCCCATCCCAAGTGTGTACTGCACGGAATTAGACGATGATGCGTATTGGGATGATGATCATGAATGTATAACACAGAATCCCCTAGAATCAATCTCAAGTGTAGTCCAGGTCAATGATCAAGACATACACGAAGTGGTCGGTCATAATGAGCCACTCCCCTCACCTGACATATATGATTTTAAGGTGGAGGATGAGCCCCTTACAATCGACCCTTTTAACTCTTGTGAAACATGTTTGGACTACTCCTCTAAATTAAATGATGATGTGATTTGGGAGAAGGACGAGTTGCTCGCTACGACCTTGGAAATTGAAACCACTAAGTTGAGGCCATCATCTGGGCTGTACACATTTGACAATTCAACGCCTCGATTAAGTAGTTTCAATGAACAAAATGATCACATCGATGCTTCTCCTATTGATTTTCAATCTATCTGTGTAGGGCTGGAGCAAGAGAGCACACCTCCGTTTACCTTTAAAGACAATGGATTCCTTGGGCAATCATCACGAGCTTTAATGTGGAACATAAGTCACACTCAATTGAATTTTCTAACTTTTTGGATGATTGTTTGGCACACTTTGCAGATTCAAATGATCCCATGATAAGAGACATAGTGAATGCCTTGTAAGACAACATCTCGGTAGTCATCACTGACCGAGAGAACCCTTACTCTGAAGCCCCTTCTTTCACAGATCCTGAATGTTTACCATTAGGGGAGGAGGAGCTGAAAATTGAACTGAAGTTTGCTACTTCGGAATGTGTTGAGACTACACCACTTCCTAAAAATTTTTCTCAAGTTGATCTACCTGTAGTCTCTGATTCACCATGGGATACTAACTTTGTAACTTTTTCTGACACAGGTGAATCATATATACTTTGGATACCTCAAGCGAATCAACAGCAAAATTTTAATAAGGTACATAAGTTTCTCTGGAAAGTCAAGCTCCAGGGCATCTAAGCCTATTGCAAAAAGGGCTTTTGGATGATCCTGTTGAGAAACTTACTGAGAAACTTATCACGATACTGGCTAGAAGAAGAACCTTGCGACATGATCGAGTAGTTTTTTCCTGCTTTCATAGGACTATGGTAGTTTGCTTTATGCTGTTCTAGGATAGACGGCTTTATGCTATTAGGTTAGTTTGCTTGATACGTTATTTTAGGATAGTTTGCTTTTGTTGGTTTCTCTCTTGTGCTAACCTGCTCTGATATCTTTAGGAAGTCTCTCGATTCGTAATCCAGGTACTATCTTCCCATCACTTTTTCATTTACTTTCGTTGTCTCATGTGCATTGCATGCTCATATCGTTTACATTGAGGACAATGTAGATTTTAGGTTGGGGGTGGGAGATTAGGTTTCCTAATCAGCATTTTCTTGGTCTTGAGCAAAAATTGTGTAATTTTTTTAAATTTTTCTGGACTTTCTTGTGAATTCGAAGGGATTTTGACGGCTATATAGGGCACTTGGAATTTCAAGATACGTGATGTTGGTAATTTAAGACGCTTGGATTCAGTATCTGTTGGATTTCATAGTTAAGTTTGAATTGTTAATCCAAAATTAGAAGTTGTAAACATTGATTGAGTTATGATATCACATGTCACATCTCGCTTTCACATTAAGGTTTCAGTTTGATATTGAAAGATTTACTTGGTACTCACTAAGCATGAAAGGAACCGGCCTGAGAAAATTGAAAGGATTGGGTGAGTAATCTTCACCATAGGTTTGCTCCCTATAGGTGAATGTTCAATTTCCCAAAGTAGCCGGCGGAAAGGGGTGGGCAATAGTCTTCATCATAGGTTTGCTCCCTATAGGTGAAGATTTGATTCCTACCCTTTGTGGTATTTTAATGAAAAAAATATATATATATCAAAGGTCGATTAATGAAAAGATGATCCGTGAGGAGAGTTTTAGTTATTATGAATTATCTTAGTGTTTACCGATAATATCATGAAATTAAGAAGTGAACCTTAATGATAAGCCGAGATTACACCATACACCCATGGAACTCAATATTTAGAATCATTCTAATTAATGGATTAATATTTGAGCTTGATTATGAAGTTTACCGTGAGCTTGATTTCAGGAGAAAGTAATGCCAACATTCATGAATCTTAGAATTCGAGTATCTGAATTGTTTTTCATAAATCTCTTGAGTTTGTAGAAATTGTCCTGTAATTCTCAATTTATTTTTCGCATATCTTGCTCGGGACTAGCAAGATGCTGGTTGGAGGTTGTGTTGAGGGTCAAATATTGCATATCAGACCCTGTTATTGCCTGGATTTTCAAACATGATACTGTTTAACGGCCCGATTTAAATCGTGTTTGTGTTGTAGGGCGTATTTACGAGCTTGGACTGGGAAAAGGTATTAAAAGCATGGATTTAACGGTCTGAAGTCACCAAGGCAAGCGACGGACCTCAGGAGACCAAGATCGACGGATGTGCACGCCAGAGATTCAAGAAAATCGAGAAACTGAAGCTCAAGTGGCTCGAAAGACATCCAGAATGCAAGATCACAGGGTTCCCACCATCCGTTCAGCTCGAAAATTCATACATCGCCCGAGGACCATAAATTAACCGTACACGTTGAATTTCATCCGTTCAATCCCTGTGCAAGTGTCCCAACGGACAGATCAGCCCATAAACCCTTGATTTGGGGCCCACCTGCTATCTAGATATGCCTCAAATTTGGTCTCAACACCTTAAATAGAGAGGCTAATTGAATGAATGGTTTGGATTTTGTAGGAACATCACAATGGGCCCCGTTTACACAGCGTGTGTACATAAGGTATACACGTGCGCTGCGCACCGAACCACGTAAAGCGGGTCAGCGCTGCTGACCCGCGTCTTCTTCTTAAAAACGGCAAGTGCCGTTTCACACAGCGAAACGGACGGACGGCAGCTGTTTTACGAACGCTAGTGGGCCCCACACATTGTCCTAGTGGACAATCCAAACCGTCCATCGTGTAGAGGGCCGCGACTACTAAAAAACCTTGCTGAACTTTTGGACCCATGCAAGTACACATGCCGATACAGAGGGCACAAACAGGCGGTCCTGCGACGTTCAAAATGATTCTTGGCATGATTTCTTCTCTGGGCCTCGTGAATGGACGTTCAAAACCACCCATTCTTGACCGAAATTTCATCCTGAATCCAATGGACGGGGTGGATTTCTCTGAAAATACCCTTGTGGGGCCCTACCAACTCGACAGCGAACTCCTCTTTGCGCAAGGCCTGTTTTCCGCGTCCGGACGAGTCCGGGATTTGCGGGGAGTAGTGGGTCACGATCGTGAATATTTTGAGTGATCCAGACCGTCCAATGTGTCCACAGGGACGCCAATAACCTAGCCAAGATTTCAGAATCGACAGATAAGTTGATATTACGCCGCAAATACACTCCAAACGCAAGGCGTTTTGCGCTTTTGCTTCGCATGCGAATTCTACTGCGGGAAAAAGACTCCCGACTGAAGTTGTACAAGGACGGAAGCCATTACCATGGGGTCTTCTATAAAGGAGAGGGGATTCAAGCTGGAAAAATCATTCAAGGACGGATCAGTTTGGCTTGGACGATTGCACAAGAGAGAATAGTTGGAGTTTGGTATTTTTTATTTACTTATTTTTATTTTTATTTTTATTTTAATTTGTTTATTTTTAAGAGATCCAGCTCATCCATGTCTGGCTGAACCTCTTAGCTAGGGTTAAGAGGTGAAGCCTGTAGCGTGATGGGAGACTGTTGCTATGCCTTTTATTTAGACTGAATTGATTTTTGATTTAATTTTATTATGAGAATATTTGTAGTCTTTAATGGCCTGTTGTGATTGACATTACAATGGGTTTGCAATAGCTTTGAGTATTTCTTTTTTCTTATTTTGATTATGACGTCAGGAAGCCCTGTTGTTCACCACCGTCTCCTGGACATGGTTGGATGTCGGTATCCTTCCTAATCTTCATAATCATCTGATTGGTTGGTAATTGGTTTAATTCTGTTGTTGACTTTGTCTCCTGGGCAGGGTTAGATGATGGAATCCATTCTAATTCATATACCTTTCATTTTTTGAAAACCAGATCAAGTAACGTTCAGTTTAAATTTCATAATTCTTGATGCAAGCATAAGATCTCTCTGATCCCTACAAGTGGATCCTTTGAATCCCTAGTTTCCTTCTTTTGAATTCCTTAAAGTTTTACATTAATCTCTCACCATTATTCATCAATTTATATTTGATTTAGATTGCATCTTAGGTTAGTTCTATTTCTACCTAGTTCCAAGAAACGTATAAGTTTCAGTCCCTGTGGATTCGACCTCGGTCTTACCTAGTTTATTACTACATCACAACCATATACTTGGGGAGTGAACAGTAATCCAGTCGATCGGCAGAAATCCTCGGACATGAATGAGTGAGAAGCACCAGAATAAAAAAATACTCGGGTGATGCATGAAGAGACGAGAAGTATACCCTCGACAACTCCTTCGGATGACTGCGGGTCTTGCTGAGCCCCGTAAAATCTAGCCTGAGCTGGCTGGGGAGGTGCCTGTCCCCTCTGAGGTCCTTGGTGGTGGTGCTGCTGATGTCGCTGAGGCGCTTGAAACTACTGCCTCTGCTGATGGGGTCTCGGAGGCTGGTGCTGCTGCTGAGGGGGCCTCGGTGGTGGAATCTACTGTCGTTGCTGCTGCGGAGGCTGCTGCGGTACTCTCGGCTGCTGCTGTGGAGGCTGCTATGGTGCTCTCGGCTGCTGCTGCCGAGGTCGGGGACACTCCCACATACGGTGTCCTATCCCATCGCATCCATAACAAGTGTCAGAAAGCTGTCTTTGCGGTGGTGTCGCTGGAGGTACCGACGGTGCTACTGGTGCTCTGGCAGGTGGGTGGCTCCTATACCTCTGTGGTCGTCGCTGCTGCTGGGAGCTACTGGAGGGGGTCTGCCTCTTTTGACCCCTCCTTTGATCTTTATCGGCCTACGTGCCGGTCCACTCTGTCTCATAAATCTGAGTCCTTCGCACTACTACCTGGAAAGTCAGGAGCTCATGCCCAATCACACGGCCTCGAAGACCGTAACGTAAGCCGTTCTCGAAACGGCGGGCTTTTCACCCCTCATCATCAATCATATACGGCGTGAACCTCGATAGCGCCACGAAACGGGCCGCGTACTGCGCCACGGTCATGTCTCCCTGCACCAGAGTCTCAAACTCTAGTGCCCTCTGACGTCATATGTGGTCAGGGAAATACTGCTCCTCGAACTGGTCGATAAAGTCATCCCATGTCTAGACGTAGTTAGGTCCTACGACGCGGGTAACTGAGGTCCACCAATGCTCGGCCTCGCCCTGGAAAAGAAATACTGCCAACCAGACTCGCTGTTCGGTCGTACATGGCATGGTATCGAAGATCTTCTCCACATCGGAGCGCCACCTCTCAGCTGCTATCGGATCCAGCTCGCCCTGGAAACGCGGAGGATCAAGCTGTCTGAACTCTCAAAGAAGGGCACTTGCGCGCTCCTTCTCGGCCTGGGCTGGAGAAACAACTGGGCGCCTGCCCTGCCCCTGAAGTGCAGCCGTCACAGCCTACAACATCTGCTGTAGCTGCGAGGCACTCACAGACACGGTCGGGTCCGCACCGGCCTCGGGTGGAGGAACGACATCATCAGGCAGGGGAGCAGGGATCTCTGGCGGTGGAACGGGAGGCGTAGGTGGTAAAGCTGGAGCCTCGGGTGGAGCGGGGTGCACTCGGGTCACTCTCCTGGGTGGCATGTCCTATAGGAAAGAATAATGATGCCAATAACCCTTGAGAATTGCACTCGGAACCTAATCGCCCTAAACTCATAGCAAACATGTGATGTTGTTCTCGGTTATTCCCAAGTTATGCTCTGATACCAACTTCTATCACGCCCCAAACTCGGAAACTGGGCTTACAAAATTCCCGATCGCCGAATCTGGCGCCGACAGCTTTCGTAGAGCCCCATTCTCGGCTCCCGGCACCCATTCACCAGGTTCTAATCATAGGATACTACAAGGAGGATTTATAAGTATCAGTCTGATTCATAATAAGCATAACCAAAAACATAACCCACAAACAATAATCACAAGAACACCACCACAAAATTCACTATGATAAAAAACTTTTGAGTACAATGCGTCTGAAAGGGAAAATACAAAGATAATGCGAATAACAAAACTCCAAAGGCTCGACCGCACACTCCTGCTGCTGCTATGTTACGGCTGCGACCTGGCGTCACCTGCACACATCAATCATTCATAAACTTATAGAAAGCTTAGAAGGTGGTGTAAGTGTGTGCACAATATAAGCGTGCTCAGAATGCAAGGTCAGAGTAATGCGGAATCATGGTGATGAGTACATTAATGCAATCAGCCGTACCAAGGACATGCGATGCAGAATGCAAGTCAAGCATGTCAATTCTCATCCACATATCAATGCAACTCCTCATTAGAGCATCAAATCATTACGGTTCTCAGTCTGGATAATCACCGAGGTCAAGTACACTCCACGTCAGCTTGCCGCACCTATCCGAACGCACAACTGGGAGGGTGGAAGAGACCTCACTATCCGCCTGCCAATATCGGGCCCGGCTCGTCGATAGCGAACCGATTCCTCAAGCTGGTCAAACTCAACTTAGAAATTACCCCCTCACTCAGGCGGGTAAGGTCACATCCCTTTTCAACCGACCACGACACAGTGGGAGACGCGGCCTACTGGTATACGGCCCTCTCGCGTTCGTGTATCCACTCGATCTCGACGTTGGAGTCATCCTCTGGTACCATCGGGTTTATGAATTTTCACCTAGGGACATCTATGGCGCCCGTATGCTAGAACCAAATATTTTCGGTATCCAATCCTGCTATCCACGATATGTCTGTGGAGGCTATGACCCTGATGTCGCTAGGGCATACAGTAACTACAATCACACAAATGCAAGTGCATGAGTCATACTACCAGTCATGTAACAGTCCTGCGTGTACCATGCACTTATATGGGGCAACTCCGCCTATCAGGGAGCCACAAACAGTCCGTCCGAGGGCATATGCTATGATCGGTCACTCCTCATATCAGGCATACATATGATGCGCATAATAATGAATTATGGATCTATACTAAACATGTATAAAGAGATGTGCTCTGTGTATAACGGAAATAGGCCTAGACAGCCTACTTACTACAAGTATGGGCCTATCAATGGGCCTTAGGGAGAGTGACAATGCGGACATTTAACGAACATTGTACTTGCAATGTGGACGTCAAACCAACATTGTTCCCAATGCATGGCTCACTACAATAATCAACACATGAACCATGGTAGAATCACGTTGTAATGGGCCTTATATAGATCTTGTTGGGCCTTGACCCAAGGGCCCAAATACATCAAATGGGCCTCAAACCATGGGCTCATATATCTCAAGTGGGCCTTAGTGGGCAGGCCATAAATACATCAAGCTGGGCCTAAACACACGAGTCTTTCATACTTCACAATGGGCCTCATAATATGGGCCCTATACAAATCAAGGTGGGCCTCAACAATGGGCCTTAAATTATCTCCAAACTGGTTGGACAGTTGGATGAAACACATGCATCATGATGGAGCCCACTCTAATGGAGGGTATGGTTTACAATACATACATAAGTGGGTCCTATGTGGGGCCTACCATAATGCTTATTTCCCATCCAACCCATTGATAAGGTCATTCAGACTGGGGCCCACAGTAATGTTTATTTTCCACCCAACTGTTCATAAGGTCATGTGGACCAGGCCAGGGCCCACTGTATTATTTATTTATCATCCAATCTATTCATAAGGTCACGTGGACCAGAGGAGGGCCCACTAGACTGGGGCCCATTGCACTGTTTATTTGCCATCTAACTGTTCATAAGGTCACGGGGACCAAGGTAGGGCCCACCGTGATATTTATCCGTCATCCAATCTCTTTGCAAGGTCACGTGGACCAGGGCCCATGGTAATGTCCATTTGCCATTCAAACTGCTGATGAGGCCACCCAAACCTGGGGCCCACTGTGATGTGGTCTACAGATCCAGCCCACCCATTATGTGAGTCCCACTTGGCTGACCGTTCAGACCAAGTTTCAACTGCATCCAAATTTCAGGTAGGCTCCACCAACTGATTTTATATGTTTCAGCATGTCTTTACATGGTGTGGCCCACCGGAGTTCCTTATACAGCTGATTTTTGGGGCGAACCCTTGGTCAGAGGAGACCCATCAAATGCATGGTATTGATGATCAAAACGCATCATGGTGGGGCCCACAGCTGGGGCTGTGAGGCCCAGCTAGGTCCGTCCGTCAGCAGCCAGCGCAGGCACTACCTGCGCCTTCTGTCAGTGGCAGCAGTTGCTGCTGCTGCTGATTTCTTCTTTTTTTTTAATCTGTTTTTCCACAGATTTTCCTAGGTGGGGCCCATATCAACAAAATCCACTCCGTCCACTTGCTCCTATGGCTCAAGACAAGCCCAACGGGTCTAATATCCGAGGTATTTTCGTGTATAGGGTCATCAAGTGGATTTTTAACGGTAAGGACCCCTATTTTCCATGCTACGACCCACCAGATGCTCAGATTAATTTCATACCTCAGCTCAATGCCTAAAATAATCCTGAGAATGGAATGGATGACTTAGATTAAATATATACATCAAGGTGGGGCCTGCATGAGTGGCCCACCCAAAAAGAAAACTAAATATATATATTTTTGTTAGCCGTCGGTACACAGCCATGTCAATACACACACTCCATGTTAGACACACCCCATTCCCATTCACTTCGAGTGTCTAGAGACGCTGGACGTCAGCGATTAATAGGGACATCATGGTGGGTCCCACATGCACATGGCCCACCTGCCTGGACCACCAAATATTTATGTTTTTTTTCCATCCCGGCCCACTAATGGGGTGGATGGCGTAGATTTAACACATTCATCCGATGGGTCCTACATGCAATATGATTCATGGTGGGCCACACTCACCCCTTCACCATTATCACCATTCAAAGAGAGAGAGAGAGAGAGAGAGAGAGAGAGAGAGAGAGAGAGAGAGAGAGAGAGAGAGAGAGACGATGATAGAGGGGGGCCTCGCCACTATGGGCCCCTCATGAGCACAATACATACATCATAATGGGTCCCACCAACAAGTGGGCCCAAAAGTTGAAATCAATGGTGGATCACCCACCTCTAAGCCTCCTCCTTACTCCCTTAGCCTTCTATGCTCCTTGCCTTACCTTTTGATGGAGGTTGATGGAAGATTGATGGTGTGGATGAAAGATGAGAGGGTGGGCCACACTTGTGGTTTGGGAGAGAGGAAGCTTGGACGTGGGATGTTGCTTGGGAGATTTGAGAAATGAGAGAGAGAATGAGAGGATGGGAGTGATATGGATGGGTGAGGTGTGATGGGTGATGGGTGATGTAAGGAAAGGTATGGGTTAGGTTGAAATTTTGGAAAAAGAGGAATGGGTGAAGAGAGAGAGAGTTGACTTTGTGGAGAAAGAGGGATGGGTTGTTGTACTTGGGTAAGGTATGACTTGACTTATACTTGACATTGATTGATTGATTGATTGATTGGACATATCGTAGAGATTCCCTCGATATTTGCAACACGCGGCAATTCTTCGAAATAAACGTTGGCTTACATCTCCTAGCCTGGGTATCAGTTCGGTGCGCAAGTCATGGCGTTGGAACCGCGGCGACGACGCGGTCTCTATGATACAAGTTTCGAATCGAGCCGACGTCGGTGTGCGGGACCTGTCTTAGGATCGTGCGCAAACATCGGATACGGTGCGAAGGTTGCCGGAATTTGAGCGAAAGGACAGCGGAAGCCAACGGAATGGTACGGACTAGGACACGGGTCTTACAATTTGTAAGAGTGTACTTGCACTTGTACCTTTTCGTTTTAAACCAGAGAGATGTGTCCGTTCCGGTTGATTGGACCTGTTGGGTTTAAACCCAACGGACCTAACCCTTTGCAAAGGGTGCTTATGCACCATTTCGGAGTCTATATAAAGTCTACTGATTTCAGTTTCAAACATACGAAAAATGATCTCTCTTATAAACTCTCTCTGATACTGTCTTAAGAATTTTAACTGTTGAGTTTGTCGCTGAGTTAACTCAGTACTTTTGGGTTAAACTGCAAGTGGTTCGAGTCCGTGTACAGTGAGTGCACCGCTAGGACCGGGTCATAGTTGTTGTATCCTGGAGGTCAATTGCTCTGGAAACCTGTTGCACTTGGGACACTGTCTAAGGGGAGCAAATTCGATTTCAAGCCAAGTGACTCAGTCACGCGTCGACTCAATTCAATAAATCCTCTTTCTCAAAAAAATTATTTTCTTTTTTGGTTCTCGATTTTCTATAGTCTATTTAATTCAACCAAATATTCCAACAAGAAGCAGAATCCTTTCACAGGTAGGCAGGCAGGCTTATCCTTATCAAGCACAGCTTGCTAGCGTCCCGATCCACACTCTTGTGGCATCGGAAGTCCCGTCCAAAAGATGTGGAACTGATGTTACGTTGAGAAAAGTTTTGAGGGAAGGACACATATATATAGAGAGAGAATTGTTCACATATAGCTAGGTGGACCATGTTACCCTTCACCGATCTAATAACACCCAAGCTATCTGGTGTAGGAAATATCTACCCGTCCAATAGGTTGGACCCATCATAAGGATCACCTTTTAAAAAAATCAGCCTCATCCACTCATCAGGAAGACCACACAAGCTAGTGACTATACATTATTTTATGTGGTGTAACCCACCTGATGAGTTCATTGCTCTAATTTTTGCACAAGGTTTATAAATGGTTTGATGTGATTTGTGAGTACACATCCTTTCGTTTTTATTGATAGATGTCATATGGGCCACACCTGGAATGGAAATAGACGGGATGGGGGATTTCGCCAATGAGACCTTAGGGCCTACTGCAGTTTTGGATCAGGGAAGCCGTTTAGGTGTTACCTACCAGGGTAACACAGCAGTGAGAGAATAGGATTTAGTACTACCCCTAGCAGACCTAGCTAGAGACCGACTGTCCTGTTACCGGATTCATAGGGCTGACTCTGATGTATGTTTTTGAGCCACCATCTATTCATTTTGACGGATTATTTTAGGGCATGACTCCAAAAAGAAAAAAGATCAAGACTCAAGTGGACCACACCATAGGAGTTAGTGGTGACTGTTGAAAACTTCCTAGGCCCCACTGTGATGTTTATTTACAAACCAACTTGTTCATAAAGTCCCGTAGACTAGGATGAAGTGAAAACATAAATGAAGTTTTCAACAGTAGGCGACAGATGGAGTGGATGCCACACAGACGTTGCAGTGGGGCCATAGAGCTTTCAACTGCAGGTCTACGTCTTTCAACTGTGCGCATTTCTTTTGTCCTTGTGTGGCTCACCTGATGGGAAATGGATTGGGTGGTGACCCCAACACCACCCGTATCCCTAGTGACTGTGACTGGACTCTGTGGGGTCCACTGTCATGTAAATGTTTCATTTCTGTGTCTGTGGCCTAAGAAGTTTTCAACCGTAGGCATTCAATCCCCACTGTTTCCTTTGGTGTGGTCCACTTGATCTTCCAACAGGAACATCAAGAGAGTTGCTGGAATCTCTTACATGCTCACACATAGGCACAAGTGAGCGGCAGCCAGATTCAGAGGTAAAATTTGAATGACGCAGATTATAGTTCTTTGAAATAGTGGGCCACATGCAATGCCCCACTCTTTTCACATTTTAGATGGACGGGTCCATTGACTCCCGCCGATAACAGTGATAGGACCATAATTTCGACTTAATTAAATTAGAGAGAGCTTGTACTAAGTAGCCTGTTTTACGGTGAGGATGCCTCTTTAGCTTTCCCACATGTATTCAAGCGGCCCACCTGCCAACCTGGGATGTAAGTGGGCCATTCTATCAAAGCATCATGTTTGGATCCTGCCGCTTAGCTGATGTGGGCTCAAAAGTTAGGCGATCAATTCATGAGGTGGGTTGTACGGGCCCTACATAACGACCCAAGCTGAAGTCCGATACTGGCCAAATCATTCCACAATGTAAAATAGAATGGCTGGGATTGGCTGGGAGGATCCCATCAGGTCTATCAGCCAACTCAAAGCCAATCTCTGTCCAGTTAGTTATTGGGCCTGATGATATCCTAGCTATTTAACGTGGGATGGACTTGTAGTGGGCCTCATGAAAGCCCAGCCCGTTGCAACCCTAGATTGGGGTCTGTCGAATTAGGAAACGTTTTCCAGCGAAGATAACCATTTGGATGCTGAAGAAAAAACCAACATGAAGTATTAATTATACAATGGTCCTGTTCAAGGTTTGTACCATACTTTAATTTAGAAGTGGAACACATGATTCAGTGGTCCAAAAGGTTGGTATGATGGGACATTTTTGGATGGAGCATGAACCAAAAATCCACCGGATTGAAAGATCCAAGACACAATGTTTAGTATTTCTTGATTGTATGAAAAACAATCCATGTGTTTTTCTTTCTTAACCATCCATTTCTTGGCCAACATTTGAAGGGTTGGGACTTTATTAGTCATGTGCAATCAATGGCAAGGTCCATCATATTAATGGTTTGAATTACTCGACTATGAGCCCCACTTGTACAAACTGAGAGCCCAAATAAGTCCCCACAAGCCCTCGCCCGGGCATTGCGTACAAACTGTTGATTTTGTGGGCCCATTGTTTATCAATCGATGCACTGATAAAGTCTCTTGGGTGGTAAAAACTCTAGCCCTTAAATCGGGGGAAGGGTAAATCAATGGCTAAGAAAGAACATACAACAACAGTCAAAATTCAACCAAATAGAGACCAAATATTCAAAGGTCAGAATCTCCTGAACTAGCAGGTTTTTGGTGCATGAACAATCCACTATTGGCCTCATCATTTCAATGGTTCAGATCACTGAATCAAGGGCCCCAATTGCACAAAATGGACACATCCTCTTTGCTATTCTTTCCTAAAAAAATTCAATGTCATAAATTAAGAAAAATTCTCAATAAAATTGCAAAATAAATAGAATTTTCACCCTAAAAAATAGGAGTTAACATGCAATGAATTACATATTTTCTCAGTTATTATACAAACTCCTTAGAGAAGTTTGTTCCCATACAATAGTAAGGAAAAAAAAAAAACCCAACAATGAGGTCTTCTAATTCCACAAGCGTGTGGGGCCTTCCCAATCCACGCCATCATGTAACACGTGTAAGATATGAACTTCTCATCTGATTTAAAGCACTGCCTACGTCTGCTGACTCAAATACCAGGCCACGTCATTCACGTGTACCACAGAAAGTGGAAAATGACCTTGTTATTCGGTTAGAAGATATAAACAATGTTGACTATCTGATGCAAAGACCTGATCTACCACACGTGTTCCACACTGGCGCATGCTAGTGAATTTGGACAGACAGGACTCTCACACGAGTGTGGGTTCAACCAACCTCTTTGTTATTTAAAGAACATTATTTGGGTACGTGTCTGGTGCTACATGTCCACGCACGACAATATCAACTAATATGGAAAAATCAAGACCCTTGGTTAGGGTGGCCAGCATCATCACGGATGGTGATGGTGACGATGCTTTCGTGAAAACGAGGCGGTGGTGAATGGACACGGCCTGCAGTGTTGATTGCCCCAATGTTGCAGTGACCAGTATCATTGGTGTGTCCATTGCTGCATGGGGAATGTACGGAAGGAGGTACTGGGCCTTGTTGGAGGGATTGGAATGTGAGAACTGGTTTCTTGGACCATGATTCGTCTTGAAGAGGCCTTGCTGCAGCCATGAGAGGCTGGAAATGTGAAATCAATAAGATGAAAATGATGGACATTAGTAGAGAGAGATGTTTTAGGTGGAAATCCATGTCTGGGATTTTCTTATTCTGGTTTTGTTTATATTTAATGATAGAAGGGAAGGGTATATTTATAGAAGAGGATTTTGGTTTTGGTATTGGGCGTTTACTTTATTTGTCAGGAGTGGCAAAGTCACGGTAGGTCTTTTGACAAGAAAAAGGGTAGAGTCGGGTCGGGTCGGGTCGGGTCCATTGTTTTGAATGGACGTGGATTTACCGGAAAAGCCTTTCCCATTAAGTTCCTGTGCAAGGATACTGGGTGAGGCCCACTGAGATGTTTGTGACAACTCTAACCCATCCATCCATTTTTTGATCTCATTTTAGGACTTGCAACAAAAAATAAGTTGTATTCAAAACTCAAGTCAGCCACACGAGAGGAAACAGTGGGGATTCTGTGAGAGCCGTTGAAACATTTTTATGGCCATAAAAGACTTGTATCAGGATAAATAGTTTATGTTTTCAGTTAATAAAAGATTTCAACGGTAGGCATTTCTTTCCCCAATTTTCCCTCTTCTGCGACTGAGTTGAGTTTTGGATTCGCCTACCTTTAGTAGAATTTCCTATACTTATCTGGCAAAACGGATGGACGGAGTGGATTTTTCATCAAGATCACGGTGGGCCCCACCCTGCATCCTTATGACAGGAAATTCCGGCTAAATGCTTCAGTAGAAATCGGCGTCAGCTTTGAATGGGAAATACCTGACCAACCAGAAGCTTTGATTCCACCTCCTACCACCTCCTACCACGTTTGCTGCGTGTGGGGCCCTTCCCGTCCACGCATATACCGCTATGCTGAAAGTCTGTGATTTCCCAGCATTTCATGGGTAGTAGACTTAAAGATCTTCTGGCCCGATGATCACGTCATTTCACTTCTTATATGGGCCATAGAGCAAATGGATGGCTAGTAAAAGGATATGTTGGAACCTTTGGGTTTTCTGTTTGCATATGGCCCACTTGAAGATTGTAATGACCTGATTTTTGGGTCTGAAGATCTAATCAGAATATCATTTTAGTGCTGCTTGGATTCGAGGAAAGTTGTATCATTGGTAAGCAGTTGTCACAAAAGTTCGTGTGCATGGTTTGTAAACGCATGATCATGACTTTTGAATGGTACAGGGACTGATAGTCCACCCAACCTGATGAACCTGACCCGCTTTTAGGCAGGGCTTGGATATGGTCTATAAGCCATGGGCTTAAATTATTTTAGCCTGGCGTGGCTCGGCCTAACCCCACCCAATCTAAGTTTAGATTTACATGTGTTATATCCTATGAATATGCCATTTGAATCCTTGGTTAAGCAATCCATCAATCTTGAATGTGGATCATTAATTTCATTCCTCTAAAATATCTATTTCTTTGTGTATGTGTGACCCATTTGATCAATGAATAGATTAAGAACACCTAACTAAGAAATATGGATTTTATCAAATTTTGGAACGAGCTCGGCAAAGTTAGACCATGGTCCCAGCTAATCTTTTGAGGCTTGAGCCGGATCATGCCTAGCCTGAAATAGCCCATTGCAACCACCAACCATGACTTATATATGTTTAAGTAGACCACTAATTTCATTCCTCTAAAATATATAAATCATTGTGCAATGATTAGATTAGGATATATTTTGGTAGAAAATAGGAATTATATCAACTTTTGAGCCGAGCCTCACATGGTTGGGGGCAACTAAATTAATTTTATCAGTCCCTAGCAAATACTTAGCTAAAGCGGGAGATGAAATGGGTTTGAGAAATGCATCGGAATGCAAAACACTAGTGTCGTTTGGATCAAAATGCATTTAAGCCTCAAATGGCAGATTTCCCGAGAAAGCCTTTTGCAGGAAGTTCATGTGCAGGGATTCTGGGTGGGGCCCACTGTGATGTTTGTGAGAAAGCCACCCCATTCTGTCTATCCATTTTTTTGAGCTTATTTTAGTACATGCGACAAAAAATAAGGTGTATCCAAAACTTAAATAGGCCACAAGGGAGGAAACAGTGGGGATTTAGTGACCACAGTTGAAACATTTATATGGCCACAAGAGTTTTGTATCAGTTTAAGTTCTTGGTATTTTCACTTCATATCAGTGAAAATGACCTTATAAACCATTTGGATGGAATATAAACATTAAGGTGGAGCCTAGGAAGGTTTCAACGGTGGGCATTCCTTTCCCACTGTTTCATCTCGTATGGCCCACTTATGTTTTCGATCCTCCTCATTTTTGGTCGCATGTCCTAAAATGAGCTCAAAAAATGGATGGATGGATTGGAATTCTCACAAACATCACAGTAGGCCACACCCAGAATCCTTGCCCAAGAACTTCGCTCTAAAGGCTTTAGTAGGAAATCCGCGTCAAACAGCGTTTGGAAGGAGGCGTTCAAATGGGATCTAAGATAATAATTTAAGTAAAACACATGAATATATTAACACATTTACTTTTATGTAAATTATATTAACAGTTCATATTAAAGACCATTGATCAAATGGTTCATATTTGGAAGATCTGTTAGATGTTTACACCATAGCCTATGAAATATACAGTGAACTTAATGAACAGTCTAGACCAACTGTCATACTTTTCTGAGAGCAGGAGCACTTCTCCACGTTAAGTATCTGCTACCGGGACCTTAACCATCAGTTTTGGATCACTGGGCTAGCTTGTTGACTGGCTGCTGTCTACGTGCATGGAGCAAAACTACTACCGAAAGTCAAGCTGGTTGGTCACACTTGCCTACTTCCCAAGGTGGTGCTTGTGTGTAGAATCTGATCCATTCATCATATATGGCCGGTTTTGTACTGGCCTGAAATTCAAGTCAGTTCGGTTATTTGGCGCCTAGCGCGTACATCTCCGAATCGTGGTGCACATGTGTGGCCATTACTAATGTAGAGCCGGTCGTGGGCACTTTTATGTCCAAGATGGACCAAAGAAGGCCCGATCCGAGGTGGAGGTGATTCAGACCGTCGAAACCTTACAACAGGCGTATTTCGCAAATCAGAATGAGTTGCTCGATGTAGCATGTAAGATTTTGGGTAGGAGAAGCTACTTTAGCTGACCAACGCATAGCCGAGTTGCCCACACCGAATTTGCGAGATTCCATCATATGGACGGTCGAAAATTCATTTTATTTGCCTATTTACTACTTATAGTAAGTTTTAGTTTGATTATAACTCTTTATCCTTTGAGCTTTACGAGTTGTCCAACATGAAAAGTTCTTAGAAAAATTAGGAGAATACTTGTTAAGCTAAATAGGTCACTTACCATGAATAGTAAATTTAATATTTATAGTAAATTATGAATTTTAGGGAGTTTGATTTTGAAACTTCTACTGAGGTTTAGTATGACTATTTAAAGGGTTTTAAATTTGTTTTTATTATTTATTAATGAAAATTTGAATTTATTAGAATTTATTTCTAATATTTCTTATTTTTTTATTCCTGGATTTAAAGAATCTCTATGAGGAGTCTAGAGAAATTCTAGAGAAGTTCCCGGGATCGACCTCATCATGTTCATCCCTGCATCAATTACACATGTACGGTGGAGATGAACAGCCATGAGTTGGGACTGGTTAGGAAAGGATCTAGGGCTGTACTCTCATGAGACCCTTGTCAGGGTTGTCGATTAAAAAAACGATAAGTCAACCAATGCGAGTTCATTTTCCCGGTTGTTATGGACTACTTATGCTATGATCCAAGCCCCATGTTTGGAAGGCACACAGTCTATTCTCTCTGCCACTTTAATCATCTGATGGGGCCTCATGCACTGTGAAGGACGGCTAATATTTCCCACAACACTTGGGGGCCTGCAACAAAATGGTCTGTGGCCCAAGGTCATTTCTGATTGACATCCACTCCCTCCACTATTTGTCCATCGTGCCAGCTCATGCTTAGGATGTTGGGAGCTGATTGGGTGTGAGCAGACCTTGCCGTGGAGTATACCTTGATGTATGTGTTCTACATCCACGCCGTTTATCCATTTTTCCATATCATTTTAGGGTATTGTCTAAAAAACAAAGTAGATCCAAATCTGAGGTGGACCATATCATTGGAGACAGGTGTTGCCTTTTGAATCAAGCCAATATATATATTTTTTATTTTATATCCAAGTTTATGTGACCTTATCAATAGATTGGATGACAAACAAACATTAAGAAAATATTATATTGGGCCCTTTGAAAATTTTAATGGTAGGGCATTCAATCATTTCATATCAGATGGCCCACCTAACATTTGGATCTACTTCATTTTTGAGATAATGCCCTAAAATGATTTAGAAAAACGGATGTACGGCGTGGATGTAGAATGCATACATCAAGGTAGGCCCCATGGCAAGGGCCGCACCATCTTGGTTGAAGCTGGGGCATACCTAATCCACTCCTAAGGATGTTATCTAAGAAATGGGGTAGATTTGAAAGTCATGTGGGCCACACCTAGGAAAGGAAATAGACAGGATGGGGACGTTCGCCAATGAGACCTTAGGGCCTACTGCAGCTTTGGATAAGGGGATCAGTTTTAAGTACCTGGGTAACACGTTAATCAGGGACATGGATTTAATACTACCCCCAACAGGATCTAGCTCCTGTTAGGGGATTTATAGGGCTGACCCTGATGTATGTTTTTGATCCACCATCCATCCATTTTGACAGATCATTTTAAAATATAACCCCAGAAGGAAAAAGATCGAAAGCTCAAGTGGACCACACCATAGGAAGTAGTGGTGACAATAACGCCCACCATTAAAACCGCCCATTGTGATGTTTATTTACAAACCAACTTGTTCATAAGGTCACATAGACCTGGATGAAGTAAAAACATAAATATTACTTTGATCTAAAATATCTGTTTCCCAATAAGTTTTCAACAGTAGGTGACAGATGGAGTGGATGTCACACAGACCTTGCAGTGAGGCCATAGAGCTTTCAACTGCAGGTCTGCGCATTTCTTTTGGGAAATGGATTGGGTGGTGACCCCAACACCACC
Source organism: Magnolia sinica (assembly GCF_029962835.1). NCBI lineage: Eukaryota > Viridiplantae > Streptophyta > Magnoliopsida > Magnoliales > Magnoliaceae > Magnolia > Magnolia sinica. The sequence continues at coordinate 11,846,066 of NC_080574.1, read as the reverse complement.
CGTATCCCTAGTGACCAGACTTTGTGTAGTCCACCGTGATGTATTTGTTTCATTTCAGGCTGTCCATTCATTTTGACAGCTCATTTTATAAGGCATGAGCCCAAAATTGAAACATATTCAAAGCTCAAGTCGACCACACCACAGGAAACAGTGGGATATTGAGGGCCATGTTGAAACCTTTCCAGGCCCACCAGTGATATTTATTTTATTTGCCATCCAACCTGTTGATAAGGTCATATAGAACTAGATGGAGGGAAAAACACAAATATCAGCATAATACAAAACTTCTGCATTTCTGCCTAAAAAATTTTCAATGGAAGACGTTCTCTTACATTCTCCCACATAGGCACAAGTGAGCAGCAGCTACATTCAGAGGTAAATTTTGAACGACGTAGATTATAGTTCTTTGAAATAGTGGGCCACATGCAATGCCCCAGGCCCTTCACGTTTTAGATGGAGATGGACGGGTCCGTTATCTCCTGCCGATAATAGTGCAAGGACAATAATTTTCATTGACTTGATTAAATTAGATAGAGCTTGTGCTAAGTAGGCCTTTGACGTAGAGGATGACTCTTTGGCTTTCCCACATGTAATATTCAAGCGGCCCATCTGCCAACCTGGGATGTAAGTGGGCCATTCTATCTAAGCATCAGGTTTGAGTCCTGCCGCTTAGCTGATGTGGGCTCAAAAGTTTGGTGGTCAATTCATCAGGTGGGCTCCATCAGATACTCAGCAAATCATTCCACAATGTAAAATAGAATGGCTGGGATTGGCTGGGAGGGTCCCATCAAGCCTATCAGCCAACTCAAAACCAATCTCAGTCCAGTTACTTATCGGGCCAAATGATATCCTAGCTAGGGGTATACATTGAGCCCAAGCTACTAGCTGACCTCAGCTCGAACTCGGCTCGGTTTGGTCAGCAGCTCGGGCCGCGTTCGAGCTAAGATTGAGCTGAGTTTTTCTGTGCGGCGTTTCTACAAACACCTAGACCGCACCTTCAAAATTCCATTGTCTGTAAAACAGCAGCAAAGGTTGTTCAGGTATTTTATCAAATACCTTCCAAGCAACATAAAAATCCAAAAAAAAAAAGATATTTGTTTCATATACATACCTTCCTTGCCACCAGCCACACTTCGTTGAGTCATTTCATCAAACAGTTGGTGAGCAACATCAATATCAAAGCAACCGAGTCACCGAACTGGTTAGAACCGAGTCGAGCTGGGGCCAGCGCGAACTCAATTTTCGAGCTTAAGAAAAAGAAAGCTCAACTCGGCTTGAACTCAGCTTCGAACAGAGCCGAATTGAGTTTTTTCGAGTCGAGTCGAGCGAGCTAACCGAGCTAGCTCGGTTCGTGTACACCCCTAGATGGGGATGGGCTTGTGGTGGGCCTCATGACAGCCATTGAAAGTGGGATGGACTTGTGGTGGGCCTCATGACAGCCATTGAAAGTGGGATGGACTTGTAGTGGGCCTCATGACAGCCCGGCCCGTTCCAACCATAGATTGGGGTCTGTCCATTTTAGAGCCGTTTTATAACCATTTGGAGGCCTGAAGAAAAAAACAGAATGGGGTATTATACAATGCTCCTGCTCCAGGTTTGTACCGTACATTCATTTTTGAAGTTGGACAAATGTTTCAGTGGTCCAAAAGGTTGGTATGATGGGTTATTTTCGGATGGGGCGCATGGACCAAAAATCCTGCAGATTAAAAGATCCCGGACATAATGTGTAGTATTTCTCGATTGAATGAAAACAATCCATGTGTTTTTCTTTATTAACCATCCATTTCTTGGCCAACAATTGAAGGGTTGGGACTTTTTTGGTCATGTGTAATCAACAGCAAGGTCCATCATATCAACGGTCCATCATATCAACGGTTTGAATAACTTGACTATAGTCCCCACATGTCCAAACTGACAGCCCAAATAAGACCCTACAAGCCCTTGGCTAAGCATTGCTTACAGACCGTTGATTTAACGGGCCCATTGTTTATCAATCGATGCACTGATAAAATCTCCTGAGTGGGAAAAATTCAAGCCCTTAAAGAACATACAACAGCAGTCAACATTCAACCAAAAAGGGACCAAATATTCAAAGGCCAGGATCTCCTGAACTAGCAGATTTTTGGTGCATTGACCATCCACCATTGGCCTCATCATTTCAACGGTTCAGATCACTGAATCAAGGGCCCCAGTTGCACAAACTGGACACATCCTTTCTGCTATTCTTTCCTAAAAATTTCAATGTATTAAATTAATCAAAATTCTCATTAAAATTGAAAAATAAATAGAATTTTCAACCTAAAACATTACAGGCGTTACATGCAATGAATTACATGTTTTCTCAGTTATTATACAAACTCCTTAGAGAAGTAAGTTTGTTCCCATACAATACTAAGGAAAAAAGAAAAAAGAAAAAATAAACAACAACGAGGTATGCTAATTCCACACACGTGTGGGGCCTTCCCAATCCACACTCATATGTAACACGTGTAAGATCTGAGCTTCTCATCTGGTTGAAAGCACTGGCTACGTCTGCTAAGCCAAATACCAGGCCATGTCATTCACGTGGACCACAAAATGTGGAAAATGACCTTTCTATTCGGTTAGAAGATCTAAACAATGTTGACTATCTGATTCAAAGATCTGATCTACCACTGGCGTTCCACATTGGCGCATGCATGCGACTGAATATGGATAGACAGGGCTCTCACACGAGTGTGGGCTCAACAAACTTCATTGTGATTTAAAGAACATTATTTCGGTACGTGTCCGGTGCTACGTATGTCCATGACAATATAAATTAATATCGAAAAATCAAGACCCTTGGATAGGGTGGCCAGCATCAGCACTGACGGAGACGGTGACAATGCTTTCATGAAAACGAGGCGGTGGTGAACGGACACGGCCTGCAAAGTTGATTGCCTGGATGTTGCACTGACCAGGATCCTTGGTGTGTCCGTTGCTGCATGGCGAATGTCCGGAAGGAGTTACTGGACCTTGTTGGAGGGATTGGAATGTGAGAGCTGGTTTTTTGGACCATGAATGGTATTGTAGAGGCCTTGCTGCAGCCATGAGAGGCTGGGAATGTGAAATCAATAAGATGAAAATGATGGACATTCGTAGAGAGAGATGTTTTAGGTGGAAATCCATGTATGGGATTTTCTTATTCTGGTTTTGTTTATATTTAACGATAGAAGGGATGGGTATATTTATAGAAGAGGATTTTGGTTTTGGTCAGCTGCCTTTACTTTGTCTGCAAAGACTGTTTGGCAACGTCACGGCAGGGCTTTTGACAAGAAAAATGGTCAGGTCGGGTCGAGTCCATTGTTTTGAATGGACGCGGATTCACCGCATACGCCTTTCCCATTAAGTTCCTGCGCAAGTAAACGGTTGGGGCCACCGAAATGTTTATGACAAATCCAATCCATCCATCCATTTTGTGAGCACATTTTAGGACATGCAACCAAAAATGAGGTATATTCAAAACTCAATTCAGTCACACTAGAGGAAACAGTGGAGATTCATTGAGTGCCATTGAAACATTTTTATGGCGTCTTGTATCAGTCTAAATAGTTTGTGTTTTCACTGAATCCCAGTGAGAATGACCTTATAAAAGATTTGGATGGCATATAAACATCAGGTGATTCCCAAGAAGATTTTAACAGTAGGCATTTCTTTTCTCAATTTTTCCTCTCGTGTGACCGAGTTGAGTTTTGGGTCCACCTCCTTTTAGTAGAATTTCCTAAAATGATCTCGGAAATGGATGAACGGAGTGGATTTTTCATCAACGTCATGGTGGGCTCCACCTAGCATCCTTGTGCGGGAACTTCCTGGGAAATGCTTTAGCAGAAATCGGCGTCCTCTTTGAATGAGTAATACCTGACCAACCAGAAGCTTTGATTCTACCTCCCAACACGTTTTCGGCATATGGGGCCCTGCCCGTCCACGCATATACCACTGTGCTGAAAGTCCATGATTTCCCGGCATTTCATGGGTAGTACATGTTGTATTTTGTTTTAAAATAGCATTAAAATTTGAATTTTCAAATTTTCGGTAATTTCCCTCCAATTTTGAAAAGTTGAAGTACTTTTGTGTTGTGGGTTTTGTCCCACATCGGATTTGAAAAGGTAAACTATCTTGTTTATAAGATAGTCTTTTTGCCTAGGGCTTGAGCCCCTTTCAGGGGGCATGTGATCTAATCTATGTCATTGACCACACACGCGCGCGCGCGCCGAGCCGAGCCGAGCCGTGCCGTGCCGAGCCGAGCCGAGTCCGAGTCCGAGTCCGTGTGCGTGTGCGCGTGCGCGACGCGACGGGACGGGACGGGACGGGCTGGGCTGGGCTGGGCGTGGGCGCGGGTGCGGGTGCGGGTGCGGTGTGTGTGTATGGGTACTCGCAAGACTGTATGTGCGGGAGTGTACTCGCATTTGCGCCTTTTTGTTTTAAACCAGGGAGATGGGTTAGTTCCGTTGGGTTTAAACCCAACGGACCTAACCTTTGAAAAGGGTGCTTATGCACCACTTGAGTCTATAAAAAGACATCCGATTCAAGTCAAAGATATGAAAAATCCTTCTCTTATAAAACACTCTCGGATATTCGGTTTTAAGCATTTTCTACTGAGTTCATCGATCAACTCAGCACTTTCGGATTAAACCGCAAGTGGTTCGAGCCCGTGTACAAGTGAGTCCACTGGGACCGGTCATAGTCGTTGTATCCTCGAGGTCGATTGCTCTGGAAACTGTTGCACTTGGGACGATGACCAAGGGGAGCAAAATCTATTTCAAGACGAGTCACTCATCTCCCTCGACTCATTCAATAAGTTCTTCTTTCTCAAAATTATTTTCCTTTTTTGGTTCTCGATTTTTAATAGTCTATTTAATTCAACTAAATATTCCAACAATCTTGAAATCGAATTGTTGAATTACATAGACTATGGCTACAGTAACAGTAAATGCTTCTGCTGAGTTAGCCAAAATCGAACCGTTCGCTGGACAATCATTTAAACGGTGGAAACAAAAACTGATGTTCGCTCTGACCACCCTGAAAGTTTCATACATTTTATCTGAATCATTTACTATAGATCCAGCAAATCAAACTGAAGTAACAGATGAAAATAATTGTAAAATTATATTCTAAACTCTTTATCCAACGAACTATATGACGTGTATGCTTCTTACGTGTTTGCCAAAGACATATGGACTGCTTTGGAAAAGAAATACATATTAGAAGATGCAGGCGCTAAGAAACATGCAATTGCCAATTTCCTTCATTATGAAATGACAGACGATATACCTGTTACAAATCAGATTCATGATTTTCAAAGTCTAGTTCATGAACTATCAACAGAAGGAATTAAGTTGGATGAAGTGTTTCTGTCAGGAGCACTAATAGAAAAGTTACCGCCCTCCTGGAAAGAATATAAGAATAGAATGAAACATAAAAAGAACGGTGTTTCTTTGGAAACCACTATCGTACACATACGAATAGAGGAGGCCAATAGAATCAGAGACCAAAAAGAAAATAAAAATGAGATAGATTCAAAGGCGAATCTTGTGGAATCAAGTCGGGCAAATAATAAGAAAAAGGGCAACTGTCATAACTGTGGCAAACCTGGACATTATGCAAATGAATGCAGGCTCAAAAAGAAGAATGCAAACAGTCAATTCAAGAAAAAAGGAAACTGCTACAACTGTGGAAAGCCTGGGCATCATATCAAAACCTGTAGGCTCAAGAAAAACAAAGATAAGCCGCAAGCTAATCTTGCAGAAACAGGCAATGAGTCTAACATGGTAATAGTTGTGGTGTCAGAAGTCTTTCTTATAAACAATTTGAAGTGGGTACTAGACACTGGTGCAACTAGGCACGTGTGCAAGGATCGTATCATGTTTACCTCCTACTAAGTATCAGGAGATGATGAATAGGTGTTCATAGGTAATGCTAGAACGTCTCCAGTTGTAAAGAAAGGGAAAGTACTTCTGAAACTCACTTTTGAAAATACTCTGATGTTGAATGATTTCCTACATGTGCCCGACATTAGAAGAAACTTGGTCCCTGGTTCACTCCTCAATAAGGCTGGTGTCAAGTTAGTATTTGATTCAAATAAGCTTATAATAAATAAGAATGAAACTTTTGTTGGTAAGGGATACTGTAGCGATGGTTTATTCATTGTAAATCTATCCAATGAAAATAATAAGAAGACATCTAGTTCTGTTTATATCGTTGAACCTTTTTATCTATGGCATAGTAGATTAGGTCATTTGAATATAGTATCTTTGAAGAAAATAAAAAGATTAAGTTTATTACCTAATATATCTAATGAAGAATTCGAAAAATATGAAACATGTGTAGAATCAAAATTCATTAGAAAACCCTTTAAACAAATAGAAAGATCATCTATTCTATTAGAGTTAATACACAGTGACTTAGGTGATTTTAGAAATCACATGTCTAGAGGTGGAAAAAGATATTACATAACTTTTGTAGATGATTACTCTAGGTTCACTAGAGTCTATCTATTAAGAAACAAAGATGAAGCTTTAGATGCTTTTTCTAAATACAAACTTGAAGTTGAAAATCAGTTAAATATAAAAATTAAAAGACTTAGAACAGATAGAGGAGGTGAATATGAATCTTCTCAATTTAGAGAATTATGTGAAAAGAATGGAATAGTTCACGAAACTACAGCTCCTTATACACCAGAACAGAATGGAATAGTAGAACGTAAAAATAGAACTCTAAAAGAGATGATGAATGCTATGTTAAATAGTTCAGGCTTACCCTCAAATATGTGGGGAGAAGCAATTCTATCTGCTTGTTATATTCTAAATAGGATTCCTTCTAAATCTTCTGAACAAACACCATATGAACTATGGAAGAATCATGTTCCTAGTTATAAATATATTAAAGTGTGGGGGTGTCTTGCTAAAGTAGGATTACCTGAAATTAAGAAAAGAAAATTAGGTCCTAAAACGACCGACTGTGTATTTATAGGTTACGCACAAAATAGTGCGGCCTATAGGTTTTTAGTTTTAAAAACTAAGGATAATATTCTAAATCCTAATACAATTATAGAAGCTAGGGATGCAGAGTTCTTTGAGAACGTATTCCCTATGAAATCTAAATCTATAAGAATAGAAGAAGTTAATCAGATATTGCATCTACTAGTAAAAATGCATACGAGAAAGTAGCAGAAGAAATTCAACCAAGAAAAAGCACTAGGGTTAGAAGAGAAACTAACCTAGGAGATGGTTTTTTCACATTCTTAGTAGAAGATGATCCTACAACCTATATAGAAGCAATTAACTCTCTAGATGCAACCTTTTGGAAGGAAGCAATAAATGATGAGTTAGAATCTATTATATCTAATAACACTTGGGAAATTGTAGACCTACCACCTGGAAATAAACCAATAGGTTGTAAATGGGTGTTTAGAAAGAAACTAAAACCAGATGGGACTATTGATAAGTTTAAGGCTAGGTTGGTAGCGAAAGGCTTTAAACAAAAAGAAGGAATAGATTACTTTGATACTTACTCTCCTGTAACTAGAATTACAACTATCAGGGTCTTAATAGCGATAGCCTCCATATATAAACTGGTGGTACACCAGATGGACGTAAAGACAACTTTCCTAAATGGAGACTTAGAAGAAGAAATATATATGGAACAACCTGAGGGTTATAAGATATCAGGAAAAGAAAATAAAGTATGTAGACTAATTAAATCATTATATGGTTTAAAACAGGCTCCTAAACAATGGCATGAAAAATTTGATGGTGTTTTAAAATCAAATGGTTATCATATAAATGATGTAGATAGATGTGTATATAGTAAAATTTCTGGAAATGATTATGTTATTATATGCCTTTATGTTGATGACATGCTTATTTTTGGAACTAATATTAAATTAGTTAATACAACTAAGAAATTCTTGTCATCTAAGTTTGATATGAAAGATTTAGGAGAGGCTAGTGTAATCTTGGGTATTGAAGTAACCAGGAAAAATGATGTTATTATATTATCTCAATCTCATTATATTGAGAAGATATTGAGAAAGTTTAACCATTTTGACTGTTTACCTGTCAGTACTCCTTATGATTATAGTGTGACTCTCATGAAGAATACAGAAAATAGTGTGTCTCAATTGGAGTATTCGAGAATAATTGGTAGCCTTATGTATCTAACAAACCGTACTAGACCAGATATTGTGTTTGCAAGAGGTAGGCTAAGTAGATATACACATAACCTGGAAAAGAGCATTGGAATGCTTTGTCTAGGATTTTGAGATACCTAAAAGGCAATATAGCCTATGGTTTACATTATAATGGTTTTCCTACTGAAGGATACAGTGATGCTAATTGGATTAGTGATTCAGATGAGACAAAATCCACGAGTGGATATGTCTTCACTTTAGGTGGAGGAGCGGTCTTTGAAGTCTACCAAGCAGACATGTATCGCTCTGTTCTACTATGGAATCCGAGTTTATTGCCTTAAAAAATGCAGAAGTTGAGTGGCTTAGAAATCTCTTACCTGATATACCATTATGGGGCCAAAGCCTATATCGGCCGTATCTATTCATTGTGACTGACAACCTATAAAAAAAGCAAAGAGTAAAATATATAATGGAAAGAGCAGGCATATTAGACTCAGACACAACATAGTGAAACATATGTTGCGTGATGGAGTCATATCTATTGACTTTGTGAGGTCAGAAAAGAATATAGCAGATCCTCTGACTAAACGACTATCTAAAAGGTTAGTCAATGATACATCGAAGGGAATGGGGTTGAGCCTAATATATGAGCTGCCAGTGTCGGCAACCCAACCTATACAAGTGGAGATCCCATGAGATAGGTTCAATGGGTAAACAACAAGACACGAGGTAGACGATTGCACTGAGTTGTATGAGCCCCTTTTATGGTGTACAGTGCGAGCAGCAACGTAGAAGGATGAGTTGTTAGAACTCTTAATGAATCCATAGCCATATATTTGGTGGTGTATACAGTTGCTGCATACACTTGATGGAATTCACCTATATGGGTGTGGAGGTGGAGGCCGCTTCCTATGAGAATCTAGGCGAATTCTCTAGAGCACTCATGAAATCCAGGTAATGGTGCATGGCCGAAACGCACCGAACCGCAGAATCACTTGTAGCGGAAAAGTTGTGTGAGTGGCATGTACTTGCGATCTACATTAAAAGGATTCAGGTTCAAGACTATGGTGTCACCTGATTCCTGTAGACCTGTCTTGCTTACTCTAATGTCGGTTCAAGTCTATGGTGACACCGGCACCATTGCACAACTATTACGCTTTAATCCGAAAGGGTTTATTTTAAAACATGTGGGGGATTGTTGTATTTTGTTTTAAAATAGCATTAAAATTTGAATTTTCAAATTTTCGGTAATTTCCCTCCAATTTTGAAAAGTTGAAGTACTTTTGTGTTGTGGGTTTTGTCCCACATCGGATTTGAAAAGGTAAACTATCTTGTTTATAAGATAGTCTTTTTGCCTAGGGCTTGAGCCCCTTTCAGGGGGCATGTGAATTTGGTCCTGTGGGGGGGCTATGCCAATAGCTCTAATCTATGCCATTGACCACACACGCGCGCGCGCGCGCCGAGCCGAGCCGAGCCGTGCCGTGCCGTGCCGAGCCGAGCCGAGCCGAGTCCGTGTCCGTGTCCGTGTCCGTGTGCGTGTGCGCGTGCGCGTGCGCGACGCGACGCGACGGGACGGGACGGGACGGGCTGGGCTGGGCGCGGGCGCGGGCGCGGGTGCGGGTGCGGGTGCGGGTGCGGTGTGTGTGTACTCGCGTGGGTGTGTGTATGGGTACTCGCAGGACTGTATATGCGGGAGTGTACTCGCACTTGCGCCTTTTCGTTTTAAACCAGAGAGATGCGTCCCTTCCGGTTGGTCGCCTCGGTTGGGTTTAAACCCAACGGACCTAACCTTTTGAAAAGGGTGCTTATGCACCACTTCGGAGTCTATAAAAAGACATCCGATTCCAGTTTCAAAGATATGAAAAATCCTTCTCTTATAAAACACTCTCTGATATTCGGTTTTAAGCATTTTCTGCTGAGTTCATCGCTGAGTCAACTCAGCACTTTCGGATTAAACTGCAAGTGGTTCGAGCCCGTGTACAGTGAGTGCACCGCTGGGACCGGGTCATAGTCGTTGTATCCTGGAGGTCGATTGCTCTGGAAACCTGTTGCACTTGGGACGCAGTCCAAGGGGAGCAAATTCGATTTCAAGCCGAGTGACTCAGTCACGCCTCGACTCATTCAATAAGTTCTTCTTTCTCAAAATTATTTTCCTTTTTTGGTTCTCGATTTTTAATAGTCTATTTAATTCAACTAAATATTCCAACAGTACAGATAAAGATCTTCTGCCCGATGATCACGTCGTTTCACTTCTTATATGGGCCATAGAGCAAATGGATGGCTAGAAAAAGGATATATACGTTGGAACCTTTGGGTTTTCTGTTTGCATATGGCCTACTTGAAGATCGTACTGACCTGATTTTTGGGTCCGAAGATCTAATCGGCACACATTTTTTAGTAGTGCTTGGATTCAAGTAAAGTTGTATCATTGATAAGCATTTGTCATGGAAGTATTTGTCTATGGTTTGTAATTAAACACATGATTATCAGTGATGATCATGACTTCGAATGGTACAGGGCCTGGTAGCCCACACAACCTGATGAACCTGACCTGCTTTTTGGCAGGGCTTGGATATGGTCTATGGTCCATATTTTGTAAACACATGATTCTCCTTGGTGATCATGACTTTGGATGGTACAGGGCCTAGTAGCCCACCCAACCCAATGAGCCTGTCCTGCTTCTAGGCAGGGCTTGGATATGCTAACTTGGTCTATAGGCCAGGCTTTGGGCTTAAATTATTTTAGCCTAGCCTAGATCGGCCTACCCCCACTCAATCTGAGTTTATATTTACATGTGTTGTAGTATCCCACGAATATACCATTCTAATCCTCGGTTATCCATCAATCTTGAATGTGGACCATTGATTTCATTCCTCTAAAACATCTATTTCTTTATGTATGTGTGACCCATTTGATTAATGAATAGATTAAGAACATCTAGGTAGGAAATAGGGATTTTATCAATATTTGGAAAGATCTTGGCAAGGTTGGGCCCATGTTCCCAGCTAAATTTTCAGGCTTGGGCCTAATCGTGCATAGCCTGAAATAGCCCCTTGCAACCACCAACCATGACTTATGTTTAAGTAGACCACTGTTTTCATTCCTCTAAAATATGTAATTCATTGTGCATGCGTGAACCACTTGAACAATGATTAGATTAGAAATTTTTAGGTGGAAAATAGGAATTATATCAACTTTTGGGCTGAGCCTGGCATGGTTGGGTGCAACTAAACTAATTTTATCAGTCCTTAGCAAATACTTAGATAAAGTGGGAGATGAGATGGGTTAATTTGAGAAATGCTTTGGAATGCAAAACACTAGTGTCGTTCAAACGGCCTTTGGAAGGAGCGTTCAAATGGAATCTAAGATAGTAATTTAAGTAAAACACATGAATATATTAACACATCTACTTTTGTGTAAATTATATTAGCAGTTCATATTAAAAACCATTGATTAAATGGTTCATATTTGGAAGATCCGTGAGATGTTTACACCATAGCCTATGAAATGTACAATGAACTTAATGAACAGTCTAGATCAACTTTCATACTTTTCCGAGAGTGCTGGAGCACTTCTCCACATACAGTATCTGCTATCGGGACCTTAACCATCTATTTTGGATCACTGGGCTAGCTTGCGTTTTCAAAGGTTTGGAGGATACGGAAATTTGCTGCTCCCTCACCCTCAACCATCCATGTGGCTTTCACGAAGCTATTGTTGGGTCTAAAACCTAACTTCTTGCTGACGTGTGGCTGCAGCCACCATAGAACAGGAAAAAAAAAAAAAAAAACTGAAAGAGAAAGAGAGCTAAACTGCTGAACTATTTGAATGAATAGGAACGATTACAATGGTGCCTTTTATAGGCTTTTCTAACCCAGCTACTATTATCTTAACTCAGCTAATATCTACTATTATGTTAACCCAGCTAATACTCTAAACTTAGAAAAAATTTAACAGCACAGCTAGCACACACGGTTCTTACACGTTATGCACAACTGGCTTATAAGATCTTTACATAGTTTTGGATTTGCATAAATCCACCACCGTGTCCAATAGCTATCATCTATACTTGTGCAAGAATTAGGCCGCTTATTAAGTAGGCCTGAGCAAATTAGATTGTTTTGCTCATCAAATGGACTGCGTGTTGGGAGAAATAAAAACTTGATGAAAGTCAAGCGCGGTCTAGAATCAGTGGCTGGAGAAGTGTTGTATTTTGTTTCAAAATAATTATTAAAAATTTGATTTTTCAAATCTCTTGTGGGGGCTATGCCAATATTTCTAATATATGACATTGACCACACACACACACGCGCACGCGGAGCTGAGCCGAGCCGAGTCCGAGTCTGTGTCCGCGTGCGCATGCGCAACGGGACGGGACGGGCTGGGCTGGGCATGGGCGTGGGTGCGGGTGCAGTGTGAGTGTACTCGCATGGGTGTGTGTGTGTGTATGAGTACTCGCGAGACTTTATTTGCGAGAGTGTACTCGCACTTGCATCTTTTCATTTTAAACCAGAGAGATGTGTCCGTTTCTGTTGGTCGTACCTGTTGGGTTTAAACCCAACGGACCTAACCCTTTGCAAAGAGTGCTTATGCACCACTTCAGAGTCTATATAAAGACTACTGGTTCCAGTTTCGAACATACGAAAAATTATCTTTCTTATAAACTCTCTCTGATACTATTTTAAGAATTTTAATTGATGAGTTTGTCGCTGAGTTAACTCAGCACTTTTGGGTTAAACTGCAAGTTGTTCTAGCCCGTGTACAGTGAATGCACCGTTGGGACCGGGTCATAGTCATTGTATCCTAGAGGTCGATTGCTCTGGAAACTTGTTGCAGTTGCAAAGGGTGCTTATGCACCACTTAGGAGTCTATATAAAGACTACTGGTTCCAATTTCAAACATACAGAAAATTATCTCTCTTATAAACTCTCTCTGATACTGTTTTAAGAATTTTAATTGCTGAGTTCGTCGCTGAGTTAACTCAGCACTTTTGGGTTAAACTACAAGTGGTTCAAACTCGTGTACAGTGAATGCACCGCTGGGACCGGGTCATAGTCATTGTATCCTGGAGGTCGATTACTCTGGAAACCGGGGAGCAAATTCGATTTCAACCTGAGTGACTCGGTCATGCCTCGACTCAATTCAATAAGTCTTCTTTCTCAAAAAAATATTTTCTTTTTTGGTTCTTGATTTTCTATAGTCTATTTAATTCAACCAAATATTCCAACAACCTTGAAATCAAATTGTTGAATTACATACACCATGGCTACAGTAACAGTAAATGCTTCTGCTGAGTTAGCCAAAACTGAACCGTTCGCTGGATAATGCTTTAAACGGTGGAAACAGAAGCTGATGTTCGCATTAACTACCCTTAAAGTTTCGTACATACTATTTGAATCATTTATATAGATCCAGGAAATTAAACCGAAGTAGCAGATGAAAATAATTGTAAAAACTATATTCTAAACTCTTTTTCCAACAAATTATATAACGTGTATGCTTCTTATGAATCTGCTAAAGACATATGAACTACTTTAGGAAAGAAGTATATATTGGAAGATGCAGGTGCTAAGAAACATGTAATTGCTAATTTCCTTCATTATGAAATGACAGACGATAAACCTGTCACAAATCAGATTCATGATTTTCAAAATCTAGTTCATGAACTGTCAACTGAAGGAATTGAGTTGGAAGAAGTGTTATTGTCAGGAGCGCTAATAGAAAAGTTACTGCCCTCTTGGAAAGAATATAAGAATAGAATGAAACATAAAAAGAACAAAGTTTCTTTGGAAACCACCATCGTACATATACGAATAGAGGATGCCAATAGAATTAAGGACCAAAAAGAAAATGGAAATGAGATAGATTAAAAGGTGAATCTTATGGAATCAAGTCAGGAAAATAATAAGAAAAAGGACAAATGTCATAATTGTGGCAAACCTGAATATTACGTAAATGAGTGCAGGCTCAAAAAGAAGAATGCAAATAATTAATTCAATAAAAAGAAAAATTGCTGCAACTGTGGAAAGCCTGGGCATCATATTAAAATATGCAGGCTTAAGAAAAATAAAGATAAGCCGCAAACTAATCTTACAGAAACATGCAATGAGTCTGACATGGTAGTAGCTGTGTTGTCAGAAGTCTTTCTTTTAAACAACTTGGAGTGGGTATTAGACACTGGTGTTATTAAACACGTGTGCAAATATCGTAGTATGTTTACCTCCTATCAACTATCATGAGATGATGAACAGGTGTTCATGGGTAATGTTAGAACATCTTTAGTTGTAAGGAAAAGGAAAATACTTCTGAAACTCACTTCTAAAAAAATTTTGATGTTGAATGATATCCTACATGTGCCTGACATTAGAAGAAACTTGGTCTCTTGTTCACTCCCCAATAAGGCTGGTGTCAATTTAGTATTTGATTCAGATAAGCTTATAATAACGAAGAATGAAACTTTTGTTGGTACAGGATAATGTAGTAATAGTTTATTCATTGTAAATGTATCCAAATGATAATAATAAGAACACATCCAGTTCTGTTTATATCGTTGAACCTTTTTATCTATAGTATAGTAGATTAGGTCATATAAATGTAGTATCTTTGAAAAAAATGAAAAGATTAGGTTTATTACCTAATATATCTAATGAGGAATTCGATAAATGTGAAACATGTGTAGAATCAAAATTCATTAGAAAATCTTTTAAACGAATAGAAAGATCATCTGTTTTATTAGAGTTAATACATAGTAACTTAAGTGATTTTAGAAATCTCATGTCTAGAGGTGAAAAAAGATATTACATAACTTTTGTAGATGACTACTTTAGATTCACTAGAGTGTATCTATTAAGGAACAAAGATAAAGTTTTAGATGCTTTTTCTAAATACAAAATTGAAGTTAAAAATCAGTTAAATATAAAAATTAAAAGACTTAAAACAGATAGAGGAGGTGAATATGAATCTTCAATTTAGAGAATTATCTGAAAAGAGTGGAATAGTTCACGAAACTACAGCTCCTTATACACTAGAACAAAACCGAATAGCAGAACGTAAGAATAGAACTTTAAAAGAAATGATGAATACTATATTAAATAGTTCAGGCTTACCCTCAAATATGTGGGGAGAAGTAATTTTATCTGCTTGTTAAATTCTAAATAGGATTCCTTCTAAATATTCTGAACAAACACCTTATGAACTTTGGAAGAATCATGTTCCTAATTACAAATATATTAAAGTATAGAGGTGTCTTGCTAAAGTAGGATTACCTAAAACTAAGAAAAGAAAGTTAGGCCCTAAAACAACCGACTGTGTATTTATAGGGTACGCACAAAATAGTGAAGCCTACAGGTTTCTAGTTTTAAAAACTAAGGATAATATTCTATATCCTAATACAATTATAGAAGTTAGGGATGAAAAGTTCTTTGAGAATGTATCTCACATAAAATCTAAATCTATAGGAATAAAGGAAGCTAATGAATCAGATATCGTATCTACAAGTAAAAGTGCTTGCGGACAGGTAGTAGAAGAGATATAACCAAGAAAAAGTGCTAGGGTTAGAAGAGAAACTAATCTAGGAGATGATTTTTTTACTTTCTTAGTAGAAGATGATTCTACAACTTATACAGAAGCGATTAACTCTCAAAATGCAATCTTTTAGAAGGAAGCAATAAATGATGAATTGGAATCTATAATATCTAATAACAGTTGGGAACTTGTATACCTACCACCTGAAAACAAACCAGTAGGTTGTAAATGAGTGTTTAGAAAGAAACTAAAACCAGATGAGACTATTGATAAGTTGAAGGCTAGGTTGGTAGCGAAATATTTTAAACAAAATGAATGAATAGATTACTTTGATACATATTCCCCAGTAACTAGGATTACAACTATTAGGGTCTTAATAGCAATAGCCTCCATATATAAACTGGTGATACACTAGATGAACTGTAACAACCCGTCCAACCAGTACAGTGTCCAGGGGCGTCTA
The DNA here is from genome assembly GCF_029962835.1 of Magnolia sinica. NCBI lineage: Eukaryota > Viridiplantae > Streptophyta > Magnoliopsida > Magnoliales > Magnoliaceae > Magnolia > Magnolia sinica. The sequence goes on along the minus strand of NC_080574.1, from coordinate 11,829,930 downwards.
CGTAGAATTTTCCGCAGGATCGATCATTTAAAACCATGCATGGTGAGGTACCACAAGCAAATCAACCTAGGATTAGCCTATTAGAATAAACCAGTCGGGTCATGACAGGACCTGGTGCGGGGCATCAAGCCAGATGGCTTATTTGCCCTTAGCGACAGCCCGTATGGGCTACACCGTGACGCAAGAAGGTCAAAAAATTCTAAAAATAAAGGGAACCATAAATCTCACTGGGCTTATAAACCATCGTGGATCACGGACCCAGTGGACACCCAGAAGTGGGATCTGGCACTGACCAAGTGCACCCCACCAATGTCAGGACCGAAATCTGGAGCTTACAATGAAACCGATGTACCAGGCTATCCAACTGTCGGATCTCCTCTACATTTACGGTGGAGGTTTAATGAATTTTCCTACACCCGTCCACAAACTCTGGGACCTGATCGTGGAACGGTGACCGTCGATCATAAATCGGACCCGTATGATCAAACCCCAGATCTGATCGTCCCTAAATTTTGCATGGCCCTTCATCGGGCCATGAAGCAACTATCCTAGAAATTCCATAGCCAGAGGGCCACCAGAACCACTCCAATCACCAGAATGGACCCCTCAGGGCCGTTTAAAGATTAAAACCGTTGAATCAAACCCCACAACCGTTCATCCATTTGTTCCTAAATTTTACATGGGCCCTAATCGGGCCATAGGGCACCTACCCACCAAATTTTTTGGCCAAAGGAGTGTTAGGGCCACACCAACTCCAAAAATGAGTCATAGTAGGCTATTTTGGGAATTTGAGGAGACTTAAGGCCAAAGGGCCCAAGTCTTGGGGATAAACCCCAACTCTCATATGTCTCCCTCATTTGCCACAACTACCAAGAGAGAAAGAGAGTGAAGGAGAGTAAAGAGAAGAAAGAGAGAAGGAGGTGATTCAAGGCGGACCCTAGATCGAGGTGGGGACTAAGGAAGCCGATCTTGCACCTCTTTATCCTTTTTCCAAAGGAAAAACCCAACACTACAACCCCAACGATCGTCCGTTGATCGTCTAGGTAAGATCCTTCATCTCTTCTTGCTTGAAACCCTTGTGTAGAGGAGAGACTTATATGGGATTTAACATACAAATGTATGCTTTAGGAATTTCGGCAATTCGACCCCAAAAATCCACGCTCCTATATCGTTCCCAAGCCTCCAACGAATCCGAAGGTGCGGATTATTGTTCTTAGGTGGCCTAGCACCAATTTTAGCATGAGCTTAATGATTTTGATTGCTTGGATGTTGTATTTGAAACTCTAGAGAAAACCCTAGGAGTTATATGCTCGTTGAAATTGTATGGATGTGCATATTAGCTCTCAAATTGGTGTTGATCTTATCTCTCACATGATTTGATGTATGGATGATGGTATGCCCATGTTTGCTTAATTTTTTTCCTCACATGTGGTGTTTCATTGTGTGTATGATTTATTACCCTTGTGCACATGATTTCTTGAGATGGAGGAAGTGTTTAAACTTCCTCACAAACCCACACATTCACACGCACCTTAGTTATTGACAATTGTTTATTTGCTTGCAAGAATATCCATTTTTATATGGTTAAAATGCATGAGAATATGATATTATTATGCTTGATGATACTTGGGCAGTTGACATGCCATGGATCCCCTCACCCTTTTTGGGTTGGTCAGGAATTTGAGAAGAGACGGTAGTCTTATCGGTTGGACTATGCTATGGCTAGACCCGTGGGTTTGGGCGGGTGTGTTCGGGTGGCTGTAGTTCGACTACATGGGTCCCTTGTGCCCGATGTCACTCACCTCACGTTTCCCCGACTCGTGCGGTCTAGCCTACTGTCTGACTAACCTTGTTTGTTAACCCTGTTTGCTCACACATGTATGAAACTTGGAACACCTTACAACCGTTGTAGCTCATTAATAACCCACTTGAAATTGGTCCACAGCCTCGTGAGCTGGGTATGGTGGAATGAGACACTGTGTCTGAACTGTCGGCCTATGTTGGAGTACCGCGCCTCCCCGTAGTGACCGCGAGCGATCCCTTTCTCTCGGCACTCCTCATGTGCTTGAAGTTGGGGATGAGGAACCCAACGGGATTACAGACCGCAGGGTCTCGGCCTCACGCATTGGGGGGTCTTGGCCTTGCACCCAGTTTAGGGCATTAATACGTGGGGTGTACCAGATTCCCCAATCTGCTGAATGAATGGACCTAAATAATAACTTGGCTAACACGATCGCATTGCATCGCATTAGTTAGGGTAGCGACTCGACAGTCGAGGTCGCACTGAGGGAGTGTTGTCATATGTGATCGTTTGATGGAGTCGCTTGAGGGAGCGTTGTGGCGAGGGCATGCATCATATCATCCTGCATGCAAGCGCATTAATAAGATTAGTTAAATGTTTATGTTTGACTACTTTTCATTGAGGTCATATTATAATTGATGCCTGTAATAACTTAAGATTAATAGCATCCCCTGAGTTGATCACTCACTCCCACTCTAGGACGGTGTTTTAAAACATTAACCAGACCCGTTTATAGATACAGGTGACTCAGGACTGAAGGAGCCTTACGAGGCGAGCCTCAACGAGGAGGACAAGCTATCTTATTTCCAGTTGATGGACGGCTCTCCATCGGCTTGATGGGCAGGATCGGGATTGTTGGGTTGTGGGCTCAGCCGTATTATTTTTGGACATAGTATTCTTTTGTTGTTTTGGTTGGGCAACGCTTTGTGCGACCCATTTATATTTTGGACCTGTATATATGATAGATCTCTTTCATCTCAATAAACTTGTGTGGTTATGTTCATGTTCTAGGAAATTTCAGGCTGCGCAATTAAACCAGATTAAATACTCATTAATGAAAGTCGGTTATAAGTGACTCTCGGGAACTCGGGAGTTGAGCGCATACGCGACCCCCAAATTTCAGGGTGTTACAAGTTGGTATCAGAGCATGGTTCTGAATTAATTGGGCCATGGGTCATGAACCCGCTAACGCATTCGCTGACTTGAGAGTTTACGCCATAGAAACTATGAAACCCTAGGAACCACCCCACTTCCGGACAAGGAATAGGGAACTTGATGGTGCGGCTCGATTCGGTTAACTAAGTAGTTCTGTGTCTTCATTCCTCCTTAAACTTAGAAATTCACCATCATGGGATTGGGAATCCCATACTACATCTTCCAAAACGAAGCCCGTTAGCAAGCCGATGAAATAAATTTAGGAATCCCACTCCACTCATTTCAGACGCAGCAGTCCCAACCTTGAGTTGGGATTAGCCTTGCCATACTAACCAGTACAACTTAATGCCGCTAGCCAAGTCGGCTAAGGATTGAAATTCTTTTTCTAATATGTCTTTTTAGGTATTCACCTGTCCTTACTCTATTTTTGGACTTTCCTTGCATACTGATAGAGACGGGCCGTAGACTGAACGATTTCGTAGCAGGAGCCCTCGTCCAAATCCAAAGGAGCAAAACTAGGGCAGACATGTTAGCTTCGACCCGTTTGAGGGTTATTAGGTAGGAACAAGCGAAATCTTACCAAAAAAGGGGAGAATGGAGAAAAAGGGGGTTTCAAACATTAACCAGGAAGAAATTCTTGAAACGGATAGGCCCACTGCGTAGATCAGCTCCTCCTACCCAAAATCCATATATAGAAGTTCTCTGGGGGCCTTACTGGCACCTGGGAAACAGCGACGCAAGTGGACCCCGCCGACAACACCTTGCCGCCCGCGCACCCCGCCAACCCGCGAGCACCCGCCCACGTACACCGCCCGCCCTCCTACTGTAGCCGTGCGCGCACCTCGCCCGGACCACAGTGGCCATGCACGCACCCCGTCCACTCAGCGTGCACCCCGCCCAGGTGTCCAATGTGCACGCGGGACCCCGCCCGTCCGGCGTGGGCCCTGCCCAGACCCCCAAAATATGGTCCTCCCCCTTGCCATCCAAAAATTCGAGTGGGGCCTATTACTAGTGCATTTTAAGGGACCCAAACCCTCATCCTTCACACCTCACTCCCCTCCATTGTTCTAAATCCCTAGAGAGAGAGAGAGAGAGAGAAACTCTCCCTTCCCCATTCCAACTCTCAAATCTCAACACCCACCTTCCTCATATCACATCTCCTATCTCCTTCTCCTTTACATTTCTATTTCCTTCTTTCCCTTCACTCCATCACTCTCAAATCCCTTTCCCTCAAACTCCTCCTCTTCTACCTCATCAAATTTCCTTCTAATCCCTCCTTCAAGCCCACATAATATCCATACAAGGCTCATTCACCCTTCCATCTCCAAACTTCACTCCCAAACCCCATCAAAATCATTCCATTCTCATTCCAAAACCCATCCCATTCTTAAGTTCACCTTCAAATCTCACATCTCCTACACCCAAATCCATCCTAGCCAAAGGGAATGGGTTTTCTAGCAATCGTTGTCTCTCTCTTCTCCATCCCGGTGATTCTATCCCTCATGGGTAAGAAGAGATCGGCTCCCGCCGAGCCCGGACCGAGCCAGAAAAGGCGAAGCAAGCTAAGGGCCGATCCAAAGAGGAAGGAAATCTCGGAAGTTTGATCTAAGCGGAGGAATGACTCTCAAAGGGCTCTCCCGATTCAGGCGTCCCAACCACCCGTTGAAGACGTGAGAAATTTTCGAGTACATAACGTCGCCTTCGAAGTCTCTGTAGAGGAGCACTTGTTCGATGATATCGCCCTACTCGGTCGGTTCATGGAAAAGGGATAGGGCTAGATATTCTATGGAGACTCCCAGGCGGATGAAGGACGGGCCATAGCCTTCTACGTGCGGATCAGAAACCCTAAATTCAAGCCCTTAGGCTTTGATCTTGTGATGGGAAGCAAGAGGTTCCCGTTCGGGGTGGCGGACATTGTGGACGCATTGGGTGTGCCACTGGGAGGTGCAGATTGAGGAAGGAAACCTGGATACGAGTCGGGCCCGCAATGAGTAGGCACACTTTCTGAGCGGACAGGTTGTCCAATGGAGGCGAGAAGTCAGCTTGAGCGCGTCTAGCTTGACCCCAGAATACCGTGTGCTTTACCGTATTGACACTTACAATATCTATCCAAGGTTGAAGAACCGTACTGAGTGCTCCCGTTATATGGTGGAGTTCTTATACCAGGTAGGCTAGGGAGCAGACGTATGCCTCCCCAGTGTGGTACTCCCTCAGATCGTGAGGGCCGCAAGGGCGACTCGGAAAGATGTATGCCTCCCATTCGCCGTCTAGTTTGTTGGCTGGCTTAGTAGTATGACGTGGGCGGATCGGATGAAAATTATATACCGACACTGATCTTAGGAGACGATATGTTGAATAATATGAAGATAGACCCAAAGTAGCGACAGGCCCACATTGATCGATACAGGGATCCGATCGAAGAAGAAGGGGATAGTGATGGAAGCAAGGAGGATGAGGATGAGGAAGAAGCTGACGAGGTCGAAGAAGCTGGTAGGGAGCCACTTACCATCCCAGACGTACGTGAGCGCCTGAATGCGCTTAAGGTAGAGGTAGCAGAGATCAAGGAAACCCAAGTAAGGCATCAAACGAAGCAAGAGAAATAAAACAAGAAAATGTACCGAGCCATAAAGGCCCTGATCTACTGCAGCAAAGGGGAAGAAGCGCCGCCACTTTCGCCCGACTCAGACGAGTAACCCCACAACTTTATTGATAAGTAGTAGTTGTTTTAAGCCGATTAGGTCAAATCTCTTGTACTGGGAGATAGTTAGGACCCTTGCTTGACTAGTTTGTATTTCTCTTTCATTTGGCGTGTTTAGTAATGCTTGTAATCCATGCTGTAACATGTAATTGGCCATATCAATAACATTTTGAAATCAATGTGAAGGTATGGATTGCCTCGAAAATTTCTTGTTGCCATGGAAATGCTTGTATGAGTGTCACCTATATGCATGAATGGATTGTATATGGATCTTGCATATGTACGCATAAACTGGGTATGAGAGATGTTTTAGTACCTAATCTATCCAGGAATATTTTTACAGAAAATGCCTCCGCGAGAGGAGGGTCGATATGTCCGCCTACCTCATGGAGGTTTGGTCGAGAGAGACCAACTCCTAGGTGGAAATGGTTCTCAGAATACCGGTAGCACCACCGAAGAGGCTGCCCTGAGTGCTCCACCACCGCAAGCCGCGACACCCATGTCTTCTACGCCATGGGCCATGGACCGAATGGACTAAATGTTACTTCTTATGCAACAGCAACAGCAAATGATGGCCACAAGTATGCAACAACAACAACAACAAATGATGGCCACTATGATGGACGCCATGGCTCAAAATTTGGGCATACCGCAACCGGAACCACCTGCCATAGCCACGCCCGTGACCAACCCGAATAACCTATATGAGCGGCTCCAAAGGCATAGGCCACCTACTTTTGCCAGCACCCACTGCCTAGAGGAAGCGAAATACTGGCTCAACCGAGTCACCAAGTTATTGTGGCCTCTCCACTGTTCTAAAGTGAAAAATGTAGAGCTTGTCTCATATCTCTTTGAGAAGGAGGCGGACCTATGGTGGGAGAGTGTCCTCCGATCCACTCCCGAGAACCACATATGGACGTGGGAGGCATTCGAAGCCTACTTTAATGAGAAGTATATCCCTCAATCGTATCAGCATGAGAGGAAGAATGAATTCCTCCACTTTCAACAAGGGGGCATGACAGTAGCGCAATATAAAAATCGCTTCACAGAATTGTCGCGCTATGCTTTTGAGATGATCACCAACGAGGCGATTAAGATGATGCGATTTTCGGCAGGGCAAAGGAGATGTATCCGCTCCAAGATATGTTGTGCTAGCATCAGGACATACGCCGATCTTGTAGAGATGTCCATAAGGGCGGAGCAGGATGAGGAGTGAGTCGCTCGAAACCGTTTACAGTTAGGGCCACGAAATAGGGTGGAGGGACCATTCTCCTCTTTTACAGGAAAAAGGGTGCGCCCTAGGTCACCACCTCGACTAGCTGCCACACCGACCCCTTCTGCACGACCGACCTAGATATGTACTTATTGCAGGAGAGTGAGATACTCTGAGCCCTACTGTTTTACGAGGATGAGAGACCTCGGCTTCATACCGCCACAGTGCAACATTAGGCCCCCACAACAGGACTTGCAGATTCCGCCTCTATGGGCAATGGGGCCTAGCCAGCAGTTTCATCGTCCACCACCACCTCAGGTTAGGCCGCCACAACGGCCCATACAGCGGCTGAACTTTCCACAGCAGGCTCTGGTGTATGCCTGTTGAGGGTCGAATATTGCATATCAGACCCTGTTATTGCCTGAATTTTCAAACATGATACTGTTTAACGGCCCGATTTAAATCGTGTTTGTGTTGCAGGGCGTATTTACGAGCCTGGACTGGGAAAAGGTATTAAAAGCATGGATTTAACGGTTTGAAGTCACCAAGGCAAGCGACGGACCCCATGAGACCAAGATCGACGGATGTGCACGCCAGGGATTCAAGAAAATCGAGAAACTGAAGCTCAAGTGGCCTGAAAGACATTTAGAATGCAAGATCACAGGGTTCCCACCATCCCTTCAGCTCGAAAATTCATACATCACCCGAGGACCATAAATTAACCATACACGTCGAATTTCATCCGTTCAATCCCTGTGTAAGTGTCCCAATGGACAAATCAGCCCATAAACTCTTGATTTGGGGCCCACCTGCTATCTGGATATGCCTCAAATTTGGTCTCAACGCCTTAAATAGAGAGGCTAACTGAATGAATGGATTGGATTTTGCAAAAAGATTACAATGGGTCCCGTATGTACAGCTTGTGTACATAACGTACACACGCTCCCGCCGCGCACCGAACCGAGTCTGCGGGTCAACAGGCGCTGACCCGCGCCTGTTTCTAAAAACGGAAGTAGCCATTGTCGCGCTGCGTAATGGACGGACGGCGTCCGTTTTGCGGACGGTAGTGGGCCCCACAGTGTAACTTTTCGGATGATCCAAGCCGTCCATTGTGTAGAGGGCCTCGAATACTATAAAATCTTGCTAAAATTTTACACCCATGCGTGCACATGTGCGCGATATAGAGGCCACAAACAGGCGGTCCTGCGACGTTCAAAATGATTCTTGGCATGATTTCTTCTCTGGGCCTCGTGAATAGACGTTCAAAACCACCCATTCTTGACCGAAATTTTGTCCTGAATCCAATGGATGGGTGGATTTTCCGAAAATACCCCTGTGGGGCCCCACCAACTCGACAGCGAACTCCTCTTTGCGCAGGCCCTGTTTTCCGCGTCCGGACGAGTCCAGGATTTGCGGGGAGTAGTGGGTCACGATTGTGAATATTTTGAGTGATCCAAACCGTCCAATGTGTCCACAGGGACGCCAATAACCTAGCTAAGATTTCAAAATCGACAGATAAGTTGATATTACGCCGCAAATACACTCCAAACGCAAGGCGTTTTGCGCTTTTGCTTCGCATGCGAATTCTACTGCGGGAAAAAGACTCTCGACTGAAGTTGTACAAGGACGGAAGCCATTGCCATGGGGTCTTCTATAAAGGAGAGGGGATTCAAGCTGGAAAATTCATTGAAGGACGGATCGGTTTGGCTTGGACGATTGCACAAGAGAGAGTAGTTGGAGTTTGGTATTTTTTATTTATTTCTTTTTCTTTTTATTTTTATTTTAATTTGTTTATTTTTAAGAGATCCAGCTCATCCATGTCTGGCTGAACCTCTTAGCTAGGGCTAAGAGGTGAAGCCTGTAGCGAGATGGGAGATTCTACTTTGTGCCTTTAATTCATAAACTGAATTTGATTTAGTTGATTATTAAAGGAATATTTTTCTTAGTCTTTAATGGTCTGTTGTGACTGAAATTACAATGGGTTTGCAATGGCTTTGAGTATTTCTTTCCCCTTTTTATGTTTATGAAGTCAGGAAGCCCTGTTGTTCATCATTGTCCCATGGGCATGGTAGGATGACAGTACCCTTCCTGATCTCCATACACTATTGGTTGGTTGGTAATTAGTTTAATTCTGTTGTTTACTTTGTCTCCTGGGCATGGTTTGGTGATGGAATCCATTCTAATTCATATACCTTTCACCTCTTGAAAACTATATCAAAGGAAGTCTAGTTCATTTCCATGATTTCTGAAGCAGGCATAAGATCTCCCTGATCTCAACAAGTGGATCCTCTGAATCCCTAGTTCTCTTCCTCTGAATTCCTTAAGTTTTAGATAATTATTCCACAATTTTTTCTTAAATTCTATTGGATTTAGATTACATCTTTTTGCTAGTTCTACATCTAGTTAGTTTCAGATCACGTACAAGTTTCAGTCCCTGTGGATTCGACCTCGGTCTTACCGAGTTTATTACTACATCACAACCCTATACTTGGGGAGTGAACAATGCCCTAGCGGTTGAGGGCCAAGATGCGGCAGTCCCTACTCCTACGGCCTTTGAGGTAATGGCCCACATTTAAGGTACTCCCATATTTCTTTTGGTGGACATCGGGTCCACTGCTTCTCTTATATCTCATGCAATCGTCAAGCATCTGGGGCTACGCCCTAACCCCTTCGTGGGGGTAAAGATCATTGCAGCCCCCGGTACTTTCTCAGAAGCGACGAAGATATGCCATGATTGCCCCATCAACTTGGGATGCAAGGTGGCACATGTGGATTTGATAGTGACCAAAATCTTCCATTATGACGTCATCCTGGGCATGGACTGGTTGACAGTGATGAAAGCAGAAATCGATTGTGATATAATGACAGTGAAGATACACGAGGACGACGGCACTTCCCTCACATTTTCGGTCCAGGTCAGCTACGAACGCAGGATTTTGTGTTATGCTTCATTGGAGGACGGATATAATGGACCCGCGGTAACATTCACACCCGTGGTTTGAGATTTTGAGGACATATTTAAAGCTATACCTGGGCTTCCTCCTCGACGTGAGATAGACTTCACGATCGATCTAACTCCGGGTGCCAAACCCATCTCGTTGCCTACTTACCGCATGCCCCCATGTGAGATGGAAGAGTTGCGGTCTCAGATCGACGATTTGCTGGGGTCAGGCTTTATCCGACCCAATGTATCGCCGTGGGGAGCCCCAGTCCTATTTGTAAAGAAAAAGAATAGCTCTTTACGACCATGTGTGGATTATAGAAGATTGAACCAAGTGACGGTTCGGAACAAATATCCACTGCCCAGAATCGATGATCTATTCGACCAGCTGAGGGGTGCTCAATACTTCTCAAAGATTGATCTACAATCAGGGTATCATCAACTGCGAGTGAGGGACGAGGATATACAGAAAATGACTTTCAGAACTTGCTTTGGCCATTAAGAATTCCTAGTTATGTCGTTCGGGCTCACTAATGCCCTGACGGTATTCATGGATCTCATGAATAGGGTCTTCAGGCCATTCTTATACAGATTCGTCATTGTATTCATCGACGACATACTGATCTACCCTAAGAGCCGTAAAGAACATGAAGAGCATTTGAGAGGGGTCCTGGAAACACTTAGGAAGAATCGATTATATGCGCAATTTAGGAAATGCGACTTTTAGAAGGAAGAAGTCAAATTTCTGAGTCATGTAGTGTCTAAGGAAGGGATATCTGTGGATCTCGCCAAGGTGGCGGCGGTACAAGATTGGAAGCAACCGAAGTCGGTTACGGAAGTGCGAAGTTTTCTTGGTCTTGCAAGTTATTACCGCAGATTCATTAGAGACTTCTCGAAGATAGTCCGACCGCTATCCCAGCTAACTCGGAAGGACCTCAAATTTGTCTGGAATGAAAGGGCGGGGACGGCTTTCCAAGAGTTGAAGGACAAACTGACGTCAGCACCTGTGCTTGTGCTACCTGAGCAAGGGGTCAAGTACACCATCTATACTTACGCCTCTCATGTGGGCTTGGGTTGTGTACTCATGCAAAAAGATAGGGTAATTGTGTATGCGTCTCGACAGCTAAGGAAGCATGAGGAGAACTACCCTACGCATGACCTCGAGCTTGCGGCGGTAGTTTTCGCATTAAAGATATGGAGGCACTATCTCTATAGTGAGGAGTTTGAGCTCTTCTCTAATCATAAGAGCCTCAAATATATCTTCACCCAGAAGGACCTGAATATGAGACAACGTCGCTGGATGGAGACGTTGAAAGACTTCAAGTTCGATGTCTCATATCATCCTAACAAGGCCAACTTGGTGGTAAACGCATTGAGTCGCAAGAAGACGATTGAATTTGCGCCCCCGCTAATGGTGAGAGAGTGGGATATGGTGGAGTTCGTTCGAGACTTCGACATGAAGCTAACGGTGGAGGAACCATACGAGTTCATAGCCCACATTCAAGCCCAGCCAATGATTGACAGTAAAATCATTGAAGCTCAGGAGGGCGATGAGCTTTTGAAGAAAATGAGGGAAGGGGCAAAGAACGATGGGAAGTCCGAATAGAGAGTCGGCACCGATGGGGGATTGCGGTACTGAGGCCGCCTTTGTGTTCCAAACCTACAGGGACTACGAGAAGAAGTTCTAAATGCCGCTCACAACTCCAAGTTGGCGATGTATCCTGGTAGTACAAAGATGTACTGAGATCTAAAGCGAACCTATTGGTAGGACAACATGAAGAAGGAAATAGCAGAGTATGTATCCCGATACCTCACCTGTCAACAAGTTAAGGCTGAACACCACCGACCACTGGGCCTATTGCAACCCATGCCTATAGCAGAATGGAAGTAAGACTTCATATCTATGGACTTTATTGCCGGTTTGTCCAAAACAAGGAGGGGGCATGACTCGATATGGGTGATTGTGGACAGGCTAACCAAATCAGCCCACTTCCTACCGATCAAGACTTCTACCTCCGCCGATGAATTGGCTAAGCTGTATATCAAGGAGATAGTGCAGCTCCATGGGGTCCCATTGGAGATTGTGTTGGACCGGGATACTCGATTCACGTCGATCTTTTGGACCCGCATTTAAGAAGCTATGGGAGTGAAACTGAAGTTAGCACTGCCTTCCACCTGCAAACAGATGGGCAAACCAAATGGGTGAACCAGATTTTGGAAGATATGTTGCGGGCTTGTGTTCTGGACTTTCAGGAGAGTTGGAACGATTGCCTCCCATATGCCGAGTTCGCCTACAACAATAGCTTCCAAGCTAGCATCGGTATGACACCTTACGAGGCCTTGTATGGGCGCCCATGCCGAGCCCCGCATTATTGGGAGGAAATTGGCGAGAAGAGTTTGCTAGGATCGGATTTGGTACAGATCACGACCGAAAAGATTGGAATTATACGGCGCCGCCTCTTGACGGCTCAAAGCAAGAAGAAAAGCTATGCCGACACAAGGCGAAAGGATTTGGAATTTGAAGCTGGGGACCACGTATTTCTCAAGATCTCCCCAATGAAGGGCATTTTACGCTTTGGCAAGAAAGGAAAACTTGCGCCATGGTTCATCGGGCCATTCCAGATTTTAGACCGTGTGGGTGCGGTTGCCTATCGCTTGGCCCTACCCACACCTCTAGCCAGAGTGCATAACGTCTTCCACGTATTAATGTTGAAGAAGTACGTCCCTGATCCTTCGCATATCATCACTTGGGAACATGTGGAACTTAAGAAAAATGCCACATACATTCTCCGACCCACTCGAATACTTGATAGGAAGGAGCAGGTCCCACGCAACAAGGTTATCCCGTTGGTCAAGGTACTATGGACCCATCACGATGAAGAAGAGGCCACTTGGGAGATGAAAGCAGAAGTCTGCAAGCATTACCTAACCCTGCTTCAGCAATACGAATAGGTACAAATTTTGAGGACAAAATTTATTTGTAAGGGGGTTAGATTGTAACAACCCGTCCAACCAGTATAGTGTCCTAAGGTGTCCACGTAGGATTTTTCGCAGGACCGATCATTTAAAACCATGCACGGTGAGGTACCATAAGCAAACCAACCTAAGATTAGCCCATTAGAATAAATCGGTCGGGTCATGACAGGACCCGGTGCTGGCCGTCAAGCCAGATGACTCATTTGCCCTTAGCAACAGCCCGTATGGGCTACACCGTGACGCAGGAAGGTCAAAAATTTTTTAAAATGAAGGGAACCATAAATCTCACTGGGCTTGTGGATCATCGCGGACCACGGACCCAGTGGACACCTAGAAGTGGGATCTGGCACTGACCAAGTGCACCCCACCAATGCCAGGGCCGGAATCTGGCGCTTGCAATGAAACCGATGTACCAGGCTATCCAACCGTCGGATCTCCTCTATATTTGCGGTGGAGGTCTAATGAATTTTTCTACACCCGTCCACAAACTCTGGGACCCGATCGTGGAACGATGACCGTCGATCACAAATCGGACCCGTATGACCAAACCCCAGATCCGATCGTCCTTAAATTTTGCATGGCCCTTCATCGGGCCATGAAGCAACTATCCTAGAAATTTCATAGCCAGAGGGCCATCAGAACCAGTCCAATCACCAGAATAGACCCCTCAGGGCCGTTTAAAGATCAGAATCATTGATTTAAACCCCACAACCGTTCATCCGTTTGTTCCCAAATTTTACACGGGCCCTAATCAGGTCATAGGGCACCTACCCACCAAATTTTGTGGCCAAAGGAGTGTTAGGGCCACACCAACTCTTAAAATGAGTACTAGTAGACTATTTTAGAAATTTGAGGAGACTTAAGGCCAAAGGGTCCAAGTCTTGGGGATAAACCCTAACTCTCATAACTCTCCCTCACTTGCCACAACTACCAAGAGAGAAAGAGAGTGAAGGAGAGTAAAGAGAAGAAAGAGAGAAGGAGGTGATTCAAGGCGGACCTTAGATCGAGGTGGGGACTAAGGAAGCCGATCTTGCACCTTCCTATCCTTTTTCCAAAGGGAAAACCCAATATTACTACCCCAACGATCGTCTGTTGATCGTCTAGGTAAGAACTTTCATCCCTTCTTGCTTGAAACCCTTGTGTAGAGGAGAGACTTACATGGGATCTAACATACAAATGTATGCTTTAGGAATTCCGGCAATTCGACCCCAAAAATCCACGCTCCTAGATCGTTCCTAAGCCTTCAAAGAATATGAAGGTGCGGACTATTGTTCTTAGGTGGCCTAGCACCAATTTTAGCATGAGCTTAATGATTTTGATTGCTTGGATATTGTATTTGAAACTCTAGAGAAAACCCTAGGAGTTATATGTTCATTGGAATTGTATGGATGTGCATGTTAGCTCTCAAATTGGTGTTGATCTTGTCTCTCACATGATTTGATGTATGGATGATAGTATGCCCATGTTTGTTTGATTCTTTTCTCACATGTGGTGTTTCATTGTGTTTATGATTTATTACCCTTGTGCACATAATTTCTTGAGATGAAGTGTTTAAACTTCCTCACAAACCCACACATTCACACGCACCTTAGTTATTGACAATTGTTTATTTGCTTGCAAAAATATCTGTTTTTATATGGTTGAAACGCATGAGAATATTATATTATTATGCTTGATGATACTTGGGTAGTTAACATGCCATGGATCCCCTCACCCTTCTTGGGTTGGTCAGGAATTTGAGAAGAGACGGTTGTCCCATCGTTTGGACTATGTTATGGTTAGACCTGTGGGTTTGGGCGGGTGTATTCGGGTGGCTGTAGTTCGACTACATGGGTCCCTTGTGCCCGATGTCACTCCCCTCACGTTCGCCCGACTCGTGCGGTCTAGCCTACTGTCTGACTAACCTTATTTGTTAACCCTGTTTGCTCACACATGTATGGAACCTAGAACACCTTACAACCATTGTAGCTCATCAATAATCCACTTGAAATTGGTTAACAGCCTCATGAGCCGGGCATGGTGGAATTGGACATTGTGTCCGAGCTGTCGGCTTACGCTAGGGTACCGCACCTCCCCGTAGTGACTACAAGCGATCCTTTTCTCTCAGCACTCCTCATGTGCTTGAAGTCGGGGATAAGGAACCCGAAGGAATCACGGATCGTGGGGTCTCGGCCTCACGCATTGGGGAGTCTTGGCCTCGCACCCAGTTTAGGGCATTAATACGTGGGGTGTACCAGATTCCCTAATCTGCTGAATGAATGGACCTAACTAATAAATCGGCTAACATGATCGCATTGTATCGCACCAGTTAGGGTGACGACTCGGCAGTCGAGGTCGCACTGAGGGAGTGTTGTCATACGCGATCGTTAGATGTAGTCACCCGAGGGAGCGTTGTGGTGAGGGTATGCATCATATCATCCTACATGCATACGCATTAATAAGATTAACTAGATTTTTATGCTTGACTGCTTTTCATTGAGGTCATATTATAATTGATGCCTGTAATAACTTAAGATTAATAGTACCCACTGAGTTGATCACTCACTCCCACTCTGGGACGGTGTTTCAAAATACCAACCAGACCTGTTTATAGATGCAGGTGACTCAGGAGTGGAGGAGCCTAGCGAGGCGAGCCTCGACGAGGAGGATGGGCTATCTTATTTCTAGTTGATGGACGACTCTCCATCGGCTTGATGGGCAAGATCGGGATTGTTGGGCTGTGGGCTTAGCCATATTATTTTTTGACATAGTATTCTTTTGTTGTTTTGGTTGGGCAACGCTTTGTGCGACCCATTTATATTTTGGACCTGTATATATGATAGATCTCTTTCATCTCAATAGACTTATGTGGTTATGTTCATGTTTCAGGAAATTCCAGGCTGCGTAATTAAATCGAATTAAATGCTCATTAATGAAAGTCGGTTATAAGTGACTCTCGGGAACTCGGGAGTTGAGCGCATGCGCGACCCCCGAATTTCAGGGCGTTACATGAACGTTAAGACGGCTTTCCTAAATGGAGACTTAGAAGAAAAAATATATATAGAACGACCTGAGGGTTATAAGATATCAGGTAAAGAAAATAAAATATATGTTGAGGGTCAAATATTGCATATTAGACCCCAGTTATTTCTTGAATTTACGAACATGATACCGTTGGCCCGCTTTAATCATGTTTGTGATGCAGAGTGTATTTACGAGCATGGACTGAAAAGGAAGCTTAAAGCATGGATTTAATGCTCTGATGATACTAAAGGTAAGGGACGGACTCCAGGGGACTAAGATCGACAAAATTACACGCCAGGGATCCACGAAAATCGAGAAATTGAAGCTCAAGCAGCCTGAAAGTCAGCCAGAATGTAAGATCACTGGGTTTCCATCATCTGTTCGGCTCGAAACTTTATACATGGCTTGAGGACAAAAAACTAACCGTACATGTCAAATATCAGCCATTGGATCCCTCTGGAAGTGGCCCAATGGATAGATCAGCTCATAAATCAGTGATTTGGGGCCCGCCTGGTATCTGAAAATGCTTCAATTTTGTTCTCAACGTCTTAAATGGAGTGACATAGCAAATGGACGGAGCAGATGTCTCACGAACATCACAGTGGACCCTACATGTACAGTGCGTGTACATAGTGTACACGCACTGGCCGTGCACCGGACGGTCAGCCCGGTCAAAGACGGGCTGACCCGTCTTCTTCTTCCACAGCAACAGCAGATGGACGCTGTTCGTCCGTTTTTCATCAGTGGGCCCCCCTCGTTCCCCAGAAAGTTGATCTGGACAGTACATTCATTCCATAGGATGGTCAAAACCAACTCCTAGGTGGCAGAACTGCAGAAGAAAGCATGGATCGGATTTTAACCATCCAAATGCAGGACGGACGGTAGGGAGAAAATACAGTGGGCCGCACTAAAACCTGACCAAAACCACTCCTTCCAGCCTGTTTTTTCGCAAGGAACCCAATGAACGGGGTGGATTTCTCTAAAAACCATACTATGGGGCCCACTGATCGTCACAATGTACCCTGTTTACGTAGGGACGCGCGTCCGTGAAAACCGGCCACGGTGGTCCATTTTGTGATCATTATCAGGGTCAGATCAGTGATCCAGACCGTCCAAAGTTCCAAGCAAAGAGTTCTTTTCCTCACTAAGAAGTAGATTTCGAAGACGTGAGGTTCTTTTCTCCCAAATTAAATTGAAACGCCGGGTGTATTCTCCAAGTCGGACACAAAAAACAGGGTGCGGCTATTTTCTTCAACGAAAAAGAGAGTCAATCTGGGACTCTGGACCAATTTTTCCTCCTCTATAAAAGGAAGGAAAACGAGAGGGAGAGGGGATCGAGGATGGCAGGGATCTAAGGCTTCAACGTGGAACGTGAGACAGGGAGATAGTAATTAGAGTAGTTTTTGTTTTTTTCTTTTCTTTTTATTTTGTTTGTTTTGGATCCAGCCCATTCATGTTGGGCTGAACCTCTTAGCTAGGGCTAAGAGGTGAAGCTTGTGGCGTGATGGGGTTGATCCTACGGCTTGGATGCATGTGATGAACTGACGTTGATTCTAGTTTGATTAATAGGAATGCCTTTAGTTTTTAATGGTTTGTTGTGACTGAAATTACAATAGATCTGCGATGGCTTTGAGTATTTCCTTTGCTTTATAGGGTTTGTGAAATTGGGAACCCCATTGTTCACCATCGTCTCCTGGGCATGGTTAGATGACGGAAACCTTCCTAACATTCATACATTCCGTATATTGGAGGTGGATTGGTTTAATTCTGTTGTATACTGTCTCATGGGCATGGTTTTGTGATGGAATCTACTCTAATTTACATCTGTCTTATCTCTTGAAAACTAGGTCAAAAGAAGTTCAGATTTGATTTTCATGGTATATCTAACAACTGGATGAAGATGGGACTCGAAGTTCAGTTGAGATCATGAATCAAGCGTAGATCTCTCTGATCTCTATAAGTGGATCCTTGGCACCCTAGTTTCCTACCTTTAAATTTCATAAATTTTAGATAATTATTTCACTATTAATCCTCAAAAAATCATTCGATTTAGATTCATCTTAATCTAGTTCTCGTCTACTTAGTTTCAAATAATGTACAGGTATCAGTCCCTTGGGATTCGACCTCGGTCTTACCAAGTTTATTACTACATCACAACCCTATACTTGGGGAGTGAACAGTATTAGACCAATTAAATCACTATATGGGTTAAAACAGGCCCCTAAACAATGACATGAAAAATTTGATGGTGTTTTAAAATCAAATGGTTATCATAAAAATGATGTAAATAGATGTGTATATAATAAAATTTCTGAAAATGATTATGTTATTATATGCTTTTATGTTGATGACATGCTTATTTTTGGAACTAATATTAAATTAGTTAATGCAACTAAGAAATTCTTGTCATTTAAGTTTGACATGAAAGACTTAGGATAACTAGTGTAATCTTGGATATTGAAGTAACTAGGAAAGATGGTATTATTATATTATCACAATCTCATTACATTAAGAAGATATTGAGAAAGTTTAACCATTTTAACTGTTTTCATGTCAGTACTCCTTATAATTATAGTGTGACTCTCATGGAAAATACAGAAAATAGTATATCTCAATTGGAGTATTCCAGAATAATTGGTAGCTTCATGTATCTAACAAACTGCACTAGACCAGACATAGCTTTTGCAGTAGGAAGACTAAGTAGATATACACATAACCCTGGAAAAGAGCATTGGAATGCCTTGTTTAGGATTTTGAGATACCTAAAAGGTAATATGGCCTATGGTTTACATTATAATGGTTATTCTCCTATATTGGAAGGATACAATGATGCTAATTGAATCAGTGATTTAGATGAAACAAAATTCACCAACGGATATGTCTTCACTTTGGGTGGAGGAGCAGTCTCTTGGAAGTCTACCAAGCAGACATGTATCGCTCGGTTGACTATGAAATCCGAGTTTATTGCCTTAGAAAAGGCTGGATCAGAAGCTGAATGACTTAGAAATCTCTCAGTTGATATACTATTGTAGTCAAAGCCTATATCGGTCGTGTCTATTCATTGTGACTATCAAGCAGCTATAACAAAAGTAAAGAGTAAAATATATAATGGAAAGAGAAGGCATATTAGACTTAGACACAACAAAGTGAAACACATATTGCGTGATGGAGTCATATCTATTTACTTTGTGAGGTAAGAAAAGAATCTGATAGATCCTCTAACCAAAAGACTATCTAAAATGTTAGTCAATGATACATTGAAGGGAATGAGGTTGAGCCTAATATATGAGCTATCATTGTCGGCAACCCAACCTATACAAGTGGAGATTCCATGAGATAGGTTCAATGGGTAAACAACAAGACACGAGGTGGACGATTGCACTGAGTTATATAAGCCCCTTATATGGTGTACAGTGCGAACAACAACGAAGAATGATAAGTTTTTTAGAAGTATCAATAGATTCATAGCTATATATTTGATGGTGTATACAATTGCTGCATACTCTTGATGAAATTCACCTATATGGGTGTGGAGGTGGAGGACACTTCCTATAAGAATTTAAGCGAATTCTCTATATTACTCATGAAATCCAAGTAATGGTGTATGTCTAAAACGCACCGAACCGCAGAATCACTTACAAAAGAAGAGTTGTGTGAGTGGCATGTACTTGCAATCTACATTAAAAAGATTCAGGTTTAAGACTTTGGTGTCACCTGATTCCTGTAAACCTGTCTTGCTTACTCCAATGTCGATTCAAGTCTATAGTGACACCGGTACCATTGCACAACTATTACACTTTAACCAGAAAGAGTTTTATTTTGAAACATGTGGGGGATTGTTGTATTTTGTTTCAAAATAATTATTAAAAATTTGATTTTTCAAATTTTCGATTTCCCTCCACATTTAAAATTTTCGGTGTTTTTAGATTGTGGTTTTGTCCCACATCGGATTTGACAAAGTAAATCCTCTTGTATATAAGATATGTTTTTTGCCTTGGGGCTTCAGCCCCATTTAGGGGGCATGTGAGTTGGCTATGCCAATAGTTCTAATCTATGTCATTAACCATACGCGCGCACGCACCGAGCCGAGTCGAGCCGTGTCTGTGTCCATGTCCGTGTGCATGTGCGTGCGCGACGCGACGCGACGGGCTGGGCTGGGCGTGGGCGCGAGTGCGGGTGCGGTGTGAGTGTACTCACGTGGGTGTGTGTGTATGGGTACTCGCAGAATTTTATTTGCGAGAGTCTACTCACACTTGCGCCTTTTCGTTTAAAACCAGAGAGGTGTGTCCGTTCTGGTTGGTCGCATCTGTTAGGTTTAAACTCAACGGACCTAACCTTTATGCACTACTTCGGAGTTTATATAAGGACTTCCATTCTAGTTTCAAAAATATAAAAATCCTCTTTTATAAAACTCTCTCTGTTATTCTGGTTTAAGAATTTTATCGAGTTCATCGCTGAGTCAGCTCAGTACTTTCGGATTAAACTGCAAGTGGTTCAAGCCCGCGTACAGTGAGTGCACCGCTGGGACCGGGTCATAGTTGTTGTATTTTGGAGGTCGATTGCTCTGGAAACCTGTTGCACTTAGGACGCTGTCCACGGGGAGCAAATTCGATTTCAAGCCGAGTCACGCCTCGACTCAATTCAATAAATCCTCTTTCTCAAAAAATTTATTTTCTTTTTTGGTTCTCGACTTTCTATAGTCTATTTAATTCAACCAAATATTCCAACAAGAAGCATAATCCTTTCGCAGGTAGGTAGGCTTATCCTTATTAGGCATAGCTTGCTAGCATCCCGGTCCACACTCTTGTGGCATCGGAAGTCCTGTCCAGAAGATATGGAACTGATGTTATGTTGAGAAACGTTTCGAGGGAAGGGCACATATATATAGAGAGAGAATTGTTCACATACAACCGGGTGGACCATGTTACCCTCCACCGATCTCATAACACCCAAGCTATCTGGTGCAGGTAATATCTACCCGTCCAATAGGTTGGACCCATCATAAGGATCACCTTTTAAAAAAATCAGCCTCATCCACTCATCAGGAAGACCACACAAGCTAGTGACTATACATTATTTTATGTGGTGTAACCCACCTGATGAGTTCATTGCTCTAATTTTGCACAAGGTTTAGATGGTTTGATGTGGTTTGTGAGTACACATCCTTTCGTTTTTATTGATAGATATAACATGGGCCACACCTGGAATGGAAATAGACGGGATGGGGGCTTTCGCCAATGAGACCTTAGGGCCTACTGCAGTTTTGGATCAGGGGAGCCGTTTAGGTTACCTACGAGGGTAACACCGCAGTGATAGAATAGGATTTAGTACTACCCCTAGCAGACCTAGCTGGAGACCGACTGTCCTGTTACTGGATTCATAGAGCTGACTCTGATGTATGTTTTTGAGCCAACTTCTATTCATTTTGACAGATTATTTTAGGGCATGACTCCGGAAAGAAAAAAGATCAAGACTCAAGTGGACCACCCCATAGGAGTTAGTGGTGACTGTTGAAAACTTCCTAGGCCCCACTGTGATGGTTATTTACAAACCAACTTGTTCATAAAGTCCCATAGACTAGGATGAAGGGAAAACATAAATATTAGTTTGATCTAAAATATCTGTTTCCCAAGGAAGTTTTCAACAGTAGGTGACAGATGGAGTGGATGTCACACAGACGTTGCAGTGGGGCCATAGAGCTTTCAACTGCAGGTCTAGGTCTTTCAACTGTGCGCATTTCTTTTGTTCTTGTGTGGCTCACCTGATGGGAAATGGATTGGGTGGTGACCCCAACACCACCCGTATCCCTAGTGACTGTGACTGGACTCTGTGGGTTCCACTGTCATGTAAATGTTTCATTTCTATGTCTGTGGCCGAAGAAGTTTTCAACCGTAGGCGTTCAATCCCCACTGTTTCCTTTGGTGTGGTCCACTTGATCTTCCAACAGGAACATCAAGAGAGTTGCTGGAATCTATTACATGCTCACACATAGGCACAAGTGAGCGGCAGCCAGATTCAGAGGTAAAATTTGAATGACGCAGATTATAGTTCTTTGAAATAGTGGGCCACATGCAATGCCTTCACCTTTTAGATGGACGGGTCCATTGACTCCCGCCGATAACAGTGATAGGACCATAATTTCGACTTAATTAAATTAGAGAGAGCTTGTACTAAGTAGCCTGTTTTACGGTGAGGATGCCTCTTTAGCTTTCCCACATGTACTCAAGCGGCCCACCTGCCAACCTGGGATGGATCCTGTCGCTTAGCTGATGTGGGCGCAAAAGTTAGGCGATCAATTCATGAGGTGGGTTGTACGGGCCCTACATAACGACCCAAGCTGAAGTCCGATACTGGCCAAATCATTCCACAATGTAAAACAGAATGGCTGGGATTGGCTGGGAGGATCCCATCAAGTCTATCAGCCAACTCAAAGCCAATCTCTGTCCAGTTAGTTATTGGGCCTGATGATATCCTAGCTATTTAACGTGGGATGGACTTGTAGTGGGCCTCATGAAAGCCCAGCCCGTTGCAACCCTAGATTGGGGTCTGTCGAATTAGGAAACGTTTTCCAGCGAAGATAACCATTTGGATGCTGAAGAAAAAACCAACATGAAGTATTAATTATACAATGGTCCTGTTCAAGGTTTGTACCGTACTTCAATTTAGAAGTGGAACACATGATTTAGTGGTCCAAAAGGTTGGCATGATGGGTCATTTTCGGATGGAGCATGAACCAAAAATCCTCCAGATTGAAAGATCCAAGACACAATGTTTAGTATTTCTTGATTGTATAAAAAAAGAAATCCATGTGTTTTTCTTTCTTAACCATCCATTTCTTGGCCAAAGGGTTGAGACTTTATTAGTCATGTGCAATCAATGGCAAGGTCCATCATATCAATGGTTTGAATTACTCGACTATGATCCCCACTTGTACATACTGAGAGCCCAAATAAGTCCCTACAAGCCCTTGCCCGGGCATTGCGTACAAACTATTGATTTTGTGGGCCCATTGTTTATCAATCGATGCACTGATAAAGTCTCTTGGGTGGGAAAAACTCTAGCCCTTAAATCGGGGGAAGGGTAAATCAGTGGCTAAGAAAGAACATACAACAACAGTCAAAATTCAACCAAAAAGAGACCAAATATTCAAAGGTCAGGATCTCCTGAACTAGCAGGTTTTTGGTGCATGAACAATCCACCATTGGCCTCATCATTTCAACGGTTCAGATCACTGAATCAAGGGCCCCAATTGCACAAAATGGACACATCCTCTCTGCTATTCTTTCCTAAAAAAATTCAATGTAATAAATTAAGAAAAATTCTCAATAAAATTGCAAAATAAATAGAATTTTCAACCTAAAAATATAGGAGTTAACATGCAATGAATTACATATTTTCTCAGTTATTATACAAACTCCTTGGAGAAGTTTGTTCCCATACAATAGTAAAAAAAAAGAAGCCCGACAATGAGGTCTTCTAGCTAATTCCACAAGCGTGTGGGGCCTTCTCAATCCACGCCATTATGTAACACGTGTAAGATATGAACTTCTCATCTGATTTAAAGCACTGCCTACGTCTGCTGACTCAAATGCCAGGCCACGTCATTCACGTGTACCACAGAAAGTGGAAAATGACCTTGTTATTCGGTTAGAAGATATAAACAACGTTGACTATCTGATGCAAAGATCTGATCTACCACACGTGTTCCACACTGGCGCGTGTTAGTGAATATGGATAGACAGGGCTCTCACACGAGTGTGGGCTCAACCAACCTCTTTGTGATTTAAAGAACATTATTTCGGTACGTGTCTGGTGCTACTTGTCCACGTACGACAATATCAACTAATATGGAAAAATCAAGACCCTTGGCTAGGGTGGCCAGCATCATCACGGATGGTGATGGTGACGATGCTTTCATGAAAACGAGGCGGTGGGGAACGGACACGGCCTGCAATGTTGATTGCCTGAATGTTGCAGTGACCAGTATCATTGGTGTGTCCATTGCTGCATGGGGAATGTACGGAAGGAGGTACTGGGCCTTGTTGGAGGGATAGGAATGTGAGAACTGGTTTCTTGGACCATGAATCGTCTTGAAGAGGCCTTGCTGCAGCCATGAGCGGCTGGAAATGTGAAATCAATAAGATGAAAATGATGGACATTAGTAGAGAGAGATGTTTTAGGTGGAAATCCATGTCTGGGATTTTCTTATTCTGGTTTTGTTTATATTTAAGGATAGAAGGGAAGGGTATATTTACAGAAGAGGATTTTGATTCTGGCGTGGGGCGTTTACTTTATTTGTCAGGAGTGCCAAAATCACGGTAAGTCTTTTGACAAGAAAAAGGGTAGAGTCGGGTCGGGTCGGGTTCATTGTTTTGAATGGACTCGGATGTACCGGAAAAGCCTGTCCCATTAAGGTCCTGTGCAAGGATATTGGTTGAGGCCCACCGAGATGTTTGTGACAAATCCACCCAATCCATCCATTTTTTATCTTATTTTAGGACTTGCGACAAAAAATAAGGTGTATTCAAAACTCAAGTCAGCCACACAAGAGGAAACAGTGGCTATTCAGTGAGCGCCGTTGAAACATTTTTATGGCCATAAAAGACTTGTATCAGGATAGATAGTTTGTGTTTTCAGTTAATCCCAGTGAGAATGACCTTATAAAAGATTTGGATGGCATATAAACATCAGGTGTTGCATAGGAAGGTTTCAACCGTAGGCATTTCTTTCCCCAATTTTCCCTCCCCTGTGACCAAATTGAGTTTTGGATCCACATCATTTTAGTAGAATTTCCTATAATGACCTCGCAAAAATGGATGAACGGAGTGAATTTTTCATCAACATCACAGTGGACCCCACCCAGCATCCTTTTGCAGGAATTTCCCGCTAAATGCTACAGCGGAAATTGGCGTCAGCTTTGAATGGGGAATACCTGACCAACCAGAAGCTTTGATTCCAACTTCCTACCACGTTTTCTGCGTGTGGGGCCCTGCCCGTCCCGGGCATATACCACTACGCTGAAAGTATGTGATTTCCCAGCATTTCATGGGTCGTACACTAAAAGATCTACTGGCCCCATGATCACGTCATTTCACTTCTTATGTGGGCCATAGAGCAAATGGATAGCTAGAAAAAGGATATGTTGGAACCTTCGGGTTTTCTGTTTGCACATGGCCCACTTGAAGAATCGTACTGACCTGAATTTTGGGTCTGAAGATCTAATCAGAATATCTTTTTAGTGCTGCTTGGATTCAAGCGAAGTTGTATCATTGACAAGCAGTTGTCACGAAAGTATTTGTCCATGGTTTGTAAACACATGATCATGACTTTGAATGGTACAGGGACTGGTAGCCCACCCAACTTGATGAACCTGACTCACTTTTAGGCAGGGCTTGGATATGGCCTATAAGCCCTGGGCTTAAATTATTTTAGCCTGGCGTGGCTCGGCGTAACCCCACCCAATCTGAGTTTATATTTACATGTGTAATAACCTATGAATATGCTATGCCATTTCAATCCTTGGTTAAGTAATCCATCAATCTTGAATGTGGATCATTAATTTCATTCCTCTAAAATATCTATTTCTGTGTATGTGTGACCCATTTGATCAATGAATACATTAAGAACACCTAACTAAGAAATATGGATTTTATCAAATTTTGGAACAAGCTCGGTAAAGTTAGCCCGAAATAGCCCATTGCAACCACCAACCATGACTTATGTTTAAGTAGACCACTAATTTCATTCCTCTGAATATATAATTCATTGTGCATGGTTCACGCATGCACAATGATTAGATTAGGATATATTTCGGTAGAAAATAGGAATTATATCAACTTTTGAGCCAAGCCCCACATGGTTGGGGGCAACTAAATTAATTTTATCAGTCCCTAGCAAATACTTAGATAAAGCGGGAGATGAAATAGGTTTGAGAAATGCATCCGAATGTAAAAAACTAGTGTTGTTTTGATCAAAATGCATTTAAGCCTCACATGGCCGGATGCAGATTTTCCGAGAAAGCCTCCAGCAGGAAGTTCGTGCACAGGGATTCTGGGTGGGGCCCACTGTGATGTTTGTGAGAAAGCCACTCCACTCTGTCTATCCAATTTTTTGAGCTTATTTTAGCATGCGACCAAAAATAAGGTGTATCCAAAACTTAAATGGGCCACAAGGGAGGAAACAGTGGATTTAGTGACCACAGTTGAAACATTTACATGGCTACAACAGTTTTGTATCAGTTTAAGTTCTTTGTGTTTTCACTTCATATCATTGAAAATGACCTTATAAACGGTTTGGATAGAATATAAACATTAAGGTGGAGCCTAGGAAGGTTTCAACGGTAGGCATTCTTTTCCCACTGTTTCATCTCGTTTGGCCCCAGTATGTTTTCGATCCTCCTCATTTTTAGTCCCAAGTCCTAAAATGAGCTCAAAAAATGGATGAATGAGTTGGAATTCTCACAAGCATCACAATAGGCCCCACCTATAATCCTTGCCCAGGAACCTCGTTTTAAAGGCTTTAGTAGTAAATCCGTGTCCCAAACCGCCTTTAGAAGGAGGCGTTCAAATGGGATCTAAGATAATACTTTAAGTAAAACACATGAATATATTAACACATCTACTTTTTTGTAAATTATATTAACAGTTCATATCAAAGACCATTGATCAAATGGTTCATATTTGGAAGATCTATTAAATGTTTACACCATAGCCTATGAAATATACAGTGAACTTAATGAACAGTCTAGATCAACTGTCGTACTTTTCTGAGGGCAGGAGCACTTCTCCACATTAAGTATCTGCTACCGGGGCCTTTACCCATCAGTTTTGGATCACTAGGCTAGCTTGTTGACTGGCTGCTGTCTAAGTGCATGTAACGACCAAAACTACTACCGAAAGTCAAGCTGGTTGGTCGCACTTGCCTACTTCTCAAGGTGGTGCGTGTGTGTAGAATCTGATCCATTCATCATATATGGCCAGTTTTGTACTGGCCCGAAATTCAAGTCAGTTTGTTTATTTGACGCCTAGCGCATACATCTCCGAACGAGGTGCACATGTGTGGCCATTACTAATGTAGAGCCCGTCGGACACTTTTATGTCTAAGATGGACCAAAGAAGGCCCGATCGGAGGCGGAGGTGATCCAGACCGTCAAAACCTTACAACAGGTGTATTTCGCAAATCAGAATGAGCTGCTCGATACCATGTAAGATTTTGGGTAGGAGAAGCTACTTTAGCCGACCAACGCATAGCCGGGTTGCCCACACCGAATTTGAGAGATTCCATTAGATGGACGGTCGAAAATTCATTTTATTTCCCTTTTTAATTGCTATTTATAGTAAGTTTTAGTTTGATTATAATTCTTTATCCTTTGAGCTTTACAGGTCGTCCAACATGAAAAATTTTTAGAAAAATTTAGGAGAATACTTGTTAAGCTAAATAGGACACTTACCATGAATAGTAAAGTTAATATTTATAGTAAATTACAAATTTTAGGAAGTTTGATTCTAAAACTTCTTCTGAGGTTTAATATGACTATTTAAAGGGTTTTAAATTTGTTTTTATTATTTATCAATGAAATTTTAAATTTATTAGAATTTATTTATAAGATTTCTTATTTTTTTATTCCTAAATTTAAAGAATTTCTATGAGGAGTCCAGATAAGTTTCGGAAATACGGAGTAGTTATCCTTGAGGAATGCGAGTGATGGGCTTTATCACGTTCATCCCTGCATTAATTACATATGTACTGTGGAGATGAACAGCCATGAGTTGGGACTGGTTAGGAAAGGATCTAGGGTTGTACCTCATGAGACCCTTGTCAGGGTTGTGGATTAAAAAACGATAAGTCAACCAATTCCAGTTCATTTTCCCGGTAGTTATGGACTACTTGTGCTATGATCCAAGCCCCATGTTTGGAAGGCACACAGCCTATTCTCTCTGCCACTTTAATCATCTGATGGGGCCTCATGCACTGTGAAGGATGGCTAATATTTCCCATGACACTTAGGGGCGTGCATCAAAAGGGACTGTGGCCCAAGGTCATTTCTGATTGACATACACTCCCTCCACTATCTGTCTATAGTGCCAGCTCATGCTTAGGATGTTGGGAGCTGATTGGGTGTGAGCAGACCTTGCCGTGGAGTATACCTTGATGTATGTGTTCTACGTCCACCCAGTCCATCCATTTTTCCATATCATTTTAGGGAAAATAAAGTAGATCCAAATCTGAGGTGGACCATATCATTGGAGACAGGTGTTGCCTTTTGAATCAAGCTGATATTTGGTCTTTAAAAAAAAAATAAAAATAAATTCTTTTCTTTCTTTTATCCAAGTTTATGTGACATTAATCAACAGATTGGATGACAAACAAACATTATGAAAATATTATTGTGGGCCCTTTGAAAATTTTAATGGTAGGGCGTTCAATCATTTCCTATCAGATGGCCCATCTGACATTTGGATCTACTTCATTTTTGAGGTAATGCCCTAAAATGACTTAGAAAAACGGATGTACGGCGTGGATGTAAAATGCATACATCAAGGTAGGCCCCATGGCAAGGGCCGCACCATCTTGGTTGAAGCTGGGGCATACCTAATCCACTCCTAAGGATGTTATCTAAGAAATGGGGTAGATTTGAAAGTCATGTGGGCCACACCTAGGAAAGGAAATAGACAGGATGGGGACGTTCGCCAATGAGACCTTAGGGCCTAATGCAGCTTTGGATAAGGGGATCGGTTTTAAGTACCTGGGTAACATGTTAATCAGGGACGTGGATTTAGTAGTACCCCCAATAGGATCTAGCTCCTGTTAGGAGATTTATAGGGCTGACCCTGATGTATGTTTTTGATCCACCATCCATCCATTTTGACAAATCATTTTAGAGTATGACCCCATAAAGGAAAAAGATGGAAAGCTCAAGTGGACCACACCATAGGAAGTAGTGGTGACAATAATGCCCACCATTAAAACCGCCCATTGTGATGTCTTTTTACAAACCAACTTGTCCATAAGGTCACATCGACCTGGATGAAGTGAAAACATAAATATTACTTTGATCTAAAATATCTAGAAGTTTTCAACAGTAGGTGACAGATTGAGCGGGTGTCACACGGACCTTCCAGTGGGGCCATAGAGCGTTCAACTGCAGGTCTACGTCTCTCTACTGTGCTCATTTCTTTTGGGAAATGGATTCGGTGGTGACCCCAACACCACCCATATCCCTAGTGACCGGACTTTGTGTAGTCCACCGTGATGTATTTGTTTCATTACAGGCTGTCCATTCATTTTGACAGCTCATTTTATAAGGCATGAGACCAAAATTGAAACATATTCAAAGCTCAAGTCAGCCACACCACAGGAAACAGTGGGATATTGAGGGCCATGTTGAAACCTTTCCAGGCCCACCAGTGATATTTATTTTATTTGCCATCCAATCCCCACTGTTTCCTTTGGTGTGGTCCACTTGAGCTTCCAATAGGAACATCAGGGGAGTTGCTTGAATCTCTTACATGCTCCCACATAGGCAGAAGTGAGCAGCAGCTACATTCAGAGGTAAATTTTGAACACCGTAGATTATAGTTCTTTGAAATAGTGGGCCACATGTAATGCCCCAGGCTCTTCACGTTTTAGATGGAGATGGACGGGTCCGTTGTCTCCTGCCAATAATAGTGCAAGGACATTAATTTTCATTGACTTAATTAAATTAGATAGAGCTTGTACTAAGTAGGCCTTTGACGTAGAGGATGATTCTTTGGCTTTCCCACATGTAATATTTAAGCGGCCCATCTGCCAACCTGGGATGTAAGTGGGCCATTCTATCTAAGCATCAGGTTTGAGTCCTGCCGCTTAGCTGATGTGGGCTCAAAAGTTAGGTGGTCAATTCATCAGGTGGGCCCTGCACAAGGACCCAAGCTGAAGTCCATCAGATACTAGATACTGAGCAAATCATTCCACGATGTAAAATAGAATGGCTGGGAATGGCTGGGAGGGTCCCATCAGGCCTATCAGCCAACTCAAAACCAATCTCAGTCCATTTAACCATCGGGCCAAATGATATCCTAGCCATTTAAAGTGGGATGGACTTGTAATGGGCCTCGTGACAGCCCGGCCCGTTGCAACCATAGATTGGGGTCTGTCCAATTAGGGGCCATTTTATAACCATTTGGAGGCCTGAAGAAAAAACCAGCATGAGGTATTATACAATGCTCCTGCTCCAGGTTTGTACTGTACATTCATTTCAAAGTTGGACAAATGATTCAGTGGTCCAAAAGTTTGGTATGATGGGTCATTTTTGGATGGGGCGCATGGACCAAAAATCCTTCAGATGGAAAGATCCTGGACACAATGTTTTGTATTTCTGGATTGAATGAAAACAATCCATGTGGTTTTCTTTATTAACCATCCATTTCTTGGCCAACGTTTGAAGGGTTGGGACTTTTTTGGTCATGTGGAATCAATAGCAAGGTCCATCATATCAACGGTTTGAATAACTCAGCTATATTCCCCACATGTACAAACTGACAGCCAAATAAGACCCTACATGGCCCAAGCATTGCTTTCAGACCATTGGTTTAACGGGCCTATTGTTTATCAATCGATGCACTGATAAAATCTCCTGGGTAGGAAAAATTCTAGCCCATAAAAGTGGAGGCAGGTAAATAAATGGCTAAGAAAGAACATACAACAGCAGTCAACATTCAACCGAAAAGGGACCTTTAAAAAAAAATAATAATAATAATAAAGGTGGGATGAAGGGACCAAATATTCAAAGGCCCTGAACTAGCAGATTTTTGGTGCATTGACCATCCACCATTGGCCTCATCATTTCAACAGTTCAGATCATGGAATCAAGGGCTCCAATTGCACAAACTGGACACATCCTTTGTGCTATTCTTTCCTAAAAATTTCAATGTATTAAATTAATCAAAATTCTCATTAAAAATGAAAAATAAATAGAATTTTCAACCTAGAATATTATAGGCGTTACATGCAATGAATTACATGTAGTTATTATACAAACTCCTTATAGAAGTAAGTTTGTTCCCATACAATACTAAGAAAAAAAGAAGGAAAAAAAAACCAACAATGAGTATGCTAATTCCACACATGTGTGGGGCCCTCCCAATCCACGCTTATATGTAACACGTGTAAGATCGAGCTTCTCATCTGGTTGAAAGCACTGCCTACATCTTCTGACTCAAATACCAGGCCATGTCATCCACGTGGACCACATAATGTGGAAAATGACCTTTCTATTCGGTTAGTAGATCTAAACAATGTTGACTATCTGATTCAAAGATCTGATCCACAACACGTGTTCCACATTGGCGCATGCATGCGACTGAACATGGATAGACAGGGCTCTCATACGAGTGTGGGCTCAACAAACTTCATTGTGATTTAAAGAACATTATTTTGGTACGTGTCTGGTGCTATATGTCCACCACCATATCAACTAATATCGAAAAATCAAGACCCTTGGTTAGGGTGGTAAGCATCATCACTGACGGTGATGGTGACGATGCTTTCATGAAAATGAGGCGGTGGTGAACGGACACCGCCTGCAAAGTTGATTGCCTGAATGTTGCAAGGACCGGGATCATTTGTGTGTCCGTTGCTGCATGGGGAATGTACGGAAGGAGGTACTGGGCCTTTTTGGAGGGATTGGAATGTGAGAGCTGGTTTCTTGGACCATGATTCGTCTTGAAGAGGCCTTGCTGCAGCCATGAGAGGCTGGGAATGTGAAATCAATAAGATGAAAATGATGGACATTAGTAGAGAGAGATGTCTAAGGTGGAAATCCATGTCTGGTTATTCTGGTTTTGTTTATATTTAAGAATAGAAGGGAAGGGTACATTTATAGAGGAGGATTTTGGTTTTGGTCTGCGGCGTTTACTTTGTTTATCAGGAGTGTTTGGCAACGTCACGGTAGGGGTTTTGACAAGAATAAGGGTCGGGTCGGGTCCATTGTTTTGAATGGACGCGGATTTCCTGTTAAAGCCATTTCCACAGTGTTCCCGTGCGAAGATGCTGGTTGGGGCCCACCGAGATGTTTGTGACAAATCCACTCCATCCATCCATTTTGTGAGCGCATTTTTGTTGTGTATTTTAAAATGAGGTGTATTCAAAACTCAAGTCAGCCACACCAGAGGAAACAGTGGGGATTCAGTGATTGCCGTTGAAACATTTTTATCAGGATAAATAGTTTGTGTTTTCACTTAATCCCAGTGAGAATGACCTTATAAAAGATTTGGATGGCATATAAACATCAGGTGATTCCCAAGAAGGTTTTAACAGTAGGCATTTCGTTCCTCAATTTTTCCTCTCGTGTGACCGAGTTGAGTTTTGGATCCGCCTTCTTTTAGTAGAATCTCCTAAAATGATCTCGGAAATGGATGAACGGAGTGGATTTTTCATCAAAATCACGGTGCGCCCCACCTAGCATCCTTGGGAGGGAACTTCCTGGGAAATGCTTTAGCAGAAATCGGCGTCCACTTTGAATGGGGAATACCTGACCAACCCGAAGCTTTGATTCTACCTCCCGTCCACGCATATACCAGTGTGCTGAAAGTCTTTGATTTCCCAGCATTTCATGGGTAGTACAGTTAAAGATCTTCTGGCCCGATGATCACGTCATTTCACTTCTTATGTGGGCCATAGAGCAAATGGATGGCTAGAAAAAAGATACGTTGGAACCTTTGGGTTTTCTGTTTGCATATGGCCCACTTAAAGATCTTACTGACCTGATTTTTGGGTCCGAAGATCTAATCGGCACGTGTTTTTTAGTAGTGCTTGGATTCAAGTAAAGTTGTATCATTGATAAGCATTTGTCATGGAAGTATTTGTCCATGGTTTGTAATTAAACACATGATTATCGGTGATGATCATGACTTCGAATGGTACAGGTCCTGGTAGCTAGCCCACACAACCTGATGAACCTGACTTGCATTTTGGCAGGGCTTGGATATGGTCTATGGTCCATGTTTTGTAAACACATGATTCTCCATGGTGATCATGACTTTGGGTGGTACAGGGCCTAGTAGCCCACCCAACCCAATGAGCCTGTCCTGCTTTTAGGCAGGGCTTGGATATGCTAACTTGGTCTATAGGCTAGGCTTTGGGCTTAAATTATTTTAGTCTAGCCTGGCTCAGCCTAGCCCCACTCAATCTGAGTTTATATTTACATGTGTTGTAGTATCCCACAGATATATCATTCTAATCCTTGGTTATCCATCAATCTTGAATGTGGACCATTGATTTCATTCCTCTAAAACATCTATTTCTTTGTGTATGTGTGACCCATTTGATTAATGAATAGATTAAGAACATCTAGATAGGAAATAGTACTGTAGGGATTTTATCAATATTTGGAAAGATCTTGGCAAGGTTGGGCCCATGGTCCCAGCTAAATTTTCAGGCTTGGGCCTGATCGTGCATAGCCAGAAATAGCCCATTACAACCACCAACCATGACTTATGTTTAAGTAGACCACTGTTTTCATTCCTCTAAAATATGTAATTCATTGTGCATGTGTGAACCACTTGAACAATGATTAGATTAGGAATTTTTAGGTGGAAAATAGGAATTATATCAACTTTTGGGCTGAGCCTGGCATGGTTGGGCGCAACTAAACTAATTTTATCAGTCTCTAGCAAATACTTAGATAAAGCTGGAGATGAGATGGGTTTGAGAAATGCATTGGAATGCAAAACACTAGTGTCGTTCAAACGGCCTTTGGAAGGAGCGTTCAAATGGGATCTAAGATAGTAATTTAAGTAAAGCACATGAATATATTAACACATCTACTTTTGTGTAAATTATATTAATAGTTCATATTAATAACCATTGATTAAATGGTTCATATTTGGAAGATCCGTGAGATGTTTACACCATAGCCTATGAAATGTACAGTGAACTTAATGAACAGTCTAGATCAACTTTCATACTTTTCTGAGAGTGCAGGAGCACTTCTCCACATACAGAATCTGCTATCGGGACCTTAACCATCTATTTTGGACCACTGGGCTAGCTTGTGTTTTCAAAGGTTCGGAGGATATGGAAATTTGCCGCTCCCTCACTCTCAACCGTCCGTGTGTCTTTCATGAAGCTATCATCTATACTTGTGCAAGAATTAGGCCGCTTATTAAGTGGGCCTGAGAGAATTAGATTGTTTTGCTCATCAAATGGGCTGCGTGTTGGGAGAAATAAAAACTTGATGAAAGTCAAGCGTGGTCTATGGACAATGTAAAATAAACTGATAAAGAAAATCAAGACCATTGGTTGTGTCGGCCATCATCGATGTCAATGCTTCGATGGTTCTCCCGTTATAGTTCACAGCATGCTAAGTTCTTGAAATGGTGGTGGCAGGGACTTCTGTTATTATTGTGGCCGTTAGTACATGATGAAACATCTCGGAGGCGTCACTGGCCTCACTGGTCTAGCTGGAATGTGGGGCCAGCTTTCTTGGACTCAGGTTCGCCTTGCAGAGGCTTCGTGGCCACCACCAGAGCCGCTGAGGATTTGAAATGATGAAGATTATAATGATGAGAATTACAGGAAATGCATGGGATTTATTTATTTATTGTATGGAGTGGAGAAGATATGGAACTGATGTTACGTTAAGAAAAGTTTCAAGGGAAGGGCTCGTATACATATACAGAGAGAATTGTTCACATCATTGTTACGTTAATAATCATACAGTGACGAGTACGAACTATTAGTTAGATTTCCCACTTGCTAGTGTAGTTGCATTGTGCAGAATGCGATGGCCTATGGGGCCAGACCAGTACACGAATCAAGGCAGGCCAGTACACTTGAGGGCCTGTTTATTACGATTCTGGATTTGGAACCCCCTGAATTTGAAATTCTCTTGTTGTGTTTGGCACCCTACATTCAGAATACCCTCTGATCTAAACTAGGAATAATACATAGTATATTTATCAGGACTTGAATTGAATTGCTAAATCAACTTTAATATATCTAATTAGTGTATTAAGTAATATTTGATCATATCTAAGTGCCTAACCAACTATTTTTAACCGTTGATTTACATGGGCAATGTTTGAAAGTCCAATTGTTTTGGGATATTATCATTGGCCCATGTGCCCAATGGATTAATAACCTAGTGACACACATGTTACACATGCAACTCTCCAAGCTTTCATCTTGGAACATCCTCCAACAATTCCATACCCATCCCCACATATCACGCAGAGGTGCCAAAAATCAGTCTGATACCAACAGTCAGTTTGGCTACAGCACGGAACAATGTAAGAGGATTCCACGCCCTCTATTTGCACAGGGGCTCACATAAATTGTATTACAGCTTGGTTCTTGTTCTGACCTTCAATGCAGACCAACCGACAACTTGGTAGACCTTGTCCACTAATCAACATTAGGCATTCCCTCCCAACTTGTACCCTATGTTTTGGCTCACTAGCCCTCTGATTCTACTCACCATGGCCGTTTAACGGCTGGTTGGTTGAATCTAGCACTCTATGTTTCCACGGGGCCTTGGGGCTGGATTGTTGACTGGCTGCTGTCTACGTGCATGTAACGAGCAAAACTACTATGGAAGTCAAGCTGGTGGGTCACACATGCTAACTTCCCAAGGTTGTGCTTATGTGTAGAATCTGATCCATTCATCATGTACGGCCGGTTTTGCACTTGATGTGGCCGGAAATTCAACTCAGTTCGGTTATTTGGGGCCTAACGCATACATCTCCGCCCATGGTGCACATGTGTGGCTGACCTTGCCACTAGATCGGCTTGATTTGTCAGCCATTACACGTGTACGGTGGAGATGAACTGTCATGAGTTGGGACTGGGTAGGGAAGATCCAGGGTTATACTCTCACGATACCCCTTGTCAGGGTTGTCGAATAAAAAAATGATAAGTCCAACAGTCATGACGGCTATTTCCCAGGACACTTGAAGGGCCCTGCAACATAAGGTTCTGTGGCCCAATGTCATCTCTGATTGACATCCACTCCCTCCACTGGCTGTCTATCGTGCTAGCTCATGCCTAGGATGTTGGGTGCTGATTGGGTGCTAGTGGACCTTGCCCTGGGGCTTACCTTGATGTATGTGTTCTACATCCACGCCGTCCATTCAATTTTCCAGATCAATTTAGGGCATTATCTAAAGAATTTGCAGATTCAAATCTGAAGTGGACCATATCATATGAGATAGAGGTGATTGTTCATTAATGGCCCACGAAAGTTTTGAATCAAGCTGATATATATATATATATATATATATATATATATATTTCTTTCATCCAGGTTTATGTGACCTTATCAACAAGTTGGTCAGCAAATAAATATTATTGAAACATTACGATGGGTCCTGAGAAAGTTTTGATGGGAGTGCATTCATATCACTACTATTTCCTGCAAGATGTCCACTTGACATTTGGATCTGCTTCATTTTTGGGTAGCCCTAAAATGATCTGAAAAAATGGATGGATGGCTTAGATGTACAGTACATACATCAAGTAGGCCCCATGGCATGATTACCATTTGGATGCCTGAAGAAAAAAACCAACATGAGGTATTATACAATGCTCCTGTTCAAGGTTTGTACCGTACATTTATTGTAGAAGTGGGACACATGATTTAGTGGTCCAAAAGGTTCGTTGATGGGTCATTTTTCGGATGGAGCATGAACCAAAAATCCTCTGGATTGAAATATCCTAGACACAATGTTTAGTATTTCTTGATTGAATGAAAACAATCCATGCGTTTTTTCTTTATTAACCATCCATTTCTTGGCCAACATTTGAAGGGTCGGGACTTTTTTGGTCATGTGCAATCAATGGTAAGGTCCATCATATCAACGGTTTGAATTACTCAACTATGGTCCCCACTTGTACAAACTGAGAGCTCAAATAAGTCCCTACAAGCCCTCGGCCTGAGCATTGTGTACAGACAGTTGATTTTACGGGCCCATTGTTTATCAATCGATGCACTGGGCGGGAAAAACTCTAGCCCTTTGGGGGAAGGGTAAATCAATGGCTAAGAAAGAACATACAACAGCAGTCAACATTCAACCAAAAAGAGACCAAATATTCAAAGGCCAGGATCTCCTGAACTAGCAGGTTTTTGGTGGATGGACCAACCACCATTGGCCTCATCATTCCAACAGTTCAGATCACTGAATCAAGGGCCCCAATTACACAAACTGGACACATCCTTTCTGCTATTCTTTCCTAAAAAATTCAATGTATTAAATTAAGAAAAATTCTCATTAAAATTGAAAAGTCAATAGAATTTTCAACCTAAAATATAGGAGTTAACATGCAATGTATCACATATTTTTTCAGTTATTATACAAACTCCTTCAGAAGCTTGTTCCCATACAATGCTAAGAAAAAAAAAAAAAAAACAAAACAAAAACAATGAGGTCTGCTAGTTGCACACGCGTGTGGAGCCCTCCCAATCCACTCCATTATGTAACACGTGTAAGATCTGAGCTTCTCATCTGGTTGAAAGCAGTGCCTACATCTGCTGACTCAAATACCAGGCCATGTCATTCACGTGGACCGCAAAAAGTGGAAAATGGCCTTTCTATTCGGTTAGAAGATCTAAACAATGTTGACTATCCGATTCAAAGATCAGATCTACCACACGTGTTCCACATTGGCACGTGCATGCGATTGAATATAGATAGACAGGGCTCTCACGGGAGTGTGGGCTCAACAAACCTCTTTGTGATTTAAAGAACATTATTTCGGTACGTGTCTGGTGCTACATGTCCACGTACGACAATATCAACTAATATTGAAAAATCAAGACCCTTGGTTAGGGTGGCCAGCATCATCACCAACGGTGATGGTGACGATGCTTTCATGAAAACGAGGGGGTGGTGAACGGACACGGCCTGCAATGTTGATTGCCTGAATGTTGCAGTGACCAGTATCATTGGTGTGTCCATTGCTGCATGGGGAATGTACGGAAGGAGGTACTGGGCCTTTTTGGAGGGATTGGAATGTGAGAGCTGGTTTCTTAGACCATGAATCGTCTTGAAGAGGCCTTGCTGCAGCCATGAGAAACTGGAAATGTGAAATCAATAAGATGAAAATGATGGACATTAGTAGAGAGAGATGTTTTAGGTGGAAATCCATGTCTGGGATTTTCTTATTCTGGTTTTGTTTATATTTAAGGATACAAGGGAAAGGTGTATTTATAGTAGAGGATCTTGGTTTTGGTCTAATGCGTTTACTTTGTTTGTCAGGAGTGTTTGGCAACGTCACGGTAGGGATTTTGACAAGAAAAAGGGTAGAGTCGAGTCTATTGTTTTGAATGGACGCGGATTTACCGCAAAAGCCTTTCCCATTAGGTTCCTGCCCAATGATGCTGGGTGGGGCCCACCAAGATGTTTGTGACAAATCCACCCCATCCATCCATTTTATGAGCACATTTTAGGACATGCGACTATAAAAGGGGTATATTCAAAACTCAAGTCGGCCACACGAGAGGAAAGAGTGGGCATTCACTGAGCACCGTTGAAACATTGTTATGGCCATAAAAGACTTGTATCAGGATAAATAGTTTGTGTTTTCACTTAATCCCAGTGAGAATGACCTTATAAAAGATTTAGATGGCATATAAACATCAGGTGATGCCAGGGAGGTTCAACTGTAGACATTTCTTTCCCCAAATTTTCCTCTCCCGAGTTGAGTTTTGAATCCACCTCCTTATAGTAGAATTTCCTAAAATGATCTCAAAAAACGGATGGACAAAACGGATGGACGGAGTGGATTTATCATCAATATCTCGGTGGGCCCCACCCAACATCCTTGAGCAGGAACTTTATGCTAAATGCTTCAGCAGTTTGAATGGGAAATACCTGACCAACCAGAAGCTTTGATTCTACCTACTACCACGTTTTCTGCGTGTGGGGCCCTGCCCGTCCACGCATATACAACTATGCTGAAAGTCTGTGATTTCTCAGCATTTCATGGGTAGTACGGTTAAAGATCTTCTGGCCCGATGATCACGTCATTTCACTTCTTATGTGGGCCATAGAGAAAATGGATGGCTAGAAAAAAGGATATGTTGGAACCTTTGGGTTTTCTGTTTGCATATGGCTTACTTGAAGTGCGTACTGACCTGATTTTTGGGTCTAAAGATCTAATCACCACACGTTTTTTTAATACTGCTTGGATTCAAGCAAAGTTGTATCATTGATAAACATTTGTCTCAAAAATATTTGTCCATGGTTTGTAAACACATGATTCTACAAGATGATCATGACTTTGGGTGGTACAGGGCCTAGTAGCCCACCCAACCCAATGAGCCTGTCCTACTTTTAGGCAGGGCTTGGATATGCTAACTTGGTCTATAGGATGGGCTTTGGGCTTGAATTATTTTAGCCTGGCCTAGCTCGGCCTAGCCCCACTCAATCTGAGTTTATATTTACGTACATGTGTTGTATCCCACAAATTTTCCATTCTAATCCTTGGTTATCCATCAATCTTGAATGTGGACCATTGATTTCATACCTCTAAAACATCTATTTCTTTGTGCATGTGTGACCCATTTAATCAATGAATAGATTAAGAACATCTAACTAGGAAATAGGGATTTTATCAAATTTTGAAATGAGCTTGGCAAGGTTGGGCCAATGGTCCCAGCTAAACTTTTGAGGCTTGAGCCAGATCATGTCTAGCCTGAAATAGCCCGTTGCAACCACCAACCATGACTTATGTTTAAGTAGACCACTGATTTTATTCCTCTAAAATGTGTAATTCACTGTGCATGGAATATTTAGGTGGAAAAATAGGAATTATATCAACTTTTGGGCGGAGCCTGGCATGGTTGGGGAGAACTAAACTAACCCTAGCGAATACTTAGATAAAGCGGCAGATGAGATGAGTATGAGAAATGCACCCGAATGCAAAACGCTAGTGTCGTTCAAACGGCCTTTGGAAGGAGCGTTCAAATGGGATCTAAGATAATAATTTAAGTAAAACACATGAATATATTAATACATCTACTTTTGTGTAAATTATATTAACCATTCATATTAAAGTCCATTGATCAAATGGTTCATATTTGTAAGATATGTGAGATGTTTACACCATAGCCTATGAAATGTACAGTGAACCTAATGAACAGTCTAGATCAACTGTCTTACTTCTCTGAGACCGCTGGAGCACTTCTCCATAACCACCTGTTTCGGATAACTGGACAATGTGCTAGCTTGCGTTTTGAAAGGTTTGGAGGATATGAAAGTTTGCTGCTCTCTCACTCTCAACCTGTGGCTTTTATGAAGCTATCATCTATACTTGTGCAAGAAATAGGTCACGCATTAGGTGGGCCTGAGTAAATTAGACCGGTTTGCTCGTCAAATGGGCCATGTATTGGGAGAAATACAAAGGATGAGTCGCCACCATTTATTTATTTATCATATGGAGTGGAGAAGATATGGAACTGATGTTACGTTGAGAAAAGTTTCAATGGAAGCGCACATACATATCGAGAGAGAATTGTTCACATACAACCGGGTGGACCATGTTATTCTCCACCGATCTCCTAACACCCAAGCTATCTGGTGCGGGTAATATCTACCCCGTCCAATAGGTTGGACCCATCATAAGGAACACCATATGAAAAAATCGGCCTCATCCACTCATCAGGAAGACCACATAAGCTAGTGACTATACGTTATTTTATGTGGTGTAACCCACTGATGAGTTGATTGCTCTGATTTTTGCACAAGGTTTAGATGGTTTGATGTGGTTTGTGAGTACACATCCTTTCATTTTTATCGATAGATGTCACGCCCGTACGTTTGTGTAAGGGTTGCTTATTTATGTCGTTTTAAGTGGTAGTGCATTGATAGTGTTCTGAAACTTCTTCATTGTAATTACGTTAATAATCATAGAGTGCCGAGTACGAACTATTAGTTGATTTCCCACACTTGCGGAGTGTAGTCGCATTGTGCATAAAGAGATAAGACCATGGTCCAAACCAGTACGTACACTAATCGAGTGTAGTCGCATTGTGCATAAAGAGATAGACCATGGTCCAAACCAGTACACTAATCAAGGTAGGCCATACTAAAAAACGAGAGGTGTTCTCCAGTGATACTGGGCAGACGCGAGGCTAGCTCACTTAATGTATTTGGGCCATCGTCGATCAAATCCATA
Source organism: Magnolia sinica (assembly GCF_029962835.1). NCBI lineage: Eukaryota > Viridiplantae > Streptophyta > Magnoliopsida > Magnoliales > Magnoliaceae > Magnolia > Magnolia sinica. The sequence goes on along the minus strand of NC_080574.1, from coordinate 11,788,991 downwards.
CCCATCGCCACATATCACCCTGAGGTGCCAAAAATCAGTCCGATCCCAACAGTCGGGTTGGCCACAACACGGCCCTTGATTTGAACAGGGGCTCACATAAATTACATTACAGCTTGGTACGTTTTTGTTCTAACCTTAAATCCAGACCAACTGCAACATGGTGGGCCTTGCCCACTAATCAACATTGGGAGCTGATTGGGTGCGAGCATACCTTGCGGTGGGGCCTACCTTGATGTATGTGTTCTACATTCACACCGTCCATATCCATTTTTCTAAATCATTTCAGGGCATTATCTAAAAAATAAAGCATATCCAAATCTGAGGTGGACCATATCATAGGAGACAGAGGTGATTGTCCATTACTGGTCCACAAAAGTTTTGAATCAAGTTGATATTTGTTTTTTTTTTTCCTTATCTTTCATCCATGTTTATGTGACCTTATCAATAGGTTGGCTGGCAAATAAACATCACTGAAACATTATGGTGGGTCCTAGGAAAATTTTAATGGTAGTGTGTTCAATCACCACTATTTCCTGCAAGATGGTCCACCTGACATTTGGATCTGCTTCATTTTTGGGCTAATGCCCTAAAATGATCTAGAAAAACGGATGGATGGTATGGATGTAGGATGCATACATCAAGGTAGGCCCCACTGGCATGGATGTAGAATGCATACATCAAGGTAGACCCCACAGGCTACGGTAAGGGCCACACCGTCTTGTGTGAAGCTGGGGCACACCTAATCTGCTCCCTAGGATGTTATCTAAGAAATGGGGTAGATTTGAAAGTCACGTGGCCCACACCTAGGAAAGGAAATAGACAGGATGGGGACTTTCACCAATGAGACCTTAGGCCTACTGCAACTCTGGATCAGGGGATCCGTTTAATAGGGGATGCAGATTTAGTACTACCCCCAATAGGACCTAGATAGAGACTGTCAGTCCTGCTAGGGGATTCATAGGTCTGACCCTGATGTATGTTTTTGATCCACCGTCCATCCATTTTGAGAGATCATTTTAGAGTATGACCCAAGAAGGAGAAAGATGGAAAGCTCAAGTAGACCACACCACAAGAAGTAGTGGTGACAATGAGGCCCACTGTTAAAACCTTTCTAGGGTCCATTGTGATATTTATTTTCCAACCAACTTGTTTCATATAAACCTGTATGAAGTGAAAACTTAAATATTAGCTTGATCTAAAAAATTTATCCCCAGGAAGTTTTCAACTGTAGGTGTTGAATTCCCACTCTTTTTATGATGTGGCTCGCTTGAGCCTTTTATCTGCCTCTTTTTTGGGCGCATATTGTAAAATGATATGTCAAAATGGATGGACGGTGTAGATAAAACATATATAAGAGTGACCACAACACCACACGTATCCTTAGTGACCAGACCATGTGGGGTCCACCATGATGTATTTGTTTCATTTCATATGGTCCATCCATTTTGCGCGCTCATTTTATAGGGCATGAGTCCAAAATTGAAACATATTCAAAGCTCAAATTGATCACACCACAAGAAACAGTGCGATATTGAGGTCCATGTTGAAACCTTTCCAGGGCTCACCGGTGATGTTTATTTGCCATCTAACCTGTTGATAAGGTCACATAGAACCAGATAGAGGGAAAAACACAAATATCAGCTTGATCCAAAACTTCTGCATATGTGGCCTACAAATTTTTCAATGGCGGGCGGGTGTTCAATCCCCACTGTTTCCTTTGGTGTGGTTCACTTGATCTTCCAATAGGAACATCATGGGATTTGCTTGAAGCTCTTACAAGCTCTCACATAGGCACAAGTGAGCAGCAGCCAAATTCAGAGGAAAATTGTGAACGATGCCGATTATAGTTCTTTGAAATAGTACTCCAGTTAGTTATTGGGCCTGATGATATCCTAGCCATTTAAAATGGGATGGACTTGTAGTGAGCCTCATGACAGCCTGGCCGTTGTAACCCTAGATTGGGGTCTGTCCAATTATGAGCCGTTTTATAACCATTTGGAGGCCCGAAGAAAAAAACCAGCATGAGGAATTATACAATGCCCCTGCTCAAGGTTTGTGCCGTATATTCATTGTAGAAGTGGGATACATGATTCAGTGGTCGAAAAGGTTATGATGGGTCCTTTTCTGATGGGCGCATGAACCAAAAAATCCTCCAGTATTTCTTGATTGAATGAAAACAATCCATGTGTTTTTCTCTCTTGACCATCCATTTCTTGGCCGACATTTGAAAGGTTGAGACATTTTTTTGGTCATGTGCAATCAATGGCAATGTCCATCATATCAACGGTTTGAATTACTCAACTATGGTCCCCACTTGTGAAAATTGAGAGCCCAAATAAGACTCTACAAGCCCTCGGCTACACAGACCGTTTATTTTTTAGGCCGATTGTTTATCAATCGATGCACTGATATGTAAAGTCTCCTGCGTGGGAACTCTAGCCCTTAAAAATGGAGGCGGGTAAATAAATGGCTAAGAAAGATCATACAACAGCAGTCAACATTCAACCAAAAAGGGACCAACTATTCAAAGGCCAGGCTCTCCTGAACTAGCAGATTTTTGGTGCATTGACCATCCACCATTGGCCTCATCATTTCAACGGTTCAGATCGCTGAATCAAGGGCCACAATTGCACAAAATGGACACATCGTCTCTGCCATTCTTTCCAAAAAAATTCAATAATTAAATTAAGAAAAATTCTCATTAAAATTGCAAAATAAATAGCATTTTCAACATAAAAAATAGGAGTTAACATGCAATGAATTACTTATTTTATCAGTTATTATACAAACTCTTCAGAGAAGCTTGTTCCCGTACAAGAGTAAGGAAAAAAAAAAAAAGAAAAGAAAAAAACTAACAATGAGGTCTGCTAATACCACACGCGTGTGGGGACCCTCCCAATCCACGCCCATACGTAACAAGTGTAAGATCTGAGCTTCTCGTCTGATTTAAAGCACTGCCTACGTCTGCTGACTCAAATACCAGGCCATGTCATTCACGTGTACCACAGAAAGTGACCTTGCTATTGTTGTATTTTGTTTTAAAATAGCATTAAAATTTGAATTTTTAAATTTTCGGTAATTTTCCTCCAATTTTAAAAAGTTGAAGTACTTTTGTGTTGTGGGTTTTGTCCCACATCGGATTTGAAAAGGTAAACTATCTTGTTTATAAGATAGTCTTTTTGCCTAGGGCTTGAGCCCCTTTCAGGGGGCATGTGAATTTGGTCTATGGGGGCTATGCCAATAGCTCTCTAGCCATCCATGCCGATGCTAAGCCGACTGCGCGCGCTGAGCGAGCCGGGCCGGGTGGCGTGGCGGGTGCGCGTGTGCGGTGGTGTGTGTGTGTACTCGCGTGGGTATGTGTATGGGTACTCGCAGGATCGTATATGCGGGAGTGTACTCGCACTTGCGCCTTTTGTTTTAAACCAGAGAGATGCGTCCCTTAGGTTGGTCGCCTCTGTTGGGTTTAAACCGAACGGACCTAACCTTTTGAAAAGGGTGCTTATGCACCATTTCAGAGTCTATATAAAGACAACCGATTCCAGTTTCAAATATACGAAAAATTCTTCTCTTATAAAACGCTCTCTGATATTCGGTTTTAAGCATTTTCTACTGAGTTCATCGCTGAGTCAACTCAGCACTTTCGGATTAAACCGCAAGTGGTTCGAGCCCGTGTACGTGAGTGCACCGTGGGACCGGTCATAGTCGTTGTATCCTGGAGGTCGATTGCTCGAAACTGTTGCACTTGGGACGCCGTCCAAGGGGAGCAAATTCGATTTCAAGCCGAGTGACTCAGTCACGCCTCGACTCAATTCAATAAGTTCTTCTTTCTCAAAATTTATTTTCCTTTTTTGGTTCTCGATTTTTAATAGTCTATTTAATTCAACCAAATATTCCAACAATCTTGAAATCGAATTTGTTGAATTACATAGACTATGGCTACGGTAAGTAAATGCTTCTACCGAGTTAGCTAAAATCGAACCGTCACTGGACAATCATTTAAACGGTGGAAACAAAAATTGATGTTCGCTCGACCACCCCGAAAGTTTCATACATTTTATCCGAACCATTTACTATAGATCCAACAAACATCAAATCAAGTAACAGATGAAAATAATTGTAAAAATTATATTCTAAACTCTTTATCCAACGAACTTTATGACGTGTATGCTTCTTACGTGTCTGCTAAAGACATATGGACTGCTTTGGAAAAGAAATACATATTAGAAGATGCAGGCGCTAAGAAGCATGCAATTGCTAATTTCCTTCATTATGAAATGACAGACGATATACCTGTCACAAATCAGATTCATGATTTTCAAAGTCTAGTTCATGAACTATCGACAGAAGGAATTAAGTTGGATGAAGTGTTTCTGTCAGGAGCACTAATAGAAAAGTTACCGCCCTCCTGGAAAGAATATAAGAATAGAATGAAACATAAAAAGAACGGTGTTTCTTTGGAAACCACTATCGTACACATACGAATAGAGGAGGCCAATAGAATCAGGGACCAAAAAGAAAATAAAAATGAGATAGATTCAAAGGCTAATATTGTGGAATCAAGTCGAGCAAATAATAAGAAAAATGGCAACTGTCATAACTGTGGCAAACCTGGACATTATGCAAATGAATGCAGGCTCAAAAAGAAGAATGCAAACAATCAATTCAAGAAAAAGAAATTGCTACAATTGTGGAAAGCCTGGGCATCATGTCAAAACCTGCAGGCTTAAGAAAAACAAAGATAAGCCGCATGCTAATCTTACAGAATCAGACAATGAGTCTGATATGATAGTAGCTGTGGTGTCAGAAGTTTCCTTATAAACAACTTTAAGTGGGTACTAGATACTGGTGCAACTAGGCACGTGTGTAAGGATCATAGCATGTTTACCTCTTACCAAGTATCAGGAGATGATGAACAGGTGTTCATAAGTTATGCTAGAACGTCTCCAGTTGTAGGGAAAGGGAAAGTACTTATGAAACTCACTTCTGAAAATACTTTAATATTGAATGATGTCATACATGTGCCTGACATTAGAAGAAACTTGGTCTCTGGTTCGCTCCTCGATAAAGTTGGTATCAAATTAGTATTTGATTCAGATAAGCTTGTGATGACTAATAATGGAAATTTTGTTGTTAAGGGATACTACAGTGATGGTTTATTCGTTATAAATGTATCCAATGATAATAATAAGAAGACATCCAGTTCTGTTCATATCGTTGAACCATTTTTATCCATGGCATAGTATATTAAGTCGTATGAATATAATGTCTTTAACGAAAATGAAAAAATTAGGTTTATTTCATAATATATCTAATGAAGAATTCAAAAAATGTGAAACATGTGTAGAATCAAAATTCACTAGAAAACTTTTTAAACGAATAGAAAGATCATCTGTTCTATTAGAGTTAATACACAGTGACTTAGGTGATTTTAGAAATCACATGTCTAGAGGTGGAAAAAGATATTACATAACTTTGTAGATGATTACTCTAGGTTCACTAGAGTCTATCTGTTAAGGAACAAAGACGAAGCTTTAGATGCTTTTTCTAAATACAAAATTGAAGTTGAAAATCAGTTAAATATAAAAATTAAAAGACTTAGAACAGATAGAGGAGGTGAATATGAATCTTCTCAATTTAGAGAATTATGTGAAAAGAATGGAATAGTTAACGAAACTACAGCTCCTTATACACCAGAACAGAATGGAATAGCAGAACGTAAGAATAGAACTCTAAAAGAGATGATGAATGCTATGTTAAATAGTTCTGGCTTACCCTCAAATATGTGGGGAGAAGCAATTCTATCTGTTTGTTATATTCTAAATAGGATTCCTTCTAAATCTAATGAACAAACACCATATGAACTATGGAAGAATCATATTCCTAGTTACAAATATATTAAAGTGTGGGGGTGTCTTGCTAAAGTAGGATTACCTGAAACTAAGAAAAGAAAGTTAGGTCTTAAAACGACTGACTGTGCATTTATAGGTTACGCACAAAACAGTGCGGCCTATAGGTTTCTAGTTTTAAAAACTAAGGATAATATTCTAGATCCTAATACAATTATAAAAGCTAGGGATGCAGAGTTCTTTGAGAACATATTCCCTATGAAATCTAAATCTATAGGAATAGAGGAAGTCAGTGAATCAGATATTGCATCTACTAGTAAAAATGCATACGAGAAAGTAGTAGAAGAGATACAACCAAGAAAAAGTACTAGGGTTAGAAGAGAAACTAACCTAGGAGATGATTTTTTCACTTTCTTAGTAGAAGATGATCCTACAACCTATATAGAAGCAATTAACTCTCCAGATGCAACATTTTGGAAGGAAGCAATAAATGATGAATTATAATCTATTATATCTAATAACACTTGGAAAATTGTAGACCTACCACCTGGAAATAAACCAATAGGTTGTAAATGGGTGTTTAGAAAGAAACTAAAATCAGATGGGACTATTGATAAGTTTAAGGCTAGGTTGGTAGCGAAAGGCTTTAAACAAAAAGAAGGAATAGATTACTTTGATACATACTCTCCTGTAACTAGAATTATAACAATCAGGGTCTTAATAGCGATAGCTTCCATATATAAACTGGTGGTACACCAAATGGACGTTAAGACAGCTTTCCTAAATGGAGACTTAGAAGAAGAAATATATATGGAACAACCTGAGGGTTATAAGATATTAGGAAAAGAAAATAAAGTATGTAAACTAATTAAATCATTATATGGTTTAAAACAGGCTCCTAAACAATGGCATGAAAAATTTGATGGTGTTTTAAAATCAAATGGTTATCATATAAATGATGTAGATAGATGTGTATATAGTAAAATTTTTGGAAATGATTATGTTATTATATGCCTTTATGTTGATGACATGCTTATTTTTGGAACTAATATTAAATTAGTTAATACAACTAAGAAATTCTTGTCATCTAAGTTTGACATGAAAGACTTAGGAGAGGCTAGTGTAATCTTGGGTATTGAAGTAACCAGGAAAAATGATGTTATTATATTATCTCAATCTCATTATATTGAGAAGATATTGAGAAAGTTTAACCATTTTAATTGTTTTGTCAGGACTCCTTATGATTATAGTGTGACTCTCATGAAGAATACGAGAAAATAGTGTGTCTCAATTAGAGTATTCCGAATAATTGGTAGCCTTATGTATCTAACAAACCGTACTAGACCATAGCTTTTGCCGTAGGAAGGCTAAGTAGATATACACATAACCCTGAAAAGAGCATTGGAATGCTTTGTCTAGGATTTTGAGATACCTAAAAGGCAGTACAGCCTATAGTTTACATTATAATGATTTTCCTGCTGTATTAGAAGGATACAGTGATGTTAATCGAATTAGTGATTCAGATGAGACAAAATCCACGAGTGGATATGTCTTCACTTTAGGTGGAAGAGCAGTCTCTTGGAAGTCTACTAAGCAAACATGTATCGCTCAGTCTACTATGGAATCCGAGTTTATTGCCTTAGAAAAAGCTGGAACAGAAGCCGAGTGGCTTAGAAATCTCTTAACTGATATACCATTATAGTCAAAGCCTGTATTGGCCATATCTATTCATTGTGCTTGTCAAGCAGCTATAGCGAAAGCAAAGGGTAAAATATATAATGGAAAGAGTAGGCATATTAGACTCAGATACAACATAGTGAAATATATGTTGCGTGATGGAGTCATATCTATTGACTTTGTGAGGTCAGAAAAGAATCTAGCAGATCCTCTGACAAAGGACTATCTAAAAGGTTTGTCAATGATACATCGAAGGGAATGGGGCTGAGCCAAATATATGAGTTGTCGGTGTCGGCAACCCAACCTATACAAGTGGAGATCCCATGAGATAGGTTCAATGGGTAAACAACAAGACACGAGGTAGACGATTGCACTGAGTTGTATGAGCCCCTTCTATGGTGTACAGTGCGAGCAGCAACGTAGAAGGATGAGTTGTTAGAACTCTTAATGAATCCATAAGCCATATATTTGGTGGTGTATACAGTTGCTGCATACACTTGATGGAATTCACCTATATGGGTGTGGAGGTGGAGGCCGCCTTCTATGAGAATCTAGGCGAATTCTCTAGAGCACTCATGAAATCCAGGTAATGGTGTATGGCCGAAACGCACCGAACCGCAAAATCACTTGCAGAGGAAGAGTTGTGTGAGTGGCATGTACTTGCGATCTACATTAAAAGGATTCAGGTTCAAGACTATGGTGTCACCTAATTCCTGTAGACCTGTCTTGCTTACTCTAATGTCGGTTCAAGTCTATGGTGACACCGGCACCATTGCACAACTATTACGCTTTAATCCGAAAGGGTTTTATTTTAAAACATGTCGGGGATTGTTGTATTTTGTTTTAAAATAGCATTAAAATTTGAATTTTTAAATTTTCGGTAATTTTCCTCCAATTTTAAAAAGTTGAAGTACTTTTGTGTTGTGGGTTTTGTCCCACATCGGATTTGAAAAGGTAAACTATCTTGTTTATAAGATAGTCTTTTTGCCTAGGGCTTGAGCCCCTTTCAGGGGGCATGTGAATTTGGTCCTGTGGGGGGGCTATGCCAATAGCTCTAATCTATGCCATTAACCACACACGCGCGCGCGCGCCGAGCCGAGCCGAGCCGTGCCGAGCCGAGCCGAGCCGAGCCCGAGTCCGTGTCCGTGTCCGTGTGCGCGTGCGCGACGCGACGGGACGGGACGGGACGGGCTGGGCTGGGCTGGGCTGGGCGTGGGTGCGGGTGCGGTGTGTGTATACTCGCGTGGGTGTGTGTATGGGTACTCGCAGAACTGTATGTGCAGAAGTGTACTCGCACTTGCGCCTTTTCGTTTTAAACCAGAGAGATGCGTCCCTTCCGGTTGGTCGCCTCTGTTGGGTTTAAACCCAACGGACCTAACCTTTTGAAAAGGGTGCTTATGCACCACTTCGGAGTCTATATAAAGACAACCGATTCCAGTTTCAAATATACGAAAAATTCTTCTCTTATAAAACGCTCTCTGATATTCGGTTTTAAGCATTTTCTACTGAGTTCATCGCTGAGTCAACTCAGCACTTTCGGATTAAACTGCAAGTGGTTCGAGCCCGTGTACAGTGAGTGCACCGCTGGGACCGGGTCATAGTCGTTGTATCCTGGAGGTCGATTGCTCTGGAAACCTGTTGCACTTGGGACGCTGTCCAAGGGGAGCAAATTCGATTTCAAGCCGAGTGACTCAGTCACGCCTCGACTCAATTCAATAAGTTCTTCTTTCTCAAAATTTATTTTCTTTTTTTTGGTTCTCGATTTTTAATAGTCTATTTAATTCAACCAAATATTCCAACAGCTATTCGGTCAGAAGATATAAACAATATTGACTATCTGATTCAAAGACCTGATCAACCACACGTGTTTCACATTGGCGTATGCTAGTGAATACGGATAGAGAGGGCTCTCACACGAGTGTGGGCTCAACCAACCTCTTTGTGATTTAAAGAACATTATTTCGGTACGTGTCTGGTGCTAAATGTCCACGTACGGCAATATCAACTAATATAGAAACATCAAGACCCTTGGTTAGGGTGGCCAGCATCATCACCGACGGTGATGGTGACGATGCTTTCATGAAAACGAGGAGGTGGTGAACGGACACGGCCTGCAAAGTTGATTGCTTGAATGTTGCACTGACCAGGATCCTTGGTGTGTCCGTTGCTGCATGGTGAATGTCCGGAAGGAGTTACTGGGCCCTGTTGGAGGGATTGGAATGTGAGAGCTGGTTTTTTGGACCATGAATGGTATCGTAGAGGCCTTGCTGCAGCCATGAGAGGCTGGAAATGTGAAATTAATAAGATGAAAATGATGGACATTAGTAGAGAGAGATGTTTAAGGTGGAAATCCATGTCTGGGATTTTCTTATTCTGGTTTTGTTTATATTTAATGATGGAAGGGAAGGGTATATTTATAGGAGAGGATTTTGGCTTTGGTCCAAGGCGTTTTTACTTTGTCAGCGGTGTTTGGCAACGTCACGGTGGGGGTTTTGACAAGAATAAGAGTCGAGTCAAGTCGAGTCCTTCGTTTTGAACGGACGGGGACTTCCTGCAAAAGCCTTAACGGGGGAGTTCCGAGTTCCTGCCCAAGGATGCTGAGTGGGGCCCGTTGAAATGTTGGTAACAAATCCACCCATCCATCCATTTTGTAAGAGAATTTAGGTCATGTGACCAAAAATAAGGTGTATCTAAAACTCAAGTGTGACACACGAGAGGAAACAGTGGGGTTTCAATGAGAGCCATTGAAACATTTTTATGGCCATAAAAGTCCTGTATCAGGCTAAATAGTTTGTGCTTTCACTTAATCCCAGTGAGAATGGCCTTATTAACGGTTTGGATGGAATCTAAACATCAAGGTGATGCTCAGGAATGTTTCGACGGTAGGATTTTCTTTCTCCAATTTTCCCTCTTGTGTGATTGGGTTGAGTTTTGGATTGACCTCCTTTTTTGTAAAATTTCCTAAAATGATCTCGCAAAACGGATGTACGGGGTGGATTTATCATCAACATTGTGGTGGGCCCCACCCATCATCCTTGCGCAGGAACATCCTGCGGAAGGATTTAGCAGGAAAATAGCGTCCGTTTTGAATGGGAATACCTGACCAACCAGGAGCTTTGATTCTACTTCCTACCACGTTTTCTGCGTGTGGACCCTGCCCGTACAAGCATATACCATTATGCTGAAAGTCTGTGATTTCCCAGAATTTCATGGGTAAACATTTAAAGATTTTCTCGCCCAATAATCACTTCGTTTCACTTCTTATGTGGGCCATAGAGCAAATGGAGGGCTAGAAAAAGAACGTGTTGGTACCTTTGGATTTTTTGTTTGCATATGGCCGACCTGAATAGTGTAATGACCTGATTTTTGGGTCTGAATATCTAATCGGCACACATTTTATAGTAGTGCTTGGATTCAAGTAAAGTTGTATCATTGATAAGCATTTGTCATGGAAGTATTTGTCCATGGTTTGTAATTAAACACGTGATTATCAGTGATGATCATGACTTCGAATGGTACAGGGCCTGGTAGCCCACACAACCTGATGAACCTGACCTGCTTTTTGGCAGGGCTTGGATATGGTCTATGGTCCATGTTTTGTAAACACTTGATTCTCCGTCGTGATCATGACTTAGGGTGGTACAGGGCCTAGTAGCCCACCCAACCCAATGAGCCTGTCCTGCTTTTAGGCAGGCCTTGGATATGCTAACTTGGTCTATAGGCCAGGCTTTGGGCTTAAATTATTTTAGCCTAGCCTAGCTCGGCCTAGCCCCACTATCTGAGTTTATATTTACATGTGTTGTAGTATCCCATGAATATACCATTCTAATCCTCGGATATCCATCAATCTTGAATGTGGACCATTGATTTCATTCCTCTAGAACATCTATTTCTTTACGTATGTGTGACCCATTTGATTAATGAATAGATTAAGAACATCTAGGTAGGAAATAGGGATTTTATCAATATTTGGAAAGATCTTGGCCAGGTTGGGCCCATGGTCCCAGCTAAATTTTCAGGATTGGGCGTGATCGTGCATAGCCTGAAATAGCTCATTGCAACCACCAACCATGACTTATGTTTAAGTAGACCCTTCTGTGAGTTCCACAAAGAGTTTCTTGTCGCCGCACATGTGATTGCTTGCACTCGTGTCGAGATACCATACATCCTACTGATTACTGTCTTTCTCTTGTGTAAGGAGAAGTATGGAGCTTTCTTGTTCATTGCCTGATGCTTCGACATAGTTGGATCGCTCGTCTTGATTCACCGGCTTGATCCAACAATCAGATGCATAGTGGCAAGCTTGTTGCAATTATAGCACTGAATGTTCTTTGTACTTCTCCGTCTATGTATCGATCTGCCTCTATCATTTCCTCTTCTATGAAAATTGGTATTTTTCTACTAGTTTTGGCCATGACTTTGTTGGTATCCGTGCCCTCTGCCTCTTGCGCAATTACTAGCAATACGTCTACCACGTTGTGAACTTCCACGTCCACCATTATTATCATTTAGAGTCAATCTTGACTCCAAAGCTTGTTCCATCGGCATGGAACTAGCATTCTTCTGCATTTGTTGCTCATGAACTTGTAACGATCCCATTAGCTCCTCAATGGAGAGTTTTTCAATATCTTTTGATTCTTCGATCGCTACAACCACATGCTCAAACTTGGTTGTGAGGGATCAAAGTATCTTTTCAATAACTCGAACATCTTCAATCTTCTCACCATTTCTTTTTAGATTATTGACAGTTACAAGTAATTGCGAAAAATAATCAGCAATATTCTCACATTCTTTTATGTTAGTCACTTCGAATTCTACTCTAAGGGTTTGGAGTCGAACCCTTTTGACACGATCAACACCCTTAAAGATGGTGCTAAGGGTCTCCCATGCTTGCTTACATGATGTTGCTTTAGTAATCCGTTCAAAAGTGGAATCATCCAATCCTTGATAAATGAGGAAAATAGCTTTCTTATCTTTCTTTCTTTAATCCTTGAGATTGATCTTTTGTTCGGTGGTGTAGGCGGCTTCTTGCTCCGTTGTGGACTATTCGTACTTATCGGTGATGATCTCCTAGAAATCTTGAGATCCAAACAAAGCTTTCATTTGTATGTACCAGTTTTTGTAGTTGTCCTTAGACAACCTGGGTATTTGAGGTTGTATTGTACTTGCCATTAAAATATTTTAATATATATGCTGCTAGAGTTCAAAGACTGTCCACCACTTGAGATAAAAAAAGGGAAAAAAACTGATAGATTTTATAAATCAAAAAATCTGGACAGTTTGACGATGTTCTTGCTATCAAGGCAAAAAATAAAAAATAAAAAATGGACGTTCTTGCCATCAAAGAAAAAAAAATCTGGGCATTTTTTTAATTTTTTAATCAAGGCCGAAAAAAATCTGGGCAGTTTTTACTATCAAGGCCCAAAAAAATCTGGGCAGTTTTTTTTGCTATCAAGGCCCAAAAAAAATCTGGGTAGTTTTTGCTATCAAGGCCCAAAAAAATCTGGGTAGTTTTTTTTATTGCTTGTTGGGTTTTTCAAAACCAAACAAGGAGGAAACGTGGCTGGTGCAGGTGACAGCTGCTGCTCGTTTGGAAGGGGAGCCACTTCTTATTGATGAGGCCCAAAGATCAACGGTTCTGATACCAATTTGTTGGTTCTAAAACCCCACTTCTTGCTGACGTGTGGCTACAGCCACCATAGAACAGAAAAAAAACTGAAAGAGAAGGAGAGCTGAACTTCTGAACTGTTTGAATGAATAGGAACGATTACAATGGTGTATTTTATAGGCTTTTCTAGTTATGTGAAATGACTAAGATATCCCTGTCTAAATACTTCCTAGGGGCAGCTAAACATAAAAAAAAAATTCAGAAAAATATCTACTGTTATCTTAACCCAACTAATACTCTAAACTTATAAAAAATCTAACAGCACAGCTAGCACACACGGTTCTTACACGTTGTGCACAGCTGGCTCATAAGATCCTTACACAGTTTTGGATTTGCATAAATCCACCACTGTGTCCAATAACTATCATCTATACTTATGCAAGAATTAGGCCGCTTATTAAGTGGGCCTGAGCAAATTAGATTGTTTTGCTCATCAAATGGGTTGCTTGTTGGGAGAAATAAAAACTTGATGAAAGTCAAGCGTGGTCTAGAATTAGTGGCTGGAGAAGTGTTGTATTTTGTTTCAAAATAATTATTAAAAATTTAATTTTTTAAATTTTCAGTTTCCCTCCACATTTGAAAATTTTGGTGTTTTTGGATTGTAGGTTTTGTCCCACATCGGATTTGACAAAGTAAATCCTCTTGTATATAAGATAGGATTTTTGCCTTGAGCATGAGTCCCATTCAGGGGGGCATGGGAATTTGGGCTATGCCAATATCTCTAATCTATGTCATTGACCACACACGCGTGCGCGACGGGACGGGCTGGGCTGGGCGTGGGTGCGGGTGCGGTGTGAGTATACTCACGTGGGTGTGTGTGTATGGGTACTCGCGAGACTTTATTTGCGAGAGTGTACTCGCACTTGCGCCTTTTCTTTTTAAACCAAAGAGATGTGTCCGTTCCGGTTGGTCGTACCTATTGAGTTTAAACCCAACGGAGCTAACCCTTTGCAAAGGGTGCTTATGCATCACTTCGGAGTTTATATAAAGATTACTGATTTCAGTTTCAAACATACGAAAAATTATCTCTCTTATAAACTCTCTCTGATACTGTTTTAAGAATTTTAATTGCTGAGTTCATCGCTGAGTCAACTCAGCATTTTTGGCTTAAACTGCAAGTGGTTCGAGCCCGTGTACAGTGAATGCACCACTGGGACCGGGTTATAGTTATTGTATCTTAGAGGTCGATTGTTCTGGAAACCTGTTGCACTTGGGATGCTGTCCAAGGGGAGCAAATTCGATTTCAAGCCGAGTGACTCAGTCACGCCTCGATTCAATTTAATAAGTCTTCTTTCTCAAAAAATTTGTTTTCTTTTTTGGTTCTCGATTTTCTATAATCTATTTAACTCAACCAAATATTCCAACAATCTTGAAATCGAATTATTGAATTACATACACTATGACTACAATAACAGTAAATGCTTCTGCTGAGTTAGCTAAAATCGAACTGTTCGCTGGACAATGTTTTAAACGGTGGAAACAGAAACTGATGTTCGCATTGACCATCCTTAAAGTTTCATACATACTATCTAAATCATTTACTATAGATCCAACAAATCAAACCGAGTAGCAGATGAAAATAATTGTAAAAACCATATTCTAAACTCTTTGTCCAACGAATTATATGACGTGTATGCTTCAATGAATCTGCCAAAGACATATGGACTGCGTTAGAAAAGAAGTACATATTAGAAGATGCAGGTGCTAAGAAACATGTAATTGCTAATTTCCTTCATTATGAAATGACAGACGATAAACCTGTCACAAATTAGATTCATGATTTTCAAAATCTAGTTCACGAATTGTCAACTAAAGGAATTAAGTTGGATGAAGTGTTTCTGTCAGGAGCGCTAATAGAAAAGTTATCGCCTTCCTGGAAAGAATATAAGAATAGAATGAAACATAAAAAGAACAGAGTTTCTTTGGAAACCACTATCGTATATATACGAATAAAGGAGACCAATAGAATCAGGGACCAAAAAGAAAATGGAAATGAGATAGATTCAAAGGCGAATTTTGTGAAATCAAGTCGGAAAAATAATAAGAAAAATGGCAAATGTCATAACTGTGGCAAACCTGGACATTACGTAAATGAGTGCAGGCTCAAAAAGAAGAATGCAAACAATCAATTCAAGAAAAAATGAAATCGCTACAACTGTAGAAACCTAGGCATCATATTAAAACATGTAGGCTTAAGAAAAACAAAGATAAGCTGCAGGCTAATCTTACAGTAACAGGTAATGAGTCTGACATGGTAGTAGTTGTGGTATCAGAAGTCTTTTTTGTAAACAACTTGGAGTGGGTACTAGACACTGGTGCAACTAGGCACATGTGCAAAGATCGTAATATGTTTACCTCCTACCAAGTATCAGGAGATGATGAACAGGTGTTCATAGGTAATACTAGAACATCTCCATTTGTACGGAAGGGGAAAGTACTTCTGAAACTCACTTCTGAAAAAACTCTGATATTGAATGATGTTCTACATGTGTCTGATATTAGAAGAAACTTGGTGCCTAGTTCACTCATTAATAAAGCTGGTGTCAAGTTAGTATTTGATTCAGATAAGCTTGTAATGACTAAGAATGAAACTTTTGTTGGTAAATGATACTATAGTAATGGTTTATTCATTCTAAATGTATCCAATGATAATAATAATAAGACATCTAGTTCTGTTTATATCGTTAAACCTTTTTATTTATAACATAGTAGATTAAGTCATGTAAATGTTGTATCTTCGAAAAAATGAAAAGATTAGGATATTGAGCACCATGTTGAAACCTTTCCAGGCCCACCAATGATATTTATTTTATTTGCCATCCAACCCGTCGATAAGGTCACACAGAAATAGACGGAGGGAAAAACACAAGTATGATCCAAAACTTCTGCATTTGTGCCTAAAAAATTTTCAACGAAAGACGTTCAATCCCCACTATTTCCTTTGGTGTGGTCCACTTGAGCTTCCAATAGGAACATCGGGGGAGTTGCTTGAATCTCTTACATGCTCCCACATAGGCATAAGTGAGCAGCAGCTACATTCGGAGGTAAATTTTGAACGACGTAGATTATAGTTCTTTGAAATAGTGGGCCACATGCAATGCCCCAGGCTCTTCACGTTTTAGATGGAGATGGACGGGTCCGTTGTCTCCTGCCAATAATAGTGCAAGGACATTAATTTTCATTGACTTAATTAAATTAGATAGAGCTTGTAATAAGTAGGCCTTCGACTTAGAGGATGACTCTTTGGCTTTCCCACATGTAATATTTAAGCGGCCCATCTGCCAACCTGGGAGGTAAGTGGGCCATTCTATCTAAGCATCAGGTTTGAGTCCTGCCGCATAGCTGATGTGGGCTCAAAAGTTAGGTGGTCAATTCATCAGGTGGGCCCTGCACAAGGACCCAAGCTGAAGTCCATCAGATACTGAGCAAATCATTCCACGATGTAAAATAGAATGGCTGGGATTGGCTGGGAGGGGGTCCCATCAGGCCTATCAGCCAACTCAAAACCAATCTCAGTCCATTTAGCTATCGGGCCAAATGATATCCTAGCCATTTAAAGTGGGATGGACTTGTAATGGGCCACAGACGGGCCCGTTGCAACCATAGATTGGGGTCTGTCCAATTAGGAGCCGTTTTATAACCATTTGGAGGCCTGAAGAAAAAACCAGCATGAGGTATTATACAATGCTCCTGCTCCAGGTTTGTACCGTACATTCATTTCAAAGTTGGAGAAATGATTCAGTGGTCCAAAAGTTTGGTATGATGGGTCATTTTCAGATGGGGTGCAGGGACCAAAATTCCTTCAGATGGAAAGATCCTGGACACAATGTTTAATATTTCTGGATTGAATGAAAACAATCCATGTGTTTTTCCTTATTAACCATCCATTTCTTGGCCAACATTTGAAGGGTTGGGACTTTTTTGGTCATGTGCAATCAATAGCAAGGTCCATCATATCAACGATTTGAATAACTCAGCTATATTCCCCACATGTACAAACGGACAGCCCAAATAAGACCCTGCTTGGCCCAAGCATTGCTTACAGACCATTGATTTAACGGGCCCATTGTTTATCAATTGATGCACCGATAAAATCTCCTGGGTGGGAAAAATTCTAGCCCATAAAAGTGGAGGCAGGTAAATAAATGGCTAAAAAAGAACATACAACAGCAGTCAACATTCAACCAAACAGGGACTATTTATTTTTATTTTTATTTTTTTTTAAAATTTAAATAAAGGTGGGATGAAGGGACCAAATATTCAAAGGCCCTGAACTAGCAGATTTTTGGTGCATTGACCATCCACCATTGGCCTCATCATTTCAACAGTTCAGATCACGGAATCAAGGGCTCCAATTGCACAAACTGGACACATCCTTTGTGCTATTCTTTCCTAAAAATTTCAATGTATTAAATTAATCAAAATTCTCATTAAAATTGAAAGATAAATAGAATTTTCAACCAATATTATAGGCGTTACATGCAATGAATTACATGTAGTTATTATACAAACTCCTTATAGAAGTAAGTTTGTTCCCATACAATACTAAGAAAAAAAGAAGAAAAAAAAAAAACTAACAATGAAGTAGGCTAATTCCACACACGTGTGGGGCCCTCCCAATCCACGCTCATATGTAAGATCGAGCTTCTCATCTGGTTGAAAGAACTGCCTACATCTTCTGACTCAAATACCAGGCCATGTCATCCACGTGGACCACATAATGTGGAAAATGACCTTTCTATTCGGTTAGTAGATCTAAACAATGTTGACTATCTGATTCAAAGATCTGATCCACAACACGTGTTCCACATTGGCGCATGCATGCGACTGAATATGGATAGACAGGGCTCTCATACGAGTGTGGGCTCAACAAACTTCATTGTGATTTAAAGAACATTATTTTGGCACGTGTCTGGTGCTACATATGTCCACCACCATATCAACTAATATCGAAAAATCAAGACCCTTGGTTAGGGTGGTAAGCATCATCACTGACGGTGATGGTGACGATGCTTTCATGAAAACGAGGTGGTGGTGAACGGACACCGCCTGCAAAGTTGATTGCCTGAATGTTGCAGGGACCGGGATCATTTGTGTGTCCGTTGCTGCATGGGGAATGTACGGAAGGCGGTACTGGGCCTTTTTGGAGGGATTGGATTGTGAGAGCTGGTTTCTTGGACCATGATTCGTCTTGAAGAGGCCTTGATGCAGCCAAGAGAGGCTGGGAATGTGAAATCAATAAGATGAAAATAATGGACATTAGTAGAGAGAGATGTTTAAGGTGGAAATCCATGTCTGGGATTTTCTTATTCTGGTTTTGTTTATATTTAAGAATAGAAGGGAAGGGTATATTTATAGAGGAGGATTTTGGTTTTGGTCTGCGGCGTTTACTTTGTTTGTCAGGAGTGTTTGGCAACGTCACGGTAGGGGTTTTGACAAGAATAAGGGTCGGGTCGGGTCGGGTCGGGTCGAGTCCATTGTTTTGAATGGACGCCGATTTCCTGATAAAGCCATTTCCACAATGTTCCTGTGCGAGGATGCTGGTTGGGGCCCACCGAGATGTTTGTCACAAATCCACTCCATCCATCCATTTTGTGAGCACATTTTAGACATATAAACAAAATGAGGTGTATTCAAAACTCAAGTCAACCACACCAGAGGAAACAGTGGGGATTTAGTGATCGCCGTTGAAAGATTTTTATGGCCATAAAAGACTTGTATCAGGATAAATAGTTTGTGTTTTCACTTAATCCCAGTGAGAATGACCTTATAAAAGATTTGGATGGCATATAAACATCAGGTGATTCCCAAGAAGGTTTTAACAGTGGGCATTTCGTTCCTCAATTTTTCCTCTCGTGTGACCGAGATGAGTTTTGGATCCCCCTCCTTTTAGTAGAATCTCCTAAAATGATCTTGGAAGTGGATGAACGGAGTGGATTTTTCATCAACATCACGGTGGGCCCCACCTAGCATCCTTGTGAGGGAACTTCCTGGGAAATGCTTTAGCAGAAATCGGCGTCCACTTTGAATGGGGAATACCTGACCAACCCGAAGCTTTGATTCTACCTCCCATCACGTTTTCCGTGTGTGGGGCCTTGCCCGTCCCGTGCTGAAAGTCTTTGATTTCCCAGCATTTCATGGGTAGTACAGTTAAAGATCTTCTGGCCCGATGATCACGTCATTTCACTTCTTATGTGGGCCATAGAGCAAATGGATGGCTAGAATGTTGGAACCTTTGGATTTTCTGTTTGCATATGGCCCACTTGAAGATCGTAATGACCTGATTTTTTGTGTCCGAAGATCTAATCAGAATATCTTTTTAGTGCTGCTTGGATTCAAGCAAAGTCGTATAATTGATAAGCAGTTGTCATAAAAGTATTTGTCCATGGTTTGTAAACGCATGATCATGACATTAAATGGTGCAGGGCCTGGTAGCCCACCCAACCAGATGATGGCCTGGCTCGGCCTAACCCCACCCAATCTGAGTTTATATTTACATGTGTTATAACCCATGAATATGCCATTTCAATCTTCGGTTAAGCAATCCATCAGTCTTGAATGTGGATCATTAATTTCATTCCTCTAAAATATCTATTTCTTTGTGTATGTATGACCCATTTGATCAATGAATAGATTAAGAACATCTGGCTAGGAAATAGGGATTTTATCAAAATTTGGAACCAGCTTGGCAAAGTTGGGCCAATGGTCCCAGCTAAACTTTTGAGGCTTGTGCCGGATCATGTCTAGCCTGATGTAGCCCATTGCAACCACCAACCATGACTTATGTTTAAGTAGACCTCTGATTTCATTCCTCTAAAATATATAATTCATTGTGCATGGTTCACACATGCACAACGATTAGATTAGGATATATTTTGGTGGAAAATAGGAATCATATCAACTTTTGGGACGAGCCTGGCATGGTTGGCGGCAACTAAGCTAATTTTATCAGTCTCTAGCAAATACTTAGATAAAGCTGGAGATGAGATGGGTTTGATAAATGCATTGCAATGCAAAACACTAGTGTCGTTCAAACGGCCTTTGGAAGGAGCGTTCAAATGGGATCTAAGATATATAGTAATTTAAGTAAAACGCATGAATATATTAACACATCTACTTTTGTGTAAATTATATTAATAGTTCATATTAATAACCATTGATTAAATGGTTCATATTTGGAAGATCCGTGAGATGTTTACACCATGGCCTATGAAATGTACAGTGAACGTAATGAACAGTCTAGATCAACTGTCATACATTTCTGAGAGCAGGAGCACTTCTCCACATTAAGTATCTGCTATCGGGACCTTTACCATCTGTTTTGGATCACTGGGCTAGCTTGCATTTTCAAAGGTTCGGAGGACATGGAAATTTGCCGCTCCCTCATTCTCAACCGTCTGTGTGGCTTTCATGAAGCTATCATCCATACTTGTGCAAGAATTAGGCCGATCATTAAGTGGGCCTGAATAAATTAGATTGTTTTGCTAATCAAATGGGCCACGTGTTGGTAGAAATAAAAACTTGATGAAAGTCAAGCGTGGTCTATGGACAATGTAAAATAAACTGATAAAGAAAATCAAGACCAAGTTCATGAAAAAAAAGCGTGGTTGTGTTGGCCATCATCGATGTCAATGCTTCGATGGTTCTCTCGTTATAGTTCACAGCATGCTAAGTTTATGAAATGCTGCCGGCAGGGACTTCTGTTATTATTGTGGCCGTTAGTACATGATGAAACATCTTGAAGGTGTCACTGGGCCTCACTGGTCTAGCTGGAATGTGGGGCCAGCTTTCTTGGACTCAGGTTCGCCTTGCAGAGGCTTCGTCGCCACCACCAGGGCTGCTGAGGATTTGAAATGATGAAGATTATAATGATGAGAATTACAGGAAAATGCATGGGATTTATTTATTTATTGTATGGAGTGGAGGAGATATGGAACTGATGTTACGTTAAGAAAAGTTTCAAGGGAAGGGCTCGTATACATATACAGAGAGAGAATTGTTCACATCGTTGTTACGTTAATAATCATACAGTGACGAGTACGAACTATTAGTTGATTTCCCACTTGCTAGTGTAGTTGCATTGTGCAGAATGCGATGGCCTATGGGCCAGACCAGTACACGAATCAAGGCAGGCCAGTACACTTGAGGGCCTGTTTATTATGATTCTGGATTTGGAACCCCCTGAATTTGAAATTCTCTTGTTGTGTATGGCACCCTACATTCAGAATACCCTCTGATCTAAAACTAGCAATAATACATAATATATTTATCAGGGCTTGAATTGAATTACTAAATCAACTTTAATATATCTAATTAGTGTATTAAGTAATATTTGATCATATCTGAGTGCCTAACCAACTATTTTAACCATTGATTTACATGGACAATGTTTGAAAGTCCGATTGCTTTGGGATATTATCATTGGGCCATGTGCCCAATGGATTAATAACCTAGTGACACACATGCTACACATGCAACTCTCCAAGCTTTCATCTTGGAACATCCTCCAACAATTCCATACCCATCACCACATATCACGCAGAGGTGCCAAAAATCAGTCTGATACCAACAGTCAGTTTGGCTACAGCACCGAACAATGTAAGAGGACTCCACGCCCTCTATTTGCACAGGGGCTCACATAAATTGTATTACAGCTTGGTTTTTGTTCTGACCTTTAATGCAGACCAATCGACAACTTGGTAGACCTTGTCCACTAATCAACATTAGGCATTCCCTCCCAACTTGTACCCTATGTTGTGGCTCACTAGCCCTCTGATTCGCCCTCATATACTCACCATGGCCGTTTAACGGCTGGTTGGTTGAATCTAGCACTCTATGTTTCCACGGGGCCTTGGGGCTGGATTGTTTTTTTTTTTTTTTTTTTTAAAAGAAAATTTTCATTAATCAATCAACATACACAGCCATTCGGGAGGGTCCCTACAAAAAGGGAGGGGACCACACCTATCGGGCTGGATTGTTGACTGGCTGCTGTCTACGTGCATGTAACGAGCAAAACTACTATGGAAGTCAAGCTGGTGGGTCACACTTGCTAACTTCCCAAGGTTGTGCTTGTGTGTAGAATCTGATCCATTCATCATGTACGGCCGGTTTTGCACTTGATGTGGCCGGAAATTCAACTCAGTTCGGTTATTTGGTGCCTAACGCATACATCTCCGCACGTGGTGCACATGTGTGGCTGACCTTGCCACTAGATCGGCTTGATTTGTCAGCCATTACACGTGTACGGTGGAGATGAACAGTCATGAGTTGGGACTGGGTAGGGAAGGATCCAGGGTTATACTCTCACGATACCCCTGGTCAGGGTTGTCGAATAAAAAAATGATTAGTCCAACAGTCATGACGGCTATTTCCCACGACACTTGAAGGGCCCTGCAACATAAGGTTCTGTGGCCCAATGTCATCTCTGATTGACATCCACTCCCTCCACTGGCTGTCTATCGTGCTAGCTCATGCCTAGGATGTTGGGTGCTGATTGGGTGCTAGTGGACCTTCCCCTGGGGCTTACCTTGATGTATTTGTTCTACATCCACGCCGTCCATTCAATTTTCCAAATCAATTTAGGGCATTATCTAAAAAATTAATGCAGATCCAAATCTGAGTAGACCATATCATATGAGATAGAGGTAATTGTTCATTAATGGCCCACGAAAGTTTTGAATCAAGCAGAGATATATATATATATATATATATATATATATATATATATATTTCTTTCATCCAGGTTTATGTGACCTTATCAACAAGTTGGTCGGCAAATAAATATTATTGAAACATTACGATGGGTCCTAAGAAAGTTTTAATGGGAGTGCATTCAATCACCACTATTTCCTGCAAGATGTCCACCTGACATTTGGATCTGCTTCATTTTTGGGTAGCCCTAAAATGATATGAAAAAATGGATGGACGGCTTAGATGTAGAATACATACATCAAGTAGGTCCCATGGCAAGATTACCATTTGGATGCCTGAAGAAAAAAAACCAACATGAGGTATTATACAATGCTCCTGTTCAAGGTTTGTACCGTACATTAATTGTAGAAGTGGGACACATGATTTAGTGGTCCAAAAGGTTGGTTGATGGGTCATTTTTCGGATGGAGCACGAACCAAAAATCCTCTGGATTGAAATATCCTAGACACAATGTTTAGTATTTCTTGATTGAATGAAAACAATCCATGCATTTTTTCTTTATTAACCATCCATTTCTTGGCCAACATTTGATCAATGGTAAGGTCCATCATATCAACGGTTTGAATTACTCAACTATGGTCCCCACTTGTACAAACTGAGAGCTCAAATAAGTCCCTACAAGCCCTCGGCCTGAGCATTGTGTACAGACAGTTGATTTTACGGGCCCATTGTTTATCAATCGATGCACTGGGCGGGAAAAACTCTAGCCCTTAAATTGGGGGAAGGGTAAATCAATGGCTAAGAAAGAACATACAACAGCAGTCAACATTCAACCAAAAAGAGACCAAATATTCAAAGGCCAGGATCTCCTGAACTAGCAGGTTTTTGGTGCATGGACCAACCACCATTGGCCTCATCATTCCAACAGTTCAGATCACTGAATCAAGGGCCCCAATTACACAAACTGGACACATCCTTTCCGCTATTCTTTCCTAAAAAATTCAATGTATTAAATTAAGAAAAATTCTCATTAAAATTGAAAAGTCCATAGAATTTTCAACCTAAAATATAGGAGTTAACATGCAATGTATCCCGTATTTTTTCAGTTATTATACAAACTCCTTACAGAAGCCTGTTCCCATACGATAGTAAGAAAAAAAAAACAAAAACAATGAGGTCTGCTAATTGCACACGCGTGTGGGGCCCTCCCAATCCACTCCATTATGTAAGACGTGTAAGATCTGAGCTTCTCATCTGGTTGAAAGCACTGCCTACATCTGCTGACTCAAATACCAGCCATGTCATTCACGTGGACCACAAAAAGTGGAAAATGGCCTTTCTATTCGGTTAGAAGATCTTAAACAATGTTGACTATCCGATTCAAAGATCAGATCTACCACACGTGTTCCACATTGGCACATGCATGCGATTGAATATGGATAGACAGGGCTCTCACGGGAGTGTGGGCTCAACAAACCTCTTTGTGATTTAAAGAACATTATTTCGGTACGTGTCTGGTGCTACATGTCCACGTCCGACAATATCAACTAATATTGAAAAATCAAGACCCTTGGTTAGGGTGGCCAGCATCATCACCAACGGTGATGGTGACGATGCTTTCATGAAAACGAGGTGGTGGTGAACGGACACGGCCTGCAATGTTGATTGCCTGAATGTTGCAGTGACCAGTATCATTGGTGTGTCCATTGCTGCATGGAGAATGTACGGAAGGAGGTACTGGGCCTTTTTGGAGGGATTGGAATGTGAGAGCTGGTTTTTTGGACCATGAATCGTCTTGAAGAGGCCTTGCTGCAGCCATGAGAAGCTGGAAATGTGAAATCAATAAGATGAAAATGATGGACATTAGTAGAGAGAGATGTTTTAGGTGGAAATCCATGTCTGGGATTTTCTTATTCTGGTCTTGTTTATATTTAAGGATACAAGGGAAAGGTGTATTTATAGAAGAGGATCTTGGTTTTGGTTTAATGCGTTTACTTTGTTTGTCAGGAGTGTTTGGCAACGTCACGGTAGGGATTTTGACAAGAAAAAGGGTGGAGTCGAGTCTATTGTTTTGAATGGACGCGGCTTTACCGCAAAAGCCTTTACCATTAGGTTCCTGCCCAATGATGTTGGGTGGGGCCCACCAAGATGTTTGTGACAAATCCACCCCATCCATCCATTTTGTGAGCGCATTTTAGGACATGCGACCATAAATGAGGTGTATTCAAAACTCAAGTCGGCCACACGAGAGGAAAGAGTGGGGATTCACTGAGTGCCGTTGAAACATTGTTATGGCCATAAAAGACTTGTATCAGGATAAATAGTTTGTGTTTTCACTTAATCCCAGTGAGAATGACCTTATAAAAGATTTAGATGGCATATAAACATCAGGTGATGCCAGGGAGGTTCAACTGTAGACATTTCTTTCCCCAAATTTTCCTCTCCCGAGTTGAGTTTTGAATCCACCTCCTTATAGTAGAATTTCCTAAAATGATCTCACAAAACGGATGGACGGAGTGGATTTATCATCAACATCTCGGTGGGCCCCACCCAACATCCTTGAGCAGGAACTTTATGCTAAATGCTTCAGCAGTTTGAATGGGAAATACCTGACCAACCAGAAGCTTTGATTCTACCTACTACCACGTTTTCTGCGTGTGGGGCCCTGCCCGTCCACGCATATACAACTATGCTGAAAGTCTGTGATTTCTCAGCATTTCATGGGTAGTACGGTTAAAGATCTTCTGGCCCGATGATCACGTCATTTCACTTCTTATGTGGGCCATAGAGAAAATGGATGGCTAGAAAAAGGATATGTCGGAACCTTTGGGTTTTCTGTTTGCATATGGCCCACTTGAAGTGCGTACTGACCTGATTTTTGGGTCTAAAAATCTAATCACCACACGTTTTTTTAATACTGCTTGGATTCAAGCAAAGTTGTATCATTGATAAACATTTGTCTCAAAAATATTTGTCCATGGTTTGTAAACACATGATTCTACAAGATGATCATGACTTTGGGTGGTACAGGGCCTAGTAGCCCACCCAACCCAATGAGCCTGTCCTGCTTTTAGGCAGGGCTTGGATATGCTAACTTGGTCTATAGGATGGGCTTTGGGCTTGAATTATTTTAGCCTGGCCTAGCTCGGCTTAGCCCCACTCAATCTGAGTTTATATTTACATGTGTTGTATCCCACAAATTTTCCATTCTAATCCTTGGTTATCCATCAATCTTGAATGTGGACCATTGATTTCATACCTCTAAAACATCTATTTCTTTGTGCATGTGTGACCCATTTAATCAATGAATAAATTAAGAACATCTAACTAAGAAATAGGGATTTTATCAAATTTTGAAATGAGCTTGGCAAGGTTGGGCCAATGGTCCCAGCAAAACTTTTGAGGCTTGAGCCAGAACATGTCTAGCCTGAAATAGCCCATTGCAACCACCAACCATGACTTGTGTTTAAGTAGACCATTGATTTTATTCCTCTAAAATGTGTAATTCACTGTGCATGGAATATTTAGGTGGAAAATAGGAATTATATCAACTTTTGGGCGGAGCCTGGCATGGTTGGGGAGAACTAAACTAACCGTAGCGAATACTTAGATAAAGCGGCAGATGAGATAAGTATGAGAAATGCACCCGAATGCAAAACGCTAGTGTCGTTCAAACGGCCTTTGGAAGGAGAGTTCAAATGGGATCTAAGATAATAATTTAAGTAAAACACATGAATATATTAATACATCTACTTTTGTGTAAATTATATTAACCATTCATATTAAAGTCCATTGATCAAATGGTTCATATTTGTAAGATATGTGAGATGTTTACACCATAGCCTGTGAAATGTACAGTGAACCTAATGAACAGTCTAGATCAACTGTCTTACTTCTCTGAGACCGCTGGAGCACTTCTCCATAACACCCTGTTTTGGATAACTGGACAATGTGCTAGCTTGCGTTTTGAAAGGTTTGGAGGATATGAAAGTTTGATGCTCTCCCACTCTCAACCTGTGGCTTTTATGAAGCTATCATCTATACTTGTGCAAGAAATAGGTCACGCATTAGGTGGGCCAGAGTAAATTAGACTGGTTTGCTCGTCAAATGGGCCATTTATTGGGAGAAATACAAAGGATGAGTCGCCACCATTTATTTATTTATCATATGGAGTGGAGAAGATATGGAACTGATGTTACGTTGAGAAAAGTTTCAATGGAAGCGCACATACATATCGGGAGAGAATTGTTCACATACAACCAGGTGGACCATGTTACCCTCCACCCATCTCCTAACACCCAAGCTATCCGGTGCGGGTAATATCTACCCCGTCCAATAGGTTGGACCCATCATAAGGATCACCATCTGAAAAAAATCGGCCTCATCCACTCATCAGGAAGACCACACAAGCTTGTGACTATACATTATTTTATGTGGTGTAACCCACTGATGAGTTGATTGCTCTGATTTTTGCACAAGGTTTAGATGGTTTGATGTGGTTTGTGAGTACACGTCCTTTCATTTTTATCGATAGATGTCACGCCCGTACGTTTGTGTTAAGGGTTGCTTATTTATGTCGTTTTAAGTGGTAGTGCATTGATAATGTTCTGAAACTTCTTCATTGTTATTACGTTAATAATCATAGAGTGCCGAGTACGAACTATTAGTTGATTTCCCACACTTGGGAGTGTAGTCGCATTGTGCATAAAGAGATAAGACCATGGTCCAAACCAGTACGTACACTAATCGAGTGTAGTCGCATTGTGCATAAAGAGATAGACCATGGTCCAAACCAGTACACTAATCAAGGTAGGCCATACTAAAAAACGAGAGGTGTTCTCCAGTGATACTGGGCAGCCGCGAGGCTCACTTAATGTATTTGGGCCATCCATCAAATCCATACCCATCGCCACATATCACCCTGAGGTGCCAAGAATCAGTCCGATCCCAACAGTCGGGTTGGCCACAACACGGCCCTTGATTTGAACAGGGGCTCACATAAATTACATTACAGCTTGGTACGTTTTTGTTCTAACCTTAAATCCAGACCAACTGCAACATGGTGGGCCTTGCCAGCTAATCAACATTGGGAGCTGATTGGGTGCGAGCATACCTTGCCGTGGGGCCTACCTTGATGTATGTGTTCTACATTCACACTGTCCATATCCATTTTTCTAAATCATTTTAGGGCATTATCTAAAAAATAAAGCACATCCAAATATGAGGTGGACCATATCATAGGAGACAGAGGTGATTGTCCATTACTGGTCCACAAAAGTTTTGAAGCAAGTTGATATTTGTTTTTTTTTTTTTTTTTTTCTTATCTTTCATCCATGTTTATGTGACCTTATCAATAGGTTGGATGGCAAATAAACATCACTGAAACATTATGGTGGGTCCTAGGAAAATTTTAATGGTAGTGTGTTCAATCACCACTATTTCCTGCAAGATGGTCCACCTGACATTTGGATCTGCTTCATTTTTGGGCTAATGCCCTCAAATGATCTAGAAAAACGGATGGATGGTATGGATGTAGGATGCATACATCAAGGTAGGCCCCACCGGCATGGATGTAGAATGCATACATCAAGGTAGGCCCCACAGGCTATGGTAAGGGCCACACTGTCTTGTGTGAAGCTGAGCCACACCTAATCTGCTCCCTAGGATGTTATCTAAGAAATGGGGTAGATTTGAAAGTCACGTGGCCCACACCTAGGAAAGGAAATAGACAGGATGGGGACGTTCACCAATGAGACCTTAGGCCTACTGCAACTCTGGATCAGGGGATCGGTTTAACAGGAGATGCAGATTTAGTACTACCCCCAGTAGGACCTAGATAGAGACTGTCAGTCCTGCTAGGGGATTCATAGGACTGACCCTGATGTATGTTTTTGATCCACCGTCCATCCATTTTGAGAGATCATTTTAGAGTATGACCCAAGAAGGAGAAAGATGGAAAGCTCAAGTGGACCACACCACAAGAAATAGTGGCTACAATAAGGCCCACTATTAAAACCTTTCTAGGGTCCATTGTGATATTTATTTTCCAATCAACTTGTTTCATATAAACCTGTATGAAGTGAAAGCACAAATATTAGTCTGATCTAAAATTTTTATCCTCAGGAAGTTTTCAACTGTAGGTGTTGAATTCTCACTGTTTTTATGATGTGGTTCGCTTGAGCCTTTTATCTGCCTCTTTTTTGGGCGCATATTGTAAAATGATATGTCAAAATGGATGGACGGTGTAGATAAAACATATATAAGAGTGACCACAACACCACACGTATCCCTAGTGACAAGACTATGTGGGGTCCACCATGATGTATTTGTTTCATTTCACATGGTCGATCCATTTTGCGCGCTCATTTTATAGGGCATGAGTCCAAAATTGAAACATATTCAAAACTCAAATCGATCACACCACATGAAACAGTGGGAGATTGAGATCCATGTTGAAACCTTTCCAGGGCCCACTGGTGACGTTTATTTGCCATCCAACCTGTTGATAAGGTCACATAATAGAGGGAAAAACACAAATATCAGCTTGATCCAAAACTTCTGCATATGTGGCCTACAAAATTTTCAATGGCGGGCGGGTGTTCAATCCCCACTGTTTCCTTTGGTGTGGTTCACTTGATCTTCCAATAGGAACATCATGGGATTTGCTTGAAGCTCTTACAAGCTCTCACATAGGCACAAGTGAGCAGCAGCCAAATTCAGAGGAAAATTGTGAACGATGCCGAATATAGTTCTTTGAAATAGTACTCCAGTTAGTTATTGGGCCTGATGATATCCTAGCCATTTAAAATGGGATGGACTTGTAGTGGGCCTCATGACAGCCTGGCCGTTGTAACCCTAGATTGGGGTCTGTCCAATTATGAGCCGTTTTATAACCATTTGGAGACCCGAAGAAAAAAACCAGCATGAGGAATTATACAATGCCCCTGCTCAAGGTTTGTACCGTATATTCATTGTAGAAGTGGGATACATGATTCAGTGGTCGAAAAGGTTATGATGGGTCATTTTCTGATGGGCGCATGGACCAAAAAATCCTCCAGATTGAAGGATCCTAGACACAATGTTTAGTATTTCTTGATTGAATGAAAACAATCCATGTGTTTTTCTCTCTTGACCATCCATTTCTTGGCCGACATTTGAAGGGTTGAGACATTTTTTTGGTCATGTGCAATCAATGGCAATGTCCATCATATCAACGGTTTGAATTACTCAACTATGGTCCCCACTTGTGAAAATTGAGAGCCCAAATAAGACTCTACAAGCCCTCCGCTACACAGACCGTTTATTTTTTAGGCCGATTGTTTATCAATCGATGCACTGATATGTAAAGTCTCCTGCGTGGGAACTCTAGCCCTTAAAAATGGAGGCGGGTAAATAAATGGCTAAGAAAGAACATACAACAGCAGTCAACATTCAACCAAAAAGGGACCAACTATTCAAAGGCCAGGCTCTCCTGAACTAGCAGATTTTTGGTGCATTGACCATCCACCATTGGCCTCATCATTTCAACGGTTCAGATCGCTGAATCAAGGGCCCCAATTGCACAAAATGGACACATCGTCTCTGCTATTCTTTCCAAAAAAATTCAATAATTAAATTAAGAAAAATTCTCATTAAAATTGCAAAATAAATAGAATTTTCAACCTAAAAAATAGGAGTTAACATGCAATGAATTACTTATTTTCTCAGTTATTATACAAACTCTTCAGAGAAGCTTGTTCCCGTACAAGAGTAAGGAAAAAAAAAAAAAGAAAAGAAAAAAACTAACAATGAGGTCTGCTAATACCACACGCGTGTGGGGGCCCTCCCAATCCACGCCCATACGTAACAAGTGTAAGATCTGAGCTTCTCGTCTGATTTAAAGCACTGCCTACGTCTGCTGACTCAAATACCAGGCCATGTCATTCACGTGTACCACAGAAAGTGGAAAATGACCTTGCTATTCGGTTAGAAGATATAAACAATGTTGACTATCTGATTCAAAGACCTGATCAACCACACGTGTTTCACATTGGCGTATGCTAGTGAATACGGATAGAGAGGGCTCTCACACGAGTGTGGGCTCAACCAACCTCTTTGTGATTTAAAGAACATTATTTCGGTACGTGTCTGGTGCTAAATGTCCACGTATGGCAATATCAACTAATATAGAAACATCAAGACCCTTGGTTAGGGTGGCCAGCATCATCACCGACGGTGATGGTGACGATGCTTTCATGAAAACGAGGAGGTGGTGAACGGACACGGCCTGCAAAGTTGATTGCTTGAATGTTGCACTGACCAGGATCCTTGGTGTGTCCGTTGCTGCATGGTGAATGTCCGGAAGGAGTTACTGGGCCCTGTTGGAGGGATTGGAATGTGAGAGCTGGTTTTTTGGACCATGAATGGTATCGTAGAGGCCTTGCTGCAGCCATGAGAGGCTGGAAATGTGAAATTAATAAGATGAAAATGATGGACATTAGTAGAGAGAGATGTTTAAGGTGGAAATCCATGTCTGGGATTTTCTTATTCTGGTTTTGTTTATATTTAATGATAGAAGGGACGGGTATATTTATAGAAGAGGATTTTGGTTTTGGTCAAAGGCGTTTTTACTTTGTCAGCAGTGTTTGGCAACGTCACGGTGGGGGTTTGACAAGAATAAGAGTCGAGTCAAGTCGAGCCCTTTGTTTTGAATGGACGGGGACTTCCTGCAAAAGCCTTTCCAGGGGAGTTCCGAGTTCCTGCCCAAGGATGCTGAGTGGGGCCCACTGAAATGTTGGTGACAAATCCACCCATCCATCCATTTTGTGAGAGAATTTTAGGCCATGTGACCAAAAATAAGGTGTATCTAAAACTCAAGTCTGAAACACGAGAGGAAACAGTTGGGTTTTAGTGAGAGCCATTGAAACATTTTTATGGCCATAAAAGTCTTGTATCAGGCTAAATAGTTTGTGCTTTCACTTAATCCCAGTGAGAATGGCCTTATAAACGGTTTGGATGGAATCTAAACATCAAGGTGATGCTCAGGAATGTTTCGACAGTAGGCTTTTCTTTCCCCAATTTTCCCTCTCGTGTGATTGGGTTGAGTTTTGGATTGACCTCCTTTTTTGTAGAATTTCCTAAAATGATCTCGCAAAACGGATGTACGGGGTGGATTTATCATCAACATTGTGGTGGGCCCCACCATCATCCTTGCGCAGGAACTTCCTGCGGAAGGATTTAGCAGGAAAATAGCGTCCGTTTTGAATGGGAATACCTGACCAACCAGAAGCTTTGATTCTACTTCCTACCACGTTTTCTGCGTGTGGGCCCTGCCCGTACAAGCATATACCATTATGCTGAAAGTCTGTGATTTCCCAGAATTTCATGGGTGGTACATTTAAAGATTTTCTCGCCCAATAATCACTTTGTTTCACTTCTTATGTGGGCCATAGAGCAAATGGAGGGCTAGAAAAAGAATGTGTTGGTACCTTTGGATTTTTTGTTTGCATATGGCCTACCTGAATAGTGTAATGACCTGATTTTTGGGTCTGAATATCTAATCAGCACGTGTTTTAGGGCTGCTTGATTCATGCAAAGTTGTATCATTGATAAGCAGTTGTCATGGAAGTATTTGTCCATGGTTTGTAAACACAGGATTATCCGTGATTATCATGACTTCGTGTGGTACAGGGCCTGGTACCCTATGTTGGCGTGAGTTGTACATTAGAATGATTTTAGGAGTAAATGTTGGCGGGAGTTGTTTGGCTGTAATATTAGAAAGATTGTAATTCCCTAATTAGAGGATCAACTTTAGCATGTCTAGGTGTAATATATGCGTGTAGCCTAATATAGGTTATAAGAGACTACTATATGTAGCATTCATTTATGTACAATGAAATATGAAGATATATATAAAATATTCTCTAAAAGTTGTCATGGTATCAGAGCACATTTGATCCTCTACTCCTTGCTATCCGTAGCCACTAATGATGTCATTACTGGTAAGGCTGCAGTGGCGGCAGCAGAACCACACTTGTCTCTAATTCCGACCAAATTCTCCACCTCCAATATAGGTATAACTCTACTTGGGTTTAAAAGCAATGCTGATTGCAACACATGGATTCTTGATTCCAGAGCAACTGACCATATGACATTTGATGCATGAGATTTATGTCAACATACTCCTCCTCGACGGGCTAGTATTGCCAATGCTAATGGGGTTATCTCTGCGGTAAAAGGGACTGGCACTGTAATGTTATCACCAGCTTTATCATTATCTAATACCTTACTTGTGTTTTCCCTTTCTCACAAGCTAATATCTGTGAGTCAAATTATGAAAGAGCTCAATTGCACCGTACTGATTTACCTAACATTTTGTCTTATTTAGGATATTCTCTCGAAGGAGATCATTGGGCGTGGTACTAAGAGGGGGGATCTATTATATGGATGATTTCAGCATGGGCTGAGTACATCATGTTGGTCCGTCGTGTGATAGCAAGGCAAAGTAGATTTGGCTTTGGCACCGTCGGTTAGGCCATCCTTTGTTTGGTTATTTGTAGCATTTGTTTCCTGATTTATTTTCAGAGTTGTCTATTTCAGATTTTAAATGTGAGACTTGCATTTTAGCCAAGAGTTATCGAGTACCTTATCCTTTACGTATGAAAAAAAGTGAAATTCCATTTGCTTTAGTTCACTTTGATGTGTGGGGACCTTTTCGGAAGTCTACTTTGTCTGGTTTCCGCTGGTTTGTGATTTTCGTTGATGACTGCACTCGAATGACTTGGCTATATTTATTACAACATAAGGATGACATCTTTACTATATTTCGATCTTTTCATGATATGATTCAAACTCAGTTCTCCGCTAAGTTTCAGATTCTTAGGTCTGATAATGGTAGTGAGTATTTAAACCATCAGTTCTGTGAGTATTTCAATCATCATGGACTGATTCATGAGACGTCGTGACCTCAGACACCTCAACAGAATGATATTGCCGAGCGAAAAAATCGTCACATTCTTGAAACGGCCTGAGCACTTCTACTCGAGGCGCACGTTCCGTGCTCTTACTGGTCTGATGCAGTGGCTACTGCGGTGCACCTAATCAATCGAATGCCCTCCAAAGTACTCGAGTTTAAAATCCCACTGCAAACTCTGTCCACCTGTGTTACCTTACCCACGACATTGATGCTTCCACCTCGCGTCTTTGAGTGTGTTGCTTTTGTTCACCTTCATAAAAATCAACGCACGAAGCTTGACCCATGTGCTCATCACTGCCTCATCTTGGGATATGCCGTCCATCAGAAAGGTTATCGCTATTACGACCCGACTACGCGGCGCACCTATGTGACTATGGATGTTTCTTTCCTTGAGACCGACACTTTCTTCTCCCTTGCATCCCATTCTTCTCTTCAGGGGGAGACATGAGATGAAGAGCTGAATTGGCTAAAGTTTGACTGGTTTGGTGGCACTGAGAATACAGAAACAGTTGTACCAGTTAACAACCCATCTCCTGATATATCTCCTGACGCTGCAAATATATTTCATATATCTCCTGACGCTGCACATATATCTTCTGAAGCTGCAATAGTACCCCCCCACTCCTCAGTGCCTAACGACCCGTCTCCTAAGAATATCACCGAGGTAAGTTCTCCTACCACACCTCCTGTCTCAAATAATGAGGTTAATCGTGGTTATGAGCTACCTTGCAGGCATAATCGTGGTATTCCACCGAATAGATACTCACCTGAGATCGAGGCACCGAAATCAAAATATCTCATTACCAATTATGTCTCTACAGAGAGACTTTTTGAACCACTTAAGAACTTTGCGAAGGATCTATCTTCGCACCAAATTCCTACAAGTGTTGACGAGGCATTAAAGGACCCAAGATGGGTTCAAGCAATGAAGGAAGAAATGGTGGCACTAATGAAGAACGAGACATGGATCCTTGTTCCTTTACCTAAAGGACAGAAGACAGTAGGGTGCAAATGGGTATTCTCTATAAAGTACAAAGTTGATGGAACAATCGAGCACTACAAAGCACGACTAGTAGCAAAAGGCTATACGATCAAATATATGAGGTAGATTATCAGGAGACGTTCTCACTAGTGGCCAAGTTAAATACTATTAGAGTTCTGTTATCTCTTGCAGCAAGCCTGAACTGGCCGTTGCATCAATTCGACGTGAAGAATGCCTTCCTCCATGGAGATATTGAGGAGGAGATCTACATGGATGTTCCCCCAGGATATAAGGCGACCTCTGGTCGAGTTGTGTGTAAACTATGACGAACACTTTACGACTTGAAACAATCTCCTCGAGCCTAGTTTGGACGGCTTAGCTTGGCTATGAGGAAGTATAGTTTTTGACAGAGTAATTCAGACCATACTCTCTTCCTGAAACATCAAGAAAGCAAGATAACAATTTTAATAGTATACGTAGACGACATGATTATTACGGGAGATGATCAAGAGGAAATCTCGAAACTTCAAGAACAATTCGCAGTCGAGTTTGAAATGAAAAATTTGGGAGGGCTCAAGTATTTTCTGGGGATTGAGGTCGCTAGATCCAAGCAAGGTATATTTCTTTCTCAGCGAAAATATACCCTCGACTTATTATCAGAAGTTGGATTACTAGAATGTAAACCTGCAGATACACCAATAATCCATAATCATAAACTGGGAGAATACCCCGACCAAGTGCCAAGAGACAAAGGAAGGTACCAAAGATTAGTTGGGAAGCTCATTTATCTCTCACATACACGACCCGATATTGCTTATGCAGTGAGTGTAGTGAGCCAGTTTATGCATTGTCCGAGTGAAGATCATATGAATGCAGTGATCCAAATCCTCAGGTACCTAAAGTCCTCCCGTGGAAGAAGACTTATGTTCTCAAAGACCAATCATCTAAGGATTGAAGGCTACACAGATGCTGATTGGGCAGGAAATATTTTCGATAGAAAATCTACCTCGGGGTATTTTACATTTATTGGAGGGAACTTGGTGACGTGGAGAAGTAAGAAACAGAAGGTAGTAGCATTATCAAGTGCAGAAGCAGAATTTCGTGGGATGGCTAAGGGTCTTTGCGAACTCCTATGACTAAGAAAACTGTTGACAAAAATTGGCTTCACTCCAAACTGTGAGATGGATCTCTTCTGTGACAATAAAGCTGCTATCGATGTCTCTTATAATCCTGTCCAACATGATCGAACCAAACATGTGGAGGTAGATCGGCATTTTATCAAAGAGAACCTTGAAGCCAAGATAATCCGATTCCCGTTCGTCAAGTCTGAAGATCAATTGGCAGATATTCTTATCAAAGCCGTGTGTAGCAAGAACTTCTACAACTCACCTGGCAAGTTGGGCATTAGAGATCTATACGCACCAACTTGAGGGGGAGTGTTGGCGTGAGTTGTACGTTAGAGTGATTTTAGGAGCAAATGTTGGCGTGAGTTGTTTGGCTGTAAAATTAGAAATATTGTAATTCCCTAATTAGAGGGTCAACTTTAGCATGTTTAGGTGTAATATTGTGTGTAGCCTAATATAGGCTATAAGAGACTACTATATGTAGCATTCATCTATGTACAATGAAATATGAAGATATACATAAAATATTCTCTAAAAGTTGTCACCCTACGCCTAGATCCTGACCTGCATTTAGGCAGGGGTTGGATATGGTTTACAAGCCAGGCCTGGCCTTAATTAACTTTAGCCCGACCTGGCCTTAATTAATTGGTTAGTGGGGAGCCACCTTGATGTATGTGTTGTACGTATATCCATGCGGCTATTAGTGAACAATCACCTCTCCTATAATATGGTCCACCTTGATTTAGATCTGCTTTATTTTTTAGATAATGTCCTAAATGATATGGAGAAATGGATGGATGGTGTGACATGGAATGCATACATCAAGGTAGGCCCAACGGCAAGGTCCGCTCGCACCCAATCAGCTCCCAACATCCAAAGCATGAACTGGCACGATAGACAAATAGTGGAGGGAGTGGATGTCAATCAGAGATGACATTGGGCTATATAGCCTTCTGTTGCAGGCCCCCCCAACTGTCGTGGGAAATAGCCGTCCTTCAAAATGCATGCTCTTCGGATGATTAAAGTGGCAGAGAAAATAGACTATGATCCTTCCAAACATGCGGCTTGGATTATAGCACAAGTAACCCATAACTATCAGGAGGCCCAGTGACGCCTTCCAGTGCTTCATCATGTACCAACGGCCACAACAATAACGGAAGTCCCTGCCACCACCATTTCATGAACTTACCACGCCGTGATCTGGCACCGCCCATCTACACTATAACGGGAGAATCATCAAAGCATTGACATTGATGATGGCCAACATGACCAATGGTCTTGATTTTCTTTATCAGTTTATTTTGCATTGTCCATAGACCAAGCTTGACTTTCATCGAGTTTTTATTTCTACCAACATGTGGCCCATTTGATAAGCAAAACAATCTAATTTATTCAGGCCCACTTAATGATCGGCCTAATTCTTGCACAAGTCTGGATGATAGCTTCATGAAAGCCACACAGACGGTTGAGAATGAGGGAGCGGCAAATTTCCATGTCCTCCGAACCTTTGAAAATGCAAGCTAGCCCAGTGATCCAAAACAGATGGTACAGGTCCCGATAGCAGATACTTAATGTGGAGAAGTGCTCCTGCTCTCAGAAAAGTATGACAGTTGATCTAGACTGTTCATTCAGGTGACTGTACATTTCATAGGCTATGGTGTAAACATCTAACAGATCTTCCAAATATGAACCATTTGATCAATGGTCTTTAATATGAACTGTTAATATAATTTACACAAAAGTAGATGTGTTAATATATTCATGTGTTTTACTTAAATTATTATCTTTAATCCCATTTGAACGCTCCTTCCAAAGGCTGTTTGAACGACACTAGTGTTTTGCATTCGGATGCATTTCTCGAACCCATCTCATCTCTGGCTTTATCTACGTATTTGCTAGCAATTGATAAAATTAGCTTAGTTGCCGCCAACCATGCCAGGCTCGTCCCAAAAGTTGATATGATTCCTATTTTCCACCAAAATATATCCTAATCTAATCGTTGTGCATGTGTGAACCATGCACAATGAATTATATATTTTAGAGGAATGAAATCAGAGGTCTACTTAAACATAAGTCATGGTTGGTGGTTGCAATGGGCTACATCAGGCTAGACATGATCCGGCACAAGCCTCAAAAGTTTAGCTGGGACCATTGGCCCAACTTTGCCAAGCTGGTTCCAAATTTTGATAAAATCCCTATTTCCTAGCCAGATGTTCTTAATCTATTCATTGATCAAATGGGTCATACATACACAAAGAAATAGATATTTTAGAGGAATGAAATTAATGATCCACATTCAAGACTGATGGATTGCTTAACCGAAGATTGAAATGGCATATTCATGGGTTATAACACATGTAAATATAAACTCAGATTGGGTGGGGTTAGGCCGAGCCACGACATATATGCAGTAGTTGAAGAGAAAAAATATGTGGAGCCTGTGAATATCCTAAAGGATTTGGAACCAGTATCGCAGGAGTTTAAGGGGGTTGTGCTCGATGAACTCCCTAATAAATTACCTCCTATACGAGATATGCAAAATTACGTTGATCCCATCGCAGGGGCAAGTCCGCCTAATTGCCCACATTATCAGAAAAAATATGAAATCTTGAAGACAGATGTGGAGGAATTAATCAATATTAGTCAAGTTAAGGAAAGCATGAGTATGTGTATCGTATCGGCTCAAAAGCTTAATGCCAAGTACAAAAAAAAGTCTAATGAACATCGGCGTCAGAAGTTATTTCAGACTCATGTGCCAAGTCTCTTGCGTAACTTGGTTGATGAGATTAAACCAGTGATGTAGAACCTGTCACAGACACGTTCCTAGCATGGTTGAGCCAAAAGAAGATGGACCGTGAATTGACTATAACTTTTGATCCGGGTATCGTTACGGGGCGCACAACCTATCAATCTTTACTGAAATGGGCCATCCGAGGTGAACTGACCCACAAAGTGGGTCGCATCTGTCCGTTTCGTCAAAAAAGGCGCGCTTTCAGCTCAAAAACGAATTTTTAGGAAAATTTTACTATTTTTAGTAATTCCGATTTTTAAAATATTTTTAGAGCTTTAGATTTTCTTTCCTTTTAGAAATAACTTTTAGTTATACTAGGACTCTTCTAGAGAAAGTTTATTTGCAATTTTTATTTTTAGAAATTAGGCCTTAGAAGAGTTTTATTAGAATTAGGATTTTTATTAGAGTTAGAATTTTGCTATTTTTGGTAATTACGAATTTTAGTTTATTTTTTTTCCTATATTAATGGTGTAAGGAGACACATTAGGGAATTATCAATTATTCATCAATCAATTTCGAATTTATTAGAATTTATTTCTATTTTCTGCTTTCTTTCCTCGTGGATTCGAGAATCCTTAACCGAAGATTGAAATGGCATATTCATGGGTTATAACACATGTAAATATAAACTCAGATTGGGTGGGGTTAGGCCGAGCCAGGCCATCATCTGGTTGGGTGGGCTACCAGGCCCTGCACCATTTAATGTCATGATCATGCGTTTACAAACCATGGACAAATACTTTTATGACAACTGCTTATCAATTATACGACTTTGCTTGAATCCAAGCAGCACTAAAAAGATATTCTGATTAGATCTTCGGACACAAAAAATCAGGTCATTACGATCTTCAAGTGGGCCATATGCAAACAGAAAATCCAAAGGTTCCAACATTCTAGCCATCCATTTGCTCTAAACCCACATGAGAAGTGAAACGACGCGATCATCGGGCCAGTAGATCTTTAAGTTTACTACCCATGAAATGCTGGGAAATCACAGACTTTCAGCATAGTTGTATATGCGTGGACCGGCAGGGCCCCACACGCAGAAAACGTGGTAGGAGGTGGAATCAAAGCTTCTGGTTGGTCAGGTATTCCTCATTCAAAGAGGACGCCGATTTCTGCTAAAGCATTTCCCAGGAAGTTCCCGCACAAGGATGCTATGTGGAGCCCACCGTAATGTTGATGAAAAATCCACTCCATTCATCCATTTCCGAGATCATTTTAGGAAATTCTACTAAAAGGAGGTGGACCCAAAACTCAACTCGGTCACACGAGAGGAAAAATTGAGAAAAGAAATGCCTACTGTTAAAACCTTCTTGGGAATCACCTGATGTTTATATGCCATCCAAATCTTTTATAAGGTCATTCTCACTGAGATTCAGTGAAAACATAAACTATTTAGACTGATACAAGACGCCATAAAAATGTTTCAATGGCGCTCAATGAATCTCCACTGTTTCCTCTAGGGTGACCGAATTAAGTTTTGAATATACCTCATTTTTGGTTACATGTACTAAAATGTGCTTACAAAATGGATGGATGGAGTGGATTGTCATACACATCTCGGTGGCCCCAACCAACATCCTTGCGCAGGAACTTAATGGGAAAGGCCTATGCGGTGAATCCGCGTCCATTCAAAACAATGGACTCGGCCTGACCTGACCCTTTTTCTTGTCAAAAGCCCTGCCGTGACGTTGCAAACAGTCTTGGCAGACAAAGTAAAGGCCACCGACCAAAACCAAAATCCTCTTCTATAAATATACCCTTCCCTTCTATCATTAAATATAAACAAAACCAGAATAAGAAAATCCCAGACATGGATTTCCACCTAAAACATCTCTCTCTACTAATGTCCATCATTTTCATCTTATTGATTTCACATTCCCAGCCTCTCATGGCTGCAGCAAGGCCTCTACAATACCATTCATGGTCCAAAAAACCAACTCTCACATTCCAATCCCTCCAACAAGGCCCAGTACCTCCTTCCGTACATTCCCCATGCAGTAACGGACACACCAAGGATCCCGGTCACTGCAACATCCAGGCAATCAACTTTGCAGGCCGTGTCCGTTCACCACCGCCTCGTTTTCATGAAAGCATTGTCACCGTCGCCGTCAGTGCTGATGCTGGCCACCCTATTCAAGGGTCTTGATTTTTCAATATTAATTTATATTGTGGTGGACATATGTAGCACCAGACACGTACCGAAATAATGTTCTTTAAATCACAATGAAGTTTGTTGAGCCCACACTCGTGTGAGAGCCCTGTCTATCCATATTCAGTCGCATGCATGCGCCAATGTGGAACGCAAGTGGTAGATCAGATCTTTGAATCAGATAGTCAACATTGTTTAGATCTTCTAACTGAATAGAAAGGTCATTTTCCACATTTTGTGGTCCACGTGAATGACATGGCCTGGTATTTGAGTTAGCAGACGTAGGCAGTGCTTTCAACCAGATGAGAAGCTCAGATCTTACACGTGTTACATATGAGTGTGGATTGGGAAGGCCCCACACGTGTGTGGAATTAGCATACCTCGTTGTTGTTTTTTTTTTTTTTTCTTAGTATTGTATGAGAACAAACTTACTTCTCTAAGGAGTTTGTATAATAACTGAGAAAACATGTAATTCATTGCATGTAACGCCTGTAATGTTTTAGGTTGAAAATTCTATTTATTTTTCAATTTTAACGAGAATTTTGATTAATTTAATACATTGAAATTTTCAGGAAAGAATAGCAGAAAGGATGTGCCCAGTTTGTGCAACTGGGGCCCTTGATTCAGTGATCTGAACCGTTGAAATGATGAGGCCAATGGTGGATGGTCAATGCACCAAAAATCTGCTAGTTCAGGAGATCCTGGCCTTTGAATATTTGGTCCCTTTTTGGTTGAATGTTGACTGCTGTTGTATGTTCTTTCTTAGCCATTTATTTACCCGCCTCCACTTTTAAGGGCTTGAATTTTTCCCACTCAGGAGATTCTATCAGTGCATCGATTGATAAACAATGGGCCAGTTAAATCAACGGTCTGTAAGCCATGCTTGGCCAAAGGCTTGTAGGGTCTTATTTGGGCTGTCAGTTTGTACATGTGGGGACTGTAGTCGAGTTATTCAAACCGTTGATATGATGGACCTTGCCATTGATTACACATGACCCAAAAAGTCCCAACCCTTCAAATGTTGGACAAGAAATGGATGGTCAATAAAGAAAAACACATGGATTGTTTTCATTCAATCCAGAAATACTAAACATTGTGTCCAGGATCTTTCAATCTGAAGGATTTTTGGTCCATGCGCCCCATCCGAAAATGACCCATCAAACCAACCTTTTGGACCACTGAAACATTTGTCCAAATTCTACAATGAATGTACGGTACAAACCTGGAGCAGGAGCATTGTATAATACCCCATTCTGGTTTTTTCTCCAGGTCTCCAAATGGTTATAAAACGGCTCCTAATTGGACAGACCCTAACCTATGGTTGCAACGGGCCAGGCTGTCATGACGCCCACTACGAGTCCATCCCACTTTAAATGGGTAGGATATCATTTGGCCTGATAACTAACTGGACTGAGATTGGCTTTGAGTTGGCTGATAGGCCTGATGGGACCCTCCCAGCCAATCCCAGCCATTCTATTTTACATTGCGGAATGATTTGGTCAGTATATCTGATGGACTTCAGCTTGGGTCCTTATGCAGGCCACCAGATGAATTGACCGCCTAACTTTTGAGCCCACATCAGCTAAGGGTCAGGACTCAAACCTGATGCTTAAATAGAATGGCCCACTTACATCCCAGGTTGGCAATGGGCCGCTTGAATACATGTGGAAAAGCCGAAGAGTCATCCTCTACGTAAAAGGCCTACTTAATTTAAGTTAAGTCAATGAAAATTAATGTCGTTGCACTGTTATCGGCAGGAGACAACGGACCCTGTCCATCTAAAACGTGGGCTAGACTGGGGTATATATTTGAATGGGCCAGCCCTGAACTGATCCCGTCAGAAGCCCAGAAGAGAGAAGTTGCACGTCTTGATCACCAACAACCGCTGTAGGGTTGTGCATGTGAGACTATGAATTTCTTCAAGAAGTAGAGCTGGAAGAGAATCTCTGGTTGTACTGAGGAACCAATCAGACGGACTAGATTGGAGGATAGATGGATCCGTACAAGAAGATATTACTTGTTTAGAGGTATGCCTGAGATCTCATTTGTGATTGTGTGGCCCACACGGATACATGGTTTAGATACGTGTGCGATTGGCCGCTTACAGAAAGCAGCTGAATGGAAGGATCGTCCGATCAAGTGGCCCGCATCTTGTACGGCATACATGGGTTTTCAATTCTGAGTTGGGCCCAAATGCAAACATGCCCTAGACCTGGGCCGATCAGTCTAAGGGAGGCAGATTGGATGGGTCAGACTGTAACACCCATACTTTTTCTTTAATGGTGGATACTTGATCCCACTGTTCCCTATGATGTGACCTACTTGAGCATTGGATTGCCCTCATTTTTGGGCCCTCACCCTAACTTGATCCGAAAAGACTGATGAGTGGTGTGGATTTGTCACATCATTCCTATAAGGCCCATTCTCTAAATAAAAAGAAAAAAAAAAAAAAGAGGAAAAGCTTACAACATCCGGACTGTTCAAAATTTATTGGGATTATCCTCAACATACTCCAAGAATATCATGTCGACAGCTTGTGACGTGTGGAACTTTTAAACCAAGAACTCACTAGCAAAAACCCACTAGACCTCTATTGTCATGCACTTACTAGCTTTCATACACCAATCAACATTGCCCATCAATCTCGGAACGAAGGAAAACTCATTGGTTGCAAATCCGCCATTGACAACCCTTGTCTTCTTTACGACACTAAAAATCAGTCATTCCATCAACAAGAGAAAGAGGATCGAGACAGTAACATTTAGAGAGATCAGAGAAGAGAAGAAAAAAGTTATAAAAGGAAAAAAAGAGAAAGATAAAAGGAAGAATGAGAAAAATGCAGTTTCATCAAGTTAACTCAGCGAGTCAACCCAATGACCCGTTGGTTCGATCATCCGAACTGATTCGAGATTCTAACTTAGAGCTATTTATGAGTTAAGTTGCTATTCTTTATCCTTTGACCTCATACGTTAGAGTAGCCTTGATTCGAGTCGACTCACTAAGTTAACTCAGTGATTTAACGTATTATTTTCTTATATTTTAATATTAAATAATTAGAAACCTTAGTGTATGTCTTAATAAATTAGCATGTATGATCTGTTTAGGAATGACATCGTTTACATTGAAAATATTTACTGAGTGCTAATAGTCTAAGTGGCGTTATGTTAAATTCAGTTGAACTTGATCTAACTTGGCCGAATGGACCGCATTTGTATCGATCTTAGATCTTCTCGCCTAATCCAGTTATACATGGGATATGTCACACTAAATCAGGTAGGTAATCTTCCCAGTTGGAAATTTTAGGTTAATATATAGATTGATTTGATTATTTATTATGTGTTCAATTTATTTGATTATTATCATTAGTTACAGATTATTTTATTTGATTCTTAATTGCATAGTATAAAGGTAATTTATTTGAGTTATTAATTAATTTCAATTAATTATCGCTATGTACTCAAATTGCAATTAATTTTTTATTATTACATGATGAATAATGTATTTGAATTTATGGGTACTCTGCCCTAAAAGGATCATTATATTTTTATGAGTGCTCTGCCGAGGGTCATTCCCGAAAGGATCGGCACGGGTGCTCTGCTTTGGGTGATTCCTTAAAAGGATCAACACATACGGGTGCTCTGCCCTAGGTATTTACCTCAAAAG
The DNA here is from genome assembly GCF_029962835.1 of Magnolia sinica. NCBI lineage: Eukaryota > Viridiplantae > Streptophyta > Magnoliopsida > Magnoliales > Magnoliaceae > Magnolia > Magnolia sinica. Next base: position 11,744,480 of record NC_080574.1, on the reverse strand, counting down.
TTTATTCACCAGGTGTTTTGCTGAAGGTCATTCCCTAAAAGGATCAACACTGGTGCTTTGCTGAGGGTCATTCCCTAAGAGAATCAACACACACAGATGCTCTGCCCTGTATTGAACCAGAAAAGATTTTAAATGATTGTATTATCTTATTTTATTATTATGAAAAATAAATTGTTATTATTGTCACGTAAAATGCTGATTCAATATTCGTAATTGATCTTATTTATTTTATTGAGTTGTATTGGTGTTAACGTAGAATTTTCAATTTTGAAAATGATGTAACCCTACGAGCCATCGCGCTCACACTTGTATAGATTATTTTGCAGGGTTTGTACATGAAGAATCAGTTGAGCAAGATTGAAGATTTTTTTTCGTTCTTTATTTAGAAATTAATTAAACTTCAATGTATATTATTATTATTATTTTTATATCAATTTAATTAAATATTCAATGATTAATTTGTGAATGTTATTTAATGATAATTACTTTGACTCCTTTTAGTTACTCTGATTGCCGTAAAAATCATGAAAATAATGTGGGTTGTGGTGTATATTTTGTTTAAGGTCAACTCACAGTCCTAAATTTTGGATTCGGGCCTGGCCAACTTGGCTATTGAATTTTGGGGCGTGACAAATTGGTATCAGAGTCTAGGTTGTAGATTCCAACTGAAGACCTAGGTTGTGTTTCAAATTAGTGATCCAAACATAAAACTTATTGCTTTAATGATAAAAAAAACTAGAAATATGAACTTAGTAAACCCTATGTATCTGTATGACATCAAATATGATATTAATTAGGCTTGACATTGAACTAACAGCCCAAAACCAGATCCTAAAAATTTTTTAAAGAATTTTTACCCTTCTATGGTGAGTTGGACAACAATAATAAGCAAAAAATACCTAAATTATAAAAATCATAACTAATTAATAATAACTTTATTTAAGGTGATTCAAAATCTTAGTCGTAGATTAACAAGTGCAGTTTTATGGAAAAAAAATATATAATTCTATGTTTCTCCTATAACAATTTTAATTTAGGTGTATACTAGTGAGAAATCGTCTACTTCTGGGGAGACCTAAATTTTCGAATTTTAGAATTTTTTTAATAAACTTTAGATTAAGATGAAATTTTATAGAGTTATAATAAACTAATAGATGCATCGTTATAAAAAGTTTTAGACCAATCCGATACTTACAAATACCAGAAATATTAGCAGGAACAATATCCTCATAATCTATTTTTTTTTTTTTTTTTTTTTTTGCACAACAACCTTGGTATATTTCACAGCTTTTATTCTCTTGATTTTCATGTGTAAGTCTTTTAGACCATCTAATCTTCTTTACAATCATACAAAATCTTTAACATACTAATTAAATATATATATATATATATAATAAAATAAAATAAAATTAGACCAATCCAACATTTGAAACTATTTAATGCATTAAATGGAACAATGCTTCAACATCAGAAATTTTTGCACTTCAACTTCAATATATATCTCAGCACCGTCCTCGTTGAACCATCACATATACCAACTCCAGCCACCAAATCCTTCCTTGAAAATCGAATAAATCTTTTGTGAAACACATCTTCAACCGATCATATATTGTACTTGTAAATGACTCGAGTCATGTCACTCTATCATGAACGTCTGACCATATGCCTTTAGAGTGGATCACTTGCAAATAAAGTAACTAGGGCATAAAGTATTTTTAGGTTGCTTTGGTTATACCGACCATGATCACACCTCTACATCCCTACTGTTAAAGTGGATATGAAGACCATGTTGCATGTCTATGCACGACCCCTTCCTCTTCGCCAACCGTAAAATTCAGAGACCACCTAAGCAAGTTTAAAGGCCACCTCCACAAAATGGGTTGCCATCCATGCACCGACAATCTCCACTTTACTCTTCAGCACAACCATTCATTGAGCTCATCTCCGTCGTACCCATAAGGATTGCCACAACAATTTCGACAATTACATCAACGACCTCCACCGTGGTTACAATAGCAAGGGCCACCCACAGGATATTTTAGGACCACCTCAGCAGCCACATCAACAAGATAGACCACCTGGCATCAACAAACATGTCTAAGGAGCCATGCGCCACGACCTCAAACTCATGTATATACCTGGCCACGACACCACTCTCAAACAATATAATTCAACTTTACAAGGATACATTACCATGTCGACAATCTCAACAATTACATCAACGATGACAACAAAATCAAAGACTTTCATGACACTGATGTCAGCCCTTGGTTATGTCGCCGCACTATAAAATAAAAAAGAGTAGGTTTTTACCAATAATTTCATAACACCATCACCTGAAGAGACACCACAACTAATGTAAATGTCAACGCAAACTACGTCATTCACAGACCCACCATGCGATTTTAATTTAGACATTAGTCTGGTAAATTTTGGAGACGAAATTTTGTTAAGGGGAGTAGAATGTAACACCCATACTTTTTCTTTAATGGTGGATACTTGATCCCACTGTTCCCTATAATATGACCCACTTGAGCATTGGATTGCTCTCATTTTCGGGCCCTCTCCCTAACTTGACCCGAAAAGACTGATGAGCGGTGTGAATTTTCACATCATTCCTGTAAGGCCCATTCTCTTAAAAAAAAGAAAGAAGGAAAAGCTTCTTTTGCAGTGACATGCAAAAGCACATCACCTCTCCCCACTCCCTGTTGGACTCTCTCTCTTCCTTCTCCTTTGGCAAACGTGGTGGGTCCTACACCCACCTCGATTCAAACTACCCACTTCTTTCTCCATCATTCTCACATTACAACATCCGGACTGTTCAAAATTCATTAGGATTATCCTCAACATACTCCAAGAATATCATGTCGACAACTTGTAACGTGTGGAACTTTTAAACTAAGAACCCACTAGTAAAAACTCACTGTACCTCCATTGTCATGCACTTACAAGCTTTCATACACCAATCAACATCGTCCATCAATCTCAAAACGAATGAAAACTCACTAGTTGCAAATCCGCCATTGACGACCCTTGTCTTCTTTACGACACCAAAAATCAGTCATTTCATCAACAAGAGAAATAGGATCAAGATAGTAACATTGAGAGAGATTAGAGAAGAGAAAAAAAGAGTTATAAAAGGAAGAAAAGAGAAAGATAAAGGAAGAATGAGAAATATGAGTTTAATCGAGTTAACTCAGCGGGTCAACCCGATGACTCGCTGGTCCGATCATCCGAACTGTTTCGAGATTCTGACTTAGAGCCATTTATGAGCTAAGTTTCTATTCTTCATCCTTTGATCTCATACGTTAGAGTAGCCTTGATTCGAGTCGATTCACTGAGTCAACTCAGTGATTTAATGTATTATTTTCTTATATTTAATATTAAATAATTAGAAATCTTAGTGTAGATCTTAATAAATCAGTATGTATGATTTGTGTAGGGATGACATCGTTTACATTGAAAATATTTATCGAGTGCTACTAGTCCAAGTGGCGTTGTGTTGAATTGAGTTGAACTTGATTTAACTGAGCCGAATGGACTGCATTTGCATCGATCTTAGATCTTCTCCCCTAATCCAACCATACATGGGATATGTCATACTAAATCAGGTAGGTGATCTTCCTGTTAGAAATTTTAGGTTAATATATAGATTGATTTGATTATTTGTTATGTGTTCAATTTATTTGATTATTATCATTAATTGCAAATTATTTTATTTGATTCTTAATTGCATAGTATAAAGGTAATTTATTTGAGTTATTAATTGATTTCAATTAATTATTGTTATGTGCTCAAATTACAATTAATTCCTTATTATTATATGATGAATAATGTATTTGAATTTATGGGTGCTCTGTCCTAAAAGGATCATTATATTTTTATGGGTACTCTACCCAGGGTCATTTCCGAAAGGATCGGCACGGTACGGGTGCTCTACCCAGGGTCATTCCCGAAAGGATCGGCACGGGTGCTCTTCCCTGAGTGATTGCCTAAAAGGATCAACACACATGGGTGCTCTGCCCTAGGTATTTACCCTAAAAGTTTATTCACCAGGTGCTCTGCCGAGGGTCATTCCCTAAAAGGATCAACACTGGTGCTCTGCTGAAGGTCTTCCCTAAAAGGATCAACACACACAGATGCCCTGTCCTGTATTGAACCAGAAAGGATTTTAGATGACTGTATTATCTTATTTTGTTATTATGAAAAACAAATTGTTATTATTATCATGTAAAATGCTGATTCAATACTCGTAATAGATCTTATTTATTTTATTGAGGTGTATTTGTGTTAACGTAGAATTTTCAATTTTGAGAATGATGTGACCCTATGAGCAGTCATGCTCACACCCATATAGATTATTTTGCAGGATTTGTACATGAAGAATCAGTTGAGTAAGATTAAAGATTTTTTTTTCGTTCTTTATTTAGAAATTAATTAAACTTCAATGTATATTATTATTATTATTATTTATATTAATGTAATTAAATATTCAATGATTAATTTGTGAATGTTATTTATTGATAATTACTTTGACTCCTTTTAGTTACTCTGATTGCCGTAAAAATCATGAAAATAATGTGGGTTGTGATATATATTTTGTTTAAAGTCAACTCACAGTCCTGGAATTCGGATTCGGGCCCGACCAACTTGGGTACTGAATTTCGGGGTGTGACACAGATAGCGCTGAAGCATGTCCATTCCAAGTCCGTCCCATCCCATCCCATCCCATCCCATCCCATCCTATGAGCTATGGAATGGAATGGGACTCCTGCCGCCCTGACTGGGCCGGCTTATTTTATGGGCCTTTTGCCAGACGCAGGCCTGGTCTAAGTCTAATAAACAGGCCCAAAATAGGCCCGTACATAGCTAGCCTACATGTCTCACGTGGGTTGCACTGATGATGGGCCGGGCCAGCCCAGCCATTTTCCATTCTCATAGATCGTGAAGCAACTTGGATAGTTAGATGGTATGGTTTTTGAAGCTATCATGTCAATGTGGAACCCATGACTTGAACAGCGCTGATCAACGACATGCATGGAAAGAGATTCCAGGAGATACCACTTCAAGTGCAGTTTAGATATAGATCTGGACCGTTCAAGTTAGTTCCACATCGCTCGAACGGGCCATAATCCAACAGTATGACCAAAATCAAGCTCACAAACAATCCAATGGGATGTCAACACGGAAGGAAGTTTATATATTGTGGTAGAAATGAATCTATTGGTTTAGAAATCAATCCGGCCCATCCATGAAGTGGGCCATTAGTTGATAGGTTCCCATCCATTTGTAAGTGGTTTGTTGGAATGGAAAAATGGATTTGACAAACCAACAAGGTCTCTTTTCTTCAGGGGCTGTATCCTGAGGTAGGTGGGCGTCTTTTAGGTTTCATGTCAACATATCCAGAAGGGTGTTTTTGCCTAGGATTGGAATCGTCTACTACACTTTCGGTGGCCATCAAACACCCAAGCTCCATGGGTCCACCATGTTATATACAGAAAATCTACTCCATTCATCAGGTGTGAAATATTATTTGAACCGTACCTATAAAAGATAATGCCAATTAAAACCTTTTATGTGCCACACTAAATGAATCAATATAAAATTGATCCTAAAATTGCCAAAGTTCACAAGGTGTGGCCTGTGTGAGTTTTTATTATTATATTATATTGTTTTTTCTATGTTCTCTTTATCTCGGTGAGTTACATGGGATTAAAGAATTTGATGAAGATACAAACCATCATGGCCCCAAACAAAAACTAATGGTCAGAATACCATCCCTCTTGTTCCACGTGGTGTGGGCCATCTGAGTCATGATGGAGCTGATTTTTATCCTCGGGACCTAACAATGGGAAATAATCTGATGGATGGAGTGGACATTACATTTACATCATGGTGGGCCCACAGACTCTGGTGTTTTGGGCTATAGTTGGGAAACAGGTGATGCAGGCAATTCCGGTCCGCTGCCTTCCATCAATGGTGCCAGTCATGGGCGGTACTTTTGCCCCCAAAAACTTGGAGTGGGATGATCTCTTTGGGGCAAATAGAAATTTCCTACTTGCTTGGATTGTGTTTGGGTGGGCTTTGGGTGAGCCCACAGACTCCGGAATCCCATTGAAGCCCCATCCAATATATTCATAAGGTCACAAAGACCTGGATAAAGAGGAAAAACAAATATCATATTGATCCAAAACTTCTACCACCCAAAAGGTGGTTCAAAGGAAATCAAAGTTATACGGCTCTACAATGATGTATTTATAATATCAACATGGTTCATTCATTAGGTTTGATCATTTAATTTAGAGCATAAGCCCAAAAATTAATCATATCCAAAGTTTAACTGGACCACATGCACCACAAAATGAATCATATTATTTTCATATAATATGTTCGTAAGGTTACACAGACAAGAACAAAAATAAATGTTATATCAATTCAAAACTTCTGTAAGCTTGAAAGTGTTTCAATGGTAGACTCACAAAACCTTGGTAAGATACATGCAGTTTGGATATAACAAATAGCTCGTGGTAGGACTTACAAAACTCGATGATGTGTACGTAGGTGGTGTGATACACCAGCCAATCAGATTCCATCTAAAACTGTCCGAGTTGTCTGCTCCCTGACTGTAAGAGAGGTGGACACTTCTAACCATTCTATTGGTAGCCATCTAATGGATGGTGACGATGAAAAATAATAAAAGAGAAAATCTCCAGCAATTGGTTGCGTCTCATCCACGGCAGAGCTTGCACTTCATCCTTGTAGAATAAGTTTATACAACCATCAGGTGGGACCCCATATGATATTGAATGATTGTACGTTATTTTCTTGAGTAGGGACCAAAATGTTGTTTATATGCCATTCGATCAATGCATTACAATTTTTTTAAAACAAAATAAATAAATAAAATACTCAGGTGGTCGTCCACATGATTGGTGGATCGGCTTGATTTTTGGACTATCCATATGTCCTGTCCCGCGGAGACCTCGCTGGACAGGTTGGATGCATGAAAACACTTAAGTGGCCCACATACAGCACTTGTAAAGTAACGGTCACCGTGCCTTTGCCTCGTGGACTTACAATGTCAGTATGTTTCATTTAAAAATCTGATGACAAATCTTCAGACGTTGATGTGTCATAACAATCTAGGCCGTCCAAGTTGCTGACTCAATTGCGAATGGATGATAATCTAAAAATTGCGATGAGAAGATAGTGTTAACCATCTGAATTTTCCTTTTGGATTTGGAAGCTCACTGTTATGCTTTCTTCCATCCATCTGGAAGTGGTTACTTGGACGGTTAGGATTAGTCAATAATGTGATTTAAGACATTCTCCTTTTCAATGGGACCCACAATTTAAATGGTTTGGACAGCTGCAGAACAGTGAGTCACCAATTTTATTTTTTAAAAAAAAAATAGTTCAAAACTAAGATATGAATCTGGAAAGACCGTTAATAACGTTTTACGGAGCCACGTCCATTACGTACGGAAGGTTCGGAGCCTGCTTGTAGCTGGGCAGGGATCTACACGCCTGTGGTCTCAACAGATTTCCTTTATCATTGTCTGCCATGAGTCGGTTAAGTAGTCGACTGACAGGGTTAGCCCGTGACTCGGTGCAGATGCTGTGCCGCTGACTGGGAACCGAATGCAAAGGTTCAGATAATTTCTATACACATGCAGGCAATTTCTATACACATGGCGCATGTACATCAAAATAAACCGTTCAAACCATGTTTCATTTTTTAGATGGGGCATAGCTCAAAAAACAATCTCTTGCCTTTTACAGATAACAATTCCACAGATGCCATGATCCGCGGCGTATCGGGCGACAAAAGGAAAGGAGAAGTGTCACCAGTACAAATCCAATAAAAACAACTTGGAGGTCAGGATCATGGTTTTAAGACTGGGACAGGTTCCATGTCACTCCTCGGCGGACTGGGACTTGGTCAGATCTGATCCAGTTTGAGTCAGCTAGAATAGTCATTTAGTCACTCTTAACTCTCAACTCGGATGAGTCATGCAGCTCACCCTAAAAAGGTGAATCACAACTCAACTCAAGACTAGATGAGTCAATCCAACTTAAGCACGGTAGCTATAGTTAGGATTTGGGTTAAAATCTAATTTTTGGTGTTATGAATTTGATTTGGGCGTCATTATTTTCATCTCAACCTTTGATTTTCTAGGACACGTCAATGGTACAGGTTAGGATTGCCCATTGAGAGTGAGTTTTAGGTGGGCGCAGATTGTGTGGTGACCCTGCGACCACCCAGCTTCGTAGTGACATAGCCAGCTGTCCTACCTTGATGGGAAACGGATTGGCTACTCCCCTGACACCAGCCCCGGGGCTGGTGGTCGGTGCTCTGTGGGCCCCACCATGATGTATGTGTTTCATCCATTCTGTTCATCCATTTTTAAAGATCATTTTAGGGCTTGATCTCAAAATGAGAGATATATAAACCTCAGGTGGACCACACCACACTAAAACAATAGTGATTGGATATCCACCATTAATATCCTCCTAAGGCCCAATGTACTGTTTATTTGACATCCAATCTGTTGATTAGGTCATTCAGGCCCAGATGAAGGAAAAAAAACAAAAATCAGCTTGATCCAAAACTTTTATGGCCCCCAAAATGTTTTTAAATGGTCGACGCTCATTAAACATTGTTTCCTGTAATGTGGTCCAATTGAGATTGGAATATATCTCATTTTTGGTCTCATCCATTAAAATGATCTTTAAAAATAGATGGACGGCATGGATGAAACACATACATCATGGTGGGCCCCACAGAACACCGACCATCAGCCATTGGCTGGTGTCAGGGGGAGTAGCAAATCCGTTTCCACCTTGATGTAAGTGTTTTATCATGCTACAATGAAGGTCGGTGGTGGTAAGGTCACCATGCAATCTACGTCCAACCAAAATTCACACTCCGAATAGTCGATCCTAACCTGTCCGATTGTAGTGTCAAAGAGAATATACGGTTAAAATGAAAATAGCAACGATCAAATCATGCGCCGGACCAAAATTTAAGAGCTTCTGTTGAGTTGTTTGCCACTCCTGCGGTATAATACTCGGGTGTTTGTGAATAGCATACTCTTTCAGAGCATGAAATCATATTTCCACTCCAAGTCAAAAAAAGACCGTTTCAGCACGAATTTCGTTGTTGGCATTGGGCAGAGTAGAATGGTGTCCGTGACTTCACCGTTGAAACTCATGCGTCCCATCCCTCGGTTCAATGATGCTTGCGCATACCTATTTAGGCGGAGGTCTCCACTTCTGCGCGCTAGATCAGTACGGGCCATTTCCACTCGCATCTTGACACGTGGCATATGTGGCAGTGAATCAGACCGTTCATTCAATGGGCCCTACCTGTGGATGGTCCACTACTAACAATCACATGAGATAAACAATTTCAGCCGTAGAACAGTGGCCTTAATTTGGAAGGTGAAAAAAATGATGACGGTTAATCATCAACAACAGGGAGGACAAAAAATCAATGGATGGGATTGCTCATTTGGTGAAAGTTTAGCTGCGAGCCATCCACTGATTGGTGCCTACTAGATGAGCTGTCTGGATTCACCGCCTCGCCATCCATGTGTTAGGTACTGCGCGAAGTTCCGTAGATCAAAGCAAGGAGGAGATATGGTTTGACAGCAACGAGTTTCGGTGGGAGTGGACATCACCACATTACAACGTGGTGGGCCCCAGCTTATAACCTTTGGGTTACAGATCCCACGTCATTATTATGTCAACTACACCCAAAATGGGCGATGGATAATTACAAATATTAGGATCGGTCCGGCGAGTTCGAGGGCCCACGCTTGGACGGTCGTAATTGGTCTACAAATGTGCCACGCGTACTGCATGACTTGCTGCTCTTTCAAACATAGCACTCGATCCACTTGGGCTGGAAATGAAAAGAGTTAGTTTTCCGTAGGTCGCGACTCAGGATCCAGATATTCAGTGGGGCCACGTGGATGGAACGATGATCTGATCCGTCCATATTTTGACAACATTCTATTACAATATAATTAGTCTTCAGTGATAATCACTACCATTGATTTTTAGAGGAATAAGGGAGGTTGACAGTTTTCTTTTCATTGTTTAAATTCATCTAAAGATTATGGACGCCAAAAACGTCCGTTCTGAGAACGTTAGTTCCAGGGATCTGCATAGCATATATTCCACAATAAGGACGGTTCTGATTATCTGACCATTCCGCATATGGGCCACAGTCAATGGCGACACACGTTGGAAGCTCCGTCGCGACAGGGACAAAACGAACTCGAACATTAAATAATAAAGATCCGCATCCTCAGATGTGACGTGGACATCCATATCCCCACGCGCAAATCACGCGTGATGCGATCCTCCATCCGCACGAAAATACAGATGCGGCCGTTATATTTGAGTTCATCGCCCTATTGAAGACTACAGCATGGGCTTGCCTTTTTTACGTACTATGCAATAATCCGGACCGTTCATCTTGATTGTGCCATTATATGTAAGGCGAATGGAAAAAATTCGTTGCTTTCCACATATTATTAGTGTGCACACAAAGGTGATTTTAAATTCTTTAATGGACCGTTGTTTCTAACCCAAAAGTCGTATAATCCAGCCCATTATTCATAAGGGTTCACCGTGTATTGGTCACATGGAAAAGATGATCAGTGATCTTCGTCGGCCATACAACCGGGCTTGAAACTTTTTTCGTCTACCATTTTCCTGGCTCAAACTTGCATGTATCAAGGTCCTCTAATACTGTTCCCATCTAGCTCGTATGGTAGGACCTTATAAATGAACGGTATGGATCTCTTCATGTGGTGGGCCAGTGGAGTGATCAGCATGAGCCAGCCAATGAGAGCATGCTTCCTGGAATTTTACATTAGTTATTATTATTTTTGTTTTGGGTTTCGCATTTCTCACGAGTGTCGAGAAGAAAGCTTGCGTGACGCAACCCAACGATGGAATTTTACTCCACACGCACGCATTCTGTACTCTATCCATCTACACGCAAGAACAATTGCCAATGTGCAACACATATAAAGAGATCCGTTCCACCCGGTGGACAGAAACGGTTAGATCAATGAGTGTGAAAAATAAACGGACCAGGTCGTTTCATTCTTCAAATGGGCCAGTGTACTAAATAAACAGAAGGACATAATAAATCCATCGCAAATAGATGGATAAAAACAAATCCATTTTGTTTTGTACAGTGGGCCAGGTAAGGGCCTGACTTCCAGTGTAGAATATCTAATACAATGTAGGGCATCTGATGGAGTGTTCTCACACGTGTTCCATATTACCACTTGATGCTTACGTGTACATTGGAACGGTTTACACGCGTGTGGGCTTACCAAACCTCCGAGACGTCGTGCAGGGCACTGTCTCTCTTCTTTGTTTTTCGTATGCCGCGACTCAGAATCCAGCGTGTGTTGATACCTACTGGGCCCACCTGCTGAGATTTTCCAATAATATTAACCATTCATATTCTCTTTTCAACCATAAATAATCTATTATCCTGTAATCGACCTTCAGTAATGATCCTAACCTTCAAGTTTTGTAGTTGCATACAGTCCATTGAAAATTTTCTTTTCATTGTCCAAAATTAGTCTACAGAAGTTTTAACAGAGGATTTTATTTTATAGATTTCAACAGTTCTGATCATCGAACAACTCAGCAAGTGGCCACTTTGGGTGTGGCGATGCATGATGATATCGTGACAGAGTAACAACGAACTCGAAAATGGAATCCAGTGCCAGGAACAGAATCTCTGCTTTGCCTTTTTCGCTCCTCTTTTCTTCCCTCCTTTTGAAAACTTCAATGCAATTCCAGCTCGCTCCAATGCTTTCTCCTTTCTTCCCTTTCTTTTATAAGTTCATATCTTCTCTCTCTTTCTCTTAGCTATTTTCAAAATAAGAGAGAGATGGGGTTTCTCTCCTGCAATTCCAAATCCTCTGTTTCCACCTCCAATCCGAAGAAGAAGAAACCACGAACAAAAACGAATCCAATCCGTCAATTCCGCTATGAAGATTTAGAATCCGCAACCCGCGGATTCTCCTCCGATTATCTCCTCGGCCGAGGCAGCCATGGCACCGTCTACAAAGCTATCATGGACGGCGGAAAGCTCGTTGTAGCTGTCAAGAAGGCGATAACGACGAGAGCTGCAGTGGAAAACACCAACAGCAAAGATAACAACCAGCCAGCTGAGAATGAGATCGAAATCCTTTCAAGAATCCAGAACCCGGGTTTTGTAAACCTTCTCGGATATAGCCTCGACTCGAACGAAAGGAAGCTCATCGTCGTTGAATTCATGGCGAACGGCACTCTGTACGACTACCTTCATTCCAATTGGGAGCCACCCGATTGGGGCCGACGGATCCGATTTGCTCTGCAGATTGCTGAGGCTGTGTCTGCGTTGCATTCCTCGGACCCGCCTGTAATTCATCGAGATATAAAGTCGTCGAACATCCTAATCGACGAGAATTGGAATGCACGGTTGGGGGATTTCGGGCTGGCGCTGAGAGGGCACGTCGAGGACGTTCGGATACGGTCGACGCCTCCGGCGGGCACGTTGGGATACATCGATCCGGGCTACGTCGAGCCTGAGGATCTCAGTACCAAGAGCGATGTCTTCAGCTTTGGGATTCTCTTGTTGGAGATTCTGAGCGCTCGGAATGCCATTGACATGAATTACAGCCCTCCATCCATCGTTGATTGGGCGGCCCCACTTATCAAGAAGGGCGAATTCGATGTTATTTACGATCCACGGATTGGGCCGCCAAGTGATGCTTCCGTGGGGCGGCAGCTGGCAATCCTGGCGGACCGGTGTGTGGGGCCCATTGCGGGGAAGAGGCCGTCAATGGGAGATATGGTGAGTTGTCTCCGAAATGTAAGTAAGAAGTTTCGCTCACCAATCTGGAGTAATTTCAAGGATCGGATATGGAAAACCGGTTCGACTGTTGATGGGACGATTGAATCTGTTGAAGAGATGGGCAACACGGTGAAATACATGAGTAGGAATTCACTAAGGAATAGGAAAGTGTCGAATGTGCAGTCTGGAGTAGATTCAGCAGAACAATAGACAGAGGAACATTATGTTGCGTTTGGACGTTCAAGCAAAAAAACTCAACTTCATCAAGATGAAGTGACAAAATTTTATAAGTAGCACTCAAATTGCAGTTCAATTTCCAATTTAAGTAAGGAAACTACCATTTGGCTTTTTTTTTTTACCCTTCCTCTTTACTAGACTATAAACTGCAATTCAATTCAACAATGCATCCAAACGGTAAAAGCGGGCGTGCCAGTGCAGAAGATGGAAAATGGTGTGCTCATCAGATGGGGTTGAGTATGAAGCTGGAGAGGATGGAATCTATGGAGTCCTGCTATCAATACACTCATCTTGGATTTGTTTTCCGCAAATGAAGTGCTGGCATGGAGGTTTCCTCTTTCCTGTCCATAGAAGGGGAATTGCGACCGTTGCCATTGAACTCACGCCGTTGTCTCATGGGAAATTAGTACATTTCATCAAAATGGGGTTCGCCGAATTCTTGATATGGAATTGGAATTCCGACTCAGAATGGGTGACTGCATTTGTATTGCTTTATTTGGAAACAGAACAACGATTCGGTATTTCTGTTTCCACGAATTAACTACTGTAACGGTTTTTAGTACTCGTAGTTTTGTGAAAGAGAATTCATTCCTGTTCTCTGCTGTAAAATCAACAAATGGGATGTGTTTCTTTTTAAAATTGCTGGCATATCTCTTGCATAGTTTCTGTTTAGGATGTGTTTGGATAAACAACTGAATTGAATCGTGAACAATTGATTCAGTTCAATCAAGAGGATATGACATTTTCTACTTCTCAAATGGATAAGCTTGCTTGAAATTGCTATTAGTTGCATTTCATCAGTCATTTTGCACTAGGATCATGAAATGGAAGCATAGTTTAGAACCCAAAATCTCTTCTCAACTCTTGTCCAGCCAGGTTGGTTTTGACTAATAAAAGACTCAACCAAGTGTTTGAATTTTAACATTTAATAAATAAATTAAAAATTATTTAAGAGCAATAATAAATATTTAAGGTTGTTCCAAATTTCATGAAATAAAAAACATGAAATTTCGTGATATTTGTGCCCTTGAGCAAGTGCAGAACCCATGCTGCAGTGTCTTCAGACCTTTGTTTCCTAAGCTAATGTGGCCTTTTCATTGTCGTCATCCTATCATCATCTAAGCCTTATATATATTCTAATCAATTAGGCTCAGCTACATGAATTCCAATGGCCTTATTTATTTATTTATAAAACTTTTATTTAATAAATAATAAGAAAATTAATTGAGTAGGAGAGTGACTCAGGTCAAGTCACGATGAGTTGACTCAACGAATTTCCTAGTGAACTTGCTTGAGATCTCATTTAGTTCATCCATCAATGACCCATGCTTTGATTTTGGAGGGATGCATAGATTCATGGGCGTTGATTGCCGTCCATTATTTCAGCACCTGAGGGGCCAATCTGATGAGTGGTGGACAAGCCTGAGTTTTGGCAAAGGCAGACACTCAATGGGTGCGGGATCTCTTATTGCTCATCATACCCACCATGAGCGTTTGTCTCTGTTCCCGCACATAGTACTGGCCCCAACGGTTCCCATGATCGTGCCCCACTTATATTATGGACCGTTGATTAAAAGTTCCAAGCGCACATTTTGAATTGGGCCGGTTGATGAATACGAGTCCAATTTTCACGGGCAGTCGACTAATGCTCATGCAGCGAGGGGTGGATGATCAGAACCGTCTATCTACTGTGGGCCACCCTGGTATGCTCTATGAATCAGGTTTTGGTTTCCATTCATGTAAAAAAAAAAAGAAAAAAAAAAGGACTTACACCATACGAGCTTTGCTACCTTGTACCCTCTAACTCGCACTACTTAATCTGGCACGCGTGTGAAACATCCAAACGGCTCATCAGGAAAGGCGTGCAGCGTGTGCAATTCCCGGTCTGGATACTATGTGGAAGCATTCAATTCACGTTATGCGCTTCTTTGAGCCTTTCCAAGTGGAGATGTTCACTGATTATGTAAGCTTTGGCAACGTGGAATTATTACCATTCTCCACCCGATCACATATCCAAGGTACTCAGAACTGTAGTTTGTGCAAATGGGCCCATGGTTCAGTGATCCAGACCGTTGGTTTAACATTTCCCCCCATGGATGGATCATGATCTGAAGATCTTGATTGGATAAACATATTTCCTGACTTTTCCATTAATGGCCTACATAGACGGTTAGAAGAGAAATGCTAAGATAGGCCCACTTTCAACCTAAAAAAAGGATAGGATCTTCCCACATGGGTAATCTTTGGGTCACGGTCCATCCATAGTGTGGCCTGACATAACAAATGGTCTGATGGGCCCAAGAAGCTGATACATGGAGAATCCTAACCCCCCTACTTTAAAAATAAAAATATTTAGGAGAAATATAACAACCCTCTGTGAGCATCAAACGGTTAGGATCTACCAAATCTGGCAGATTTGGGATCATCTCCCATCCACATAGGTACCCATCAGATCAATGGTTGGGATCATGTAATTCACATCTACGGGTCTGCAAATCAGCACTCTTATGCGTTATGCGTTATGCGTGGGAGCTTGTAATCACTGCGGATCATTATCTACGCATGTGTGTCGTGAGGCTCGATACCTTTTCTCCCGGCCCGCACTATTTAAGTAGCTTGTCCGATACGAGGTTTGCTAACCATACGCTTGTGTGATCCGTACACTTCCACACGTGGGTGCAAGCGTCACAATGTGACACGTGTCTGAGCTTTCCATCAACTGCGGTACACTATTTAGTTCTTGTGGCATAACCATTCACACTTCAGGTGGACCACAGAATTCCAAACAAATGAATGGCCAGAAAAGGTTTAACCGTCAATTTTCTTTGTAGGTTGTATCCAACCTGAAGAGTGAAATTGACTGATTCCTTAAGCAGAAAATCTAGGCATTATTTCCAAACTTATGGAAAGGTTAGATCTCACACAAATCCTTCATATTTGCACGTGTGCGCACTTGTGAATGCGTAAGGCTGCACACGCATGTGCAAATATAATTTTTTCAGTTCTAGCTTTTAGCTCAGCCAAACTGAATACCCAAACCCCTCAACCCATTTGCATGATGCCCCACGTACCAAGATATCACACATCCGCAAGATGCAAGCCGTTCATCAGGTGACGACTCGCTGAGGAACAAGATGCGCACAGCTCACTACTTACGAGTACTATTATGGTCAATCGCAAGTTTAGGGGGATAGTTCAATGAGAGGTGGGCCTGATTTGATGCTGGGACCAAACTTCTGTAGGTTAGGCCCAGAAGACGGACGATCCAGCTCTGCACATTGCTTCCTCCAGCACTAGGGATGTCAATAGGCCGGGCCAATGTCAGCCCAAGCCCAATCCAAAACACAAGTGTCTATCCGTGACCGACCCAAGCCGAAGATTGGCTATATATAGGCCCAATCCAATCCAATCAAAAAGGCCCGTCATGTATATTAATTATATGCACTAGATACACATACACGGCTATCATAATCATCATCAGAATCACTACAGCCCTGTGGGGCTCGAACCTATCAGCTATTGAACTTGACCTGAGCCTGTCCATGTTAACAATCAGGCCCAAATTCTTTAAGCCTGATGGGACTTTGAATATAGGCCCGGTGACACCCTTATACACGAGGGACCCATCTCTGCCTGATCGGACCTACTTCATGGAAAGGAACATTACACTTCCAACCGCATGGTGCTTTTGTGCCCCCAGATTGTTGCACATGTGCATGATTGGACCATGACCAAAATAATTGTCTGATTGGACTATCTTAACCATTTTATAAATAGATATTTCTCACTGAATGGGAGCTCCTGGAGCATAGGCCACATTAGTGGTGGCAATGGGTCAGGTTCAGGTCTGGTCGGGGTAAGCTCGAGCCCATCCTATTTAGTAAGTGGGCAAAGAATTCTGGCCTGCCCCACTACCATAACCCGATAGCCTGTGGCCTGAACCACCCAAACCAACCCCATCTATTTCTAACTGGGTTAGCTTGATCTAGCAGACCCGACCCGTCCACACTTGGGTTTAACAATGGCGCATGGGACTAAAGATACACACAAACCTTCCTGACTTGGGAATAAATACAAACATGAAAACATCATACGTATCTACTTATCACCTTTGTTTCAGGTTTTGGACCAGGTCATCTGGTCCAGGTCTGGCTGGGTGGATTCAACTCGAGCCTTACCCATTTACTTACATGGACCAATTTTTCTAATCTGGACCTGACCCACTGCCCATTTTGCTTGGCCCAGACCCACCTCAGAATCCGGACGAGGCAATTGACCGTGGTTGACCTGATCCATTGCCACTAGGCCATAGCCAAACATTGAAGGGAGGGAAAGATCACGTTAGAAACATACACCATTATACAGTGTATAGTTCTACTTGTACTATATCATCTTGAAGCGGCATAAGCCATCCCAGATATTGAAGAATGGGTAGTAGATTACACATCCAAATAATGTTATATCGCCCATGTACTCGATCAATCCTCCTAGTGTGCTCGCTTGGGTGCATAGTCTGATAATTCCACTTGTTGGGGCCCACGTTTTTCAAGGCCCGGATGTCATAGAGTACACATGAAACATTGGCACGTGTGCAGTGATATTCTCCCAAGTGGAAGATTGGTCAGTGTGCCAAGGACTCTATAGAGAAGGGAGGGTAGGTGCCCAATCAACCCACACGGGGAAATGTAATTTTCCAAGGGCTCACATCTCAGCCCCATATAGATTGTGCTTCAAGGGCAACCCAGACAGCCTTATGCCTTCCAAGTAAAGGGTTGTGTTTGTTTTGCCCTACATGCTTTGGAAAATCAAACACATCTCCCTCCTCATTTCCCACGGAGAGCTTTGCCGCCTAAATTTGAATAAATCTCCAAAATCGACATCACCAACGGTTGATACTTTTGAAACGCCCATGTCAAGTAACTTTTAATGTCTCATTCATTTCCTAGTAAGATAGGCCCCACCTCTGATGGTCCAAAATCCATTTAAATAGTGAGAAGAACATTACAGCTAGGTGTTCAATTCAAAATTATAACATGGAGCAGCAAGGGGACTACTCAAATCCCACCTCACCAGGTTTATTGATTTCTATTCTATGGTCTTCCTTCTGCTTCTCCATCCATCAGATTCAGCTTTCATGACCAAATTGCATTTGGATTTTGCAGGTTTTTCTGTTTCACAAAATAGCGAGTCGCAGGTTCAAATTCAAAGCAACAGTATGTGGAGCGGACGTGTGGTGAATCCTACATTTCATTCCTTATTATTATTATTATGTTTTTGTTGTATGGTTAGGTATGGTTATAGACTAATGTTTCCAATATTTGAATCAGAGTCCAGACCGTTCACCTGTGGAAGGTCCACAGAAGAGCAATTTTGGGCCAGCTGCAATGTCAAGTGAGGAACTAAAGATCCGAGCCGAACTAGAATGTGAAGTCGAAAGGGATTTAGAAGAAGAGATTAAAGATGGGATATGCCATCTTGCTCTTCGCCTACATCGTCTGTATCAACACCAAAAGGAAATAGGTGCGAGACATTCATCAACCAAGGGTGCTGAATTTCAAAACGAAGCAAGGGATGTAACATTTACTGAGGTGAATATAACGATCCGGATTGAAGGAGGATCCAAATTTGAAGTACATGAAAGCAAGAAAGAAATTTGCAACAAGGGTTACACCCAAAATAAAAGATTGGAAGATAAGAAAGGTAAGATGGGTCCCAGCACCAAGAAATTTGATTGGGAAAGGACACTCAGATCAGGAACAAGCTCTGTGGCCATTGTTAAGAAAGTCCCTGATAAAGATCGAGCGACAAAGACCGGCCATGATGTCCATCGACATGCCACAAAGGATGGAAGAAACTTGATTAACGGCTCAGATCAAGGGAAGAGAAAAATACGTATGAAGCATAACAAATTACTTCAATTGGAGTGGAGGAATTGAGAGACATCACACTGAAGAATAAGTGCCCACTGAGGCTTGTGCATACATACTTCCCACCCTCCAAAGGTGGTAATTAAAAATGAATTTGAAAATGGGAAATGCGTTGGGATTCCAACCAGTTTTCTGACGGTGGGATGTAGGTTTGCACAGTCCTTTACCTACAATAAGTGATATGGTCTTGTTTTGTGGGCTCCATGTGTGTGCAACAAAGCTTTGTTTCGTAGTTCGAAGAGATTGGAAATGCATGCTTTCATTATATAATGAGAAAGATAATGTAATATTGCAATAAAAGGAAGTTCTTTTGATACTCTGGCAGCATATTTTACTCGATACACAAGCACCCATAAATTGTACACCTGGCACTCATTAACTCAAATTAATCTGATTCAATAGTGGAATTCTCTGTAGTGACGTATCCGTTCGATGATCAGATTGGTTGAACAATCCTTAACTCTGATTCCCGGCCAATTGGTTGTTTAAACGGGATCGTGTGATATTTTTCATTTTCAACCGTCCAATAAATCTCAACCAATATGATATTTTAGAAAATCATATAAGCATAACGTTAGATTACGATGCATCTAAGCTAGGGCCTATATTTTGATTGTTTATTTGAATCACTTGTATACTATGTACTAAGTAATTCTAATTGCATATGTATCATTCATCATATCCGCCGGAGTATCAAAGTTTTTCTCATCAATAAAAGCTACTAGTATTAGAGCGCCTGCTTCCAAATCACCTTGAAATGAGGCATGAAGCAAATATGACATTTCAACTAGGGGTGCACACGGTTCGGTTTGGTCCGGTTTTGGGGTGAAACCGGAACCGAACCGTTCCTAACGGTTCTAGGAAATTCGGAACCGGAACCGGACCGTTGGCACCCTAGAACCGAACCGGAACCGAACCGTTAAAACCGGTTCGGTTCCGGATCGGTTCCACGGTTCTGGGCTTTTTATAATCCAGCCCAATTGCAAGCCCATGTCCATCCATGTTGTGGTCCATTTGATGAATGGTTTAGATATTGTATAAGGTGTGCAAAAATACATTTACGAAAATAATTATTCTAAAGAAAATAATTATAAGGTGTGCTAAAATACATCGGTTTGGTTCCATGGTTCGGTTCCACGGTTCGGTTCTACGGATCGGATCCACGGTTTGGTTCTACGGATCGGTTCACGGTTCGGTTCGGTTCTACATACCCCCAAACCGAGAACCGAACCGTTGTCACCGGTTCTTTGATTTTTGGAACCGGAACCGGAACCGGTGCACTTTAGAACCGGACCAAACCGGACGGTTTGGTCGGTTCCGGTCCGGTTTCACGGTTCTACCGGTTAAATGTGCACCCCTAATTTCAACGACCTCAAACTGTATCTAATGGCGACACCAGACTACATTGATATTTCACACCACCACTTTCTAAGTTCTGGTGTCACATCCACCGTACAAGTGGCATATATATGTGCAAAACAATCTTGGCCAGCTGGATCTTCAGAATCATCATTGATGGAGCATAGTCCGAAAATCACACTGATCCAAAGATTCTAACCATTCAATTGGTGGCCATCAAATATGGGTGGTTGAAAATAAAATGGTCAGGAGTTCAAAATTCAGGAATCAGAACCTGATGATAAGTGTAAATTTCAAGATGTGCTCCATCCACAAAAAGGCCCATGATTTGGACGATCGAGATAGCCCTAGAGTGGGCCTTCAGATCCTACGATGTGGATGAATAGGATGATTTACACTAGCATGTTTTAGAGAACGTTTCACTATACATCCCCTTCAAGTGCATTCCTGCACTGAGCTGTACGCAGGGACATGAGTGCAGATGCCAAGGCCCAAAATTCAGGGCGCGCGTTCCAATAGCCAGCTGGACCAAACCGTGCCTCATGCAGGCTCGGCCGTTTATTTTTCACTGAATGTAAACCTTAGCTGATTTTAAGCCTTTATGATCTTCAATGCCGCCAATTAAACGGTTAGGATCATCCCAAAATGGGGATTTTTGCTCTATCAACCATTCATTAATGGACCCAGTAAATGACTGGTTTTGATCACAAATATACACACATGCCAATATGGCACATCGTATGAGAGACCTGCAATTTTCATTAGCCGGGCACCTGTTTGATTTTCTACCCCAAAAGTTAGGACATTTCACTATGGCTGGCAGTGGGCCAGGCTTACACGCTTTTTACTTGTTTGGATTGTTGTGATAGAACCAAAAGGCCGGACCTGGGCCTAAAATTCAAGCCCGTGAATGAATTGGTCTGGAGTTGGTCTATAATGAGTAAAAGACCAGTCCGGCATATTTAGTGTTTTCAGGTGCATTTTCATAGTAAACATTATATTCTTATAAAAATGAAAATGATTAGACTGGCCTGATTGGACCACAGTGCAAGGAAGGTGAGGCACACGGCATGCGTAGGCATCTCTGGCAATGTTCAGGCCTGTTTGTTTTGGCACACCATGGGCCCATCCTCGTCAGGGAGTGATTGGAAAAACCTCAGCCCGGCCTAGGTCCGGCTCATGGACAACTAACTCTTCATTCACTGGACCCAAATAATGTACATTTTGGTTTCAGTTTATTAAGTGGGGGGCATGACTTTGGTGATCTAAACCATTAATATCATTAGCCCTACTGTCGATGGTCCATGAATGAGAAAACCCCTGTTTGAAAGAATCCTATCCTTTCATTCCCAAAAAAAAAAAAAAAAAACGACAAAACATTCTATAGCTAGGATGGTCCAATATGCATCATTTTGGCGTATACATGGAGGATTGTCGATTTTGGGGCCACGATGTTAGCAGTGAGGGTGACTGAACCATCAGCCACACTTGGCCGTACATCATCACCATAGACTTGTCTAAGCTATCAGAGTCACCTTTATGAATTTTAATTTCCCAAAAAATCCTACTTAGTATTGTTTAAAATCAAGGAAATGAGAACGTTAACTAGTCAAATTCATAGATTTACATTGAATTTTGATCTGAGAGATTCGGAAGTTCATTGTTTAAGTACCAAGCTATAAACCTATGTATATGGGGGAGAGCATATATTACCAGGCAGAACATTTATTGTACGAAATACCATAGCAGGAAGGCCTCTGATGCAAGTCGTAGATGAAAATGCATCCAACCAGCTGTATGTGGAGCCCATGTGGTGTACGTATGGCATCCAAGCTATCAAACAGGGCTCTCTGTCATGAAAATGGGATAATCATCATGTGGGCCACATGATTAAAATGTTAAATTGGTAGGGTACTCGATTGTTGGATTGGCATGGTTTTGGAGGGCATCCAAATTTCACATGGAGTAACCAATGTTAAATTGGTTTGACACCATACATTATAGTCATGTCATTGTTTGATTTATCCCCGATATTATCTTTTTCTTCAACTTGACGATACCAATAAAAATGGTAGCGATACTAATAACACAAGTAATGTAAAAGATTCCAAGTATCAACAATTTATCGCTAAGTATTACTTATGTATTAATATAGCCAATCTAATCACTAATATTTTTTATTGTGTAAATTTCAAGCATTGCTTGTATTGCCAATGTATCGATATCGCTAATGTATCGATATCACTAATGTATCGTCAATATTTTCAATTGTGTAAATTCTAGCTGATGCTTGTATCACAAGTTTATCAACGATATTTCAATAATATTGTCAACGTATCAATATCACTAAAAATTTATTTATTAAAAAAGAAAAAATCATCTCAAAATTTTTTTATGAGCACATGGTTGCATGCAATGTTCAATTTATTATTAATAATATTGATAATATTAATAATATTTTGATATTATTGTTATTGCAACATGAGCGATATCAAGGCTACAATCTTTTATTTTATGCCTGGTTGCTAATTATTTCTTGACAAAACATCGTGTGTTATCGATATTCTATAATACTAATAGATATTTATTTGGAAAGTTGGATAGATGGTTAGATGGGATGGATGAGATGATAAGACTCATTTCTTACTACCGCACATGCTTTTAGACCCCGCTTTAAATGAAAACTTATTATTTATGAATTCTTTTTACAATTATTTTTTTATTTCCTAAATATACAAATGTGTCTTTTTAGCTTCTCTTGAAGTTTCAATAAAAATTTCACCGTTTTTCTTATATTTTCTCACATTTCTAATTATTAATGATATTAATTATCGACAAAATTGATATTGTTTTGGTATCCATGATTAACGAAACTTATGGCGATACCGATATTTTGAACATTGATTATAGAGAGGGCCTAACACTCAATTAATTGCACATACAACTAGTTGGGTGTGAACCTTCACCGATGACTTGTTTTGCATTTAAGAGCCTCTCATCCTGATGATTTACAACTCTTTAATTATTTTTAAAATTCAGATTTGCCTCATATTCATAGGTATGGGAAGACTTGAATTTGAAAAATTGATGTACAAACACACATAAGAAGAAATTTGGCGTGGATTTTGCAATGAAACTGCTAGCCATGGGATGACATAAAATCCTTCAAACCTTGATCAACCGTTGAAGAAAAATTCATATTCAGATAATTTTCCTTATTTTGATGTCAAATGGAGGTTGCTAAAGTACCATACGGACTTCTGGTCTAAACTAATTGCATGATAAAAAAGTTCACTGGAGGTTGTCCTTCCTTTTACAACATGGCCTCAGTTCAGTATAGAGGTGCAACTTGGGCCGGTTAGGTCAGGTTGGGTCAGCTCAAAGGTCAATCTTAGCCTGGCCTAACCTTAAGAGGACCCACCACGCAGCCCAACTGAAACCCAACTCAATTTTCTCTATGATGAACCACAAAACCAACCCAATAGGACCGGACTCGACCATCCCAACCCGACCTGAATTGCTCAACATGAACCCGACCCAATTTCAAATCGCGTGGAGTCTTTTAGTCCCAACTTGACCATTATACCGGTTGGGTCAGTTAGGTTCGGGTTGACCCGAATCCAAGCTGCAGTCCTAGTCTAGTAACCCACATGAGCCTTTGCAGACTCAAGCTCCAGATGTACCAGGTACCTGACCCTGCATCAAGTGCACCTACTTTCCAGAATCTGGACCGTTCACAAATTTTCGAAACTGTCCACTGATTAATTTTCGGGCCAGATGATCCGTACAGTGGGACCTACGTTATGGATGAATGTCTAGCACGTGTAGTTAAAAGGCATGGCCTCGTGCACGACGTGAAGAGGTGCGTGCGTATAGGCTATCTCCAAGTAAAACATGACATCTCTTCTCTCTGGGACCGCACCATGTTTCTGCCTCCAAAAATCATCATCAAGTGGTGGAATGCCATCCATCGTACATGCACCGAATATGCCACTGCGGTTGGATAATATTTTTGAATTCACGTTGATTAGTTGATCCCTACCGTCCAACTCGTGGCCATCAAATATATAACCAAAACATGGTGATCCAATTTCAATAAATAAAATTAGATGGTTGAGATCATCGATTTAGTATGATTTAACGGTCGGATCATTTTGTAGTTGGGAAAGACAACCAACAAGGGGTTGTACATAACACACTACCTCAATCAGTTTTCAGTTTGTAATGACAGGGCCCAATATTCAGGGCTGGGATTGGGTACTACCCCCACCAGGACCTAGCTAGAGACGCAACGGACTGTCAGGGGATCTGTGGGGCCCACCGTGATGTATGTGTTTTATCCGGGAAAACAATTTTAATTATGAGACAAAAAATGAGGCAGATCGAATGCTCAAGTGGACCACACCACCGGAAACAGTGGGGATTGAATGCCTACTGTGGAAAACTTCTTGGGGCCGCACAAGTTTTGGATCAAGCTGATATTTATTTTTCCCTTCATCCAGGTTTACGTGACCTTATCAGCAGGTTGGATGGCAAATAAACAGCATAGTGGGCCCTAGGAAGGTTGCAACGGTGGGGGTAATTGTCACCACCGCTTCCAAGCAGTTTGGCCTACTCGAGCCTTTGATCACGTCCTAAAATGATCTTTCAAAATGGATTGATGGCTTGGAAGAGCTCCTGACGGGACCGTGTCTTTAGCTAGGTCCTGGTAGGGGGTAGTACTAGGGGCGTACACGAACCGAGCTGGACTTGACTCGAAAAAGCTCGATTCGAAGCTGAGTTTGAGTCGAGTAGAGCTGATTCTTTTTGCTCGAAAATGTGTTCAAGCCGAGTTCGAGCAGGCCCCAGCTTGACTCAACTCAGATGCTCGAATCCAGTTTGAATCGAACTCGGATCGAACCAGTTCGATGACTACTTTGCCATTGATGTTGCTCACCAACTGTTTGATAAAATGACTCAACGAAATGTTGCTGGTGGCAAGGTATGTACATGAAACAAATACCCTTTCTCTTTGTTTTTCTTGATTTTTATGTTGCTTAGAAGGTGTTTGATAAAATGCCTGTAAAACCCATGCTTCTATTTGTAAAACAGTGACATTTTGAAATTGCAGTTTAGGTGTTTGTGAAAATGCCTCAATGGCGAATTCGGCTCGAACTCGGCCCAAGCTGCTGACCGAAACCGAGCCGAGCTGGCATCAAGCTCGAGGACAGAGCTGAGCCGAGTTTGAGCTGAGGTCAGCCAGTGGCTGAGCTGAGGCCAACTCGGCTCGGTTCGACTCGATGTACACCCCTAGGTAGTACCCAATCCGCTCCCCATTATACATTGATCCAACCATTGATGCAATGGACCTCACTATGGATGGCCGACACAGTCAAAATCCCCGTGCTTTGGAGATCCTAGCTGTAAAATATTTGGCCCTTTCTCTTGGGATGAGAACTGTTGCTATATTTTTTTGGCCACCTATTGAAAGGTTAGAATTTTTCCGGTAGATCTACAGTTAGTCCCACAATATATACGGCCTAGATTGTGAAATCCTGGGCATCAGTTGTATACATAAAAGGCCTAATGAAACAGTACAACCTTTGCATGGGCAATGCAAAAAACCACAAACATCTAGGACCACCAACCTTTTCCCATTTATAGGAGCAAAAAAATAGACTTTAAGGCTAGGGAGAGCCTAGCTAGAGATGGGACTTGCTATCCGTAGCATCTCCACGTGTACACGTGACACGTGTCAAGAGTGATTGGGGCATTCTTATAGTGGGTGACACGTGTACAGACTGGCCACAGAAAATAATGTCATTTGGACTATATTTAGTTGTAACATATCTGGATTGCAATTAGACAATTTAATGATGAACAATTTAGAAATAAAGAACAATGGTCCATGTCAGATTCGTGAAAATTGCATCGATTGGACGGTGAGGATTACCTTGTCACCACAACTTTTGGGCGTGCACCTCCACATCCACCATGGCAATCATGTTAATGAAAACTAAACACCGTATTGGAAACGTAGGTTTTTAGTGGGAGGCTATAGGGTTATAGTCTCAAGCTAGCCCAACTAAAGTGTCCGTAGAAAGTCCCATGGATTTCAACATTGTAGTTATGGGTTTGAGTAGAGGAGGACACGAGTCGAGTCGAGCCGGGCTTTGCCCAGCTCATGCTTGGCTCGGACTGCTCGAGTCCCAGCTCGTGCTCAGCTCGAGTCGGCCTTTGAGCTCGGAACAGCAGCTCGTGCTCGGCTCATCTGAGTTCAAGCAGATTTCGAGGTAAGTTCGAGCAGAGTTTTCGAGTCGTGTTCCAATAACATCAGAATGTTTCACAGATCAACCTGATTTCGGGGCCCTAGAGGTAACATATTTCACAGATCAATAATGAGGAATTGGATTTTAGTTTGAAATTGAAAGAATACTTACTGGAGAGAGTAGAGAGAGAGAGAGGGTAGGTGCGGGGAGAAGCTGATAGGGGCGGGTGGCGGTGCGATGCAGGGAGAAGCCGACAGGGGCGGCCGTGCAGTGTAGGGAGAAGGCTGAGGGTGAGGGAGATAGTAGAGAGAGAAAGAAGGTAGGTGAGGAATGAGGATGAGTAGATGAGGGAGAGAGTAGAGAGAGAGGGGGGGAGGACGGCTGCCGGATGAGAGGGAGGACTGAGAGAGAGGTGCACGGGTCGAGTTTTCAAAAGGGGTAGGGACGTAATTAGGGTTTTTTTTTTTTTGAAATGGGTATATATACTACATGAGTCGAGTCCGAGTTGAATCGATTTTGAGTACTATTTGAGTCGAGCCGAGTCGAGCAGGGTCGAGCTCATGCTCGGCTCGAACTTACTTCGAGTACCAAAAATCAGCTCGTGCTCGGCTCGAACTCATTTCGAACTGAGTCGAGTCAAGTATTTTCGAGTCGAGTCGAGTGAGTTATCGAGCTAACTCTGCTCGTGAACAACTCTAGGTTTGAGTACCCATGTAATGTGTGTAGAAGAAATAAAAAAAATATATATAAGGAATCAGTTTGCACCATGAATTTAGGGGATTTCAAATTCCTTAGTATGTTTGGGACATAAAGTAATTGGGGTTCTCAAATCCCCTCAAAACAAGGGTTTTAAATCCAAGGTGAAATCTTGAATTATATCTAAAATCCTTTCAAAGGTTGCATGTGTAATTTGTGTGTCACTAGGCTATTAACCTATTTGGACACATGGCCCTTCGATAATATCCCAAAACAATCAGATTATCAATTGAATCACTATAATTACTTTAATACAATGATTTGCAATGTCCAATCATTGTCCATGTAAATCAATGGTTAAAAATCATTGTTTAGTCACTTGGATATGATCTTGTGCTTGTGGCCCATCAAAACTCACCATTTTAGGGTAAAATATATATTTTAATAAGCTTATGATAACCATTATATCAAACATTACATACTTATACTAATTAGAGATATTAAAGTTGATTTAATAATTAAATTCAAACCCCTATAAATACACTATACATAGTTACTTTTGAATAATCCCCGATTCTGAATTCAGGGTGCCGAACACAATCAGATGATTTCAAATTAAGGGGGTTTCAAATACAGGGGTTCCAAATCCACGCTCCCAAACAGGCGACCCCGTGACTTGGAATAACTTGCTAGGTGACTCAGCCCACCCCCATTTCCAATTCTAACAAATCGAGCCCGTGGTTCAATAAATCAGACCATTGATCTGCTGATTGACATCTTGGATGGACCATGTCCCAAAAAAAATTCAGCTTGGAACAATTCAACAACCTATGCTGTCTCTGAAATGAATACTATTGTATTTTTGTCTTCTTAGCTGTTTATCAGAGTATCAATGTGTCACCATCCTGAAAATTATTTGGAGTATGGTCCATTCAAAGTGGTCCATAACTCTGACGAGTCTAGGTCGATTTATTCCCGACCTGTTAAACTCGGACGAGTGATTAAACCATGGTATACTCTAGAAGGCACAACATATGACCATTATTACTGCCTTATAAAATTAAATCAAGCTCGCCAGTTATTAGACTAAAGCCAAATAATAGAAAAGAGCAGTGGAGTGAATGGAGTTATAAAGAAGGTACTGTTGCGCAGCACGCCAACAAACACAGTGAACCGAGATCCAATCTTCGGTCTCACCCACAAATGATAAACAGAAAGAAATATAAACTAGAAACAGAATCAAAGCATTCTAAACAAACCACAAGATAAGATATACATGGAAAAACCCCAAGAAGGGTAAAAAACCACGGATGCAAACTTCCACTATGAAGAAAAACAAAGATTACAAGGCAATATACTAACGTCTCCCTTGGAAGTAAAGAGAAAATCCTTTGCCCACACCTTAGAATTATTTTTCATACCCTAGAAAAGCCCTAGGGACACCTATTTATAGTTTAGGCAACTTCCCTTTCGCACCTCTACGAAAACCGACTCAAATTTTTGCAGTCCATATCAAATCCGGACTCAAATCTGCGTAAGCTCGCCTGGTCATGCGGAGTCTTCGACCGGTCGAGTACATCTCACGACTAGTCGAGCACCTCGAAAATCTAAAATCCCAATTCGCTAGAAAACTAGTCGAGCCAGTCCACGACTGGTCGAACGACTGTCTAGATGTGTCTCCACATCTCAACAATCTCCCACTTGGAGACACATTGCAATAAACATTTGTCTTCTTCATCCAGAGTGCATCATTTCTTATATTCAAGCCTAAAGACCACTCAAAGCTGAACAGAGCTTCAACTTCTCCCATATGACCGTTTTGGTCAGCATATACGTAGGATTTTCACTTGTATGAATCTTCTCCAAAGTAATCAATCCATTTTCTAGTAACGAATGTATGAAGTGATATTTGATGTCAATATGCTTGGTCCTTGAATGAAAGGCTGAATTCTTAGCCAAGTGTATTGCACTCTGACTGTCACTGTATAGCTTGCAATCTGCTTGCTTTTTACCCAACTCTTCCATGAAAACTTTGCATCTATACCATCTTCTTGCACGTTTCTGTAGCCGCAACATATTCTGCTTCTGTTGTACTGATAGATAATATCTTCTGTAACCGAGAGACCCAACTGACTGCAGCACTACCAAGAGAAAAAACATAACCTGTAATGCTTCTTCTGCTATCGATATCTCCTGTCAAATCTGAATCCACGTAGCCTTGTAGCTGATTTTTGATCCTCCATAACACAGCCCTACATCATTAGTACCTACCTGGTATCTAAGGATTTACTTTACAACTTCCCAATGTTCCTTCCCGGGGTTGTTCATGAACCTACTAACAACTCTCACTGCTTAAGCAATGTCTAGCCTCATGCTCAACATAGCATACATGAGACTCCCAATAGCAGATGCGTATGGGACTTTAGCCATGTAGTCCCGTTCCTCCTGCGTCTTTGCCTCTTGCTCCTTAGATAGCTTGAAGTGGTTGGCTAAAAGAGTGTTAACCGGCTTAGTACCTCCCATATTGAATTGATCAAGTACCTTGAGTATGTACTCTGCTTGTGACAAAACTAGTTTCTTATTTTTCCTATCACGCTTTATTCTCATGCCTAGGATTTGTTTTGCAGCTCCTAAATTCTTCATAGAAAATTCTTTAGATAGTTGTCTTTTGAGATCTGAGATGTCCTTTATGCTTGAACCGGTTACAAGCATATCATCAACGTACAGAAGAAGGATGATGTACGACGTATCAAACTTCTTCAAATAAAAGCAGTGGTCTACATGACATCTCGTAAAACCGTTTCCTGACATGAAACTGTCGAACTTCTTGTACCACTGTCTCGAGGCCTGCTTCATGCCATATAAACTCTTCTTCAGTCTGCACACTTTGTTCTCCTTTCCTGGTGTCACGTACCCTATTGG
Organism: Magnolia sinica; assembly: GCF_029962835.1. Lineage (NCBI taxonomy): Eukaryota > Viridiplantae > Streptophyta > Magnoliopsida > Magnoliales > Magnoliaceae > Magnolia > Magnolia sinica. The sequence continues at coordinate 11,714,217 of NC_080574.1, read as the reverse complement.
CTGATGTACATATATCTCTTCTTCAAAGTCCTCATGAAGAAATGATGTCTTAACATCTAACTGCTCTAGATGTAAGTCATCTGTAACCACTATACTCAAGACCATGCGAATCGTAGACATTTTTACTACCGATGAAAATATTTCAGTGAAATCGATACCTGCCTTTTGTTGAAACCCTTTTACAATAAATCTAGCCTTGTACCATTTCGAATCATCATGCTCCTCTTCAATCTGTAAACTCACTTGTTATAAAGAACTTTCTTACCCTTGGGTAGAGTGACTAGCTTCTATATACGATTAGACTCAAGAGAGTCCATCTCATCATCCATGGCCTGCTCCCACTTAACACGTGTATCCGACTGTAATGCCTCTTCAAAACACTCTGATTCAGTATTATCTGTCAGCAGTAGATAATGTAAGGAGGGTGAGTATCGGACCGTGGGTCTCCTCTCCTGAGTAGACCTTCTCACAACTGGTATATGCGGCTCTGCCTCATAATGCTCTTGTACATGATTATCCTGTGGCGTTGTAACACCCGTGTCCATTAACTCTTCCAACTCTACGAATTCTTTTTCATCGGCTTTATTTTCCTACGCACTGTCCTTATGCATCACTTTTTCATTGAAGACTACGTCCTTGCTTCTGATGATTTTCTTATTTTCTATATCTCAAAACCTGTAGCCAAAATCATGCTGCCCGTAGCATATAAACGTGCACATCCTGGACTCCGCATCCAGCTTATTTTTGTCCTCTGCATTAATATGAACATATGAAGTGCAACTGAACACTATACGATGTGCAAGGTTTACTTCTTTCCCAGTCCATGGTTTTTCTGGTAGCCCACTATTCAATGGTACTGAGGGACTTCTATTGATGAGATATGCAGTAGTATTCACAGCATCTGCACAAAAGGTCTTGGGCAACCCTTCATGTAACTTTATGCTCTTGGCATGCTCAAGGATGGTCCTGTTAATGCGCTCGGCCACACCATTCTTCTGCGGTGTCCCTGGAATCATTTTCTGATATTTGATTCCATTTGCTGTACAATACTCCTCAAATCTCTCATCACAGTACTCTCCCCCATTATCAGATCTGAGACATTTTATTGTTTTACTTGTCTCGTTTTCTACCATTACTTTCCACTTCTTAAAGACATCAAATACATTAGATTTATGCTTTAAGAAATAAACTCACGGTTTTCTACTAGCTTCATTAATAAAAGAAACAAAATATCTTGAACTACCAAGAGATGATACATGTGCCGGTCCCCACACATTAGTGTGTACAAGCTCCAACAGATGTGTCTTTGGAGTGCGTCCTATCTTCTTAAAACTTATCTTCTTCTGCTTGCTATACACGCAGTCCTCGCATAATTCTAAGTTAATAGACTTCAGCCCTGGTAGTTTCCCTTTTGACAATAACACTTTCATCCCTTTCTCACTCATATGTCCTAACCTCTGATGTCATAACTGTTCATTCACTACAATTGATGCGACTGCGAGTGAACTATAAGATCATGAAGTCACGTACAAAGTACCTTCCTTCTTGCCTTGAGATATCATCAAGGCACCTTTTGTAATCTTTCAGGAATCACTAGTGAATGTCGTTATATAACCGGTATCGGCCAACTGCCCTACTGAGATCAAGTTCCGTTTCAAACTTGGTACATGTTTGATATCCTTTAATTTCAAAGTCGTTCCGTATTTCTTATTTATATGAACATCTCCCTTTCCAACAATACTGCATAGCTCATCATCACCCAAGTAGACTCTCTCTAAGTCACCTGATACATAATTACGCAGAACTGCCTTACATGAATTGGCATGAAACGAAGCACCCGAGTTAATAACATAAGACTCATTCCTCGCATCAAGGGACAAGATCAACACCTCTGTGTTACTCTTCTCAGATAGATTCACTGAATCCTTCCCACCTTAAGAGCTTCCTTCTTATTTCTTAAGGGCCCTACAATCACGTTTCATGTGCCCCTTCTTGCCGCAATACCAACACCCGTCTTTGTCTTTCGGTCCCTTAGACTTCTTTCTTGACTTAGAACGTCCGTGTTTATTGCATCCTTTGTTCAGCGATCTGCCTTTTCCTTCAACGTTTAGAGCATTCCTTGAATCCCTTGAAACTCCTGAGGTCTTTCTTCTAGATTCTTCACTGAGAATTAGACCAGCCACATCATCAAATTTTAATTTTGTCGAACCTAAAGAATTGCTCACAGCATTCACCAAACCATCCCAACTGTCTGGCAAACTGGATAAGATCAATAACGTCCTGACTTCATCCTCAAAAATAATGCCAACGGATTCCAACTGGCTCGTGACTATATTGAACTCATTTAGATGTTCAGTCACGCTCCCACTATCTGACATCTTCATGTTGAATAGCTGTTTTATAAGATAAACCTTGTTGGACGCTAAAGGCTTTTCATATATAGTGGATAGGGCTTCTATTAATTCTTTTGTAGTTTTCATCTTGGATATATTGAAGGCAACGCTCTTAGATAAAGAGAGTCGGATCGTTTCTAAAGCCTTCTGATCAAATAAAAACCATTCATCATCTGTCATCTTTTCTGATTTTTTCTCTTTTTCTCCTAGAGGAATATAGAGGACCTTCTGATACAGATAATCATCCATCTGCATCTTCCAGAAGGCAAAGTTTGAACCATCAAACTTCTCAATTCTAGTCTTCCCTTCTTTCGTCATCGCTCCCAATATAACTAAATCAATAGCTCTGATTCCAGTTGTTGCGTAGCACGCCAACAAACGCAGTGAACCGAGATCCAATCTCCGGCCTCACCCACAAACGATAAACAAAAAGAAATATAAACTAGAAACAGAATCAAAGTATTCCAAACAAACCACAAGACAAGATATACGTGGAAAAACTCCAACAGTGGTAAAAAATTACGGATGCAAATTTCCACAATGAAGAAAAATAAAAATTACAAGATAATATACTAACCTCTCCCTTAGAAGTATAGAGAAAACCTTTTGCCCACACCTTAAAATTATTTCTCATACCCTAGAAAAGCCCTAGGGACACTTATTTATAGTTTAGGCAACTTCCCTTTCGCACCTCTGTGAAAACCGACTCAAATTTCTACAGTCCGTATCAAATCTAGACTCAAATTTGCGTAAGCTCGATTGGTCGTGTGGAGTCTTCGCCCGTCGAGAGGCACCCTCGACTGGTCGAGCACTTCAGAAATCCAAAATCCCAACTCGCTGGAAAACGAGTCGAGCCAGTCTACGACTGGTCGAGCGGCCGTCAAGATGTGGCTCCACATCTCGACAGGTACATAAGCCCCATCTTCAGACAACCCTCTCTCTTCACTCACAGAGTTTCTAGCTTGCAATTAGGTGTTTAAACCGGCTAGAGGCTTGAAGTATCAATGCATGGGTTAGTGATAGATGCTCTGCGGTTCAACACTGAAGTCATGGGTTCTGGTGCCTATGCATGGTATGTGTTTAAATTAATTAATTAATTAATTAAAAATAAAAACTGGTTGGAGGCTCATGTTTGAAAAGAAAGGTTGATTGTAGATCAGTTAATGTAAGCATGCAACATTGATGGAAAGGCTATCGAGACCAACAATTTCTAACTCATTATGACCAATCGTATATGCCACGTTGATGGTTGGTAGGTTAAATGAGATATTTTGAGAAATCAAACATTTTTAGAAAGAATTTAGATCCTCTAGTTGCCACAAATAGAAATTTTCTGTTTGTGACAATGTGATTGGACCACATCACCATAGACTGCATTTAATGTAGCAGTGCGGACAACATCAATGATGTTATGGACCAATCACAATAGAAGGAACAATCACAATAGAAGAAAATAAGAAATTTCTATTTGTAATAAGTGGATGATTCAGATTAAAAATGAAATTGCAAACCTCCTGTGGAATTGTTGAAGATGATGAGTTGGAATATACAATCTCAAAAGCCCACCAACATCATTAGCAAGGGTACTCCAGAGCTGCTGCTCCTAAAAAATCTCTGATAATAGGAGAAAGTGACTGACAATGGCAAAAGAGTGGGCCTCATCCTAGGACCTTAGATTTGTGTAGTTCTCATGCTACTTCCGAGATGTTTGAAGCTTGATTCTACTAGCAACTTGAAACTCTTTGGGGGATCATGCCTCAAGCAACTTTATAGATGTCAACTAGAGATTATTGTTAATCCTAATCCAAAATGGTAATGCAAAATGTACTTGTCATCTCATGTCTTTTGCTTCAAGACAATATCCTACTATCATTCACTTTTCTTTCTTTTTATTTATTTTTTATTTTTTTTATTTTTTATTTTTTTTAACACACGCACACATAACCCCACATACTCACGCCGTAGTGGGCTTTCACCACCTATGGATGCTTGAACCCTTGACCGGGTGTTGAAACTCCCAAGAGTCTACCACCCGAGCAAGAGCAAGGATCCCCTACTATCATTCAATTGTGATGCTTTCCAATGTAAGAATTGAGTGTGAAATCTTCAACAATCCATCCGTTTGCTCTAAGGGTAATTTGTTCGTGTGAATAGTGGTGTACAAGGGGTTCCAACCCATGGCTCATTAGTAGACACTCAACATTGAGGTCATGGGTTTGAAGGCCCATGTGGTGTGTGTGTGTGTGGTAAAAAAAGAAGAAGAAGTGGTGTACAAGGGGAAGTTCATCTTTCAATCTTTAAATCGTCGACATCGACTTCAATGTATGTTAATATTTGTGTGTGGATGAGTATATAGGAGTGTAGGTGACTTTGACATTTTATGTGATTGTATCTTAGGACATTTTTGGATGAGAAAAAGAAAGGACAAATGTAATGATTATTCAACTAATTTCAATTTTAAAGATTATATTTGGATAGTAAGGGCCTATTTGGATGATGAGAAAAGAAGAAGAAAAAAAGAAAAAAAAGAAAAAGAAAAATGGATGTCTTTTTTCAGGACGGGAGGTTTCACCATGTTCAAATAATAATAATAATAACATTGAATAGTGAAATGCAATCATCAACTACACATTATAGTCAAATTTGTAAATGGAATTGTAGAGAAAATTCTCTCCCTCACTCATCTTAAATTTGAGGAGAGGAAGTCATGCTATTATATAATGTGTTATAGTTATATGATAAGGTTTATGTTCCTTTAATTAAGGTAAACAAAAAATACATATTTTAACTACAAGTGGGTTTGCTCATGTCGGGAAGTATACAGGTAAGCATGGATGCTGAGTTTTTAGGGATTTGATTGAGATTGGACTCATTTGGTGAAGAGTTAATCGGAGGTTGGTTAATAAAATTATCGTGCATGAAATATTAAGTGACTTTTGTAAGAGTTTTATTTGAATCTTCACCTATTATTCAAAAAATGCTCAAAATGAAAATCCATGGAAATCTATGCTTTTGGAAAATCATCATTAGAATTCATTTCCCACCATCCAATCACGCCTAGTTTTTTTTCGATAGGGAGACAGTATGGAAATAGAAAGAAAATGCGTTAACATGACGTTTTGGGTTGTTTGATTTTGCAAGATCTTTAGACGGTGCCTATGGTAGATTCCTTTATTAATTCACTATATGGAAAACGAGAGAAACGAGGTGTCATCTCTAGTTTATGGTAACAGGGACCTATCTCTAAAGCTACTCCTCTCCTCATCCAAGGACGTAATCTAGCAAATTTATGATGATCCAAGCCTTTCATTCATCAGATAGCCAGTTAAAAAGGAGGCCAACTATCCCATCTATTTATTACACATCCTAAATTAACATGTGAAATATGTGTCCATCAAATAAAAATCATTTATATATATATATATATATATATATATATAGGCATGCTCACCTGCGCACTTACGCACATGCGCACCTTTGCACATGTGTCATGGGTGTCGAATCCGAACGGTCCATAAGATGCGGAATCCCATGAAACCTTGGGGGGTGAATTTTCACCCTGATCTAAGATTCTGGTGGGCCATAGAAAAGAGAAACTCAAATCAAGGGACGAAACTGTTTGCATTTTTCATGGCCCACCGAAGTTTTGGTTCAAAGTAAAAATTGGTATAGGGGGTTTCATGAGGTTCTCCTTCATGTGGACCGTTCAGATTTTCGAGACTCATCAGATATGATGAGTTCTCAAAAAAGTTCGTATGCGGTCCGTATGAACTGGTTCGCAGGTGACCGTTCCGATATATCATGTGCAAGTCCTACTTACAATTTACGCGAATGAATGGAAAGGTTTGATCATTACCTTAGATGTATGAGTCCCCTACAAAATAGAAATCCATATACACTCCTTGTGCTATATATAGTATTTGATTATTAAGCACGGAAACATTTCTCATAGAAATTCATTATATATGTGTGTTTGTGTGTGAGTTTTTTTCCATACGGTCTATCAAACAAAGGAAAGAAGGCCCACCTTTAACTTATGCATTACAACATTTGCAAATCAAACTGGCCCTTGTTATGAGATTCCTCTAATTTCTCATGAATTCAACTAGCGCTTGAAGTAATTATTAACTTTTTCTTGTTTTTACCATGTTTTACTACCTAAGTTGAATATCATTCTTTTAAGGCATTGCTCGCATTGTATCTTATATTGAGAAAATTGACTATGAAAAAGTGTAATAATTATAGTGTAGAATCCATTACTATTTTTGCTATTAAAACATAGTAAAACATCTCATCTTGGAGTAAGTGTTCTCTGTGCTTTTTTTCTTTTATATTCTCTCAATAGAAACATGCCCTTGTGGACATAATTTCAATGAAGGATGTGGGAGCATATATTGAAGAGGTGAGTTGTAGCAAATGTGACAATGTTCCACACAATGCTGGATCTAAGCGTTGTAACAAGTGGGTCCTAGTATGCGGACATGCTTTCTCCAAAAATCCGAGCCATGTAAGTGGCTAAGGTTAGAAAGCATTTTATTAAGGAAGCCTTTGTTGACGAACTTGGACACCATATAATGTTGCATTTTGTATGTAGCCCTATCCAAAGGTACCTCTATTTTAAGCGATGGCTGCATCCAAACACTAGAAAGCTCACTTGGACATGGACATCTCTCTTTTAACTGGAACTTTGGAAGCACGGATGATTTTTCCTCAATGGTGTGTGTGTGTGTGTGTATAAAAGAACAATCCTTATTATTGGCCGTTGGAAATCTTAGAATCGATGAAATTGTGTGTGTGTGTGTGTGGGGGGGGGGGGGGAGTTGAATAAGACATGATTTTCACTTTTATTAAGAAATTGTTAGACAGGATAATTTTCATTCCATCCTTGAATCTTATTCTCTATAGTAATCGAATGCCATTCCATTACCAAATTAAAGTGCCCAAGGTCTTAATTGTACAAGAGAAAAATCTCTATCATCAACAAGAATATCTCCTTTCTCATGTAAACCTTTGATGCTAGTGGGGGTGGCATCTCAAAATGTCAAGCCAAACAAGGAAGTCATTGATGGCCATGAAAAAGGTGCACTTGCCCTTTTGCCCATTTAATAACATCCAATAGAGAAGCAATGCTCCCCTTACACCTCCCAGAAACAAGACAACAAAACCCCTAAAAAAAAAAAAAAGAATAGCCCTTAAAACTTGGAAAAACTAAAAAAGAAGCAAACCCCTTTAAGGGCTTTGTGTTTTGCATACATCTCATCATCATCATTATACAAGAGATCCCATCCATTGGAGACATGCTCTGCAGAAAACCCTCTTTTCACATTTCTTCATTTCTCCTTGAAAATGGCACACATGGGCATGTGTATTAAGGTGGATTAAAGAGAGACCACAAGCAATGATGGAGAGAGAAAGAGAGAGAATGAGAGAAGACAAAGGAAAACACCTTTATCCTTCCCTTCTCTTCTAACCTTTGCTAGTGGTGGGAATGTCAGGCACTCGACCCACCTCTCTCTGCACCTGTTTTGAGAATATCTAAGTGGTCCTCACATTGCCCACTCTACAAACATTGTTAAAAAACCCCATCATTATCTTTTGCTCAACCAACTCCCATTTTCATTTTCTCTTCTTCCTTTTTTTTCTTTTTCTTTTTCTTTTTGTCAAACACATGTACATGTAGCTACTATTTACGTCCCCCTTTTTGATAGATACACCCCCTATTTTCTACTTTTTGTAATGGACAAGACTACAACATTGACCAAGATAGTCCAAATGGAGCCAACTAAAGTTAAATCACACTGACTGAAGAGTAATTCTAACCTTGTTAAATATTATATATATATATATATATATATATATATATATATATATATATAATATTGTGGTCCAATTTTATTGGGCTAAAATAAAATACTTACAATTGTCAAATCACTGGATTTTTGGGCCATTCTCTATCCACAGTAGGGCCCATATTTGGACGGTATGTATGAAAAACAGCTTATCATCACTCTACTTACAGCAAGGGCGTGTGGTGGACACAGTAAAAAAATCCCTGTACCCAGCTGGGATACCTACCACCTTCCCACCAACATGCGACTCTTGTAGGACATCTGTACCATTAAAGCTGTAGGACCTACTGCAAAGATCACTTGGCATAAAAATCAGGCCTGTCCACTCACCAGGTTCACACTTCTGGAATCAATGGACTCAACATGATTATCTAGAGAGGTGATCTTCTTGGCGGGGCCCATCAATTTTCACGGTCTGATTTCTTAAAAAGCGGGCATGTTGGGATAAAAGATGGCACGGCTCCACAAGTTATGGTACAGTTGCCTATGCATGATTTGCTCTCTAGATACTTGTAGAGGAATGCAAAGTTGCTAATTGCACTAGCTCCAGTTCTCCTCACACGAGGAATTTAAAAACGCGTGTTAGTATCGGATCCGCTTATAGGGCTAACCTAACCTTGATGAAACCATCTCTGTAGAAAACAGGCCTATACGATCATCAGGTGAGACACACCGGTGCAAAAATAATGAACGGTTGAGAGAAATGAACCAACGGATCAGATACTGTGAATGTGTCGAGTCCACCGGATGATCGTACTTACCTTATATTTTTATGGGGATGGAATGTACATAGCAATGATGGACGAACGAGCTGGTCAGATCTTACACGTGTGATATCACGTACGCATGTGAGGCAAGTGCGACTAGCATTCCCCAAAAGAGAAAAACTTTTATACTCTGGCGGAGTATGATAGATAAGACACTGGCACTTAGAAATTACTTAGATATTGTACACGTGCCATACAAGTAATCAAATTAAACCGTCCAAAATTATGGCATCCTTTGTAGAGATATCATGAACCAAAAATTCAGCTTATTCAATTATCTGACCTTTCGGATTGGTGGACATTTATTGGACGGTTAACAATGAAAAATACCCAACGGTCCTATCTCCACAAACAAGTGTCTACGAATCGGAAGTTAGGATTGTTCAACAAATCTGATCTTGAGATGGCGACTTGGCAGGAGAGATCTACACATTCTACTCGGTTTATACGCCTTAAAATTTCTAAGTGCGTGCGTGTACACGTGCGAGCGCGTTTGGTTTGTTGGAGGATGGTAAGCAGGTGGAGAGAGAGAGGTGGTGGACAGTAAGTAGGGATGCGAGCGGGCAAGTGACATCCTCTCGCGAAAAGGCTGCAAAGAATAGAAATAGAAATCACGGTCGACCCACCCTTTTCTCGTCTTGTCACCATCCAACACCCTTTTCACTCCCTCATTACTGTTACCACCCTACTTCTCTTCTCTACATTGCCATTTGATTGCTTTGTAATAAAACCTCAGGCATTTTTTCGAACACAAAGGATATCATATAGAAAGGTCTTTATTGAGCCTTGCTTATAAGAAAAACATAGCTGAGATAGAGATCATAGGTTCGAATCTCCCTGATGAGAGAGAGAGAGGGCTGGGATTGCTTGTGCTATTAGAGAGGATGGTGCGTGCTCTGCAAAGCGTCACGCCACGCCACTCTCTCTCTCTCTCTCTCTCTCTCTCTGAGCGGTTTCCCGCCAGCTGACAGACCTGACGTACGGTGTCAGTCCGTCGCGTCAGTCATCCGGGTTGGCTGGCTGGTCACATGACCCCGCGGTGGAACACTCTCTCTCTCTCTCTCATGACCGCAACTCATAATAATAATAATATTTAATTATTGCCTTTTGGACTGTACTCCTCCAAGTCCCAAGATGTAACGTCTCTCTATCTCCACCAATACTCACACGTCACGCTCGCGTGAAATTGAAGTGGGTGGTCCCCACATCTCGGGTAGTAGATGTCGCACGTGTAATAGATCGGAGCGGTTCATCATGTTGGCCCTCCCAAAACTGTGTTCTGAATCCGGAATTAGACTGTTTTGATGGAAAGAAACAAGAAAAATATATTTAATTATCAACATTTCTAGAAATTACTCATTGTGTGGTTTCAAAAACAGTTTACCCACTTGATGGACGGATCAGATTGTTGATAACGTAAACATATATTGCTTCTGAACGGCGATGAATATCTCAATATCATGCGTGCGATTCGATTTTTAATTTACGTCCTTCCCCCCGTATATATCTTTATGAAGAATAATCATAATATTATGATTTGATTATTAAATAATTGAAGTTTAGCAAGTAGTTAACGAACGCAGGAAAAACCAACACCGCATTTCCGTACGTACTGGGATTTACCTACTATTTATTATTAAAACGATGTTAAATTTTACAGGACGAAAACACCCCTCCGTGTCATCGAACGGTAATGGCCCATAATTAATTATAGAGTAGGCTCGTCCCATCTGCCCCCACATGATATATATGATCTAAACCATTCATCTGCAATGGCCCTGCATAGATGGGCCACGTAAAAAATAACAATATATCAGATTTTATTGCTGTCCGTAAGGTTGGGTGGTAGAAAGCACGGATCCGGAGTGCCGATTTCTATTTGACGTGTATATGGGTTGTGACATTCTTGCCATTGGCTCATTAATCATGGACGTCTAAACGGACGGTCTGGATAATCAGTTCATGGGTTGAAAGGGTGTAGGCGGATGTATTACCGTCGGAGCAGGGATCTGTGGGGCCTACCATGATTTAAGTGTTTTACCTATTCCGTTCATTGCTTTTATTAGATCACTTTAAGATATGAACAAAAATTGAAACACATCCACAACTCCAGTGGACCACATCAAAGGAAGCTTGAGTGATAATGACACTCACAGTTGAAACCTTTCTAACGACCAGCGTGACATTTTTTTTACCATTAACTATTAATAAGATCATGCAGATGGAGTTAAAAGAAACAAATATCAGCTTGAGCTGAAACTTCTCCAGCTCCTTGAAAGTTTTTAATGGTGAACCTTAAATCCCCACTTTTTGGTCCACTTGAGCCATGAGCCTGCCTTATTTTTTGGATCCTATATTAAAATGGTCCGAGAAAAACGATGAACCGGACAGGGGTAGGATGCAATCCGCGTCCAGTGGATCCCTGGCTGTGGGGCCCACCGTGATGTATGCAAGGATGTGCCTTACATCCGCGGCGTCCATCCGTTTTGACAAATCATTTCATGATCCAAATATGAGGCCGAGTAAACTATAGTAAACGGTGGCGATTGGCTATTAAAAACTTTTTATGGGCTACAAAAGTTTTCGATCAAGCTGATATTCACGTAGTGCCTTCATCCAGACCTTTGTGACCCTCTATACATGTTGGAAAGCAAATAAACATTCCGGTGGCGTCCACTAAGTTTTCAATGCTGTTTCCAGCAGTGTGGTCCACCTAACTTTTAGATCTTCTTCAATTTTGGAATTATGTCCTAAAATGATCTGTCAAAGGGGATGGACGGTGTGGATGTAATGTACATATATCAAGGTGGGCCCCGCAGTCAGAATCCACCAAAGCCTGGCCAGGCTTATGCGAGGCTGTGGACATGCCTCCTTAGAATTCCTCTTTCTGTGACGGTAGCCGGGTCATTCAAATGTCATCATCGTGTGTATTTTGGGATGGGGGAAGCGTCATTTCTGCTTAAAATCGGGTGACCGTCGTTACTTTCAGAATTGCATAAGCCACCTTGGGCGCTGAGAGATGGAAGTCGGGATTCTCACCTCATCCTCCAACCTGCCATCAAAGTCATGATCCGAACCATTAGCAGGAGTGGCCCACTACGATAATACAACAGATATGAATTTACGAAGGTCCATTTATAAAGTTATTCACAAACGCATGTTATATATAAACCGTTGGCTGTGTTTTCATGTCCTGGTCTTTTTCCACTATAAGTGTGGCCCATATGATAATTCAACATGCATGATTTTTGGGCTAGGGTTTGTTCATGGTGGCCTTCATCAGATGTGTGGTACAGATCTCTTCCAATATACTATGTTTGCACGTCTACTGAGAAAGGCCGTGACCTTCTTTCACGCCAGTCGCCTTGCATATCTCGCTCGTCTTCTGTGGTCCGCATGACCAGCAAACAAGTTCATCTTTTTCTCCTTTTTTTTAGTACCAGTACGGTTAACGCAGACTTCCATTGTAGGCGACAATGGTCATTACGGTGCGTGCGGGACTACCCCGCGATTCCTAGTATTCCTGCACTAGTCATCGGACCCAAGTTTTATTCCAAAGCTTAAACTACGTGGAGTTACCTGATCAACGGTTGGATGTTCCCCAAACGTGCCGCATTAGCACATGTGAGACGATACGCTAATAATATTTGCATGTGATCTCCCGAACCTGATACAACCAACCTCTCATGCCATTCTAGAGAGAGGGAAATGGGGAGTGATACTCTCGGATAGGCTGATGCTAGGAGGTCAAACAGATTGCTTCGATGGACGTTAAAAGATGAAAGGTGATGGCCAGGATCATCAGATCGCTCTCGTGTTTTGAGTTGTGGGCCATCTACAATGAGGCTCAGTCGGCTCACCCCATCTACGCTCGCTAAACGGTGGGAAGTAGATTTCACCTGAATCCGGGGCCCAACTGAAAAACTGGCGGGGGAGTCAGGATCAGCTTGCCTACGAGTAGGTGGACCCCACCGTGATGTTTGTGAGAAATCCGCCCTATCCATCCGTTTTTCGGGATCATATTAGGATTCGAACCCAAAAATTAAATAGATAGAAAACTAAAGTACGTCATTCGACGTAAAATAGTAGGGATTGAACTTGCACCGTTGAAATATTTTTGGGGCCACAAGTTTTGGATCAGGATAATATTTTTACGTTTTCAGTTAATCCCATTGGGAATGACAGTATGAACGGTTTGGATCGTATATAACATCACAGTCCACCCTGGGAAGGTTTCAACGGTAGACATTTCCCTCCACACTTTTTCTTATTGTGTGACCCACTTGAATTTTTTTTATGGCTGATTTTGGGGATCATGTGATAATATGAGCTGAAAAAACGGATGGACGGGGTGGATATCTCAAAAACATTACAGTCGGCCCCACATAGCTTCCGACAGTTACTGTCCGTAGTGGGTCGCGGGTTATCCGCGTCCCACGTTCGAAATCGGATTGCGTACTGAATTACTCAGCAGCCAAGCACCCTTTTTATCGTATTGAGTAAACTCTGTTAGAACCGCTGTTAGTGTATGTGGTCAATCGACACCATCCATCCGTTTTTTCAGCTCATGGTTTAGCCCAAATTAGCTCAAGTGGCGCATAACACAGGAAACAGTGGTAATAATAATTTGCACCGTTCAAACCATCCTAGCACTTAAATTGATGTTTATTTGTCATCCAACCTGTTCATAAGATCACACAGACGTGGATGAAGAGAAAACACTAATACCAGCTTGATCCAAAATTTCTGTGGATTCCAAGAATTTTTTTACAGTAGACGTCAATTCAAATTGTTTCCTGTTGGTGTGGTTCACTTGAACTTTGAATATGCTTTAATTTTGGTCTTACGCTCTAAAATTATCTGTTAAAATGGATGTAAGGATTCGATCAAATACATAAATCATTGTGGAGCCCATAGAGTACTCAGTATGCTTACCTGCCCGCTTCCCCTACGTACGGGATACAGACGGAGCACGTAACTCTGTAGTCCGGCGAGAATGATCTCTTTTCCTCTAACTTAGCGTACTTTGTTGCTTTTTCACTGGATAAGCTGTACGATAAATAGGAGATGGTCTCAAGTTGGTTGGCTTGTATCACAAGTAACGGTCCACCTTAGAAAAACCTTACAACCTTTCGTGTGTGCTCGACGTCCAATAAGTTTTCTTCCTGAGGAAAGTCGCCTTATGAAAAATCAACCACATTTGCTCATTTTGTAAATCACATGTATTTTCTTATTTATCAATGGATTAAAATTATTTTATGTGACATAGCGCACCTGATAAAAGAATGTGGCTGATTTTTGTACAAGGTGATCTTCATGGTCCATCCAATATATTGTAAGGTTTCGATGCCAACTACGGTTGATAGAATGAAAGTTATTTGCTCGGTGGATGATAAATTACGGTCCAAGCTGTTGAACTTTAAGACCTTGTCGATTTTTATTTTAATTTTTAATTTTTAAAAAAGGCCACACTCACTCTGGCGTATGGCACAAACATCACAATCATCGAAACGATCCTAACCGTCCAATTGTAGTCGCCAGTTGCATGGTTGGAAAGTACCCTGCCTTTCAAAATCAGCCAGACGTTAAGGTTGTTGGCAAAGTTCATATACAGAATAGGCCCACCATCTGGAAGGTCTGGATAGACGTACAGCGATGCAACGTGTGTGGCGGATGAGTCGTCACCAGTTGACCGTTGATTGATAAGGGCACGCAAGCATAGCTGTTCTAGTTATCTTTTGGGAATGAGGTATATGGCCGTGAAAAATGCAAAGTGGACCCGTATAACTTGCCGAAATGAAACACGCTGGGATGATCGAAGCCGTTCATCAGGCGACCTCCATAGTGTCGATACCATGTCTACAAAATCAGGCCAATATGATGACCTCGTTATCCAGATGTCTTTGCACAACTGATGAACGGCCAGAAGGAATAGGCCCGGGATCAAAATGTTACATATATGCGGCCCACCTGATGATCAGATGGGCATTTTGAGATATGACATCTGGATAGAGGTTGATGAATGGTTCTGATATTACACACATTTGCTTTCTTTCCACGCGCGATGCTATTTCTCCAAGCTAACGTGCGATTACTTTCTTCGAGCCGGGTGCTTTTACGAGTCGGAACCAAATTATCTTATTAGTGCATAACTCACACGATGAAAGAGTAGGCTGTTGGACATTGTTCTGCCACGAGTGAAAGTATCCGTGTGGTAGATCCAGGCCTTTCATTTATCGGATGCACCGGACTTCTCCCAAAAGCTCACGTCCGTTTTGACAATTTACAAACGTGTCACAAAAAAGGAGCCAAACAAACTGATTTTCTAGTTACGGAAGAAAGACAGTGGGTCAAACCTGATGAACGGCATGGATGGTAGAAAATGCGTGAGGAGAGGTTGAATAATGGAGGGACGGCGGCGGGGAGAGGAGAAACGGTAAATACGGTTTTTCTTTTAGGGACAGGGATATTAAATGGGGGTTGACGCCCTCAAGGCGTCACGCATGTCGGAGATGGACGCACGTAGCCAGCAGCCTTAAATGCCGACAATTTATTTTTTCCGAAGTAATTCCGTGTCCGAGTACCACCAGGCTCATCTCCTGTATGGAAATGTTGAAGCAGGCCTCTCTCCCTGTTTTCCCTTGACACTCCCACCCTGTCAATTCAGCGTCACCACCCATCATTTCACACTTCAACTCGACGCGACACCCTCTCTTTCCTTCTTCCACTTTTCTTTATTTATTTGATACTCTGCCCAAATTTCATCTGATGTACGCACGCTCTCCGGAGTTTTAATGTCGTATATTCCGCTCATCTAAACCGTCCAATCCTTGGGAAACATTGTTGATATATCTCGTACTACTTCTCAGACGAATCGATTATTCCTAACGAACGGTCGAATGGAGCTTTCAATTTCTATTCGGACCGTCAACTAATTTTGTTTCGGTCGTCCAGTAAATATCCATCATTCCACGAGTTAGGGACTTAAATCAACGTGATTTTCGGTTTAAATGACATCTAGCTTGGGCCCAAGTTAGAGTAAGTTGAGTGCATGCCACGTGTCCAATTTCTTGGAGCCTGCTTATCAACTCACATGGAGTAGCTATTTTTTCCCGTATTTATTTTAGTTTTGAATTGCATGTTACTCGATCTCCAGTTTCTGGTTGGTGCTGGCGGGCCCACCTCTTATTCGTGGAAATCATTGATCATTGAAGTCCCGACATATCTAAACCATTGATCAATAAAGCCCCACCATACATGGGCCAATCCTCAGTAATCATTACAGATAGAACGATCTCAATCTTTCCAATTTTGGCGTCTGGCAATCTGGGAAGTTTTTGGCGGAGAGATTTAAAAAATGTGGGGGAACATCAGACAACGGTTGAGATCACCGAACCATGGGCCACACGCGAGTAAACGATGACTATACTCGAGTCAAGGATAATAGAATTCCTTCTTCATTTTTTTTTATTTTTTATTTTTATTTTTAATAAAATAATCCTGTCCTCATTTATTGCGTTTCTTCCTCTTTAGCGAAGAAGATTTTTCACCTCACCGTTTACTAATGGTAAAAAACAAGCAGGTGAAAACTGCCTCTTTATAAGGGAGCAGCAGTGAAGTTAAAAGGAAGAGCTACTGGTAATAGCCGGTGGAATCGACCGGCTGTAAGCAGTGAGAAATAGCTTTCTTAGATGGGGAATGTATATGAGAGGTTTTGAAGGAAGACATCTCTTTTTTGCAGGCGGGGAATTGATGTCCACACTCTCCTCTGCCTCTTATCTTCTCCTTTGGGTATAACCGAAAAAATAAAAAATTTAAAAAAATACAAAGAAAAGGCCCTTCGAGGTGAGATCTGACCGGAAAACCGGTAATGTAAAAAAGGGGGGAGGTTAGAGAAAGGCGATGGAATTCGAAGAGCAGGAAGAGCAAGAGGAAGAGATCGGACTGCACGCGTCGGGCTACGATTCGCACGGAAATTCAAGGGCAAAAATGTCAACAGCGGGAGGATCGGAGAGTGGCGGCGGGACCGCCGCGTCGAACCGGAAACCTGTGAGCCGGTATCGGGAATGCCTGAAGAACCACGCGGTCAGCATCGGGGGGCACGCCGTGGACGGCTGCGGCGAGTTCATGGCAGCGGGGGAGGAAGGTACGCTGGACGCGCTAAAATGCGCGGCGTGCAGCTGCCACCGCAACTTCCACCGCAAGGAGACCGATGGGGAGGGGGGCTTTCATCACCAGCAGTTCTCCCCCTACTACCGGACCCCAGCAGGGTACCTCCATGTGGCGCCCCACCACCGGCCACCTCCGACGCTGGCGCTGCCATCGACGTCCGGCGGGGGCGGTGGGGCCCACAGCAGGGAAGATCAGGAGGACGTGTCGAATCCAAGCGGCGGAGGCGGTGGGGGTGCAGGGACACCTTCGGGGACGGCGAAGAAGCGGTTCCGTACGAAATTCACTCAGGAGCAGAAGGACAAGATGCTTGCGTTTGCGGAGAGGTTGGGTTGGCGGATCCAGAAGCACGATGAAGCTGCCGTGCAGCAGTTTTGTAACGAGACGTGCGTGAAGCGGCACGTGCTCAAGGTGTGGATGCACAACAACAAGCACACGCTTGGTAAGAAACCCTAAACCTCTCCATAGCCAACGGCTCCGATCCTATCAATCCCAACCATCCAAGTCGAATTGGGAGGAAGATTGGGAAATGTATTTCCGTTGATTTCCTTTTCCCCTCTTTTCTCTCTTTGAGAGATCTTAGTTAGGGTTTGTTTTTTAGTCTTGTTTTTTTTTTTCATCATTCTCTCCTTATTTTATTTTTATGATGTTTGGATGGGATGAGTCTTTGGTTTCTTTGCTGCATTACTGATAATGGGCCATTGCTCATTAGCTTTGTTGCATTACATCTAGACTGACTAGAAATGCTCTTTTTTCCTAGGATCTTTTCTTTTCATTTCTTTTCTTTTCTTACGGGTGGAGAACGGAAGCTATGGACATTTCTCTCATTTGTAACCTTAGGTGACATTTGCACCCAAGCTTTTGGAAGGGAAACCCATTTCCCAAACGTGTGAGGCATGCAAATCCGCAGCATTTTTCGTATACATCTGTCGTCTCTATTCATCCCCTTTGTTGGACAGATGTTGGAGAGATAGAGAAGGAAATATATGTAGAGAGAAAGAGAGATAGATGTATGTATGTATGCATGTGTATGGAAGTGAATGAATGCACTTTCTCTTTTACTTGGGTTGTCTCACTTTCCCGGTCTTTCTTCCTTCTTCTTCTTTTCCAATTAATGCCTTCTACTCTCAGAAACAATTGGGTTCTCCATTGCTGCTTATAACAGAAAGGTGAAGTTGCGTTTTGGTTTTTACAGCTTTAAATAATCAGATGAATGCCTTTTTCCTTCTTTCTGGTTTTTGGGTGTGA
This sequence comes from Magnolia sinica, assembly GCF_029962835.1. NCBI lineage: Eukaryota > Viridiplantae > Streptophyta > Magnoliopsida > Magnoliales > Magnoliaceae > Magnolia > Magnolia sinica. The sequence continues at coordinate 11,695,791 of NC_080574.1, read as the reverse complement.
ATCCGTTGACGAGTCTTCAACTCGTTCTTTGGTTGCATTTATTTCTCATCTATATTAATGGATACAGCTATTATAGATGATGGAGTTTTTTTCTTTTTCTTTCTTGTTTTTAAATGGTGCCCTTGAGGATCCACCTGCAAGGGGTCTGCAAGGAAGTTTATGTGGGCTCGAAGCCAGTTCATTCCCCTGGAGGGGAAACGTCGTCTCGACTAAGGAGCAGGAGACAGTATAGACGAAGTTCATTCATTGATATTTTACTGCTAAGGAGCAGGGAAGAGAGGGAAGCTTGCTACTTTACTCCTCTCTCTTTCTCTCTCTCTCTCTCTTTTGTTTGCATTTTGACGTTTTGTTATACGGTGATTATTATAATTATTATTTTATAACTATAAATTTATATGATTGAAATCTAAAGATTGATCTTTGATCGGAACCTTGGGAACTGAAGACCTGCGCTGAAAGCCTTTTCTTTTTTATTTTATTTTTTCTTGAAGTGTGGGAAGAAGAATGTAATTAAATGCTTTACTCAACGAAAAGGTCAATGTGGCGTTTTAGAAAAAAATGGTTCTTGATTTTGGAAGCTGCACAACAGTCGCATGTTGGTACCTCCCTCTCTCTCTCTCTCTCTCTCTCGTGTTTGGAGAGACGAAGGTATCTTCTTTTTCTTCCTTTGGATGGAAATCCAATGCAGTATAGGCAATAGCATCGAGTCTTTCCATCTAATTCAGCAAAAGACCCGCCTTTTAATGCTTCTTTGGTATGAATTTTAATGTGGGTTTTGGGTGTAATTAAATATTTTCCTATCTTTTTCAAATTGCTGCAGCATCGACCATCTCTGGCTGCCTCATGGGCAAGCACTTGCCATGATCAGCTGAGATTACAACCGGATCTTTATACAAAACTCCCCATTTCAGTATTATTTACCGTGTTCTTTTTATATGGCAAGGTTCTTTTGTTAAGGGAGAGAAGGAAACTGATATCTACACCCACTGTTTGATAAGTAAACCAACCTTCCACTGTCATATTACCAAAAGGTAGAGATAATAGGTGTGCGTGTTTTGTACCTCTGAAAAGATATATCTACCCTCATTAGGGTCGGATGACCTGCTGAATTCTACATACAAGAGAGCTTGTGCTGTATCTGTGAGTACTTATGGTCGCTTGGAGTGGAAATTGTTGCATGCATTTCTAGGTGTAACTTGGTTTTGGGCACACTTCCTTTTAAATGCAGCTTTCCAAGAATTTTGTACATCGGCATGCGTGCCCAGATGGAGGGTCTGTCCCTGCTTCCCCTCAAAATATGTAGAGAGAGAGAGAGATTGATTATTGGGATAGAGTTGTCTGGGACTTTTGTACGTAGGACATGGGTTCCCAAATAGAGAGAGAGAAAGAGGATTCTTGGGATGCGGTTGCCTGGGACTTTTGTACGTAGGAGATGTGTGCCCAAATGGACAGAGAGATACCTGGGGTGTGGATGCCTGGACTTTTGTAAATGGGGCATCCGTTCCCAGAGAGAGAGAGGATGCCCTGGACTTTTGTTCATAGGGCATGCGTTCCCAGAGAGGGAGTGAGGAGTCCTTGGATGTGTTTGTCTGGGAATCTTGCACGGGGGACACGTGTGCCTAAATGGAGAAGGGGGGAGGAGTCCTGGGATGTGATTGTCTGAGAACTTTGCACATGGGGCATGTGTGCCCAAGTGGGAGAGAGAGAGAGAGAGAGAGAGAGAGAGAGAGGATCCCTGGGATTTGGTTGCCTGGGATTTTTGTATGTTGGACATGTGCTCCCAAATGGGGAGAGAGAGAGGATTCCTGGGATGAGGTTGTCTGGGATTTTTATACATTGGACATGTTCCCAAATGAGAGAGAAAGGATTCTTGGGATGAGGTTGCCTGGGAGTTTTATACATTAGACATATTCCCCATTGATACGAAAATCTGGTTCACCCTTGTCGAGTTCCGAGTACTCACGTCGAGCGTTGTAAGCCTGCACAGGAGAAGGACAAAAGAGACTCTGGCTAGAGAAGGGGACCCTCCGATGCCAAAGTTAGGCTAGAAATCTGGGTCTAAGTAGTATAGCTGGGCTTAGGGCGAGAGATACTGCGTACGTATTCAAATAGATTTGTCCCCTATTTATACCTGTTGATGGGGGTAACTGTGCCCGTCATTCTCGGCACAATCTTAGCCATTAAGCGGAATGAACGCAGCCGGTAATGTAGTCGGTTACCATATGATCATGCGCCGTGTGTTACTCTTGTCATGTGTTACTAGATTTAACTCCTTAATGTTATTGCTGATCAAGCTCTCATCTGAGCCGACCTCGAGGTTCAGGTCTTACTCGGCAATCCAAGCCCACGAATGAGCCGATCCCCAATGCACTTGGTAAGGAGGATTGGGTCAGAGGCGATCTGGTCGGACGTGTAATAGCTTCTTCCGGGTTCCAGGTTGACATGAAAGCCCTACAAAAAAACTTGGAGGCGGGTCGGTTCGGACGTACTGCTACCACCCCGAGGCCCTTCTCGTCGGTTTCCGTAAGCTAACCTCTGTCGGGTTCGGTTCAGAATTTTTTTTCCATAACATTCCCAATGAGAGAAAGAGGGGGGGGGGGAAGTATTCTTGGGATGAGGTCTAGGATTTTTATACATTGGACATGTTCCCGAATGGAGAGAGAGAGAGAGAGAGAGAGAGAGAGAGAGAGAGAGAGGAGATTTTGGGATGTATGGGTTACTATATAAATCAATACCGTAAGAGTTCTTTCTTTCTTTATCCAAATACAATTTGGTTAATTGAAACAAACCACATTTTGAAAGCTCTCTCGGCGCTACCCTTATTTCACATCCACAGTAGAATTATGTTCCTGAAAATCAAGTCAATTTTGCAAATGTAGCCACTCTCAATCATTCAACATGCATGACGATCCGATGATGGGAACCGTCCAGCTTCTGTGTGGATGGGCAATATAGTTCAGGGCTTGCACTGAATACATGATTTTGACCATTGATATATTTACATGTGGATGGTCAAAAATGATTTTCAGCAATGAACAGTCAACTCCAAAAATCAATTATTAAGATCATCATTCCAGTGTAATTATTAAACAATGGCCTATCTACAGCAATGCCTTGAATATGGGCGATTGCAATCATCTCGCAGCAACGAACAAGGAGGCAAGATGAACTGGAAGGAAATCTTTCTCATCTTCTCCAAGGAACCGTGAGGAATCCGTATAAAGATCAAGACATCTGTCTGGATTCTATTCCTAGGAATTAGCTACGATTTAGGAATCCACTTATACTGCAAGACCTGCGAAAGACGAAGCTGGTGTTGCTGAAGGTGGGGAGCGGTGGCAAGCCTGCGAGTTTTACGCACCATCAGGATATCCTAACTATGTTGATGCCACGTGTCGAAAATCTGGGCAGACGTCTTTATAATATGGACTGCTAGGAAGCCTCTCTCTCTCAACCGTTTATTGCACGTGTGAGGGTGGGTAGATGGATGTATGATTTGGACGGACTCTAGAGGAGAGAGGGTGGGTAGACGATATGGTTGACGCAGTAAGCTCCGGAACGTGGTAGAGTCATACACCATAGCACGCGTGACAGGTTCGGTATCAGTTGCAAAACCCGATCATGGCATGTTACCGCCTTACAGGTGCACTCCGTCTACCTATTTTTACATGACCTACACTCGTCTGTTAGTTTTGCACCATTTAAACATTTGATGGTAACGTGATTAGGTGATCCGTGATTAGGTCGATCACCGTTTTCCTCAAGAATAACTACTCCGAATCCACCGAGCTTCTCTAAACTCCTCACAGAGACTTTTCAAATCCATTAGGAAAGAAAGCAAATTCATGAAATAAATGAGTTCACAACCCTTTAAATAGGAATACCAAGCAATAAGAGAGAAATCAGAAGCAAACTAAAACTAAAACTCCTAGAAATTCATAACTTACTATAAATAATCAATTTACTTTTTATAATAAGTTTCTTATGTGGATTAACCACATTATTCTCCTAATTATTCTAAGCCCTTTTTAAGTTGGACACAACTCCTAAAGCCCAACGGATGAAGAGTTATAATCAAACTAAAACTTACTATTTATAGTAAAAACGGAAATAAACAGAGAATTTGACAATCGATCTGATGGAATCTTGCAAATTCAGCGTAGGCAACCCGACTACACCGGGTTAGTTCAATAAAGTAGCTCGTCCTACACTAAAATCATATATGGTACGTCGAGTAACTCATTTCGGTTTGCAAGATATGTTTGTTTAAGGTTCTGACGGTCTTGATGACCTCTGCCTTTGAACAGGCCTTCTCTGATCCATCTTGGATATGAAAGTGCCCGTGACCCGCTCTACATCAATCCCCTCCACTTCAAAAGAACTCGTCCTCGAGTTCTCGCGTTGTTTTGATTCATGATACTCGGTCTAGTGCGCCATAACGATAACCGGATCAAAAGTTATGATAAATTTACGATCCACCTTCTTTTGGTCCAACCATGCTAGGAATGTATCTGTGACACATTCTACATCAAACCCCTTCACTTGAAAAAAACTCATCCTCGAGTTACTTAAGGGACTTGGTTTATGATTTTGAGATAACTTTTGATGTTGATGTTTATTGGCTCTTTTCTTGTACTTGATATTAGACTCTTGAGTTGACACAATACATGTACTCATGCTTTCCTTGATTTGACTAGTATGGATCAGTTTCTTCACTTCTGCCTTCAAGATCTCAGATTCCTTCTGATAATGTGGGCAATTAGGCAGACTTATCCATATAACAAGATCAATGTGATTTTGTATATCTCGTATGGGAGGCAATTTATTAGGGAGTTCATCGATCATAATGTAACACCCCGTGTTTTCAAGACCCGAGTATATGACCCGTTTCCCAAGAACCCGAGTGTTAACTTGAAAAGAATCAAATTCCATATATAATTTTTTTCTTTTACCTGAGTTAGCAGATAAGCGTAGAATGGACAAGTTAGCATAAAGAAAAATTTTCATTTACATTTAGAGTATACAAGAGTTTGCCCATAATGACTTATACAAACCAATGTCTTCACATTAACATTACAAGATTTATATATATGAAAAATATATAAAAGCATATAAACAAAAGTCGCAAGACTGCGTAGCTTCCTTGGCAGGTACAACTATACATCCTTGACCATCATAATGGCTCCTTATCAGTCTGAACCTGCAATCACTTAAACCACATGTGCTACCTGTACGGTTATATATTTGATGGATGGGTGGCCAACTCAGTGTGAATTTCCCTCAAGATTACACATTGTCGCCTTACCTAAGTATAGTTAAAACGACAAGGTAATCAAAACAATACATGATGCAGTCTTTTTATATGCATGGATGCGTGAATGCACATCAACCTGGGGATGCACATCCAGTCGGACTTGGGCTCGTCACCCATGCAATCATTGACCTGGGAATAATCATCCAGTCGGAATAATGGGTCGATAGTCGATGGTCTGGGAGCTGGCGAAACGATACCCCAACAACTCTAGGGCACGTGCTACAACATCCAGAATTAGCCACCCATCATCGTCAATATGCTATGAATGCATGATTAGCCAACCGTTATTAATCTAGTTACAATCAATCATTTTAAATAAGCTCAAAGGTGACTACGGGGGCTTGTCACCAGCATAGGCCGATAGCTCGGGCATATGTCCCATACCACCATCCCCTGCTCATGAGACTATCATCTTAGGATATTTAATGGAACCCCGTCGACTAGTGCCCAATCATATTACAATATATGGAGTTTACCATCGCATGGTTACACAATATAAAGCATCAAACCCATATAAGAACAATACCTAAAACAAAGTCGCATAGAGCGATATCAAAATAAGCCATATAAGACAATATCAAAATAACGCACATAGGGCGAGTATCAAAACCATACGATAAAAGACCATCCTTAAAAACCACTTAGACGCAACAACCGTGGATGATAGGTGTAACGCCTTAAAAATCGAGGGTCGAGCAAAGCTCTACTCCCAAGTTCCAACGCATCACTTATGCAATATAAATAATGATGATTGAATATTGTCCATATTAGTGCATTGAAACATGAGTGAGATTATACTTAAACAACATGTCATACTCCAGAGTTAATGTAATTTGGCAAGCGGAAGACTGAAATATATGCATTTAATTATGAAAACGTTTCACAAATTTCGGAGTATGAGTATGGAACTGGCTAAATATATACATGTGTTGTTTCTAAACATATGAAATACAGGAAGTAAATGTGTTCAACTAAACAAGATCCCAATAGTCCCTGCGCATCGGTATGAGATCTACATAGATCTGCCCGATAGTTGAACGTAGGAGAATCCTTCCTCCTCGCCTACAAAGTCCAATTCTGTTGTATAGACCTCACCATCACCTGCATCTAAACCAGAGTCTGGGTGGTGTTTTAAAACACTATCCCAGAGTGGGAGTAAGTGATCAACTTAGTGGAGCTATAAGGCAAAGGTTAACATGCTATCAACTCAATCAAGCAGTAATGATAAAGCAGTATAACAATCATAGCCTAAGTACTCTTGTTAATGCAGAAATGGTATGTGATAATGATGTATGCCCTCGCCTACACTCCCTCAGCGACATCATCTTACAATCACGGCATACACCACTCTGGATACGTGCACTTTCTCGCAAAAGCACCGTGCAATGCGAATGCATGATTATGTTAACCAAGTTCTTATTTAAGTTTATTCAAACAACATATCCAGAAAGCTAAGGTACCTCCCTTTTTATCACTTACCCAAACAATGATCCATCTAGGGTCGTCAATCCTAGTTAGTCACATACGATAGATACTTCCAAGTCGCCACAGAGAGGCTCGTCACCTCAGAGCAGGCCTGGTTTATACTTGAGGTCACTACGAAAAGGCTTATCACCTTAACTTAGTCCTAGTGTATACTCGAGGTTACTCCACTGACGCCCTACCAACTGGCAGTCTATTTTCAAAGGCTCGTCACCAACCCGACTGGGGACCACAGCCAAACTGCGCCAGTGTAGGCCGACAGCTCGAATATAGTGTCTCATACCACCATATTCGACTCACGAGTTTGGTTTTCTCACTGGTCACTACGGGGAGGTTCGTCACCCCAGCGTAGGCCGACAGCTCGACCACGGTGTCCCATACCACCATTCCTGGCTCATGAGTCTTAGCAGATCGTGGTACCATGGTTAAAACAGGTTTTTCATTGATAAGTGGTACCTTAGGTTCAAGCAGTAGTGTCCATACATGGTAAACACACAATAGGCTAATCGGTTTATTAGACAGGTTCGACTGGTACGAGCGTATGCTGAATTAATCGATATGGTACCACTGTCGACAATCATCGTACGACTCGGATTCACCAAACGCATCAAATGTGGCGGGACTAATCCATCTACTTAATCGGGAATGGTTACCGATTGTCTGGACTACGTAGTAGTCCTAATCATACTCAAATGCAGCATATGGATACATGTGATAATCATATAAGCATTTAACAAACATTCTAAATATAATAGTTATTTGAGCATTTTATCAAACACATAAAGCATATTATCATACATATGCATTTTCTACATAAATCATATAGTAGCAATATAGATGACATGAAGGAAACTATAAATATAGGTAAGGTAGTTGAGAATTCTATCTCAATACCCTTAATAAATACAATTCATTAAGTAATTTTTCATTCAGACATTTTATCAAACACGTAGGCTACACATTACTTTATATATAGACTAAATTAATTACGACATATATTATGACAAAGGTGAGATTTTGAAGGAAATGGGTTGAAAAAGAGATTTGATACTCTAGGATTGAGTTGTGAGAAGTTAATAAGGTGTTATGATTGACACATTGCCTAAGGACGTCTATCTCCAAGTTGACAAAAATCCGGGATGTTATAATCTACCCCCCTTAAAAATAATTTCATCCCCGAAATTGGCTAAGGGTAATAAGTAAAGATTTTATTATTTCATTTGCCTAAGTTTTATTGATTTCAAATTTATATGCGTGGCAGGGTATATATTATCTATGCTAGTCTGACTCATTTTAGTCTACCCTCCTTAAAACTGTTTCACCTTGAAATTGGCTAAGGCTCCTATTAAGTTCTTATTTAACGAGCACATTTGGGGATATACTGACCCCCGCTCGTTCCCATTGTTAGGCCTATTATTTAATAAGAATTGGTTTAACACTTGAACCCTATTTTCTTTCCTTCAATGACTTCCTTATTGACATTCTAATGAAGATTCAGATATTATTTAGTGACCTAACCTTACGTGTATCTTGGATCAATTTCCTTCAATCCTGGGCCAGTGGGACAGGGGCCCACCACGCTTCCGCTACGCCACTTTGATCAAACGGATGTATTAGCCGACCTAATTAGATTGGGCTCATAATGTTCTACCCCCCTTAAAAATTATTTCTACTCTCAAGGCTCAGGAATCTATGTCCTGATCCGTATGTCGGAACAACGTGGAATTGAAGACCTATCCTTGGCATAAAATGGGAAATGATCTCTCAATACATTGGTCTTCCTTTCATCGATGATGTGTATTGTGGCATTGGTACCTATGGTTATAGAAAGGAGCTAAAAATGATGGGTGTTGTGGTTGATTTCAGGGACGGTGTGAGTTTGTGGCGAGATGCCCAATTCTACCAAAGAAGGACTTTTACCACGGTCCCGACTTATCCTCTGTAATCATGTTCAGTTTAACACCATAAGATAGTCTATACATTATTAGTACATAAGGAATTTGAACAAATTAGGTTAATGGGTAGACTATCTTTCTAAGTTCATATGCACAATATATATGCTAGAATGGTCTGTGATTCGGGACTTAATTCCTAACTGTTTGTTTCCCATTCGAGAAATTTCTTGGGCCTACAGAAAAAAAATCCCTATTGGCTATATGTTCTTAACACTACTTAAAGGCGAAGTAATAAACTTTTGGTTGTAAGTAGTCGGGCTAATACGGAAGGAAAGTTGTGTAGTAGGTCTGAGCCGGATACATAGACCTTCTGCCTAGCTATGACAGAAAATTTTACATATAAGTTCTTAATTCCAGTTGATCCTGATCTTCTGCTTGATCAGAGCATTGAGTTCATTGGTAACTACCAGGATTGAGAATTCGATTCAAACTGCGAATACTTCGCTTATATATAGTTTATCTACTCTGTGTTCCTGATTGTAATAAGTCTTTGGGAAGACAATTCTAAAGGGTGTATTGATTTGACCTAATGTTAAATCCAAGGAATATATAAGATTTCTCTGAGCATGAATAGTTTCTAAGTCAGACAAGTTTCTTAAGAGTTATTAAAGAAGCCTATAAGTATTAAGGAGATCCAACGAAAGAATGAGGTCTCATTCCAACCTAATCAAGCTGACTAACTAAGTCTATCATTCATTTATCCTAGCATAATTAGTCTTTTACATTCCTTAGTATAAACAGTAGCCTAGTCTTAATTTAGAAGTAGCGGTAATCCGATAGCTATAATCCAAAGTCTACGCTCATACGCTAGATGATTTCGTACCATTTCTAATACAGAAAATTATTTTATCGCTTAGGGTTAAAAGTTGTTTGATTGGAATTTAGTTGCTCGAACTTAAATTTGACTGCGCTCGAGAACTTCACATATGCCCATACCAGCTAGAGAGGTCCTAAGGTTCATGTTATTAATTTATTGAGTTTCTTAACTATCAGATTTTATATAATCCTCATTCCCAAGGTCCTAGGGTAATTCTAGTACTGTTAGTTAGTATATTATTTTAATTATTTTTCTAGTAGTTCGCCATCAAGTCTACTTCATCTCCATCAAATTTTCTTAGATTTCGTGTTGTAGAAAAATTCTAAAAATTATAGAAGCAGCAACTGTCCAAACTACTGATTTTCAAACAGTTGTCACAATGACCTATATTTAATTATATTAAAATTTTTATTATATTTTTCATTTATTTTTTTATGAAACTAGACTTATCAAGCTTCAATCTGACTTATTAAGTTTCGGCGATGGCATCGCCGCCCGCTGGACCCTGGGGGCGATGGCATCCCCCCGGGGTGCTGAAAATGTGTGGGACCCACCTCAGGTCCCCCGATTTGCGTCGTTTGGCCCCCCGAGTCCGTTTGATGTGGTTTAGGGTTCCATCTCGCGTATATTCACGCTTTTCGAATTATTTGAGGGTGAAATCTGTAAGTGTTATGGTCTCATGCTCCTTTGATTGTCAAATTTTGTTGTGCTAAAACCTCTATCTGTGTCTTGTGTTTGTATGTTGATATATATATGATCAAGACACTGCATCACAATGGTTCAAGACATGTACGGTGCTCTGCTTCAAGAAATGTAAAGTCATGTACTTTAAGCATTAATGTTCAGAGTTACATCGATAAGAAGAGTACATTTCAAGACTCAAGTACAACTAAAGATGAAGTTTAAGTTCAAGCTTTCGAAGATCTCAAGATCAAACTACATTAAGATAGAGATCCCAAGCTTTATAAAGTTCAAAGGTCAACCTACATCTGAAAGGATGAAGTTCAATGTTCATACTTCATGTCCCAGGTATGATTGACCTTTGATTGACCTTAAGGTAGGTCATTTTAGATACATAATTCAAACTGTATGTTTATATATGAATTTGGTCTGTTCTAAGACTAGTCCTCAACCTTGTTCGACTAGTCCTAGCACTGGTTCAACTAGTTTAAGAAATTCCACGACCAGTCCTAAGTTGTTGAAGATTTTTAAAATTTTTTGGTTACTCTACGACCAGTCTTGGAGACTGTTCGACCGGTCGTAGGGAGGTCACAACTCGACCTTCGACCAGTCCTAAAACTACAACTTAAACTCCAGCAACCAAACCTGGTTGTTTATAACCAGTCCTGGGTCTGCTACGACCTGTCGTAGGTGGTCTAAGACCAGTCGTAGAAATCCTAAGACTAGTCGTAGAACGGTTTTTAAGATCACACTCAAAAATTTCAAAATGTAGTTGGTTCTACGACCAGTCGTAGACGTGATCTTTTCATCTATAAATTGAACACGAATTTCAGAGTTTTTCATCGATTAAATTCAAGAAAATTCAAGCCTCCACTCTGAGATAAGTTTGTTCATTTTAAGCTACGCTGTGCATATTTAATATTCTTTTTGTTAGCTTTTCTTATTTGATTTTATTCTTATATTCTAATCTTATTTGAAAAGAGGAATTGCTATATTCCTTTTTCTTGGAATCAAAATCAAATAGAGCTAAGTCCATTTAATTTAATTTAAAATCAATTAGAACTTAGAACTATTGTAAAGTGAGTATTGAACATTGAACGTTGATTCGAACATCTACTCCGATTGGTTCTACCGGGCTACTATAAAAAGGAGAAATCCAGGTATTTTACTTTTATGTAATTTACATTCTTTTAGTTTCTTTTGAGATTGAGCCAGAAAAATCTCATTATGTTGGTTATCTAAGGAGAGTCAGAAAACTCAGAAAGTGTGGGTTTTTGGATTGTGTAAGCCCAAGTTAAAAAGACACAATTGTGAAGGTTTTAGGTGAACCTGTGAAACCTATTTTGATAGTAAACGATAATATCCCCTGTGTGAGGATATTAAGAGTGGAGTAGCTGTGTGGCTGTTGTTTAACAGTTGGTGAACACACAGGTAAACCACTATAATTTTTGTGTTTTGTGGTTTGAATGTTTGCTTAAATTCATATCTTTTATCATTCAAGTTTGTAGAATGTATGTGTGGATGTGAATGTTGTAATATTTGCATTTCAAGCAAAGTAGGGAATGTTGTAATAATTTAGATTTAAATTCTTGCAATTTATCTCAATTCTTTGCTATTTATTTATTCCTTTTCGGTTTGAGTTTTTGATTCAAAGAACGTTCTAGAAATAAGGTTGTCCTGCCATGAACCCTTGGTTTTTATGGTGTAAGGTTGTCCATAGAACTGCATTTGTTTCAATCTCTCAATACTTGATTATTGAGGCTGCTTTCCATGTAAGCATTGTGAATTGATTTCTTTTATTTGGCTATCACATTATTTAATTTCGCTGTCATTATTTTAAATTTGGCATAGTCCTATTCACACCCCCCCCTCTAGGACATATAGCTTGGCCTTTTGAAGTGGTATTAGAGCCTAATAGCTCGTTTTTAAATTCTTTATTTTTGGATTCATTTCCTGAGCTAATGATCTAAGCTATATTTAAGATGTCAAATTTTGATAGCCTTTCAGTCACTAGACCTCCACCATTTGATGGCTCCAACTATGCATATTGGAAAGCCAGGATGAGGATTTTCCTCAAATCAATGGATGAGAGCGTGTGGCAAGCCACAGTGATTGAATGGACCCCTCCTACCATGAAAGTAATTGGTGTCGATGGTTCAAAATCAACAAAAATTTCATCTTATTTCTCTTGGACCACACTTCAGAAAAGTGAGAGTAGTGCCAATGCAAAAGCAATAAATGCAATCACTTGCGCACTATCACCGGATGAATTCAAAAGAATTATATCCTGCGATACTGCAAAGCAGGCTTGGGATATATTAGAAATGACACACGCGGGTACATCAATTGTCAAAAAATCTAAAGTCCAACTCCTCACAACCAAATTTGAAGAAATTCATATGGAGGAAAATGAAATGTTTATGGACTTTTATACAAGATTAAATGACATTATAAACTCTATGTGGGGTCTTGACGACAAAATTTCAGAAAGTATGTGCAAAGATACTACGCTCACTTCCTGAACGGTTCAACTCTAAGGTAACCGTGATCCAGGAATTTCGTGATACGGACAATATGAGGGTAGAAGAACTAGTTGGTTCTTTACAAACCTATGAGTTAAACTTTAAGGCTCCTAAAGGTAAATCTATCGCTCTTAAATCTTCTAAATGTATTTTTCAAGAAAATTCTGAAGATGATATGGATCTTTTAGAAAAAAAGTTTTACAAGATTTTCAAAAGTAAAAAGAGGGTAGACTTTCAAAAATCAAATGATAAAAGAAGATCTAAATCTAAAACTAAAACTTGAAAATCTTTGAAAGATAGTCAATGTTACAACTGCCCAGAATATGAGCATTTAGCAAACAAATGTCCTAAAAAGGACAAATCTAAAAAGAAAGGAATGTTGTCTACTTGGGATGAATCTTCTGGCACTGAAGCCTCTTCTGAATCAGAAGATTTTGAAATTGGGTCGGGCAATGAAGTTAAAGCCCTTATGACTCTAGCCAAATTTACTTTTTCATATCATGATGATTCAACTAGTGAACAAAATCTGAATAGTGATCATGAAAATGAAGAAGATCTTCAAGATGCTTACAATGCCCTATACAAGGAAAGTTGTAAAATTGCCGTAAAACTGAAACTTCAAAAAGAAAAGTTTTTAAAACTCAAAGAAAATTTTGATTCACTTGTTTTAGAAAAATCCCTTATTTTATATTGTTTTGAAAAGACAAAAAGTGATTTAGAATTCAAGACCTCCTAGATTGAAAATCTTAAATCTGAAAATGATAAACTTAAGCTTGAAAACTCTTCACTTTTGAGTTTAAAGGATACATGGAGGTATGGCAAAGGAGATCCAAAGTTTGAAAAACTTTTATCCGGATCTAGAAAATGTGGCAATAGATCCGGGTTGAGCTATGATAAAAACAGACCTTCTAAACAAAAGAATACACTTCCTAAGTTTGTAAGAGGAGAAACTTCAAACTCAAAAGGGAAAAGTATTAATCAAAGTTTTTCTAAAAATGTTAAATCTTTTCAAAAACCTAAAAGCAACTATATCAAGTATAAAAATCAAAACCAAAACCTTTTAACGGAAAAAATAATTGATTTGCTTAAGGAGCTCTTAAAATCTAACTCAGTGGGTCATTCTTATAATTACAAAAGCAAAAAGACCAACTATACTCTTAAACCCAAAACAGTTATGAAATGGGTTCCTAAGGTTACCTGCTTGGTTGCCCACACCGCTTTCAAAGCAACAAGTCATTCGAAGTGGTACCTTGATAGCGGGTGCTCCAGGCATATGACAGGCGACAAGACTTTATTCACCGACCTTAAAGATATGACTGATAGATCAGTCACATTTGGTGATGGTAGCAACTGTAAAATTATTGGCCAAGGTACGGTTCAACTCTATAACCTCCCCTTATTTAAGAATGTTTTATATGTTGAGGGACTAAAACACAACCTGTTAAGCATATCTCAAATATGCGATAACAATCATAGTGTGAAATTTTCTAATCAAGGTTGTGAAATCATAAACAAAAAGGGTTTTGTAATATTAACTGGTCGCAGAACTTTCGAAAACTGCTACATTGTATGCAATGACAGCTCATCTAATTAATCGTGCTACGTAGTCTATACCAATGAGACAGAATTATGGCATAAACGCCTTGGACATGTACACTACCGTAATTTATACAAATTGAGCAAAGGAGAACTAATAAGAGATCTACCTAAATTATAAAAAGTAGACAAAATATGTGGTGAATGCCAGTATGACAAGCAAACAAGGAGCTCTCACAAAAAGGTGAACTCCAATGCCACATTAAGACCACTCGAGCTACTCCACATGGATCTTATAGGACCTACAAGGACGGAGAGTCAAGGTGGCAAAAAATACATCCTGGTAATTGTGGATGATTTTACCAGATTCACTCGGGTAACTTTCTTAAGAGATAAATCAGAAACCTTTGATGAAGTGAAAAGAATTATCAAATGGATCCAGACTGGAAAAAGTTCTCAAGTCTATAAGATCCGCAGTGATCATGGATCTGAGTTCGAGAATAGCAGTTTTGAGAAATTCTGTAGCGATCAGGGAATATCGCATGAATTCTCTACGCCCAAAACACCATAACAAAATGGAATTGTGGAAAGGAAAAATAGAGTGCTTCAAGAAATGAGAAACGTAATGTTAAATAGTATGAAGCTTCCTAGAAATCTTTGGGCTGAAGCAGTGAATACCACTTGCTGTATTATTAACCGGGTTTATACTTGTAAATCTAATAATAAAATGGCTTATGAACTTTGGTTTAATAAGAAGCCTACTGTTAAATACTTTCGAGTTTTTGGTAGCAAGTGCTATATTTTACGTGACCATGAAAATTTGAGAAAGTTTGACACTAAAAGTGACGAAGGGATCTTTTTAGGATACTCTTTAAACAGTAGTGCATATCGTGTATTGAACAACAGGACTGGTGTGATTCAAGAGTCCATTAATGTGGTCTTTGATGATCACTTGAATACACCTGCCCCAAGTTCAGATAGTGATAAAGTTCTTTTAATTGACAAACCGGATAATTCATCAAATCAAGTTAATTCTAAACTGAGGACTGTCGAAGATCATCCAACTACTCAAATTCTTGGAAACCCTCTCACTGGTGTGCGCACTCGTAGACAATTAGAAGACATGTAATTATGTGTGCTTTACTTCCCAGATAAAACCGGTGAACATAAAAGAAGTGCTTTCTGACGAAAACTAGATAGTAACTATGCAGGAAGAACTTGTTCGAAATGATGTCTAGTATCTTGTTCCTAGACCTAAAATTAAACATATTATCGGAACAAAATGGATTTTCAAAAATAAGTCTGATGAACTTGGTAACATTATTCGAAACAAGGCAAGACTGGTTATACAAGGGTACACTCAAATAGAAGGCATTGATTACGATGAAACTTTTACCCCAGTTGCTCGCCTTGAATCAATCAGACTTTTTATATCCATTGCATGCTTTAGAAAGTTTAAAATTTATCAAATGGATGTAAAGAGTGCTTTTTTGAATGACGATTTACATGAAGAAGTATATGTTGAACAACCTACAGGGTTTGAGGACCCTAAGTTTACTAATTATGTATACCGTCTTTAAAAAGCTCTATATGGTTTAAAACAAGCTCCTAGAGCATGGTACGAAAATTGACTAAGTTTTTACTAAGTCATAATTTTCAAATGGGTAGTGTCGATAAGACACTCTTTGTTAAGAAACATAACGATGATATCTTATTGATTCAAATCTATGTAGATGATATTATTTAGAGATCAACATGTACTGACATGACTGTTGAGTTTGCAGATTTAATGAAATCTAAGTTCGAAATGAGCATGGTTGGGGAGTTAAACTATTTCCTAGGGTTGCAAGTAAAACAACAACCTGATGGAATTTTTATTTCTCAAACTAAGTATGCCTTGAACTTGATTAAAAGATTCAGATTTGAGAATAGTAAGAGTTTTGAGATTCCTATAAATACAACTCTAAGACTCTTAAAGGACTCTACAGGTAAAGATGTGAATCCTAAATTATATTGTAGCATGATTGGTAGTTTGCTTTATTTAACTTCTAGTAGACCTGATATTGCTTTCAGTGTTGGTATTTGCGCTAGATATCAGGTTAATCCTAAAGAGTCACATCTAACTGCGATTGAGCAGATTTTCGATATGTCGCAAGTTCTGCTAATTTAGGTCTTTGGTATCCATATGATACTAGTGTTCAGTTAGCTAGGTACACTGATGCTGATTGGGCTGAAAATATCGATGATAGGAAATCAACCAGTGGTGGTTGTTTTTATATTAAAAATTGTTTAGTTTCTTGGTTTAGCAAGACACGAAGTTCTGTATCACTCTCAACTGCTGAGGCTGAATACATTGCGGCTGGAAATGCGTGTACTCAGCTTGTTTGGATGAAACGTATGTTAAGTGATTATAGAATAACATAAGATTTTATAGTCTTATATTGTGATAATTCCAGTGCTATAAACATTTCTAAAAATCCAATCCAGCATTCACATACCAAGCACATTGACATTAGGTATCATTACATTCGTGAATTAGTAGAAAAAAAGATAATATCTTTGGAATATATACCGACCGAGACTCAACTTGCTGACATTTTCACTAAATCGCTTGACAAAAACAGGTTTAGTAAATTAAAATTTGATCTTTGTATGTGCAATTTAAATTGAATATTCTTGCATACTTGTATCATAGTGTATTTATATTTGATAATTTATGTGTTTAAATTTTAAATTTTTATGAAAATTGCATATTTTAGTCGGTACACGACCAGTCGAGGATGTACTCGACCAGTCGTGGTACGACCGGTCAAGGACATCTCAAGACCGGTCGTGGAGCACGTTGGGTCTTTTAAAATTTAGAGAAAATCTCATCTTCCTCATTTTCTTTTTCCTCTCCAACGAGCTGTGGCCCGACCAGTCGAACCCACCTTCATTGTTCTTCGAGGTTAGTGGTTCTTTTGCATTTTTCTTGTAGATTCTTGTTAATAATATTCCATTTTCATTCATGGAGTAATCTATTCGATCTTTCATTACGATTTTGGGGTTTCCTTTTGAAAAATCTGATCTATCAAAACCCCATTTCAAATCTATTGAATCTTCTTGTTTCCGTGTGTTTATTCTTGGAAATGGATGCTAGAGGAAAAAAGAAAACTTCTCGAGGTCCATCATCCTCTAGATCAACTCCAATCACTCGGTGCCATCTTCGGTCTCGCGAAGATGATCCCTCTGATGTGCGGGATTTGCGTATACGTAGTGTTATTGTTAAGAAACTAGTATCCATTGAACACACTGCTCCTTTTGGTATCTTTCCACTCCTCCAAGCTGTAGGATGCGATAACATTTTACATTGGGGTGAGCCTGTATACCAATCTATTGCACAGGCCATGTTTGCATGTATCTCATAATTCTCTTTTGAGAATTTAACTTTTAAAATTAATACTAGAAAAGGTTCATTTGATGTTGATCGTCATCTGATTGCAGGGTTAATGGATATACCTGTTAATGAGGAGGGTATTCCTATTCATACTTTAGCTGAAAAACCCTTAGAATCTGAAAAGCATATGCTAACCAGAGTTTTATGTAACATGAATGTCAATGGACTCATAAAGGAAATGCGCTCCCCTCAAGATACTTGTTACCCAAATACAGGGTACTTCACAGGATTTTTATTTCTAATCTGTATCCTCGTTCTGGTAATAAGACAGAATTAACTGCCTTTATGGTCCGTGTTTTGCACTCTGTCATTTCTGGTACTAAAATTTACCTTCCTTCATTGATATGTCATTCCATTATTCAGTCTCGTCTCCATCCAGGTCATAGTGATATTCCTTTTGCCTATCTCATGACCGTTTTAGCTAATCACATGCTAGTCGTTATGCCTGTTAGAGAGGCTCCAATCCATCATCTTATTTTTAACAATTAGAATATTAAGAAGATGAAATTGGAATTGGCTCGTGGCCAAGTGGATGTTTGTGGTAGAGGAGCTGAAGCTGGGAATGAAGAAGCTCGTGATCTTCCTTCTGATAATGTGAATATGGATGATATTTTCAATGAACTTGATTCAGATTCTGGAAATGATCCTTACTATGAGTCATCTGAGTTTGATGCTCGTCTTCGTGCTCTATAGGAGAAGGTAGAGAATATGAATGCTACTCATGATCTTCAGTTTAAATATATGCGCAAGTATCTTAGGCGCTTGAACAAGGGGATGCATAAACTTGATCTTACCATTCCTGCTCCATCTTCAAGATCTAATTGAGTGATTTTAATTCTTGGTCTGTATTAACTTTCATACTTATGTTGGATTGTGAACTTTAGTTGGTTTGCTGACTTTTTAGTTAAACTGGTAAATGGATTGTGAACTTTTACTTGCTTATATATTGTCGATTAAATCCATCTATTACTCCATCTTTTAATCCTTTACATTGTTTCTTCTTTTGTCATTTTGTGACAAAAAAGGGGAGAAGACTTTTGGAAGCTTTTTGGGAAGCTTTTGGTTTGATTGCTTATGGATATGAGTAGTACTATAATATGTGTAGCAATCATTATATTTTTCATATGTGTGCTACTCTACTCAGGGGGAGTAAGTATAGATGAATGTTGTATGCTTGCTAGTTTATGACAACTGGTGCATGATTCTTTATTATGCATGTGGTGCTTCTCTTATTTTTATATGAGTATGTTTTGTCACAAATTTGACAAAGGGAGAGATTGTAAGTGTTATGGTCTCATGCTCCTTTAATTGTCAAATTTTGTTGTGCCAAGACCTCTATCTGTACCTTGTGTTTGTATGTTGATATATATATGATTAAGACACTGCATCACAATGGTTCAAGATATGTACGGTGCTCTGCTTCAAGAAATGTAAAGTCATGTACTTTAAGTATCAATGTTCAGAGCTACATCGATAAGAAGAGTACATTTCAAGACTTAAGTACATTTCAAGAATCAAGTATATTTCAAGACTCAAGTACAACTAAAGATGAAGTTTAAGTTCAAGCTTTCGAAGATCTCAAGATCAAGCTACATCAAGATAGAGATCTCAAGCTTCATAAGGTTCAAAGGTCAACCTACATCTGAAAGGATGAAGTTCAATGTTCATACTTCATGTTTCAGGTATGATTAATCTTAGATTGACCTTAGGGTAGGTCATTTCGGATACATAATTCAAACTGTATATTTATATATGAATTTAGTATGTTCTAAGACTAGTCCTAAACATTATTCGACTAGTCCTAGCACTGGTTCGACCAGTCCTAAGTTGTTGAAGAATTTCGAAATTTTTTGGTTACTCTATGACCAGTCTTGGAGACTGTTTGACCCGTCGTAGGGAGGTCACGACTCGACCTTCGATCAGTCTTAGAACTACGACTCAAACTCCAGCGACCAAACCTGGTTGTCTACGACCAGTCCTGGGTATACTACGACCGGTCGTAGGTGGTCTAAGACCAGTCGTAGAAATCCTAAGACTAGTCGTAGAACGGTTTTTAAGATCTCGCTCAAAAATTTCAAAATGCCGTTGGTTCTACGACCAATCGAAGGGTTTCTAAGACCAGTCGTAGACGTGATCTTTTCATCTATAAATTGAACACAAATTTCAGAGTTTTTTATCAATTAAATTCAAGAAAATTCAAGCCTCCACTCTTAGATAAGTTTGTTCATTTTAAGCTACACTGTGCATATTTAATATTCTTTTTGTTAGCTTTTCTTATTTAATTTTATTTCTATATTCCAATCTTATTTGAAAAGAGGAATTGTTGTATTCCTTCTTCTTGGAATTAAAATCAAATAGAGCTATACCCATTTGATTTAATTTAAAATCAATTAGAACTTAGAACCATTGTAAAGTGAGTATTGGAAATTGAACGTTAATTCGAACATCTACTCCGATTGGTTCTACTGGGCTACTACAAAAAGGAGAAATCCAAGTATTTTACTTTTATGTAATTTACATTCTTTTGGTTTCTTTTGAGATTGAGCCAGAAAAATCTCATTGTGTTGGTTATCTGAGGAGAGCCAGAAAACTCAGAAAGTGTGGTTTTTTGGATTGTGTAAGCCTAAGTTAAAAAGACACAATTGTGAAGGTTTTAGGTGAACCTGTGAAACTTATTTTGATAGTGAACGCTAATATCCCCTGTGTGAGGATATTAGGAGTGGAGTAGCTGTGTGGCTGTTGTTTAACAGTTGGTGAACACAAAGGCAAACCATTATAATTCCTTGTGTTTTGTGGTTTGAATGTTTGCTTAAATTTCTATCTTTTATCATTCAAATTTGTGGAATGTATGTGTGGATGTGAATATTGTAATATTTACATTTCAAGCAAAGTGGGGAATGTTGTAATAATTTAGATTTAAATTTTTACAATTTATCTCAATTCCTTGTTTTTTATTTATTCTTTTTCGGTTTGAGTTTTTGATTCAAAGAACGCTCTAGAAATAAGGTTGTCTTGTCATAAACCCTTGATTTTTATGGTGTAAGGTTGTCCTTAGAACTGCATTTGTTTCAATCTCTCAATACTTGATTATTGAGGCTGTTTTCCATTTAAGCATTGTGAATTGATTTCTTTTATTTGGCTATCACATTATTTAATTCCGCTGTCATTATTTTAAATTTGGCATAGTCCTATTTACCCCCCTCTCCTCTAGGACATATAGCTTGGCCTTTTTAAAATACATCAAATCATCGTCTAAACCCGTCGATGGACAGTTAGGAAAAGAATTGGGATCATCTCGCACAATCACAGATGCCTACGAGTCCGAATTTAACGGTCAGTTTCGCTTCAACGGTCATATGATCACCGACGGACGAAACTTGGGATCCTATAATCATTTTTACGTTTTAACGCTCCCTCCTAAGTCAGAGTACGTCAGTGTGCGTCATGTTACCATAACCCAGGTCCAATTTAATCCAAATCATGCTGTAATACCATCTTGTAATGCCCTGAAAATCGGGGGTTGAGCAAAGCTCTACTCCCGAGTTCCAACGCATCCCTTATGTAATATAAATAATGATGATTGAATGTTGTCCGTATTAGTGCATTTAAACATGAGTGAGATTATACTAAAACAGCATATCATACTCCAGAGTTAATATAATTTGGCAAGCAGAAGACTGAAATATATACATTTAATTATGAAAACGTTTCACAACTTTCGGAGTATGAGTATGGAACCGGCTAAATATATACATGTGTTGTTTCTAAACATATAGAATGCAGGAAGTAAATGTGTTCAACTAAACAAGTATCCCAATAATCCTTGCGCATCGGTATGAGATCTACATAGATCCGCCCGATAGTTGAACATAGGAGAATCCTTCCTCCTCGCCTATGAAGTCCAACTCTGTTGTATAGACCTCACCATCGCCTGCATCTAAACCAGAGTCTGGGTGGTGTTTAAAAATAGTCCCAGAGTGGGAGTGAGTGATCAACTCAGTGAAGCTATAAGGTAAAGGTTAACATGTTATCAACTCAATCAAGTAGTAATGATAAAGCAGTACAACAATCATAGCCTAAGTATTCTTGTTAATGCAGAAATGGTGTGCGATAATGATGTATGCCCTCCCATACACTCATCAGCGACATCATCTCACGATCGCGGCATGCACCACTCCGGACATGTGCACTTCCTTGCCAAAGCACCATGTAATACGAATGCATGATCATGTTAACCAAGTTCTTATTTAGGTTTATTCAAAAAGCATATTCGGAAAACTAAGGTACCTCCATTTTTATCACTTACCCAAACAATGATCCATCTAAGGCCATCAATCCTAGTTAGTCACATACGATAGATAGTTCCACGTCGCCATGAAGAGCCTCGTCACCTCAGCGCAGGCCTGGTTTATACTCGAGGTCACTACGGAAAGGCTCGTCACCTTAACCTAGTCCTAGTGTATACTCAAGGTTACTCCACCGACACCCTACCAACTGGCAGTCTATTTTCGTAAGTTCGTCACCAACCCAACTGGGGACCACAGCTAGGTTGCGCTAGTGTAGGCCGACAGCTCGAATATAGTGTCCCATACCACCATATTCGGCTCACGAGTTTGGTTTGCTCACTGGTCACTACGAGGAGGTTCGTCACTCTAGCGTAGGCCGACAGTTCGACCACATTATCCCATACCACCATGCCCAGCTCATGAGTCTTAGCAGATCGTTGTACCATAGTTGAAACGGATTTTTCATTGGTAAGTGGTCCCTTAGGTTCAAGCAATAGCGTCCATACATGGTAAACACACAATAGGCCAATCGGTTTATTAGACAGGTTCGACTGGTATGAGCGTACACTGAATTAATCGACATGGTACCACTGTCGACAATCATCGTACGACTCGGATTCACCGAACTCATCAAATGTGGCGGGACTACCAGATACTTAATCGGGAATGGTTACCGATTGCCTAGACTACGTAGTAGTCCCAATCATACTCAAATGCAGCATGTGGATACATGTGATAATCATATAAGCATTTAACAAACATTCCAAATACAATAGTTATTTGAGCATTTTATCAAACACATAAAGCATGTTATCATACATATGCATTTTCTACATAAATCACATAGTAGCAATATAGATTAAATGAAGGAAACTATAGATATAGGTAAGGTAGTTGAGAATCATATCTCAATACCCTTAATAAATATAATTCATTAAGCAATTGTTCATTCAAACATTTTATCAAACACGTAGGCTACACATTACTTTATACATAAACTAAATTAGTTACGACATATATTATGACAAATCCTTTCACAAGGGAATTGTCACACATACAATAAACATGTATTTTAGGTTAATAGTCATAGCAAGCACAAATCACAATTCCAACATCATTCAAACATTTCAATAAACACATGAAATGCATTATATATTCACATAGTTCACACACATGTATAATTTATCGAATACATCGTAACTAAGATCATATGGCAGCAATCAAGTCAGACATAAATCATTAGCTAACATTTAAAACCTTGAAAACCATAACCTAAAAGTTTATAATCCTCACCTTTCGCCGGTAAACCCATACCGAGCTCGGTTTGAACACCATGTCTTTGTCTATGGCACAACGGCTACCTGAATCACGAGATAGGTTAGCTATTTCGTCGATTCATCTACTTGGATACCTAAAACAGATTAGGATTAGTATTTCTTACCCAAATCGAAGTTGGATTTGACGGTGTAGCTAGATGTAGAGGTGATTTAACACGTGGAGTAGCAGGAAGGAACTGCGGCAGCAAACTCTAAGGACCTCCCTTCGATCTCCACTCTTCTCTCCTTTTCTCTCTTCTCTCTTCTAGGGTTTGGAGAAAATCGTATGGAATAGAAATGAGGTGGGTTTAGGCCCTTATATAGGCCCAAAACTGATGGTAATGGCCCCAGGGCCATGGTATACTTAGGTTATAGCCAAAGAGGGGTTGTTTCGATCTAATGGAGCACATCTGGAGGCCCATTTCCTGCATACGGTTGGAAGAAAGTTTCCTGACATTGGATATAGGTCAAGTTAAGATTTCGGTCCGATCGAATTTATGGATCGACCGCGGAGGACCTGCTTCAGTTCAATGGTCACCGTTACTCGATCAGGGCCACAAGTACACTGACATGTGTTGAAAATTTTTCTTGATTCGAGGGTGTAGTTGGGTCAGAATTTGACGGTCTAAAACGTTAAATTTGTCCTGCAAGCGAACGACCCAAATCACTTAAGTTGAGTTCCTTTTCTAAAGATATTCGCGTTTCTCACACACTTCGCTTCGGGCTTAAGTTGTGCGTTTCTGAACACTATTTGGGCTTGATTCCCACTTTAGTTGTCAAGCCTAATAAGACGATCATAACCGTATAGTTTCGCGGTCGTCAGACTTTCAACGCGCGGTCCAGGTCTAATAAGGAGTTCCAATGTACTCCCGTGAGCAATTGGGTTTTGAGATTGCCCCTAGGTTTCTAGGTAATGTTGGGTTAGCGATTCTAATAGTTTTGGGTCTTGCAGTTCGTATAGAAAGTGGTTCGAGCCAAGTCCATCGATTATTTAGTTTAGTATTTGACTAAATTTCACCATAATTACGATAGAATAAGTTCCTAGGGTAGGAGAAACTGATCTTTCCAAATAACCTATTCATTTTGTGAGATTGGATAAGGTTAATAGTCAAAAGCCCATTTTATTTATGTATTTACCATTTACAGTAAGTTTTAGTTTATGTATTGTGCTTCATCATTTAAACTTTAGGATTAGTGTCTAATGTGAAAGTACTTAGAAAATTTTGAAGAACAAGGTGGTGAAAGGTAAGATTTTGAAGGAAATGGGTTGAAAAGGGGATTTAAGACTTTGGGATTGAGTTCTGAGAAGTTAATAAGGTGTTATGATCGACCCATTGCCTAAGGACGTCTATCTCCACTTTGGCAAAAACCCGGGATGTTACAGTAGGCCCACATCAATGGTCAATTTAAACCATCATTCAATAACCACTAAGTCGAAGGTCCATTACAATCGCAACCAGTCGGGTTACATCCCAAGTATGAGTGTACATTTATAGGTGAGGATTTTCCACTGATGTACCAGTTTAAATTCCATAAGCGATCTACAAATAATCCACAAGCATGAATAATTATGCAGGATAAACGTTAAGCATGTAATGTAGTAATTCAATTCTAGCAATTAACACATGTGACTATGGAATGGAGATATCAATTATAAATTAAAATAAAAACTATAACTTAAACTAATGAGAAAATGGAAAGCTCATGGGGAGGAATCATCACCTTCTAGTTTGCATTGCCTACCAGCATCGCTAGGGATTGCGTGTTCTCTTAAAATCAAATCCTAGCATAAATTATAAAGTTATACAGTTAGATCTAAGCTTTATTCGCTATTCATGGTTTAAGGTCTTAACCTAGGGTTTGGATTACTTTTAGGGTTTTAGTATAGAATTTGGACTTTATCTTTGAGTTTAATTATAGGCTTTAGATTCTAGGATTTGATCGTTAATTAAAGTATAATCACAACATCACCCCTATCCTTAACGATATGATTAAGGTTAGCTATGCGACGTTAATAATCCTCGCGATGTAGTAAATAGTATGATCTACTATCAATGATTGTACGTAAGATTGATAGATAAGGTATTAGTATTTAGTAACGGTGATCTTTATTTGTAACAACAACTATTAGCATGGATAACCTACTAACAGTTAGGATCATAGCTTATGTTTTAGATTATTTAGGTTTAGGTTAGATTTAGGGTTTGGACTTTAGTTTGTGTGAAAATAATTATAATACAAATTTTTGTGATTATAGAATATTGTTAACATTAGTGTTATGATTTATATTAGCCAACATGACACTAATAGTCATTATGAAGAAAATGCATGGTATGTTCCAACATCAATATGAATATTTTAAGAACGGCAAAACAAGATACTAATATTTTAACAATGATAATTCTTATGTGTATTAACCAATGTTAGCATGGATAATTTACCAATGGTTTATTTATTAATCTTAAAATGATGATTATAACCATAATGATAATAGAAGTAGTTCATCTGGCAAGAAAACATGGACTCACCTCTGCCAACTTGGCTTGACTCGGTACCACTTTTTTTTTTAGCCACTCGGAAGTGAGTTGAACAATCCAAGTTTTGTTGTAAGTGAGTTGACTCGTCACTATATGTTGATGTAGCAGGTTTGGAGCTAGAAGTCGACTCTAACCTAAACGGTTGACTAGGATCACACAGGGATCGACCCAACATGGACCTAGACCGAGTCAACTCGCTGACCCAGCTCGGCAGTGAGTCGATGCAAATCTCTCTCTCTCTCTCTCTCTCTCTCTCTCTCCCTTCTTTCCTCTTTTCTTCCTTTCCTTCATTCTCCTTCTCTTCTCTTCTTCCAACCAGCGACCCCGACTCCATAAGCTGCTGGACCCAACTGCCTCCAGCGAGCTCAGCAGTGAGTCGACTCGAGCAGGTGCAATGGCCGCACCACTCCACCCTGTTTTTCCTCCCTCTTATTTCTTTCCGTTTCGTTCTTCTTCTAGTTACTTTCTCTCTCTTTTCTCTCCTTCCTTCCCTTCTTTCCTTTTATTTCCCTGTTGCTCCCAGCAGCGACCGGACCGGCCGCTCAGCCCGTGTCGAGCTGGCATCATCCCTCTTTCCCTCTCTCATTTCCTTCTTCTTCCATTTCTTTCTTCTCCCTTTCCTCTCTTTCTGTCCCAACACCATCACCAGATGGTGGGAGCCCGAAAACAGCATCCCAAACCGAGTCTGGCTCGGCTTGGAGCGACGGGGAAGATGGCCAGCGCTCATGGCAGATTTCGAATGAGTGGGCCTTCTTCGAATCCGATTCGAGTGGAGGCTTTAGATTAGTGGTAGGAAGCTCCTAGGATGGAGAAATCGGAGTTTGGAGAGGGTTGCATTGGTGGGTTCGCATGGAGAAGATAACGGCTAAAGGAGAGCCTTTTTTTTTTTGGCTAGCTTCCTATCCTCAAAAAAAGGGGATGAACGGCTGAGATAGTTTCTTATGGGACGAGCTAGATCATCCCTATCTGGTTCACGCGGATTGCCAGCGTTTGCACAAAGCACATTTTCCATTTCTGGAAACAGTGTGCTTGTAGGTCTGATTTGTGGTCTATATCGTGCGCACATTAATTCCATCCAACGGTTGATATTTACAAGGATTGGTAGTACCAATGCCCTGGAGGTTTTGAATGGTTTGGATCATGCGTATGGCCACGGTTGGTGGGCCATCGATCAACATCTCTGGACGATAGGCCGTCCGCTGCCGAAAACAGGGAGAGAGAAATCTCTCACTTTTGGGCAGGCACGGGTTAGCTCGTGCTGACCGGCCTGACATGTCTGGTGCACCTCGAGTGTGCACCAGCTTTGTATACGTACGCCACCAAGTGGGGTCCACCATGATGTTTGTGATAAATCCACCGCCCATTCACTCTGGGAGGCCCATTTCAGGGTCCTTGACCAATGATCGAGCTGATGAAATGCCTAGGTAGGGCCCACCACGTGATTTGTAGTCCTAATGGGGGTTTCCCGTCGATCTAATGGTCGGATGGTTTCAAAGTTGGACTTCAACGGTTAAAATGCCTAAATGGGCCATTTGTAAGGCTCTCATCATGTATTTCTAACCAATGCTAATATTAATGTAATTTTTATTATTTTTGTATGCTACTTATAATTAAGATATTTAAAGTCTCATACATATATATAAATATAATTTTAATATTAACGTACTACTAATTACATGTTGTTATTCACACATTCATTAATATACATAATTCATAATATACAATATCATATTATACATATGAATGAATTGAAGATTGTACATTATCATATTTAATTAAAATTATATTTGTATTTGGTAATATTGTTAAATAATATACAATTCTATTAAAGTATCTAATGATCTTTATATACATACTTATAAAAGATATTCAATGCTACATTATTATTTGTAATTTGATTTTGTGTTGTGAAATTATTATTCCTAATGTTTATTTAATATAATATTATTTTTATAATATTTATATACATTATATACGTACATATTATTTTAGCATAAAATTTTAAATCTTTATAAAGTACATACGTTTCATAGTGTATATATTTAGGTTGCATTATTTATATATTTATATTAAATTAATCTACATGGTAACACTCGAGTACTGGAGAGTATGGGGTGTTACACACAATCACCTTGAACTCTTGCAACATTAGTTTCAAATCCCTTGGGATGTTCATAGGTTTTATATATTTTTTCTTTTCAATTAATGCATATATATATCTCCTATTTTCTCGGATTGTTTAACAAAAGCATGTTCAGTTGTAAGAGACTGTCCCTCCACTTTGGAAGTATTGGGTTGGTTCTCCCTTCCCATAGGGGTGAGGATAATCTTTTTACCATCTTTAATAAATATAAATAAGTTATCTCGATCCCTATGTGTAGCATCAATATTATTTTACTAGGGTTGACCAAGTAACATAAGCTTTCATTTCGACCACGTCACACATTACTTCATCCATATAATATTTACCAATGGAAAATGATATACGACATCGTTTGATTACCTCTGTTTTGTTGACCTCTTTGATCTATCCAATCTTCTATGGACATGGGTGCCTTTCTGTTTTCAGTTGTAGCTTTTTCACCATTATTTTCGACACGAAATTCTCATCGCTCCTGACATATATGATCACATTGCAGACTTTTTGGTATGCAATACACCTTGTTCGAAAGATGTTGTGTCGTTGTAAATTTATCTCTACCTTTGGCATGTACAATGGCTTCCTCATGTTCACGGTAGTGGCCTGCGATTCACCATTATCGGTGGGTGCTCTATGGTAATCGAGGTTGCTTCGTACAACGACCATAGGCGGTTGAGCATCTCCTTGGGATCGGGGCGAAATTAGCGCATCCGCAATACGGTTGAGGATTGTCCGCAGCCCTTGCATGATCAACTGATTCTCCCGATGGAAAGCTTTCATTCTTTCCGAAAGATAATGAATCTCTGTATCACCATCCACAGGATTTTGGTTTATACTTTTGTTGTTTGCCATCGGCCCAAGGGGAGTTCTCGCTCTGATACTAATTGACGCGGAGATAAACACGATGAGGATGATCACCATCTTCCTCAAGGATAACTACTCCGAATCCACAGAGCTTCTGTGGACTCACAAAGACTTCTCGAATCCACGAGGAAAGAAAGTAAGAAAATATAAATAAATTCTAATAAATTTGAAATTTGATTGATTCATGAAATAAACGAGTTCACAACCCTTTAAATAGGGATATCAAGCAATAAGAAAGACATTAGAAGCAAACTAAAAGTAAAACTCCTAGAAATTCATAACTTATTATAAATAGTCAATTTACTTTTTATAGTAAGTTTCCTATGTTGCTTAACCACATTATTCTCCTAATTATTCTAAGCCCTATTCGTGTTGGACACAAATCCTAAAGCCCAATGGATAAAGAGTTATAATCAAACTAAAACTTACTATTTATAGTAAAAATGGAAATAAACATGGAATTTGACCGTCGATCGGATGGAATCTCACAAATTTCGCGTGGGCAACCTGGCTATGCCAGGGTGGTTGGATAAAGTAACTCGTCGTACCCCAAAATCATATATGGTACGTTGAGTAACTCATTTCGGTTTGCGAGAAATGCATGTTTTAAGGTTCTGACGGTCTTGATGACTTCTGCCTCTAATTGGGCCTTCTCTGATCCATCTTGGACATGAAAGTGTCCGCGACCCGCTCTACATCAACATTGCTGGTGACTCTTCAAACCTAATCATGCCACAGTTCTACAGCAATCCAGACCATGCAAATTGCCGACCCAATTATGGATGGATCATAACCAAATGTTACCACGGAAAATATAATATTAACCATCCATTTGATGGTTATTGTTTGGATTGTTAAGATTTCTCGATCAGTGTGATTTTAGTTAAATGCCCCATCCAAGGTGGTTTGGATGGTTAGGATTGCATGATCAACATGATTTTAGATATATATGCTTCATACACGGAGGACCTCATAATTTTAGTGGTTTGCTGTGCATTATTGCCACATGGTGGCAAATCGAATTTAGTGCCCCTTGGTGAGATTTTATTGGTACAACTTATGTAATGCACTTACCCGAACTACTTTAAAACATGCTTCGAATGGCCATATGATCTGATGATGCAGGCACTTGACTTGATAAAATCTTGACTTTGAAAAAACCTTGCCACATCAATGAGACTCGGACCTCATGATGAAGATGAGTCACTAACAGTTTTTTTAAAGGAGACTTATTTAATACTCCTGCAAGGGCGTGACATCTGATGCATGCATAGGCATTAAAAAATGTACCCATTGCATATGGTAATTTAAATTAAATTGATCCACTAATCTGATATCCAAATAATTAATAAACTTATTTTTGGTTCATGAAATAATCTTTTTATTTTCAATTTATTTGAGCCTCATGTGTTGAATCAACAAGAAAGCTAAACCAAAGACATACTTGAACAATCTTCAACTAATGCAAGGACCTTTGGTATTTTTGGAACCCATGTAAATATGTATGCACCGTTCCTTTGTGGCCCCACCTAATGACATTTGAATGATCCATATCATTAAATCCAATGCCTGAACACTAATCGCATGCACGGCCCATTTGCAAAAATGCTACATTCTTCCATTTAGGTTAATCATGGCGTTGTCATATGCGATGGATTCTGGATATCTAATATGTATGTTACGAACTTAAAACATCATACCAAATACTTCTAATGGATCATGAGTTGTATATCGAACAATCCAATCCATCAAGACTACCTATATGAGATCTTGGTCGCTATTGCTATATTTATCGAGATAAGACTAGTATGATCACAAATATGAGCACTCTCAATGCCATGGTTGCTTTAGCATGGTCATATAGAATGAAGTTTACACGTAAAACATGATCATGTATGCTAATTTTCATGTGGTCCTACCATCTTTAATAAGAGACACTTTATGCCTTAGACCAAAACTACTTTATTCATTTACCGTAAAGATACACATAAGATATTAGTAAGAAGAACAAAAAAGATAATGCCATAAAATTAAAATCATCAACTAAATTGAATAGACATGAGTGTGCACATAACTAGATTGTATATATCCTTTCACTAATTGTAGACACTTCACCCAGGCAAATATCTCAAGAAGGCTAAGGCAATTCAGGAACCGTGATCTACTCGAACCCGAAACCCTGATCCAAACCTTATCCGAAACCCTGATCTAAACCTTACCCGAAACCCTAATCCAAACCTTACCAGAACCCGAAACCCTAATCTAAGTCATTAGAACCTCCCAAATTTAGAACACATTTAGAGCCAAGACAGCCTTGAAATACACCTGGCCGAGCCAAAAACCCGAAAAGGGACCACAGGACAAACCAGCAAGCCACACGAGGACCGCACGTGCGAGCCAGGCCCGGGCGGTAGTTGGACTACCGCTGGCGGTACTTCGACTACCACCGCTTGCAGCCCACGTGTGAACCTCTGGGGACAGCTATCCCAGTGTCCGAAAGTCAACTTTCTTAGAAAATTAACCCCCTATCCGAGCTTATTTACCATTTTACCAATCTCAATAACCAATGAGAGTGCGCCATGTGGCGTCTCTCTCTCCCCAACCAACCATAAGTTACCACATCAGCTTTTACCCCTCCTAAACCCCACAATTACCACAATACTATTGGAGAAGGCTATAAATAACCCTCTCCTCTTCACATTTCAATCATCCACTTCTCATTTCAAAAGCTAAGTGAGAGAGAGAGAGAGTGAGAGAGGGAGGAAGAGAGTGAGAGTGAGGAGGAGCTCATAAGTTTCCAAGCCTAGATTTTTCAACTATCCCCTTACTTGCTTCGTACTTTCCCAACCATCCCAAACCTCAAGTGTAGCCCGGATTGATCATGGCTCAGTCCATGTCTTAGCCTACTCAAGATCAAGCCAAAGATCCATTCATTTTACATACAAGCATTCATCATGACATCTATTCTCTTTTCAACCCCCCTACTTCTCTAGATCTCTAGTGAACGTATGCTCTGTGACTTGTCGTACATCGAATCTTGTGACATTAGAAATTCCTAGTGATCTAGTCCACTTTTTCTTACCTTTTTGCATAAGCATCATCACATCCGCCTTCTAGACACGTTGCTGGATGTATGCTCTATGGATTGACGAAATCTCGGATATTTCCACATCAGAAATTCACGTGTACCTAGTCCTAATCCGACCATATCATTTATCCCTTGAGATTTTTTACCACACTAAGTAGAGACCGTACATTTGTACGGGCAGAGAGGGTTCCTAACACCTTCCCTCTTTGTAACCAAGGTCCCTTACTCAAAATCCCGGATCGCAGACCGAAAGTTAATCTAAGGTAGGAGTGTTTTCGAATTTCTCCAACCTTGCATATTCTGCGGGTTCTATCCAACTACGGGATTATGAGATTAAGCGGCTAGTGACAACTCCAACATCCACAAATCAGCTTAATCACCCCCCATCACAAATCCATAACATACAAATCATCGTAGGCGCCGATTTTCAGTGTCTACACAATGGCAACTCCACTGGGGAACTTACTAGCTCGCACTAGTTGAGACCCAACTCAAAAACGTGTGATATTCCAATCTCAAGGGACATTCATCATTCACAAAACAAAAAAAAATCTTTAGCTTGTACTTTCTTAGGCATAGATCTGAACCATGACCACTCGATCTCGCACAGCTGTAATATCCTCAATTTTCACTGTTTTGGATTTGCAAAACTCCTTTTTTTTTTTAATTTTATTTAATTAACTTATAATATTACTTATTAACCATTAGCACTCAATGTTAGTGTATACAAGGGTGGTACCAGTAAAGAATCACACCAGTCCGATTAATCAGCCGTAGGAAGCCAATGAATCCGCCCGATCACTTAAACATCAGGTGTAATGTAACGTCCCGCCCAACCAGAACAGTGTCCTGGGGCGTCCACATAGGATTTGCCACAAGACCGTTCGTTTAAGCTACTCGTAGTGAAGTATGACAAATAAATTAGACCAAGATTTGCCCAATTGATTAGGCCAGACGGGTCCTGATAGAACCTAGTGTGGGCCTCCAAGCCAAATGGCCATTTACACCTAGCGACAGCCCGTGCGGGCATTACCGCGATGGGGGAAGGTCAGAAAAATTTAAAAATTTAGAAAACCATAAAGCTCACTGGGCTTGTGGACCATCGCTGACCACGGACCCAGTGGACACCCAGAAGTGGGATCTGGCATTGACTAAATGCACCCCACTTATGCCAGGACCGAAATTTGGTGCTCACAAATGAAGATGAGATACAAGGCTATCAAGCTATTGGATCTCTTCTACATTTTTAGGGGAGGTCTAATGAATTTTTCTACACCCGTCCACAAACTCTGGGACCCGATCATGGAACGGTGACCGTTGATCGCAAATCGGGCCCGTGCAACCAAACTCCAGATCCGATCGTCTTCAAATTTTACGTGGCCCTTCATCGGGCCATGGACCAACTATCCTATGAATTTCATAACCAGAAGGCCACCAGAACCACTCCAATCACCAAAATAGACCCCATAGGGCTATTTAAAGATCGGAACCGTTTACTCAAAACCCATAACCATTCATCCGTTTGTTTCTAAATTTTATATGGCCCCTCATTGGGCCATAAGGCACCTACACACCAAATTTGGTGGCCAAGGGAGTGTTGGGTCCACCCCAGAGCCAATGAGGAATCCTAAAGGGTCATTATGGGAATTCATTGAAACTTAAGGCCAGAGGGCCTAAATCTAACTGACCCTTCGCTAACTAATCAAGGCAAGCATGACTAAATTAAAGATTTAATCAGGGCAGAGTCAGATAAGGCCCGGATCTTGAATAATAGACCAAATCAACCCCATTACTCTTTTAGTCTAAAACTGACGGTTTAGAGTGATCATGACCAAATATCCACTTTCACTAGTTATAAATAGGCCACCCTATAAATATAGTTAATTCAAATCCTGATCATTGCCCATGAGAAATCTCAATACCTAATTCAGTCCAGAAACGTCCCGATTTTCTGAACAAGCTCTAGACAGCTCGTTGGTGGGCCATTAGATCCAAAATTATAGAGTAATGTCGTCTTACTGGGCTCGACATTCATCGCGGGAGTCGGACCTAGGTAGTGTCCAGAACCGCTCAACTTGAGCCTAAGGACGAGTGGATGAGAAATGCAAATACCCTAAAGAAATAAGATGGAACTTAAGTGAATTGAGCCATCCACTCTTTTGCAAAGTTAAGGTTTTTGGACCGTCGATTTGCGACCAAACTTCACACGTGGAGTAAAGATATTTCCCTACTCATATCCGTATAGTCGTGGCCCCGATCGACCATCAGTGACCGTTGAACAGACTTCTAATCATATCTGTCGATCGGCGCATCCAAATGGCGGGCCGATCATGTTCATACGTAGATCATCATTAGGGCTAACTATCCTACGGTGTATATCAATATGTACACCCCATAGTGGGCCTCAAAGCTTAGAAAGACCCTCCCATAGGTCTAGTATAGTAAAAACCCAACACTTGGGGCCATTCCCACCAAATCTAGCATTATAAAAGGGCCTCATTTGGGCACCCCCTCTCCCCATACGATTTTTACCTTAGAGAGAGAGAGGAAGAGAAGAAGAGAGAGTAGGGTGGGGGAGGCTTTAGTGCTTTCCTTCATTGGTCTCGTCCAATCAAGCCCTAGCATCGATCATTTTCCTCCGTCGAATCCGCCTCATTCGCGATTGGAAGGTAAGAAACAAAACCTACTCCCAAACCTAAGTTTTTCTAAAATAAATTGTATGAATCCTACCTAATTACTTCTAAATTGATATAGGAATCATTTTTCCCAATTTTCTAACCCAAGGAGTGCCATGAGTTAGGCGAAACATCACAAGGTGCGGACTATTGTTCTTAGGTGGCCTAGCACCAATTTTAATATGAGATTAATGATTTTGGTTGCTTGGATTTTATATTTGGAGAATCTAGAGAAGCCTAGGAATTTTAGGTTTGTTAAAATAATATGGAATTGTTGGATTGACTCTTGTGATGATTGTTCTTACCTCTCACATGATTTGGTGTATGGATGATTACATGTTCATGCCTTGTTTAATTTTCCCATGTGATGTTGCTTCATTAGATGCATGATTTATCACTCTTGTACATATGATTTCTCAAGATGGAGGAAGTGCTTAGCTTCCTCACAAACCCACACTATCACATGCACTTTGTTCTTGATAATGTTCGCTTGCTTGTAGGAATATCCATTCTTGTATGGTTGAGATGTCTGTGAATATGATATTATTATGCTTGTTGATAAGCTGGTTAGTTGACATGTTATGGGTCCCCTCACCCTCCTTGGGTTGGTCAGGAATTTGAGAAGTGACGGTAGTCCCATCGATTGGACTATGCTATGGCTAGACCCATGCGTTTGGGCGGGTGTGTGCGGGTGGCTGTAGTTCGACTACATGGGTCCTTTGTGCCCGATGTCACTCGCCTCATGCTCGCCCGACTCGGGTGGTCTAGCCTACTGTCTGACCAACCTTGATTTAACTCTGCTTGTTCACACTTGTATAGAACCTGGAACACCCTACAACCGTTGTAGCTCATCAATAACCCATTTGAAATTTGGTCCACAGCCTCGTGAGCAGGGCATGGTAGAATGGGACACTGTGTCCCAGCTGTCGGCTTATGCTGGGGTACTACGCCTTCCCGTAGGGACTGCGAGCGATCCCTTTCTCATGGCACTCCTCATGTGCTTGAAGTCGGGGATGAGGAACCCAATGGGATCACGAACCGCGAGGTCTCGGCCTCACGCATTGGGGGGTCTTGGCCTCGCAACCCATTTAAGGTATTGAGACGTGGGGTGTACCAGATTTCCAAATCTGCTGGATGAATAGACCTAACTAATCACACGGCTAACACGATCATTGCATCGCACTAGTTAGGGTAACGACTCGGCAGTCGAGGTTGCACTGAGGGAGTGTTGGCATTGGCGATCTTTAGATGGTGTCGCACGAGGGAGCGTTGTAGTGAGGGCATGCATCATGTCATGCTGCATACATGCGCATTAATAAGATTACTTAGACGTATGTGATTGTCTGCTTTTCATTAAAATCATATTATAATTGATGCCTATGATAACTTGTGGTTAATAGCACCCACTGAGTTAATCACTCACTCCCACTCTGGGACGGTGTTTTAAAACACCAACCAGACTCATTCATATATGCAGGTGACTCGGGACTGGAAGAGCCTGGCGAGACGAGCCTGGACGAAGAGGACGAGTTGTCCTACTTCCAGTTGATGGACGGTTCTCCGCCAGCTTGAGAGGCGGGATTGGATCGCTGAGTAGGGGCTCAATTTATTTCTTTTTGGAGTTACTATTCTTTTACGATTTTGTTGGGTAGCACCTTATGTGACCCATGTATTCCTTTGGACATGTATATATATATATATATATATTTGTATTCAGTCTCTTTCATTTCAGTGGACTTGTGTGGATGTACTTCATGTTCTAGGAGATTCCAGGCTACGCATTTAAATTGGATCGCATATTAATGAAAATTAGCTATAAGTGACCTCGGGAACTCGAGAGTCGAGTATATGCATGACCCCCGATTTTCAGGGCGTTACAAGATGGTATCAGAGCAATAGTTTGGAATCAATTGGGTCATGGGTCATGAACTCACCAACGCGTCCGCTGACTTGAGAAGAAACGCAATAGAAAACATGAAATGCTAGGAACCATCTCAGACCCTGAACCAACAATTGTAGACGGAGGATAGGACTTCCAGGGAGTTAGGAATGGGTAGCGAGAGAGGAAATAGTGATGCTAAAGAAGGAGATCCGAGAGTCTTACAGTGCCACGGCTCATTCACGGACAAGAAATTGGGAACTTGACGACAAGACTCGATTCAATCAACTAGGAAATTTAACTAGTCTATTCCACCAAATCCCTAAGGGACTGTTGGGCTAACTGAAATAGGTGAGATTAGGGTGAATGAAATGATAAGAGTAACTATAGATATATATGTAAGGTATTGTCCCTTGATAAAGTGTAACCCATGTTTTACAATACCCTATTTAGAATGTATTCAATTAAAGGTAAATCCCGGGATCTCCCTTTCAAATTACACTCGAAAATTCATCATCATGGGATTTGGAAATCCCATCATACACCTTCCACCACAAGGCTCATTTTCCAAAGCCTATAAAAGTAATTTTAAATCCTATTCCACACTCATCCCAAACATGTCATTCCCAATCTTGAGTTGGGATTAGCATTTCAATCCCATTTAATACAACTTAATGCCATTGGCCAAACGGGCCCTAATTCTAAATTCCTCTTTTCAACCTATCTCCTTTAATTTTCACCTTCCACTACTTTATTCCTTTAATTTCTTAGTACTTTCCATGTTAAACACAAATCTTAAAGCTCAGAAGATGAAGAGCTATACTCATCCTAAAATTTACCGAAAATAGTGGAAACGTAGATGAAATAGATTTTTGACCACTAATAAAGATGAATCTTGCAAAATAACTAGGCCCATTACGTAGATCGGCTTCTCCTACCCCAAATTCATATATGGTATATTGAATAATTCATCCCGGTTTGCGAGATGTGGCCGTTGTAAGGTACACCTGCCTGGGAAAACGCCCACCGGCGCCGCCTGCGCCCAACACTCCAGAGTGCCGGCGCCACAGCACCCGAGCCAGCGCCGCCAGCGCCCACGGTCCAGAGGCCCGGCGCCACAGCACCCGGGCCGGTGCAGCCAGCGCCCGATCTAGCGGGTCGGGCGGCCTGTTTTTCTGCAATTTTTGTCCAACTTCAAAAATTCATATCTCCCTCAATACAACTCCGATTTAGGTGATTCAAAAGCCAGAATGAAGCTTAACAAGTCTAATTTCATATAAAAATAAAATAAAAATAAAATAATATAATATAATATAGTTGTATTTGAAGTGAATTTATTTACAACTACAAATGATATGAAATTTGGAGGGATGACTTAAAACTTGTTGGTAAATTATCATAAAAAGTTTAAAAATAATCCAGTAACTAAAAGTATAAGAAATGTTATAAGATAGGTTCCCTCCTCCCTTTCAATATACACACGAGTGGGGCCCATTTCCCTTGCTACTTAGGACTATCTAGAGTCCATAAAACCTATCTCTACTACTCCCATTACCCTCCACCATCCCTTCTAAACCCTAGAGAAAACTCTCTCACTCCCAATCTCAAAACCTAATCCCCAAGCCCACCATCTTCTTCTTCACTCTAACCCATCTCAATCCTCGTTCTCTCAAACCCTTTCCAAACTTTTCTCAATATCATTTCTTCAAATCATTCCTAATCACTTCTTAACTTCCATCCCTCAAATTCACTTTCTTAAACTCATCTCCAGATTCATCCCACTCAACATCTCCAAACCTCCTCACCTTCAACACTCCTTCATTCTCTTCATCTTTCCTCTCCCAAAACCCACTCCCAACATTTATTTCCATCCCACTCTCAACTTTCTTTTCTAAAGTCATTCAAAAAAAAAAACCGACCTCAAACCCATTTTCAAGAGACCCATCCAAGAGCATCCAGCCTCTACCCATTCCTCTTCATCTTCTCCAAACCTATTGTCAAACCCAATTCAAAATACATTCCCAACACCCATCTTAAAACCCAAACTTCAAACCCCATTTCAAATTCATATCCAACCCACATTTCTCAATCCCATTCTCAAATCCTTTCCCAAACCTGTCTTCTAAACCCATTTCCCTCTACTCCCACTCCATCACACTCACTCTCCCATCCTTAAACCCATCTCCTCCTTCTTCTTCTTTTCTTCTTCTCCAAACTCATCATCAAAAACCCATTACTTCAATCATTTCTTATTCTTTTCATTCTTTCAAAGGCAACCATTGAACTAGAATATGATCATCTGAAACTCAAATGGGCCATCTCATGAAATAGTTGAGAAGGAACATCCACTGTTAGTTATATACGGGGCCTACCATGGTCTTTATCTGCCACCCAATCCATTCATCTAATGTGCTTCATCACAAATAGGTGAGGTTGCTCTAAATGAAAATAAATAAACTGTGATTCCATATACGCATCCCTATCTGAATATTGTATTGTCCACAATTAAAGATACTTTGTAGCCATGGACATTCAATGCTAGATTTTGATACCAATGTTAGGTGTGGAAGTGGCTAGGAAACAGATCAGTCATAAAGACAGATGGTTGACTGGTGAAGACTCTGCTAAAATAGGAGCTGATAAGCAAGTTCTAGGATAAGCTATGGGTGTTGGAAATAGTTCTAGAAGCAGAAACTAAACAACAAGCTGAATCTATTAATGGGTTTTGTTGCAAACGCAAAATAAGTTATCATGGATTGAATTTAAACAGGTCTGCAGTAGAAACCAAATATGCAGTAAAGGATAAGAATGTTTATTTCTAATAATACTAGGAATCATTCTATGATTAGACTAATTCTTATATACATTTTTCTATTTTAAGTAGTTTTCAATGCAATCGAATTAGGATCCTTGAGTGGGATTGGGTTTCACAGTTTAAGGCTCCGAAAGTTCATATTAAAGGCGGACTATGGTAAAATATGTTAAGTTTTCTTATTCTGTTAAAGAATTAAGGTTCGTACCACATTGAGAAGACGACATTCTTCGTCTTTCCTTTTCTGCATCCTTCTTAGCGTTATTAGCACTTTAAGCCTCTGAAATACCTTAGAACTTTCGATTCATCCTTCCCTCTTAAAGTTTAGGAAACTGAAGTGCGGTCTGCTCCTAACTACTAGACATGAGATCGAAATGGTGATATACATATAAGATTTTATACTATTAGAAACCTTTTTAGGATAATCATTTGACCATAAGCACTGTGGGAGATTTAAATCACTAAGTTAGACAAGAATTAAAATGAGAACTCTCTCGGACCAAGACCCAAAGGATAACCTTATAAATAAGAGATTTAAACTTTCCAATAATGGTCGTTCCCTAAACATTTATATTGATTGGACTACGGAATTACGGAAGTATACACCTGCGAAGCATTCGCGGCTTGACTCAATTCTTAATCCTGGGCGACTACCAATGGACTCACTGCTTTGACCGAGTAGAAGACCAGGATCCACCAGGATGAAAAAGGGATACGATGAGTCTTTTACCCTGGTCAGGTAGATGATTGACGTATCGGGTTAAAGCCCACTACAACCGTTTCTCCGTGTTGGTCTAACATTGAAAATAAATATTTCACTTTAGATAGAGGGAAGCCATCGCCATCAATATAAATCTTTTAAAAAATAAATAGGTATATAAATAAATTTTAGTAAACCATTAGGGTGAAAAAGTTTTAAGGGGGTTAGATCAC
The DNA here is from genome assembly GCF_029962835.1 of Magnolia sinica. Taxonomy (NCBI): domain Eukaryota; kingdom Viridiplantae; phylum Streptophyta; class Magnoliopsida; order Magnoliales; family Magnoliaceae; genus Magnolia; species Magnolia sinica. Next base: position 11,655,518 of record NC_080574.1, on the reverse strand, counting down.
AATGAGCTACAGTAGCGTATTTATTATATACCCTAAAACGTATATAAACACGAAACCAACAAAACTTAAGCAAACGAACGGATAATATCTTTATTTATTACCCTTAGGCAATTTCGGGGATGAAATTATTTTTAAGGGGGGTAGATTGTAACATCCTGGATTTTCACTGTTTGGGATTTACAAAATTCCTTTATTTTTTTAAAATTTTATTTAATTAACTTATAATATTACTTATTAACCATTAACACTCAATATTGGTGTATACAGGGGTGGTACCAGTAAAGAACCGCACCAGTCTGATTAATCAGCCGTAGGAAGCCAATGAATCCGGCCGATCACTTAAACATCAGGTGTAATGTAATGTCCCGCCCAACTAAAACAGTGTCCTGGGGCGCCACGTAGGATTTGCCACAAGACCGTTCGTTTAAGCTACTCGTAGTGAGGTATCACAAATAAATTAGACCAAGATTTACCCAATTGATTAGGCCAGACGAGTCCTGATAGAACCTAGTGCAGGCCTCCAAGCAAGATCGTCGTTTACACCTAGTGACAGCCCGTGCGGGCTGTACCGCGATGCGGGAAGGTCAGAAAAATCTAAAAATTTAGGAAACCATAGAGCTCACTAGGCTTGTGGACCATCGTGGACCACGGACCCAGTGGATACCCAGAAGGGGGATCTGGCATTGACTAAATGCACCCCACTTATGCCATGACCGGAATCTGGCGCTCGCAAATGAAGATGAGATACAAGGCTATCCACCCGTCGGATCTCTTCTACATTTTTAGGGGAGGTCTAATGAATTTTTCTATACCCGTCCACAAACTCTGGGACCCAATCGTGGAACGATGACTGTTGATCGCAAATCGGGCCCATGCGACCAAACTCCAGGTCCGATCGTCTTCAAATTTTGCGTGGCCCTTCATCGGGCCATGGAGCAACTATCCTATAAATTTCATAACCAGAGGGCCAACAGAACCACTCCAATCACCAAAATAGACCCCATAGGGCCATTTGAAGATCGAAACCGTTTACTCAAACCCCATAACCGTTCATCCGTTTGTTCCCAAATTTTATATGGCCCCTCATTGGGCCATAAGGCACCTACACACCAAATTTGGTGGCCAAGGGAGTGTTGGGTCCGCCCCAAAGTCAATGAGGAATCCTAGAGGGTCATTGTGGGAATTCATTGAAACTTAAGGCCAGAAGGCCCAAATCTAACCGACCCTTCGCTAACTAATCAAGGCAAGCATGACTAAATTAAAGATCTAACCGGGGCAGAGTCAGATAAGGCCCGGATCTTGAATAAAAGATCAAATCAACCCCATTACTCTTTTAGTCTAAAACTGACGGTTTAGAGTGATCATGACCAAATATCCACTTTCACTAGTTATAAATAGGCCACCCTATAAATATAGTTAATTCAAACCCTGATCATTGGCCATGAGAAATTTCAATACCTAATTCATTCCAGAAACGCTCCGATTTTCTGAACAAGCTCTAGACAGCTCGTTGGTGGGCCATTAGATCCAAAATTATAGAGTAATGTTCGTCTTACTGGGCTCGACATTCATCGGGGGAGTCGGACCTGGGTAGTGTCCAGAGCCACTCAACTTCAGCCGAAGGACGAGTGCATGAGAAATGCAAATACCCTAAAGAAAGAAGCTGGAACTTAAGTGAATTGAGTCATCCACTCTTATGCAAAGTTGAGGATTTTGGACCGTCGGTTTATGACCAAACTTCACACGTGGAGTAAAGATATTTTCCTACTCATATCCGTATAGTCGTGGCCCCGATCGACCATCGGTGACCGTTGAACAGACTTCTAATCATATCTGTCGATCGGCGCATCCAAATGGCGGGCCGATCATGTTCATACGTAAATCATCATTAGGGCTAACTATCCTATGGTGTATATCAATATGTACACCCCATAGTGGGCCTCAAAGCTTAGAAAGACCCTCCCATAGGTCTAGTATAGTAAAAACCCAACACTTGGGGCCATTCCCACCAAATCTAGCATTATAAAAGGGCCTCATTTGGGCACCCCCTCTCCCCATACGATTTTTACCCTAAAGAGAGAGGAAGAGAAGAAGAGAGAGTAGGGTGGGGGAGGCTTTAGTGCTTCCCTTCATTGGTCTCATCCAATCAAGCCCTAGCGTCGATCATTTTCCTCCGCCGAATCCACCTCATTCGCGATTGGAAGGTAAGAAACAAAACCTACTCCCAAACCTAAGTTTTTCTAAAATAAATTGCATGAATCCTACCTAATTGCTTCTAAATTGATATAGGAATCATTTTCTCAATTTTCTAACCCAAGGAGTGCCATGAGTTGGGCGAAACGTCACAAAGTGCGGACTATTGTTCTTAGGTGGCCTAGCACCAATTTTAATACGAGATTAATGATTTTGGTTGTTTGGATTTTATATTTGGAGAATCTAGAGAAGCCTAGGAATTTTAGGTTTGTTAAAATAATATGGAATTGTTGGATTGACTCTTGTGATGATTGTTCTTGCCTCTCACATGATTTGGTGTATGGATGATTACATGTTCATGCCTTGTTTAATTTTCCCATGTGATGTTGCTTCATTGGATGCATGATTTATCACTCTTGTACATATGATTTCTCAAGATGGAGGAAGTGCTTAGCTTCCTCACAAACCCACACTATCACATGCACTTTGTTCTTGATAATGTTCGCTTGCTTGCAGGAATATCCATTCTTGTATGGTTGAGATGTCTATGAATATGATATTATTATGCTTGTTGATAAGTTGGTTAGTTGACATGTTATGGGTCCCCTCACTTTCCTTGGGTTGGTCAGGAATTTGAGAAGTGACGGTAGTCCTATTGGTTGGACAATGCTATGGCTAGACCCATGCGTTTGGGCGGGTGTGTGTGGGTGGCTGTAGTTCGACTACATGGGTCCTTTGTGCCCGATGTCACTCGCCTCATGCTCGCCCAACTCGGGTGGTCTATCCTACTGTCTGACCAACCTTGATTGTTAACCCTGGTTGTTCACACTTGTATGGAACCTGGAACACCCTACAACCGTTGTAGCTCATCAATAACCTACTTGAAATTTGGTCCACAGCCTCGTGAGCCGGGCATGGTGGAATGGGACACTGTGTCTGAGCTGTCGGCCTATGTTGGGGTACGGCGCCTCCCCGTAGTGACCGCGAGCGATCCCTTTCTCATGGCACTCCTCATGTGCTTGAAGTCGGGGATGAGGAACCCGACGGGATCACGGACCGCGGGGTCTCGGCCTCACGCATTAGGGGGTCTTGGCCTCGCAACCCGTTTAGGGCATTGATATGTGGGGTGTACCAGATTCTCAAATCTGCTGGATGAATGGACCTAACTAATCACACGGCTAACACGATCATTGCATCGTACTAGTTAAGGTGGCAACTCGACAGTCGAGGTCGCACTGAGGGAGTGTTGGCATTGGCGATCGTTAGATGGTGTCGCACGAGGGAGCGTTGTGGTGAGGGCATGCATCATGTCATGCTGCATACATGCGCATTAATAAGATTACTTAGACGTATGTGATTGTCTGCTTTTCATTAAGATCATATTATAATTGATGCCTGTGATAACTTGAAGTTAATAGCACCCACTGAGTTGATCACTCACTCCCACTCCGGGACGGTGTTTTAAAACACCAAACAGACCCATTCATAGATGCAGGTGACTCGGAACTGGAGGAGCCTAGCGAGACGAGCCTGGACGAGGAGGACGAGCTGTCCTACTTCCAGTTGATGGGCGGTTCTCCGCCAGCTTGAGAGGCGGGATTGGATCGCTGAGCAGGGGCTCAGTTTTATTCCTTTTTAGAGTTACTATTCTTTTGCGATTTTGTTGGGTAGCATCTTATGCGACCCATGTATTCCTTTGTACATGTATATATATATATATATATATATATATATATATATATATTTGTATTCGGTCTCTTTTATTTCAGTGGACTTGTGTGGATGTGCTTCATGTTCCAGGAGATTCCAGGCTGCGCATGTAGATTGGATCACATATTAATGAAAATTGGCTATAAGTGACCTCAGGAACTCGAGAGTCGAGTATATGCACGACCCCCGATTTCCAGGGCGTTACAACAGCCGTGACCTCTCAAGCTACCCATAAATAAGAGCCAACAGCTCAGCCAGCTCCCGAAACATCACCACCCGCACCAACACCAACACCCGCTTTGCTACCAGTAGCTCCAATAGACTCACAGGCCAATACAATCACGCAAGAGCTACTACTTCACCTAGTGTCAAGTGTCACACCGAATACACAGGCAACCCAGCCTAATGTACAAAATAGTTCACTCCCTCAAACCCCTTTCGTCTTCTCCCTCATTCCTCTTGCAAATCCCGTGCTCCCTCTCCTAGAAGAGTCAGCACAAGATCAACAGCAACCAGCAAATGAAGCAACCCTCCCACACATCTCTACTCAGTACATCACAACAATCAGGTTACAACACAAGTTCCCCCTAACAGAAATCACAGACTAGAACTAGTGGATGCCCATGAAGGGGGCTAATTTTGAGTCCAACTCACTCCCTAATGGGAGTAACATTCCGAAATTGGCAGATACCCCGGGCGGGAGCCACTTCCGAACATCACACCCTCCTCCGAAAGGGAGCGGTGTCTAATTCCAGCTACCTCCCACCACTGGAAATCCATCTTCTTTCCAACAACCCCCTATTATGGATCCATATGAAGAAGAAGCAGCACAAGCCCTACAGCAAGGGGCAAGACATCCGCAGCAAGGCAAGTCAAAAATCGAAGAATTACAAGAGCAGCTGCAAATGGTGCAAAATCAGCTTCAGAGATAGCAAGAAGTAGACCACCCATCCACCAAATTCAGGGACCTCTGTCCCTTCCCGGACGCCCGGGTCCCTCAAAACTTCGAGGAACCTAAATTTAAAAGATATGACGGTAGTGGGTGCCCCACAACACATCTAAAAGCCTTTTGTGGGGAACTCAATACGATAGCAGGGAACGATGGAGCCTTGATCCGGCTCTTTCAGAAATCTCTCAAGGGTGACGCTTTGGATTGGTACACCTCGCTGGACAGTCATCAAATCAAAACCTGGGAAAGACTTTCTCAGGCATTCATTGACAGATTTTCATATAACTTGAACATAGCTCCAAGAAGGTCTGACATGGCTGCCTTGAGACAAAAAAGTGATGAGTCCCTATCAGCATACGTAGGGCAATGGCGAGCCATGGCAACTCGAATGAGAAACCCCATCAATGACGAAGAACAAATATCCATGATCGTACATTCAGCAAATCCCAACATTTTAGGATATCTAATCTCATATCCCTATATAAACTTCTCTCAGCTCATCCGGGTTGGAGAACAAGTGGAAGCTAGGATCAGAGTCGGAACCATCTCCCTATGGCCACACCAGGCCCCCATAATCAGAAGGGACAAAGTTGAGGGGAAATCCATTGGATATGGGAATGGAAATGGCACTGCCCCCACGCAACGCACCACGGAGGTTAACAATATCATCACCAACACTCAAGGCAACCAGTATGCTCCACAACAGGAGCCACAACAAGATAGGCAGTATCAGCCACAATCAAATAGGTAGTATCAACCACAGTAAGCCCAACAGGGATATCAGGCATAACCGCCTCAACAACAACCGCAATATCCTAGGGGGAATGCGCAAGGCCCATACAAACAGGCAATATTAGGTAGGAAGTTCACCCCTTTAACACAAACATATAGTCAGGTTCTGACAATGTTAATGCAAAAATAACTTCTTACACCGCTTCAGCCTCGACTTCCACCTAATCCCTTACCGCCTGGTTATAACGAAAACCAATATTGCGCATATCACCAGGCTCCTAGCCATCTAACGGACCGTTGTTTTGCTTTGAAAAATGTGGTCCAAGATTTAATCGAAAGCTAGAAGATCGCTATCACCCCGCAGGCTAACAACATGGCTCAAGTCAACATTCTCCAAAATCCCCTGTCATCGCATCAAGCGGGACCTAACACATCTAGCACTTCTACCATCAATCATATTGAAGGAGGGCGACCCGTGTACTCCCGTCCACATCATTCTATAAAAGCAATCATGCCCAATACAGTAAATCAGGCATGAGGATACCAACAGGCACTATCGCCTGGACCACAGGTATTTCTTGAAGTAGCACCAACAACACAACCTCTCATATTCTTCGAAGTAGCAACAACAACGCAACCTCTCGTCCTATAAGCAGCGACCATCAGGTCGCACCCCCGATATCACACTCCCCAAGGGGCAAATCCACCCTCAACCTCGGCAAATCCAAAAAGGTCGAATTCTGAACTCCTCATTCTTCCAATAAGCCTCCCTAATCTAGCCCCGCTAACCTTGCAAGGGGCACCCCCGGTCCAAATGCCAAGTTTCCTAATGCCTCACCAACTGGCACATGCTCGGAGAAATTCTCCCACACATCAAGTGAAGGAAGAAAACCCCATTGACAAATCTCACCAAGATTCGGTCACATTTTAAGAGAAATCATCAAATCCACTGTAAATAGTTCCGGCAATAGCTTCTCAGTCTCAAGAACCAATGATATACCTGGAAGGAAGGATGGTTCCCTCCTATAACATGAAGGTAGTCCCATGGCATTATCCAGAATGCGCCAAAGTAGGCAACAGTGGAAGGTATTTCAGGAGAGATAATCAAAACCCAAAGGAAACCCGAGGAACTTTATCGGGAACCACTCACAAACCCGACGCTGCTTATGACATAGCAGCTCAGCTTAAATCCATTCCCGCACAAATTTCCATCTGGGAACTCTTATGCACATCAAGATCGCATCGAGAAATCTTTACAAAAATCTTAAATAATGCACACATCTCTCCTGACGTACCTCTTGAAATGGTGGCGAGTATGATCGGACAACTCCTCGCACCACGAGCCATCACTTTTTTTAATGAGGAGTTGCCTCCTGAAGGTCGCAAACATGAGCGCTCATTAAATATAGTTGTCCGTTACAAGAATTTTAAGGTCCCACTCATACTCATAGACAACAGATCAAGCCTAAATGTTTGCCCTTTGAGGACTGCCGAACATTTAGGGATAAAACCGTCTTCCTTCCGACCCAGTACTATGAGCGTCCAAGCCTTCAATAACTCCCGGAGGCAAGTCAAGGTAGAAGTTGACATTGAGATAAAAATTAGACCTGACATGACACTTGTCACATTCCAGGTCATCGACATTCCTGCCTCATTTAATCTTTCGTTGGGGGCGGCCATGGCTCCATGCTGTTGGAGCCATCACATCCACCCTCCATTAAAGGGTTAAATTTCCTTCGGAAAATCAAATTATCTCGGTACTAGCAGAGCCAGCAATCATCCTACCAGTGGCGGTCAATATCGTAGAAACTGACATCCCAGTGATTGATGTTTAGCACATAGAGGGTGACATACCGTATCACAGTTTTGAGTTCGAAATTGTGAACTCAATTGCCAATCCACGCCCTCTCACTACTGAATATGTATTCCCCCTGCTGAGCAATTAATCCCAAACTATCGTACCGAGTTCCATGAAAAAGGTATGGTGGTAGAACCAGCACATGCCAACGTGTAGAGACAGGGGCTGGGATATCAACTAACACCAGAGGATCAAACTAAAATGCCCAAAAAGGTCAACTGTTTAGGTGCACACCCATCAAGTTCATCAAGGCTGGGACAGTTTGTGAAGGCACGATGATTTCCCTTGAGGATCACCTCCAATGGCTCAAACTCTCGGAACATTCCAACCAGGAGTCCATCTAACCACCAATAAGGTGGGATAGGATCCTCAGGGCATCAAAAACACATTCGACGCCAGGGGCAGAATCCCCAGACCCGTCACACGAGGCTAGGGGCAAGGAAACAGAGATACCCACAGGAAATCCAGAACAAGGAGTACTCATTACAAAAGGCATGGGCAAGAACGGGGAGGAACCCATCTCCACCCACAGTCAAGGGGACACATCCCTATCACCAACTCAACAACACAAGGGGCAAAAGCAGCCCATCCATTGGATCGATAAAGGGAAGTGGCCTTCCCTTAACTGGACAGACATCAAGGTTCCATCACAAGATGAACCTGGAGAACTGGAAGAGCTCCAACTGCAGGGCGAAGAGATCGAATCGGATTCCGACTCTGAACCCAGCCCAGCAGACATCATGGTCATCAGGACAGGTGACCCTTAGGAATAAACAGAAGAACAACAGGTCGAAAGGGGGGAAAGAACTAAGCTGGTCAGCCATCCCCCTGATGATTGAATCAGCCGGTAGGCCAGCCATGGATGCCGGTCTCAAAAAAATGCCAATGTAAATAGTTGTTGATACCCCGAACCAGGACAGGATCAATCATGGTCCGCAATACCATCCTCTCGGGATCTCATGGCGACACAAAAAAATCAAAAAACCTTCGAAACACAAAAACATCATATATTTCAAAAAGTACAGAAAAATCAAATATTCCTCAAAATCACAAAACACCAGAAAATTTTCAAAATACAAAAACAATAGAAAAATTTTCAAAAATCACCATGCCAAACACTTCACACGCAGTGCTGGAGTTCAAGGTCGACTCGTATGATTTCAATCTAGAGTTAGACTTCGAACTCATAGGTTTAGATGAAGCCCTAGATGAGGGAAATGATGATACAGCCCTCGAACTCAAAGACTCTCTCGAAAAGTTTGAAACAAAGGCCAACATTGTGGCAGATGATTTCAAAATTGTGAACTTGGGATCAGTGGAACTCCCTAAAGAGGTGCGCATCGGAAGATCGTTGTCCCCAGAATACAAGCAGAGGAGATGGAATTTTTGAGACCGAAGTTGTCCAACTTTGTTTTCTCTTACGAGGACATGTCAGGCCTCGATGAGGACTTGGTGGTACACCATCTACCAACGAAGCCAGACATGAAGCCTGTCAAGCAAAAGCTGTGAAGAATGAAGCCAGAATGGGCTCTGAAGATCTGTGATGAAGTCATCAAGCACTACAATGCGGGATTCTTGGTAGTTTCTAACTATCCAGAATGGCTCGCAAACATCATACCAGTTCCAAAGAAGGACGGCAAAGTCAAAATGTGCCTCGCTTTAGGGACCTCAACAAAGCAAGTCCTAAAGACGATTTCCCTCTACCTCATATCGATACACTGGTAGATAATACTGCAGGACACAAGATCTTCTCCTTCATGGATGGTTTCTTAGGCTACAACCAAATCAAGATGGCCATTGAAGATCGAGAGAAGACTTCCTTCATCACACCATGGGGAACTTTCTGCTATCGGGTCATGCCCTTCGAGTTGAAGAATGCAGGGGCTACATATCAGCGAGTCATGACCGCCTTGTTCTACGACATGATAAACAAAGAAATGGACGTCTATGTAGACGATATGATCGTCAAATCTCATACGATCGAAGGACATTTCGAAGACCTCAAGAAGCTCTTCGATGGGCTAGAAAAGTTCAAGCTCCGCCTCAACCCGCAAAAATGTGTCTTTGGTGCAACCGAAAGCAAGTTGTTAGGCTTCATCATCAACGAAGATGGTATCCGGGTAGACAAGACCAAGACCAAGGCAATCATCGAAATGTCGCCACCCAAGACTGAAAAGGAAATTCGGGGCTTCCTCGGATGGATCCAATATATTAGCCGATTCATCACACAGCTCACTCCGATGTGTGAGCCCATATTCAAGCTTCTGCGGAAGAACTCGCTAAAGGAATGGAATGACAACTGTTAGGCGGCCTTCGACAAGATCGTACTTGCTAAACCCCCCAGTGCTCATGCCACCTACTCCAGGTAGGCCACTACTGCTATACATTTTCGTCACAGCAGAAGCAATCGGATGCGTCTTCGGCCAACACGATGACATAAGAAGAAAGGAGCAAGCGATCTATATTATCTAAGCCGACGGTTCACAAGCTATGAAGTCAAGTACTCCAACTTAGAGAAAACGTGTCTCGCCCTGGTCTAGGCAACACAACGTCTACGACAGTACATGATCGCTTATCCAATCCTTCTACTCGCTCGCATGGACCCGTTGAAATACTTGTTCGAGAAACCAGCACTAACAGGTAGGATTGCAAAATGGTAACTACTGCTTTTAGAGTTCGACATTACCTATGTCACTCAGAAGGCAATCAAGGGGTTGGCACTGGCCGACCACCTAGTAACACACTCTCTGCCTGACTACCAACCACTAAAGACCTTCTTCCCCGATGAGGATATCCTCCTAATTGAGGGAGAAGAAGACAGAAAGGCAGGAGAGTGGACACTCTTCTTCGACAGGGCTGCAAATTCAAAAGGAAGTGGAGTAGGCGCCATACTCTACTCTCCCAATGATGTTCCAATTCCCATATCCAGGCAACTGGCATTTCAATGTACCAACAACGTATCCGAATATGAAGCATGTATCACCGGTTTAAGAGAAGTCATAATCCTCAATGTAAAGAGGTTGCGAGTCTTCGGTGATTCACAACTCATCATCAATCAGATAAATGGTGACTGGAAGACCAAGGATGAAAAGTTGATCCCTTACCATGTCTACCTAGAGAATCTAACTGAGGAATTCGAAGAGATCATATTCTCCTACATGCCCCGAGCCAGGAACCAGTTCGTAGACGCTCTGGCTACCCTCGCCTCGATGTTGGAGATCCCAAAAGGAGTTGCTAAATGAGAACTCACTGTTGAACTCTAAACTCTAAGAGGAGCCCGCATTCTGCCTACAGATCAACGAAGCTGAAACTCCCTCGAATGATCAGCCGTGATACACAGACATCAAGGAATATCTCGAACGTCAGAAGTACCTGGAAGGAGAAATACCAGTTGATCGTCGCACCCTCCAGCAGCTAGCAACACAGTTCGTGATCACCGGGGGCATCCTCTACAAGCGATCCTTCAACCAAGTCCTTCTCTGATGTGTGGATGAGACGAAAGCAGCACAGATCATGTCAGAAATTCACAAAGGACTATATGGTCCACACATGAATGGACATATGATGATGAAGAAGATCTTACGACTCGACTACTATTGGCTTACGATGGAGACAGATTGCTGCAAACACATCAGGAAATGCTTCAAATGTCAGGAGCATGCAAACCAAATCTATGCACCTGCTTCCGAACTCTACAACCTGACGACACCATGGCCCTTCTCTATACGGGGGCTGAACATCATCGGAAAAATTAGCCCCAAAGCTTCAAATGGGGCATGAATATATCCTGGTGGCGGTAGATTACTTCACCAAGTGGACAGAGGCAGCATCATACACCACCATCGCAGCACCTCATGTAATTAAGTTTATAAAAAACAACATCATTAGCCACTATGGGGTCCCTCAAGCCATTATCACAAGCAACAGAACTCCGTTCGTCAATAAAAGGATGGGCGACTTCCTCAAAAAGTTCAAGATTCAACATCATCGATCAAGCCCCTACCGTCCTCAAATGAATGGTGGGGTTGAAGCCGCAAACAAGACCATCATCCACATACTGGAGAAGATGGTGAAGACATATCGGGACTGGTCGGAGATGCTCCCTTACGCACTCTAGGCCTATCGGACGTCTTTACGATCTGCTACAAGCACAACTCCATACGAACTCGCATATGGAATGGAAGCAGTGCTGCCAGTCGAAATCGAAATCCCATGACTTCGGATACTGCTAGAAAGCAAAGTCGAGGAAGACGAGTGGCAACAAGAAAAGTACGATCAACTGCATCTGGCAGATGAAAAGCGCATGTGGGCGCTAAGCCACTCCCAATGTTATCAAAGAAGGATTGCTCGGGCCTACAATAAGAGAGTTCGGAAGAGAAGTTTCAAAGTTGGTGACATGGTCATGAAACGCATCCTACCGCTACACTTGTTAGATCCTAAAGGAAAGTTCAAACCCTTGTGGGATGGACTGCTGATCATTCGAGAAGTACTCCCAGGAGGTGCTCTTCGGCTCACCAATTTGAAAGGAGAAGATCTTTCCGAGCCCATCAACACCGACAATATAAAAATCTATCACGAGTAACCACACCTAACCTTGTTAATGATTACAATCACAAAGTTGCACCCATTAAAAATAAAATAAAATATATCTGCCACCTCTCCCATCAAAAATACTCGTCATTTCTCCCAAAAAAAAGAAAGAGAAAACAAAAACAAAAACAAAAAAGGGGGGAAGCAAAAAGGAAAGAAAAATAAAAAAAGGAAAAGAAAGAAATCACAAAAAAGAAGACCCAAAAAAAATAAAAAAAATATAAGTCCATCCCACAACCCCAAATAATTCAACTCAAAAAGCAACTTACGATTGTACTCAAAGATAAAGACAGGAAGGTAACTAGTTGGTTGCCTATGAAGGATGCCTCTTCGTCTCATCTGACACTTCAAAAGAGAGAGAGAGAGAGAGAGAAAGAGAGAGAGAGAGAGAGAGAGATATCTAAGCAAAATGGGCGAGGTGAAAACCCGAAAGGGCGCCTCGAGTAAAAACAGCAGATATGTAGCGGACTTGGTGAAAACTTGAAAAGGCACCAAAGGTAAAAACAACACAGCTGCCAAGGGGCAAGCAAGAGCAAAAACTCGGGACATGGTGAAAATCTGAAAAGACGACATAGGCAAAAATGACGAGAAAGCCGATTGTGGTGAAAACCTGAAAAAGTGCTATAGGCAAAAATGGCTAGAAAAGAAAACAAAAATAAAAGTGCTAAGGCCAAGGCAAGAAGTACAACGAAGATATGCAAGGAAAAGACCAACCTCGGATTGGTGCTATATCAAACTCTGTTCAAATCCAAAGGACACGATTCTGAACACACTCTCAGGGAATAGAGATCCCAAGAACACAATCCAAACTACTTCACGCAACGTGGGCTGAGCCCAATATTCTGATCCCAATCATCCAAAGCATAAATCCAAACCCAAGCAAACACTGACAAATTTGGCACAAACAAAATCTTTCATTTCTTTAAAGTCTTTTTACAAGTACACTGCTTTTCTTTTTCCTTTTTCTCAAAAAACTAAAAAACATTTCATACATACAGGTCAAGCAATTGATCAACACCAAGGATCATAAGTATCCTTCTCACTATAAGGACACCTGGCTAAAGCCCATTTCAAAAGGCCCACTTCACAAAACCCATTTCATAAGGCCCACTTTTTTAAGCCCATTTTCAAAAGCCCATTTTCCAAAGCCCATTTCAAAAGGCCCACTTTCAAAAGCTCATTCCAAAAAGCCTATTTTCAAAGGCCTAAGCCCGCTTTCAAAGGCCCACTTCCCAAAGCCCATTTTCAAAGGTTGAAGCCCATTTTCAAAGATCCAAAGCACATAAGACCCAAGCCCATGCCAAGGCCCATTTCAAGAGCCCATTACAAAAGACCCATTTCAAAAAAGTCCATTCCAAAAGGCCCATTCCAAAGCCCATAAGGCCCACTTTTTTACGCCCATTTTCAAAGGCTTATTTTCCAAGATCCATTTCAAAGGTCCATTTTCCAAGACCATTTCCAAGGCCCATTTTCAAAGACCCATTTTCCAAGATCCATTTCCAAGGCCCGTTTTCAAAGACTATCATCCACACCCACGTGTCCATAACTCAAGTCCATCTTCACATTCAAATAAATGCATCTGGACACATCAAGATCATGATGTGGGGCCCACTTGAAAAATCTCATTCATCCATCATCCATAAAAATGACCGATCATCAAAATCTACACCATCAAAGCACTCAAGTGGACCCCAAATCACCCATATAATGGTCCAGGTCTTCAAAAAAAAAAAAAAGAGAGAGAGAAAGAAAAAAAACTAACAAAAATTCCTAATAAGAGGTGGGGTTCCTTTCTTATCACACCCCACTCTAAAAAAAAAAAAAATCCAGCCAACAATTTGGCCCAAAATAGAAAATCCAACAAGATCCAACGGCTGAGATCTAATCAAGATGGATCAACGGCCCTAATCACGGCCCTCCCAAGATCCAAGAGAAAATCCAACCCATCCATAGCTCCTCAAATAGTGGTCCAGCAAATTCGGCAAGAGCCCATTGATCACGATTACCTGAAAATGAGGAAGGAAGAAAATGCAAAATACAAGCTGAAAATCTACAAAAGAACACCACTAAAGAGCTTCCAAGGACCACAATGGGGTCCCTGGACGTCTAGGGCTGATTTCAAATAGAGGAAGAGGAGCCACCGTCTAGATCGATACACACCACGGACCAGCGGTCCAGCTGATGGGCCGAAGCGTGTTGTTCCCCATGGTAGTTTGAAACAACCGGTCCTTCCTTTCGACCACTGGATAAAGACCAAGAAAAAAATTTATAAAAAAAAAAAAAAAAGAAAAAAATCAATAAAGTAAAGATTCTTTGGATTCCATCATCACGAGAAATTCAAAATCTCGCGATAAATTGAGAATTCAGGGATACACCACTCTAAAATTGCTGAAAAATGTACAAAAAAAAATTTTAAAAATATAATAATAAAAAAAGAAAAAATAATATATATATATATATATATATATATATATATATATATATATTATATCTTCAAAGTAAGATCCCCAAGGAGTCTAGCTCTAAAGAGGACAATTCTTCCAAAAAAAAAAAAAAAAAATTCAAAGAATTCTAAACCATTAGCCCCATTAATTTATTAGCGTAGGCCATCTGACTTTTCTACAAATAAAAACCAGACGATAACGCCCTCTGGCGAGATGGGACGGATCTTTCGAAAATCTAAAAATATTTCAAACCGTTAGCCCCGCCAACTCATCAGTGGAGGCAACGCGACTGTTTACTTGACTTGTGCAAATAAAAACTGAACGACGACGCCTATCCGTGAGATCGAACGGATATTTTTAAAAAAATCTAAAAGTATTTTCAAATAAAATCCCTGAGGAGTCTAGCTCCAAAGAGGATAATTTTCAAACAAAAACTTTCAAAAAATGCACGCGACATGCAGTGCACTAAGGAATCTTCCATATTCTCCAGTTGCAGTCAATGCAAACAGCGAAATAAGATTCGATCTCTCCCGGTTCCTAGAAGGATAATCGAATCCGTACATGATACATGTACGATTGGCCCGATCTCTATATCTAGACAGCCATACGAATGCTAGTAAAAAAATGATTGGATCTATCTCTGAAAAGAATAATTAAACTCAAAGTAACAACTATCAATTGTAACCAAATTATCAGAATCAACAGACTACATGACAAAAGATTACCTGCACATACCTAGTCTAGGATATTTGAAAATTTTGATCGAGTCCAAGTCGGCGTAGTGAGTTCCCCGTAAGGCCACACCAACGCGCAGGGCAGCTAACCACTTTGACAATCAAATTGATTGAATACTCCTAGGGTGATTACGTAGCAAAGGAACGACAGACATAACAGTACAGGAATCCTCGTAAAGCCGCACCAACACGCAGAGGCCCTACTTTCAGACTTGCCCTTCAATGCTATTAACAATCTGATGTGAAAGGGTTGTAACTGGTGACCCGTAAATGTGAAAGGGTTGCCCTACTTTCAGACTTGCCCTTCAATGCTATTAACAAATGCGCAGGGGACAATCACAACGTTTTCCTCAAACCCTCGTGATATGTGCAAGTCATCTTTCTCCAAACAGTCGATTGACAATGATACAATGGTAGACAATAGATTCGAGTCATTATCCTTTCTGACCAGAAGGGTGGGGTGTCCACTCGCTTTGACCTTCGGTAGCCCACAACCTCGGTCAAAGAGGGGCATCTGTAGACACCCCACCCAGGAAAATATCTCGAGAAGGCTAAGGCAATCCAGGAACCGTGATCTACTCAAATCTGAAACCCTGATCCAAACCTTACCAGAAACCCTAATCCAAACCTTACCCGAACCCAAAACCCTAATCCAAACCTTACCCAAATCCAAAACCCTAATCCAAATAGTACCCGAACTCGAAACCCTAATCTAAGTCATTAGAACCTCCCGAATCTAGAACACATTTAGAGCCAAGACAGCCTTGAAAAACACCTGGCCAAGCCAAAAACTCGAAAAAGGGACACCGGACAAACCAGCAAGTCACACGAGGACTGCACGTGCGAGCCCATACTTCAACTACCACCGCTCGCGTCCTGCGTGTGAACCTCTAGGGACAGCTGTCCCAGTGTCCGAAAGTCAACTTTTTCAAAAAATTAGCCCCCTATCCGAGCTTATTTACCATTTTACCAATTTCAATAACCAATGAGAGTGTGCCACGTGGCGTCTCTCTCCCCAACCAACCATAAGTTGCCATATCAGCTTTTACCCCTCCTAAACCCCACAATTACCATAATACCATTGGAGAAGGCTATAAATAGCCCTCTCCTCTTCACATTTCAATCATCCACTTCTCATTTCAAAAGCTAAGTGAGAGAGAGAGGGAGAGAGGGAGGAAGAGAGTGAGAGTGAGGATGAGCTCATAAGTTTCCAAGCTTAGATTTTTTAACTATCCCCTTAGCCTGTTCCCTACCTTCCCAACTATCCCAACCCTCAAGTCCAACCTAGATTGATCATGGCTCAGTCCATGTCTTAGCCTACTCAAGATCAAGCCAAAGATCCATTCATTTTACATACAAGCATTCATTATGACATCTATTCCCTTCTCAACCCCCCTATTTCTCTAGATCTCTAGTGAACGTATGCTCTGTGACTTGTCGTACATCGGATCTTGTCGCATCAGAAATTCCTAGTGATCTAGTCCACTTTTTCTTACCTTTTTGCATAAGTATCATCACATCTACCTTCTAGACACGTTGCTGGACGTATGCTCTCTGGACTACCGAAATCTCGGATCTTTCCACATCAGAAATTCATGTGTGCCTAGTCCTAATCCGACCATATCATTCATTCTTTGAGATTTTTTACCACACTAAGTAGAGATCGTACATTTGTATGGGCAAAGAGGGTGCTTAACACCTTCTCTCTTTGTAACCGAAGTCCCTTACTCAAAATCCCGGATTGCAACCAGGAGTCAATCTAAGGTAGGAAAGTCTTCGGATTTCTCTAACCTTGCATATTCCGCAGGTTCTAGCCAACTACGGGATTATGAGATTAAGCAGCTAGTGGTGACTCCAACATCCATAAATCAGCTTAATCACCCCCATCACAAATCCATAACATACAAATCAGCGTGGGCACCAATTTTCAGTGTCTACACTAATAAAACACATCTTTTGTGTTAACCAGTACCATACTGCTCACCAACTTGTGAATGACTGAGAGGTAAGCCCTTGATTGGTGAGTTCAATAATTAGCTTTGTGTCAATGTGTTCTATAAACACTAGATGATCTTGAATTGTTTCCTTAAGTATCAAAATTTTATGTGTATATACATCAACTTGGATGAACTTTTGTTGTTATTAGAAAAAAAAAATACTTGATCATAATATATCATCGACGTCTTTAGAACTCAATCTATATTCTTAAAGCCTAGAGATGAAGTTTTGTAGCTATATCGCCTAACAAGTGACTTCTTAATAGATGATGAATTATGCTCCCATAGTGGATGAAGGTACAAGCATTTGCTTTGCACACTTTCACAAAACCAAATCATTCGGTGGTCATCATAAAAATGTACCTGATGTAGACTTTCTATTGTCAAGATATCCAGCATAGTATAAATCTATATATCCAATCGCTTCCAACCGATCAGTTTGTCTATATGTGAGCATGAATTCCTTCGTCATTACAAATTTATATAACTTTTTTTTTTTTACCTATCTCCAATGATTTATTCCTAAATTCATCAAATATCTCCCAAGCATTATAACTGCAAATGCTATATCAGGCTAAATGTAGACCTATGCATATATATTGCTTCCCACTATAGATGCATATGAAATATATTGCATTCCTTTCTTTTTGAGATCATTCATTCACATTCCTTTCTTTTCAAGATCATTCATCCGACGTTGTTGTTGGTTAAGTTTGTCACCCTTGAAGACAAGAGCTTCACCTAATGTACAACTCTATATGTTAAATTTACTAAGAATTATGTCAATATATATTTTTGAGATAATTCCAAAAGACCCCTTTATTAATCAAAGTTCTATATAGTAGTTTGCTAGCAGAATGTCATCAATATATAACACTAGAAAGGCCTACCATGATGTTTGTGAAAAATATGCCTCAGCCATCCGTTTTGCCATATCATGTTCCAACATGAATCAAAAATTCGAGACAAATCCAAAACTCAACTGGGTCACACGATACGAAACAATAAGTATTGAACATCCACTTCACTAACACTTGTGAGGCCATGAAAGTTTTCGATCATGCTAATACTTTTATGGTTTTAGTTCACCTCAATAGAAATGACTTTATGAACAGAATAGATGACATATAAACATCTTGGTGGATCCATGGGAGGTTTCATTATTAGGCATTTCCGTACCCACTTTTTCCCATCGCATGGCCCACTTAAGTTTTGGACATGCGTCATCTTTTTGCCATGTCCTATTATGATTTGACAAAATAGATGGATGGGGTGGATTTCTCGCAAACATCAAGGTAGGCCCCACCTAGCTTCCTATGGCATGAACTTCTTCCGAAAGGCTTTCACGGGCAATCCATATCCCATTATTTGAACGGTTTAGTTTAAATTCAAGGGGCATTTGGTTTTCCAATTAAAATGGTAAATATATTGAAATGGGTAATAATTACTTAGTCCAGTAATGGTGTGGTGACATCACTTATATTTTAATATAATGACGAGTTTGCTATGCATTGTTTGTTTCGCCCGCAAAAATAAGTGTAAAAATAATTATTTTATAATGTAAAAATATAATAAAGATTTACTTACAAGTATATTTGACTCTCAATTTACAAGTCATCATTCTTGTTTAAACAAACACCTTGAAATGATAATGATGTCTCATTTACTTGACGCTACCATTGTAATTGGAAAACCATAAAAGCCATTAGTTATGTTTCCCTTTACGCATCCAAGTTCTCTTTTTTAGGTGGTGCAACAGTACTAGACGGGAAATAGAAATAGACATATCCATGGGATGATCCTAGCCATTTGATCAGTGGCCTTCATATCATTATGAGTAAACAGAGAAGTAGTTAACAGTCAACATTACGTTATGAATATGTGCTATTTTCGTCAAATATGCGTGACTTTTGAAACCCGCCCACGAGCTATCAGATGGACGGCTCTGATTGATCCATTGTCCTGCCACCATGCGATGGAGAGATTGCTCTATCGCATGATATCGATCGAGAGAGCGACTAGAATGACTCAGGATGCCAGCAGGTGTCGCTATCTTGGGCCTGCATATTAAGATTGTCAAACGGTCGGGCCGGCCACGTTCTTGATTCTATGTTATGATACTGTCGTAGGAAACTTACGTTGTATGGATCATCCTAACCATCACTATCTGCAGATGAATCTACAACATTAAAAAGAACATGTCAGTGGCCCACATTCAACTTCATTAACCAACGGTTAGGATCGTCACTGATGCGTGATTATAAAATCATGATTTACGATAGCATGGACATTCTAAAAATCATAAACCAAAAAATATTAAGTACCTGAGTTTACTTCCTCCGTCTTTGGTCGGCATGATTTATGGGATGTACGGTTAAAATGAGGAGGCACCCAAGATGCATGTTGGGATTCCAAGTTGATATTGTGGGCCCACATAGCTCAAACATATGTTAATTACAATAAATATGAACATATGTGACAGTTTCTCATTGGGATGAAGGGCTTACGATAGTCATGTTGCATGATAACAACCGTTATTTTGGTAGTTACTAAAGTATTTTAACTATGTTTAATTAAAATAACTACTATGTTTTAAAACAAATTATCAACTATATTTAAAAATATAATTACGGTACCGATAATCCTACACACATGGAGATATAATCCAGAGCTCTAGATTACTCAAGCAATCTGGACTGTCAACTGGCTCTGGCCCGCTCATCAACAATGTTCAGGAAATCAACAAATTAGGATTTATTTACGCACATGTAGACTGCTTTTCTCTTCTTCGCATGTAGCTCACCTCAGCATTACTATTAGGAAGCTATGCAAAAAAGGTTAATGTGGGACCCATCATTAAGATAGTATGAAATAGCTTTGTATATACACCTTATTTTAGACAAGTGACTCAATTCGAGTCAATATGAGTCGTGTTGAGTTGACCTAGTCATTGGGCTCACTCAATTAGTTTTGTTGGTTGATTTGAGACTGACTCTTATCAGTAAGTGACTCGGTGACTAGCTCAAAACCTTGTTGAGTTGACTCAGTCAAGTCTCAAGTTAGCGAGTTCTTGGTATATTTTTTTCCTAGAAATATGGGGTTGAGGCTTTCAAAGTTTTGCAAATGATCAAGACCATACAAGAAACTAGCTGCCTTGATGCTCTACTCACATGCCGACACTCACTATCAACCCACCTAACCTAACATTGACCGCCAGTGCTAGAAATGGTAATGTAGGCTACCTGCATGCGTAAAAGGCGATGATGATGCTCGAACAGTTAAAATGCCCAAAGTACATTTGAAAATACCAATGCCTGATTCAATCAGCACTCGAGGGCCAACACAAAACCATACCTCTGCGTTGTACTGCACGATTCCTACAAAGGACAACTTGCAAACAGCTAATGTCTCATGAATGCATATAAATATCTATGGAGTTGGTTGCAAGGAATAGCTAGCAAGGATCTCCTGATTGTATGTTTTTGTACAATCTCTGCCATGCAATGTCAATCTAAGTGTATATATAAGACTAATCATACATTAAGCACTTGGATACACTTAAATGATAATTTTCTAAGCTTTGCATCATTATCATAGCAAAAAAACATACGTGTCTAACCATTTGCTTATATGGACCTACAATTCATGCTCGAGCCCACCTCACAACCCATGAATTGGGGCTGCAAATCATCAGCACATATATATAACATGGCTACCCCAAACCCAACTTGCGACGGTCTAAAGCTGACCAAGAAGCGGATGGGGCCAGCCAGCAAATGGACAAACCCAACCTGATTGCCTGACATATCTGACTTAGAAAATTGAATTCAAATATAGAAATTTTTACAGAAAAAACGTTTTTAGCCCATTACTAAAAACTTGTAAGCGGGTCAGATACGGATATTACCTCATCGGATCCAGATGTGCAGATAAGTCTACAGCCCTACTTAACAGACATTGATGGACCAGGACTATGCCGACCAAGACCTAGCTTTCGCTTAAGGAAATCAAACCGCCATAAATAAGCCCATGGACCATCATGAGTGATGAAATTCACCGAGTTTCAATTCCTCCTTACAATTAATTCCCTTTGTTGCTTTAAGTGGGGAAGTTGGTCAGTCATCAAATGTAGCACTAGACCGACCGTTTCTTCTGACCTAACACGTGATGATCCAGGACGAACAACCAGAAGGGCCCATCTGTAGATATGGAGAAAATCTCACCATACAAAGGTGACTTTGAAAGATTGGTCGGTCCAGATTTCACAACATTTATGGATGGGATATCTGACCGGTGATATTCTCAGATCATGGCCAATCTACATTGGGACCACATAGATGAATGGCTTGGATATTTAAATGGTATGGCAGAAGGTGCAAGCAATAAAGGCTATCCTCTAAAGCGAATATTCTGTCCGGCCTGACACCATCTTCATGGCGTTTCACGCACAGGAAAAGATTGAGAATCCCAGCACATTTTGAAATTGTATTCTGAAAATTCCAATTGTAGCCATCCTTGATCAACTGAATGCATATCATAGAGGTACAACAATCTCAACCATCCAAATCATGAGCCCCACTCTAAAATCCCCAGGATCAGATCGGTTAAATGATACTAACCTCTTATCAATTGATAGCCGTTTGTCAACTTTGTACTGTCCAATACTTTTAAATTTAAAAAGTACATTCATGCATGGTATCTCATGGTCCTGATGAGACAAAGCTCTCAGAGTCTCATTAATTTCATTGTGACTGCAATTGAGATGGTGGTCCATCACTTTTAAAGCGTACAATAGCATGACCAGCTCTATTGTACCATGGTCTAAGAAACTTGTTTCAGTCCATAAAGAGGTATGTCAGGTTAAATGCTTGAGTACTTGAGGACCATCAATCACAAGTCCAATCGGATCATTCGTCAAGTGGGCCCATCATTTATGGGACATAGCCCAAAAACCACCCGCCAGGGGGACATTCCTACCTCCAAACGAAGGGGTATCTGTTTGAATGTGGATCTCTTGTCAGTAAACCTCAATTGGATGGTGTGGATAAGTCACATGCATCACGTTGGGGCCCACAAGTTTAAATAGGTAATAATATGATTTTTGTGGACTGGTTTTAGCAAAATTCCTTGTGGAATTCAAACAGGTGAAGTTAGTTATAATTACTTAATTATTTATATGTATTTACTTGAAAAATTAAAAATCAAACAGCCCTCTAGAGGTTACCATCGTCCTATCAATTGGTCTAATATTTAGAATATGACCTATCAAAAGTGGGGTTATTGATGAACTGTCCATATGGCATTTCACATAAGAAAGTTGTCCCTTTCTCACCAAGAAACTTGGCCTGGGAGAAAGAAAAATGTGCCTGTTTTGGATTATTGTAAATTCATTTTTTAATCATTAATTAATTTATTTTTAAATTTATTAGAATTTATTTTCATTATTTATCCCTCATGATACGAGGAAGCTCTATGAGTAGTCCAGATAGCTTCATGGATTTGGAGTAGGTATTCCCTAAGGAAGACGGTGGTGATCAACCACATCACATCTCTCCCTGTGTCACCCAGTCTTCAAGTCTAGCTGACCTAGATGGGCTTTTGAGTTATTAAGTTCTCAAAGTTTCTAGTAAGAAAATGCAAAAAAAATAATAATAATAATAATAATAAATGTACGGTTGCAATTTTTCAGTCCAAATAGAACAAGGTTGAATAGACTCAATCCACATTACCATTTCTAACTGTTTCCCAACAGGTGTGTCCCTCTCTGTTGAGAAAATAGGCGGATATATGTCTCAAGCTTGTGTTTGAAGAAGAAACAGCACCGTCGAACTACTTGCACCTGTCCTGTCCGAATTGTTTTAGCGGCTTAAAATGTAACAACAAAGGTACTTACATCCACCTCCGGTTGGTTCACTTGCTTCATTAGAGACAGACGGTATAACTAGCGCAGCTACCTCCGCTATATTTCAACTAACTGTCTTATTCTTATTTCAGCTTTATTAATATAATTTATATGATTCATAAACGGTATACAACCCTCACGTATTGGACAGACAGCAGGCGGCTAGATGTACCTAAGGAACGTTGCTTTAAATACTTTGAATGCATGCATTTATTCAGAAATAGCCTAAAAAGATAGGTAGTTATATAGAAAAATCTCCACATTGTCTTATTCAATCATTTAAAAAAGTGTTACGCTATGTTCGCACTTCCGTTGACTTCTTAGGTTCTCTAGGCTCCACAAGGTTCACTCTTCCATTTCAGCTGGTCTATTCATTCACCTAGTGTTAGGTGCTAGTCAAGACACCCTCTCTAAATATACTGCCACTGGGTGAGCATTCTCTTTCCATGAAATTGGATGAGGTAACAGACCAATCTACTGGTATCAGATTGTCCTGGCAAAGCAATCACCTTCTTATACAAGTCAAAGATGAACCTTGTGACTTAAGCCCTTTACCTTCTTTTTTTCTTTTAAAAGAAAAAAAAAAAAAAAAACACGCACACACACCCCACACACTCACGCTAGTGGAATTTCACCACCTATGGGTACTCGAACCCTTGACCGAGTGTTGAAACTCCTGAGAGTCTGCCACCCGAGCAAGAGTAAGGCCCCTTAAGCCCTTTACTTGAAAGGAATGAAACACACTTGATTGTTGAGCCCATTTGACTAAGTCCAAGGGCTGGTTTGGATAGTAAGTTACTTTATATAAGCTACTTGTACCTTTACTAGCGTATCTTTAGTTTTTACTTATTCAATGATTAAGTATGCTATGTAAATAACATATTTTACCAACCAAACATACTTATCATGAAAAAAAAATAGAAAAGTATATTTAGTTTCCAACATCACGTAAGTCTTTTTACTCTTCAGCGTCCATCACATGGGGCCAACAGTTAATCTGGACCATTCATTATATTGGGCCCAACTTAGCCCTCTCTTCAATGTGAACCATCCATCATGTGGGGCCTAACTTCAATGTGGACAATCTATGTTGCAAAGTGGATTGTCCATTATATGGGGCCTGAATTGGATGTGGGTTCTTCATCATTAGGGGTCATTCTTCAATGTGAACTGTTCTCATGTGGGGCCCACCTTAATATGGGTCATCCATCATGCGGAACCCACCATCAATGTTATTGTCCATCATATGGGGCCCACCTTCAATATCCACAGCCTATCATATGAAGCCCACCTTTGATGTGGGTGGTCCATCATTCAGGCCCGCCTTGGATGTGGGTATTAGGGTCCATGTTACCCACAATATTTGAAGATGGAAGAACCCATTCATGGTAGGCTACAATTTATAATAATAATAATAAAGAAAAGCAAAATCGTGATTGGAAGGGCTTCAGCAGCCAACCTCAGTGCAACCATGATTTAGCACAAGTGGATTTGCTCGCTCCCTACCATTCCACCACCTAAACCTCAATGCAACAATGATTAGGCACCAGGGCATTTTGCTCGCTCCCTGCCATCTGACAGAAATTAGATTTATTGGTAGAGTTGATCCAGCGGTCTACCTCATGAATGGAACTTATATATCCTAAAAATTCCCACAAACATTTTAGACGCATGATCTGGTCCGTGCAATTTTTGCCAATTGAAACAGGACTGCTAGCGTTTTTCTCAACTATTTTCAAGCCTAGTTCTAAAAAATCTGCTCCAGCCACCATGAATTTGCTCATCCCAGTATGAAACGACAGATACGCCAATTATTTTTTTATATTTCATTTCTTTAAAACTCAAAATAACTACTTAGCCTTTGAGTCGAGTTTCAATCCAACTTCATAATATCCAGCGTATCCAGTTACGCATAGGGCCTATTTGGATCATGAATTACCTTAATAATATATTGAAAAAGTGCAATAATTACAAATTCCTCAGCCTGTCCCCTCAGAACATTGCATTTGACTAAAGAATCTTATGTTTGGTTTATCATGGTAAAATCCAAATGGTAACACTTTTCTATTACTTCAATGTCATATCATCATCTCCATATAATGATGTGCATATTTGGATTCGAGATTTCCATTGTAATGCAATGTAAAATTACAATGATTAAAAATTCCTTTATTGCTCCTGAACCATTTGTATTTGACCACCAATTCACGCGTTTGGTTTATCATAGTAAAATCAAAACGATGGCACTTTCACATTACGTTACTGAGGTAATCTGCATACATTGCATACACTAATTCAAATTCACTCGTCCAAATTATGGTTACCAGTTTAGATGTACCATGAAGAAAATAGTGTGCTATTTTAGTTATCTAACTGTCAGATTGATGGACATTTATTTCAACAGTTGAAAATGAAAAAATAACCAAAGGGTATTTTTAACAAACGTCTACTAATTGGAGATAAGATATGTTCAAAAAAATTAGATTTTTTGAATTGTAACATAGCGACAATGGTTCCACAATTTAGTCAGTTTAATTTGAGTGCATGCATGCCACATGTACCATTTCTAAGTGCCTGCATATCAAGCGTCATGCACCATACATCATACGCAGCCAGAGTATCAATAACTCATCTTAAACTAATATCCTTTCAAAAGCCTGGTTGTTCAATCACATATCTATCTAGACCAATCATACCATCTTTTAGGTTTTCAAAGCCCTGGACTCCCAACATGGGAGAAAATAGTATGAGCTGCATTTGGTAATATACCCATTTCCAGCAGAAAGCAGTTGAAAGAGAACCCGTTTCGAAAAGCCCGGGTTCTGTTTCAGAGTTGCCCCAAAACAAGATTCCGCTCTGTTTTAGTCTTTCTCACCCATTTGTTATTATGAGACACCTAAATTTGAGATCTTCAGAATTTATTGACTAGCAGTAAACACGCCATCAATGTAATACAAAATCATTTAAAAATTTACACCCAAGTCTAGAGGATTTTTTTTTTTTTTTTTTTTTTGAAGTCTAGCAAAGATATGTCATGGAATGAACTTCTACAATCACTACATGAATAAAAGAACATAGACCAGTTCAACCAAGCAGCGACATTTTTCTCTAGAAAATTGCAGTATTGCCCACTGATCATGCATGTCATATTTCAAGGTGACATGAAGCACACATCTTTGCGAAATGGTCAAGATTCTGGTCCCAAACCTGAGGAACATCATACAAGTGGGACATGACCATGCATAGCTTCTTGTAGATGTGCTACGGCGCTTTCATAGTTAACAAAACCCATGAACCAGAATTCATGGTTGTCAACAGAGATGATCTGAACGTATTTTTCAGCAGGATTGACTTTGCTAACCGAAGGATTAACTGCTTTTAGTTGATGCAAAGGAATAACCACCTGTGGAACGAAATAAGTAACTATTTCTGGGAGAATAAAAAACCAATATTATATCAAGAAAAGGAAGAAAAGCAGTGCTAGAACAAGTACACTGTGCACACACTCTCCGACACATAAATACAGCCATCCTTTCCATTTGTGATAGATTGAGCCCTTTTTTATATTCAATGCACACTCTCTCCGGCTCAACTTGACTTGTTAAATTAATTTATTGACTGTTGAATCAAGTCTTCAGGTTGAACGAAACGGCTGAATATCAAGTCAAGTCTAGGTTGTTGGATTTTTGAAGTGTGGTTTAGACATGAGCTGATAAAGATGATAGTCGATACCCCTTTTCTCCTTTACTGATTTTCTCGCAAAATTTTGGCAAATAATTCAAATAGTTTGGCCTGGTACAGTTCTGATATGGTCCATATGATATCCATTTTTGCCAGGCCAATACACACCCAAAAACCGATATTCAGAACCTTGATAGGGAGCCACTATGTACACCCACTTTTTTTTTTTCTATTGGCACCCATTTGTTGACTTTTGGTTATTGCATAGTACAGAGTCATACTATTGTGATGCAGGACATGAATTTAAATATGATATGCAAGATTTCAGGCTTAGATAACACTAATTCAGAAACAATCACACAAATTCCACATCCCACATGAAAATCCAAACATTCAATTAAAAGGAAATCTATGCGGATCTAGGCCTACTCACGTTAGGGCTGGATCAATGAAAATTTTGAACCAAATAATACTCAAAGGGAAATAGAAATCACCCACACATGTATAAGAATCAGTCCCTAATCCAAAGAATTCCCCAATCTCAATTCAAGGAACCCTAGGATGAGAAAATGGGCAAATCAATTAAGGATAATGTAATCTAGGGTCAGGATTTATGAAATCATGTATAAAAGAGAGGAAAATAGGAAGAAACATGAACCTGAGACAGTCCCTGCGTGTGGACAGTGAGTCAGGTGCAGGCGCACGTGTGCCTGAGGCTAGCCGCACGTGTGGTGGGGGATGGAATCCAGAAACAGATTCCTAGGCCTTGGTCGGCCAGACTTGAGCTGCAAAACCTCCAAATCTGACGTCGATCCGAGCTCTAGTCTGAGTGTGGTGCTCCGCCGAAGTTTCAGCTCGCCCGCGGGCCGAAATCTGGAAACCTACTGTAATAAAGAAATCTGATGCAACAAAAGAGACGAATTTGAAGTACGGATGGTGGGGGAAGATAAAAAAAAAAAGATGATGGAGGATGGGGGTGAATCGGGATCAATGTGGCTTCGCACCACGGTAGTTAGCCCTTCGAAAAGGAAGGGCTTCGCACCCACTTTTGAATTCTTTCACAACTCACGAAGAGAGAAGAAAAATACAGCAGAAATTTTTTTTAATTAATTTTAATGAATCAAAAGAACTACAAGGAGTGCCTATTTATAAGAAAAATCTTATACCCTAAAACTCGCACCATATGCGCAACCTATTACTTGGCGATGAAGTAAACTAAAATAAAAACCAAACAGAGAAATCTAAAGCGTTCACAATGTTCTAAATAATAACAATAAGCAAAACTTAAAATATGAAATCAATCCGACGAGTGGGTCACGATCATGAGATCCCATGATGGGCTTTTCTTGACTATCGGGCCCACTTTTTTTGAACCAAAACTTATCTTCTAAGTAGAGGTCATCCCTGGACGTCTTCATCGAGCCAGACCAATGGTGGGGTCCTCCTTCTGCGTACGTACGTGCGTAGGGGTAGTGGTGTGCTGGCTTGCGTGTGCACGATGTCCTCATCAACTCTCCCCGGCTGCGAAGATTTCGCCACTGGCGAAATAAAACTCCTGAACCGCTCTAGGATGTCGGGATCAAATCTCTGAAGCTCCTCCTCAGTGAGTCACGCGCTGTCTAACGCTGAGCGTAACTTCCATTTAACTAGGTATTTTTGAAACCCACCATCCGACGTGGAAATTATCTCATGGTCCAGGATATCCTCTATTTCCTCTCTGGGTGTGTGAAGGCTAGGTATAGGAGGCAAAGGCTGGGATGAAAGGTCGGGAAGAGACCATTGATCAAAGGGTAAGGCTGGGGCATCAGGATGAGTGGGCGAAGGGCCGGGCAAAGTATTAGTGGGTCCCTAAAAAGCAACTAGATCCTCCACATTAAATGTAGAACTAATTTTCATGGAAGGTGGAAGATCTACCTCATACGGATTAAGACCATTTCGCTTTATAATTTTGAAGGGTCCAGTGCTACGCGCGTGTAACTTACGAACGGCCCCTGGAAAGTACCGCTCAGGCCTGATGCGGACCATCACAGAATCTCTAATATTGAACTCTTTGAAACGTCTATCTAGGTCTGCAGAAAATCTGTAATGTTCATTACTAGTAGTGATCTTTCGCCTAATTTCTTGATGCAATGAATGTAAGTGATGCGCAAAAGACTCTGCAGACTCTGATGGCCTATGGGACAATGACATGGGGATAAGATCAATAGGCTTCCTAGGCTTATAACCAGTAACGACTTCAAAAGGACTTAGACATGTGGACCTATTGACAGAACTATTGTATGCAAACTCAGCTATGGGTAGTACGGCGTCCCATGTCCTGGTATGCTCCCCCACTAAACATTGAAGTAAACTCTCTAGGCTCCTATTAACCACCTCAGTTTGGCCATCGGTCTGAGAGTGGTAAGCAGAAGAAAATTAGAGCCTAATATTCATCACGTGTCATAGTGTCTTCTAAAAGTAACTCATGAATCTCACGTCACGGTCAGACACTATGGTTTTTAGTAACCCATGCAGTTTGACGACTTCACTAAAGAACAGCTTGGCAACATGAGAGGCGTCGGAGGTCTTAGAACAAGGAATGAAGTGGGCCATTTAAGAGAAACAGTCCACGACAACATATATGGAGTCATGCTTTCGAATAGTCTTGAGAAGTCCAAGCACGAAGTCCATACTGATGTCCTGCCAAGGGATGAATGGGCTGGCAAAAGTGTATATAATCCTGTATTCTGTTTCCTCTGCTTCGCTAGTTGACAAGTACGGCATTGCCCTATAATTTTGGCCACGTCCCGCTTGAAGCTTCGCCAATGAAATCTATCCTCCACTAGGGCAATGGTCTTATCACGACCGAAATGACTCACGACCCCCCTGAATGTAACTCCCAGACATGAAAATCATGAAGGGAGGTGCGTGGTCTGCACAAGCAATCACTCCTAAATAAATATCCGTCCAAAATCAAATACTCACTGTTAGCTCCTGACGGATTCTCTAATAAAGACATATACACAACCCCAAAATCTGGACACTCAGAATACTCTTCTTTGGTGCGCTCAAGGCCCGTAACTTCAACGCTCATGGAGTTGAGTAATACGACTTGACGACTCAACGCATCGGCAGGCTTATTCTCTACACTGGCTTTGTGCTTAAGCACAAAAGTATACTCTTGAAAGAATTGAACCCATTTAGCATGCCTGGGGCTTAATTTCTTCTGAGAGTTCAAGTATCTTAAAGCCTCGTGATCTGAGAACAAGATGAATTCTTGCGGTAACAGGTAATGTCGCCAATGGCGTAGTGATTGCACTACTGCATAGAATTCCTTGTCATAGGTGGAATATCTTTGCTTCGCCTCATTCAGTTTCTCACTAAAAAAGGCGACAGGGTGCCCTTCCTGGCTAAGTACTCCTCCTATGCCGACTCCTGATGCGTCACATGCGACTTCAAAAGCTTTTGAAAAATCTGGAAGTCGCGTGACTGAAGATTCGGTCATCTTGACCTTTATCTCCTTGAAAGCCTTCGAGGTGGCCTTTGTCCATTGAAACTTTTCTTTTTTTATACAATCCGTTATGGGAGCCACAATGGAACTGAAGCCTCGAATGAACCGCATATAAAAAGTAGCTAAGCCATAAAAGCTGCGCACCTAATGAATATTGCGGGGTTCAGGCCAATTAACGATGGCCTTGACCTTCTCGGGATCCGCCGATACGCCCTCAGCTGACACAATAAAACCTAAGAAGATCATACTACTAGACAAGAACGTGCACTTCTTTAGTTTGGCGTATAACTTCTCGGCCCTAAGGATCCCGCAAACCTGCCTCAAATGGTTGAGGTGTTGCTCTTTAGTCATGTTATAAATCAAGATATCATCAAAATATATGATCAGAAACTTCCCCATGAAGGGTCTCAACACTTGGGTCATCACACGCATGAAAGTGTTTGGGGCATTAGTTAACCCAAAAGGCATAACTAGCTACTCATATAGCCCATCTTTCGTCTTGAAGGCCGTTTTCCACTCATCACCAGGGCGTATACAGATTTGGTAATACCCACTTTTGAGGTCGATTTTTGAGAAGATAGTAGCATTGGCCATCATATCTAGCATATCATCAAGACGCGGTATGAGAAACCGATACTGGATTGTGATTTGTTGATGGCCCTACTATCAATACACATCCTCCATTTGCCATCCTTCTTAGGTGTAAGAAGGGCAGGCACAGCACACGGACTCAAGCTCTCTCAAATGAAACCCTTCTCTAGGAGTTTATCAATCTGCCACTTCAACTCAGCGTGCTCCTTCAGGTTCATTCTGTAATGCGGGAGGTTTGGTAGAGTTGCCCCAGGGATTAAATCAATGGCATACTGTATATCCCTCATAGGGGGAAGCTCATTCGGTAAATCATCAGGAAAGACATCACAAAACTCATGTACTACCTGAATGGCCTCAGTGGGTAACTCTACGCTAGTATCTGGTATACTCTCCCTAGCCACAAGGGCATATATCATTGAGTCTGCATCCGTCTCTTGCTCAACGTCTTTGGCATTCAAAATATAGAGCGGTTTGGACTTGGACTTTGACTCCTTCACTCCTTTTGGGCCGCTCACACCACCGTGTGGTGAACACTTTTCCAGTTGTATTCTTGGGTGGCAGAGGATTTAGCTTGACCTTCCTGCCCTCAAACCAGAATATACACACATTTGAACGACCAAATATGGTAACATCCCTGTCATAGAGCCACGGCCTACCTAGAATGATATGGCCCACATCCATAGGAACAACATCACACCAGATTGTGTCTTTATAAGATCCGAACTGAATAGGGACAAGACAGCGGTGCGAGACTGGAATGGATATTTCATCAACCCAGGAGACTCTATAGGGCTGAGGATAGGCTTCCAGCTTCAAACCCAAACGACTCATAGTGCTAGTCGATGCCACGTTGGCACAACTACCACTATCCACGATCACCTTACAACTCTTTTCCCCACATTTTGCATAAGTGTAGAAGATCGTGTTGCGGCGCCAGTCATTAGTGTTCTTGGCTTGAGCCAGGGCACAACGCACAATTGCGAGGTTCACAGACTCTTATGCTCTCTCTTCCTCATCACTAGGGGTTCCGACTGGCTCATATTCCTCCTCCTCACTATCACTCTCTGGGGGCACTACTTCTACTTGCCCATCAATAAGGAGTACTTTGGTGCCTTCTCTCGTGCTGCACTGGTGAGCAAAATGACCAAGCCCCTGACACCTAAAACACCTAGTAGCCCCACTTCCACGTGAACTAGACCCGACAATCTCTTTACCCTTATCATCCTTAGGTCTTGGCTGAACATTAGGGGAACGTTTGTTTTGGAATCCCGTGTTAGGTCTAGCCCCAGAGGGGTTAGCCTTAGCACCGGATTCGCAAAAGTCAAACCGCCTTCCTACAGATGCTTTAAGGTATTGCTCGACATCTAACACTACTTGGTACAACTGTTCGATATTGTCTATGTCTTAGCAATTCTCTCATAATGTCAGGACGGAGGCCCGTTTTAAAACGAGCAAGGGTGAATACAGGGTCATCATCAACCTTACAGCGGGTCAAGTACTCTTCAAATTTCTCAATATAGTCAGCAACACTCATGGAACCCTGTCGAAGAAACTGTCACTCCTCAATCAACCGCAGGCGATAAGAGAAAGGGAGGCACTTCTCTTTCAGCGTTTTTTTCATTTCTCCCCAATGGACTATTGGGAGTTCCCTCGCTCTTTCTTTTTTTTCGCTTAACCGTCGCCCAAAACCTCTTTGCTTGACCCACAAACTTCATCTTGGCGAATTGGACTCGTCGAGCATCCGACATATCATACCACTCAAAATAGTGGTCCATATCCACCAACCAATTTAAAAAAAACTTTAAGGTCTAAGTGGCCATCAAAAGTAGGGGCATCTACTCTAACCCCCTTGAGGAGTTGCGCATCTGGGTTATATTGGTCATGATATCCCTCATGGGGTGGGTGCACAGGTGCACACCCATGACCAACTCCTTGGCCTCCTCCATTCCTTGG
The DNA here is from genome assembly GCF_029962835.1 of Magnolia sinica. Lineage (NCBI taxonomy): Eukaryota > Viridiplantae > Streptophyta > Magnoliopsida > Magnoliales > Magnoliaceae > Magnolia > Magnolia sinica. The sequence goes on along the minus strand of NC_080574.1, from coordinate 11,622,694 downwards.
TCTAATCTCCTGACCACCTGCTTGAGAATGGGTATCTTCCCCAATGGTGGGGTTTGCCCTGAGGGAAGCCTCTATTTGAGTAACGCGATCATCAAATTGGTTAAGGCGTTGATCTATGCGTTGTTCCAAGCGCTTAGACATAGACTCAACCTACTGGGTTAAGTTGGCCATTGATTCTTGTAGTTGCTCCATGTTTAGAGTAGAGTGCAATCCAAAACCGCGACCTGCACGTGTGGGCATACACAGGCTAACTCAACCTAAGGACCTGCTATGGCAACTATATGTATCTTTAAAAAAATTAATTAAATGACCCTACGAGACTCTATATGGAGGAGACTACACACTTTTACTAAAATTCAGCTATATATGATGGACTGAATGCATGAAGGACTCAAACAAACTAAACCCTAAATATGTGATGAATTCCCCTACAAGAACCCTAGGCTTTGATACCAAATTTGATGCAGGACGTGAATTTAAATATGATATGCAAGATTTCAGGCTTAGATCACACCAATTCAGAAACAATAACACAAATTCCATATCCCACATGAAAATCTAAACATTCAATTAAAGGGGAATCTATGCGGATCTAAGCCTACTCACGTTAGGGCTGGATCAATGAAAATTATGAACCAATCAATACTCAAAGGAAAATAGAAATCACCCACACATGTATAAGAATCAGTCCCTAATCCAAGGGATTCCTCAATCTCAATTCAAGGAACCCTACGATGAGAAAAGGGGCAAATCAATTAGGGATAATGTAATCTAAGGTCAGAATTTATAAAATCATGTATAAAAGAGAGGAAAATAGGAAGAAACCTGAACCTGAGACAGTCCCTGCGTGTGGACAGCGAGCCAGGTGCGGGCGCACGTGCACCTGAGGCTAGCCGCACGTGTGGTGGGGGACGGAATCCAGAAACGAATTCCTAGGCTTTGGTTGGCCGGGCTTGGGCTGCAAAACCCTCAAATCTGACGTCGATCCGAACTCTGGTCTGAGTGTAATGCTCCGCCGAAGTTTCAGCTCGCCCGCGGGCCGAAATCTGGAAACCTACTATAATGAAGAAATTTGATGCAACAAAAGGGACGAATTTGAAGTACGGATGGTGGGGAAAGATGAAAAAAAAAAAAGATGATGGAGGATATGGGTGAATCAAAATCGATGTGGCTTCGCACCACGGTAGTTAGCCCTTCGAAAAGTGAGGGCTTCGCACCCACTTTTGAATTCTTCTACAACTCATGAAAAGAGCAGAAAAATAAAGCAGTAATTTTTTTATTGACTTCAATGAATCAAAAAAACTACAAAGGGTGCCTATTTATAAGGAAAATCCTATACCCCAAAACTCGCACTATGTGCACAACCAATTACTTGGCAATAAAGTAGACTAAAATAAAAATCAAACAGAGAAATCTAAAGCGTTCACAATGTTCTAAATAATAACAATAAGCAAAACCTACAATATGAAATCAATCCGACGAGTGGGCCACGATCATGAGATCCCATGATGGGCTTTTTTGACTATCGGGCCCACTTTTTTTGAACCAAAACTTGTCTTCTAACTAGGAAGCCCTCCCTGGACATCGTCATCGAGCCAGATTGATGGTGGGGTCCTTCTGCGTATATACGTGCGTAGGGGTGGTGGTGTGCGGGCGTGCATGTGCACGATATCCTCATCATATTGTATAACCAAAAGCCAAAAATAAAGGATGTTAGAAAGTCTACATAGGCATTCCCTAAAGAGGACATAAGATGTTATCCATGCCACATAATTTGTGTTTTATACAATCTCCACCATTGTGATGAGAATAATTCATCTGGTGGGCCTCACCGTGGATGGACTATCATGCATAAATTGCATCAATTAGACAATTCTAACCATCTGATTAGTGGCAGGCAAAAGGATGTTCAGAAAAAAAAAAAAAAAAAAGATGACTTCTTTTTTCTTCTCTTTTTGGTTCTATTATCAATTTGCAAACAATGGTGGCCCACCCGATTGTCTGACCCATGCCATTTTTTCCTGCCCCACAAATGGTATTCCAATAACCATGGGTAGGGGGTTTCTTTTTCCCATGTCACATACATGGTGTTCCCATTTCTGGTGAGGATTGAGGTGAATCATAAATTGTGATGGAGATGCTGAACAAAATAGAGCCTTGTATATGAATAGCCATGCTGCTTGATTCTCAGGGTGATGAAACCTAGGAAAATATTTATCCTATTGGATAGCCCATAGCAAATCATCACATCCCTTAGCTTATCGTGATTCAGATGAGCTAAGCATCTACGATGTATGTTTCAGAGCGTATTAAAAGCAAAAAAGAACAGCCATTCCATTCTGTAACCTCTCTCAGTCAGTACTCCAGTAGCTACCCAAAGTGAAACAACCACCACAATGAGAACGAAACTGCAGAGTCCTCAATAAGCTGAACTGCAAGTAAAGAGACTCCTCAAAAACTTCTTGATAGGAAAGAAGTTGTATGGAAAGGATAAAAGCCAGTTAAATAGAAAAAGATCAGGCCTAATCTTGACACAATGAGGTTCCATTGTTTTGGCAATAACATATGAAGAAAGGTTTGCAACATGAATTTGAAGTTAAATTTCATAATTTCTGGCTGGTGAATTGACTGGAAAAAAAAAAGAACATAGAGTTACCCTGCATATCCATTAAAATCCCTATATATAAGAAGAAGGATTGGACACGATGGTTCATTAACCTGATGTCTCAGATATGGGCGAATGGAGCTAAGTAGATGAGGCTTGCAAGGTGGATGGCACAGCTGATAAGGTACTTCAACTAAATGTGCAAACATCCAGTGTACAGGAACATTCATGTCTCAACTTTAGAAAAGAATGACATGCAAGGACAAACATTGGCTACTTCATCATCCATGACCTGACAGTATGGTGCCAAATACAACCACAGCATGTTTCTTACAGAGTTTCACTTCCAAAGAGAGGGCTCGACCACAACAAAGGAGAGAACATGTACCCTTTATCCTTTTTCCAATGTGCCATAACAACCCTCAATATTGCATAGAAATTTTAATAATAATAAAAAAAAACCAACAGTTACGTGAACATAGAAAATAAAATTGATATGATCAGCATGAAACACTCCAAAACTTTTTAAGTATGTTGTCTCCTACTTCATTTAGAAGCTGGCAATTTTCAATTGTCAAGAAAAACAAATAGGAAATGCAGCTTTTCAATGAGGCATGTTCAGAACCAAAATTTGAGGTACTATTCATATCTAAGTATGACAGTTGAAGCTACAACACAATGACTCAAAAACCTTAAGACAAGAAGCATCATAAAAAACAAATGACTAACCAATAATATGTGAAGAACACCATTGCTGAAATGTTGCATATTTATCCCTTTCTCAAGAAGATCATGTATAAACCCCTCTACTCATTACTAAAGAAGTCATCTAGTGGATGAGTTTCAAATGTTTATGCATCGAGGAAGTGCCTGGGGCAGCTCATAAAAGTGAGATGATATCATGTGAAAACAATTTTAAAGTAAATAAGAGAACTTTTTACTCATTTTGAATCTGAAACCAAAATGTCAATAAATAATTCAAATATGTAGGTGCCTATGCTAGCATGTTATTCATGAATATGGATTTTCAAAATTATTCCAATAGTTGAAATATTCTTAGCATCTATATGGGTGTGCTAGAACCATACCAGAGGATGAAAAGTCCTGCATTCTACTATTGTTTAATTAACTTTGGATGTCTATGCATACCAGAATGCCAAGTAAATATGAAACCAAAATACCTTATAATAGCTCCATTCTGTTTGGTCCCCAACTTTGTATGAAAGAGGATTGTCGCTACAAAATGCAAGCTTTGCAGTTGAAAGATATAGAATTCCCATAACAGGACCCGCAGACGTTGACAAATAGCAAGCATATGACTTCCGAAGTTGCTCCTCAGGAACTGTGTCAAAAGTTTGTCGAAAGATCTTCTCATAGCCACCTTCAGCTAACACTTTTGTTCCCTGAGCAATCCTCCCCATGGCAGCATCAGTAACACTAGGGCCTGTTTTCACTGGTTCAATAAAAGGTCGTCAATCAAAGTCACCATTCAAAAAGATGTATGTAAACGTCAGCCTTACATTAATGAACGTGAACAAAAACGCAATAATATTGCATTGCACAATGAAAATGGGGTAGACTGAGATGAAATGAGAGAAACTTAATCAACAATCCAAACAAACAATGTACAAAGTTGAAGAAACTGCACCAACAAAAGAATGTTGACCTTTCACATAATCAGCATTTTGAAGCTTGCCTGGCTGAAAAGCCAACAAGCAAAGGTCTAATCGCCCCGAGTTGACAATCCAAATCGACTATTCCGAATCCAGGGACTTCGCCAATTTTGGCTCTTGTTGTAGATTAAGAGGTTTGTATATAGGTAGTAGAGTTGTGTGAGTGTGTTGGGGCAGGGGGTTACACTTGGAAGTTGTGAGCGGCATGTGACAGATTGGACATGGGCCGCTTAACTTAGGAAGTTGGGGTAGCATGGGATGGACCAGACAACCCAAAGCAACTATTCCAGGAACAGCCAAAGGCTCTTGGTTCTTGTTGTAGATTAAGAGAATTGTGCATAGTATATAGAGAGGTGTAGCAATAGTGTAGAATAATCTAAGATGTTTCTAGAGTATTCCTAGCTATTGGATGGTCACCACATGACACCACCCTAACCATTCATGTAAAGAACCTAGAAGGTTTCTAGCCCTATATAATGAGGGGTCCTCATATGTAACTCACCTCAAAAAGTCGCAAGCTTTGGAGATCTTGAGTAATAGAATCCTTCTACACTTCGATTCTCGCTGGTGCACTCGTCTTCTAAGCAGCTTTAGCTATGATTGGGTGGTAGACTGACTCATTCAGAGAGGTAGTGTGTAAGAGTGCTGCACACTATGCTTGGGGAGGCATTCGAGCCATAACAAGTGGTACTAGAGCATGGTTACGAAGGGATTGGACACTTGTGGTTTCATCATCATCATCAACTAAGCCTTATCAGACAAATTGGGGTCAGCTACATGAATCCTTTTCTGCCATTCCACTCCATCAATTCATATTGTTCAGATTCATGCTGGAACTTATGGCATAAGTTTTACGCCGGCTGCCAACCTAACGCAACTGTCCTCCTCCATCCATGCTTGGGACTGGCAATGAGCACAAAACTCCCACAGATGCAATGTAATAGACTATGACATAGGCTGATTACAATCAAATGCCATCTAATAGTAGGTTGATTACAATCATTTGGGGACAAGGGGTTTGGTCTGAGCAAGTTGAGGAAGGGAAATTCACATGACTTAGTGGCAACTATGGAAGCGCGACTCACATGGATGGAGATTAACATGGTTGAAGGGCAAGACTGGTTCAAGTTAATGGAAAAAATATAGAGGGCCTCAAGAGTGTGCTTGAAGACCGAGGGGGAGAAGTTAGGTGCCCAAAAAAATTTGGCCGATACTCAACGTCAAGATATGGAAGCTTTCCAAGCGAAGGTGAGACCATCAGACCCCTAAGACCTTCAACAGAATGAGGGACACTAGAGAGATGAATAATTTCCAGCATGGAGAGCAATATTTCGAGGCCATCTCGCTGGAGGACTGGAAGGATAAGGTGCAGATTACGGTGATGTACCTCGCTGACTGGACACTCTATGGTGGTGGAACCAAGATACATGCACCATCGATACTTGGGAGGACTTCAAGAGGGAGATTAAGAAGCAATTGTCCAAAGAATTTTGAGCATCTAGCGGAATGGAACTTGAAGTGGTTGAAGCATATGGGATTCATTCATAAATATTTTAAGGAATTATTAACATTCATACTATAGATTCTTGACCTGCTTGAGAAGGAGCTCTTCGACTTCAAGGATGACCTAAAACACTAGGCCCAGCAAGAACTGTAATGATGCGGCATGTAGGGCCTCAGCATCCATGGCAACAGAAAAATCATTTATTGGAGTTCATGAGAGATGACTCATCTATTCCAATATCTCATAGGAATATTCGCGGCAAAGGTGGGGGTGAACAGTACTATATCAACCTCAAGGTGGGATATAACATGCCATTAAGTGGAAGGGATGGTAAGGACAGGACATGTACAAACCACGAGAGATCAAATGCTTCATTTATGATGGGCCTCATCTAGCTAGGGAGAGTGAGAAGATACAAGCCCGATGGCTCCTGTAACAAAGTTAAGTGAAAGGGAACATGCAAGTAATGAGGAGTTTGAGATTGGATTGATGTAACTCCATGCCATGGTGGGTGAACATAGGAGCCAAGAAAAGAGCTGAAGTTGCTTAATTGCGATGGTGACCATCAGGTAAGAAAGTGCCCATACAAGAAGCCCTTGATCCAAGTGAGGAAGACCAGGTAATAAGTTGAGGTAATCGAGCTGGTACTAAACACGTTGAAGGCTCAAACTGCAAAGAAGGCCAAGACACTTGAATGGGAAATAATACCCACTCTAGCCATGGTAGACATGGGGAGGACTTAAATGAATAGGTCTGAAGTCGGTGAAGGACTCAGGTAGAATCAAGGCAGTGAACTTTGATGCCAAGCCCATACAAAGTGTGGCCAAAGATGTTGAGGCATGCATGGGTGGATGGGTCGGCAAGATGAGTCTCTCCATCATTACGATAGACAACTTTAAGGTCATATTGGCATGAATTTCCTGAGCAAGGCAAAGGAAATTCCAATTCCCTATGAGGGATATCCTTGCATAGTCACTATAGCGAGAAAGGGAAAGGCCAAGGTTGGGACTTCTTAGCCTTGGAGCTAATCAGGGGTGACATGAGAAAAAGATGGCAGCTATGAGTAAGGAGAGCAAGCCCGGCATGACAGGAAGGGTGGGCACATGACTCCACAACAAAGGCCAACATGGGATTGGCTCATGAAGAAAGTAATTCAATATGCTATCACAATTCAAGGATCCAAGATGGAGGATCATCAACGAGGGTGTCAACACAATAGGTGGGGGAGATTGTCACCGACCTTATAATCCAAAGTGGCTATTCCAAGGACTTGGCTAATTTTGGCTCTTCGAGTAGGCAAAGAGGACTATGCGTAGTGTGTAGGGTTGTGTAGAGAATTCTAGAGAATGGTAGAAGTGTATATACTAGCATAGAGATATCTAAAAGTTTATCCAATTTTCTGGTGGGTTCATATAGCAACAGTGGTGTAGAATTATCTAAAAATTTTCTAGGTTATTCCTAGCCGTTGGATTGTCGCCATTGAGCACCATCCAAAACTATTCAAGTAGATAGAAGGTTCCTACCTTATATAAGGAGAGTCCTCGTTTGTAACTCACCCGAAAAAAAATTGCGAGTCATAGATCTCTCAAGTAATAGAAACCTTCTTCACTTCCATTCCCATGTGCTCTTGCTTGTCTTGTAAGTAGCATGGATACACTTGAGTGGTAGGCTAAGGTGTTCACAAAGGGGATGTGCAAGAGTGCCACATGGTCTATGCTCGGAAAAGCATTCAAGCCATGACAAGCATAGCCTACATGGACATTGTTTGTCCAAATTATGGGTGTTTTTTTTTTTTTTTTTTTTTTTTTTTTTTAAAGGTAATGATTTTATAAAAATAAAAGCAAAAGGCCAAAAAAAAAAAAAAAATCTAAGGAAAATTACAAGGCAAACCAAGATAAAGACGAGAGGCAACACTCAACAAGAGCCTTTATATTCTAGGCCCAGCCCATTACATCCAACTTTGCCTTCTAAATACCTTTGATGCCATCCTGCTACGATTACAAAAGTGTTGATTATTCCTTTCTCCCCGTAAAGCCCAAATACCTGCCAGCATGGATAGCTTCCAACTCATCCTCCCTTTCTTCTACATGCCAAGACAAAAAGAGGCTCTCAATGGATCCTGGCATCACCCACGACACTTTGAAGATCACCAAGAACCTCTCTCACATCTCTCCAATACAGAAGCAATGGATAAAGTGACCAACCAATTCTGCATTCTATATGCGCACCACACAGAAATTAGGAATTACCATCTTCCTCTTCTTAAGATTAACAACTATGAGCACCTTATTCCTTCCCACTAGCCATGCAAGGGCCGCTACCTTAGGAGGGCACCATGGTGCCAAACAAAGGCATTGTGACCTTTGTGTTCTCAGGACGATGGCCCGAGAATCAACCTATAGAAAGAGCTAACCGAGAACCAACTAGACTTTCTTTATTCCACACCATCACGTCCTTATTTCCTAAAGAAGGATATAAACTATGAAGCTTTTCCAAAAGCCGAATGAGACCGCACCAGCCTATTACTTAAAACTGAAAAAGAAACAAACAATTTGCTTTCAGAGATAACCTCCCTCCATAAGCTCACACACACACACGCAATCACCTCCCTCCATAAGCTACCTTAAGAGGGTACCATAGTGCCAAACAAAGGCATTGTAACCTACACACACACACACACACACACACCCCTCTCAGGATGATGGCCCGAGAATCACCATGTAGAAAGAGCTAGTCGAGAACCAACTAGACATTCTTTATTCCACACCATCACGTCCCTATCTCCTAAAGAAGGATAGAAACTATGAAGCTACTCCAAAATCCGAATGAGATCGTCCACTTCTCCCTCCAACAAATTCCTCCGACATGGAAAAGATCGTGCCAGTCTATTACTTAAAACTGAAATGCAACAAACAATTTGCTTTCAGAGATAACCTTGCTAACCTCAGGAAAAAAAAAAAACCTTGCTAACCTCAGAAAAATCCTCTCATAATGCTCTCACATGCTTAGACGTCCTCCCAGAAGCGAATCTACTTTCCATCTTCTAATGAGAATCCAATAAAACACCATGCTATCACCTCCCTCCATAAGCTACCTTTTTTTTTTTTTTTGAAAGATAACGATTTATATTAAAAAGGGAGAATTACAGAGATGGCTAAGCCATTGACATAGCGGGGATGCTACACTCCTAAAAACTGCAGATTACAGCCCATTAAATTTTCTGCATTAGAAGCCCACTCAACTAACAGTCTCCTCTCTCCAAGCACTATGGAATCCGACGGATTTGAAACATCTTCCATTTCTTTCTTCCCGCACTGTCCACCAGATAGCAAGAAGGGACATTCTCCATAAATCTGTCCTCTAAATACCCGGTCTTGGACCATGCCACGCCTTAAGGAATTTTCCAGTCTCGTTTGGGGAGGCCCAAACGATATCAAAACGGGATAGAAAATCTGACCAGATCCGAGTGATGAAGGGACAGTGGATGAAGAGGTGGTCCACCGATTCTTCACTCGCTATGCAGCATAGACAAACATTAGTGATAATCATGCCCCTTTTTTCTCAAGTTATCCACTGTTAGGACTTTCTTTTTACCAACCAACCAGCTGAAGGCCACAATCTTGGGTGGAGCTTTGTATTTCCAAACGTGATTAGTATGGGTCTCTACTCCTCTTGAGGGATCCTCGTCCATACTCCTGTAAAAAGATTTGACTGAGAATTCTCTAGATTTGTCAGTTTTCCAAACAATTTTGTCCACACTTGACTGTTCCAACTTGACGTCCTTCCTTAATACCAAATCTCCATAACCATTTGCCTAACAACATTGAATTCATAACCTCCAGCTTCCTTACACCTACACCCCCTCCCCATAAGGCTTATACACCTCTTCCCACATCAAGAGATAGAACTTTTGTTTCTCTTCTGCACCTTACCACAAAAAATCACATCTTGGACTCTCCATTTTGTTTAAGACAACCTTTAGACACTTAAAAAGCGACATAAAATAAAGTAGCAAATTCGAAAATGCTATTTTAATTTACATTAGTCTTCTTCTTAATGAAAGGGGCCAATTTTTTCACCTTGATAATTTCCTTTCTACTCTTTCAATAACCATGTCCAACAGAAGCTTTGCAAGCCTTAGGAATGAAGAGATACGAATAATGAAATGACTTAACACAACAGTCAAATACTTGCACAAGCCTCTCCCTCTCCTCAAAGGTACCAACACCCAACATCTCGCTTTTAAGCATATTCACCTTCAAACCTGACACTAGTTCAAACATCTAACAATCTTTCTCAAATTATACATCTCATCTTCTTCCGCATAAAATTTAAATAAATAAATAAATAAAGGATAGTATCATCGGAGAACTAGAGGTGAGAGATTTGAAGCTCTACTTTATCCACCTTAAACCCGCTATGAGAGCCACGAATAACCATTTTTCCAACATTTTACTTCAAGCATCTGCTACTACCACAAACAAAGGGAGAGACAGATCCCCCTACCGAAGACCTCTCAACACATTGAAGAAGCCTTTGAGAGACCCTTAACCAGGACTAAAAACTTGGCTGACTGAATACTCTTATATCTACCTTCTTCATCTCTGATGCATCCCAACCAACCCAATATGTAATCAAGAAAGTCCCAATCAACATAGTTTTACGCTCTCAACATCAAGCTTACAAATAATGCTCTCTTTTCCTTCCCTATGATGCAAGTCAATGCATTCATGAGCAATTAATGCGGTGTCCAAAATTTGTCTTCTAGCCATGAATGCACCTTGGACATTGGAAATGACATTTGTTAGAACTGCTTGAAATCTGGAAGTCAGGATTTTTAGCTAATATTTTGTAGGGGCTCCCAATAAGGGTAATGGGCCTAACATCCCGAAATCTTTCAACCCCTTTTCAGATTATTGCTATGAATGATGCACCCAACTCCGATGAAAGACACCCTCCATCGAAGAATTCAACAATAAAGTTTATCAAACTATCTTAAATCCCATCACACTTGAAAGAAAACCATGGGAAATCTGTCTGGCCCCGAGGCCTTGTCTCTACCCAAAGCACCCTCTGTCACCTTAATTCAATCCTTAGAGAATGGTTTTAATAGAAGCTCGGCTTCATCTACAGTTATTTGATTAAATCACAAGTTATCTAGCAGTAGTCGCACACCTCTCCCTAGTAAGGAGCCTTGTAAAACTAAACTAAAGCATCTCACAACTGGGATTTTTCCTCTACCCTAACCCCATCCACCATCATGCTATGAGTCTTAATATCCCTGGCCCGCACACACGCAATGCCATGGAAAAATTGTGTTCTTATCTCCCTCTTTGAGCCACATAGCTCTAGACTGTTGCTAATTTCCTCTTCTTTCAACCAATTCATGTATTCTAAAAAAATAGTCTCTCATGGCTTTTTCAACTCATCAAATTGAATGGAGCTCTCTTGTTATTAGATGGTACAATGGTAATGATCAAGAACAATCTTAAGAGCAACTACTTCAAGAAGAATATTGCAAGTTGGGATCCACATATAGGATCTACATATTTGCATCAACCCAACTAGCCGATTAGGAGGGACACTTCCTCTTGTAGGTTTATCGTATAATAGCTTTTAATGCCCCACCAATCAAAATGACTCCAATGTCAAAATCATCCTCATCCCTTTCTCAACTGTACACCCTAAACCCTAACCTTAATCTACCCAAACCCCAAAACTTTGCTTCCACCCTAACTCTAACTGCAGATCCTTTGATTTACCCAAACCAAACCATACCCAGTAGACAACCCTCAAAACCCCATCTAACCCTTGAACCTCTTTGTCCCAAAAAATGGACCTGTAACCATGTATCCTTAAACAATCCACATGCAGTCCCCAATACTTAATTTTATCCTTCAACCAGTTCTCAAATCCCTATACACAATCCCCACTCTGAAATCCTAAGCCCTTTTATAACCTATAAACTCCAATGGTAGTCCAAACCAATGTTGTCAAAATTGTTATCATATTGCAAATCGTAATAGGATTTGAATTGTATCGAATCGCAAGTTGTATCATAAATCGTAAGATTTTTATAATTTTCTTAAAAATTGAAAAAATATAAGTAAAGGGGAAAAAATAAAAGCTCATCAATCATCCTTTTGCCATTAATATGCACCAAGTAATACCATTTCATGATAGTGTTAAAGGTTTCTTATCTTTCTTTTATTTCGTCTTTTAAAATATTTTCCTTAAAAAACGTACAAGAATCCTTTGATAATTTATGTTCTTATTACTTTTCTTGAATGTATAATCACGTTAGAAAAGCGGTATTTGATTATGTAGACTGACGAAAAAAAGATATTTTGATTTCTAATCATTTACAAAATACATATAACTCGACATGATCGTAACCATCCATAAAAACATTCTAGATAAGTCAAACATTGATTTAGTGTTTCGTCCAGTTAAAAAGTAAGAAATCATTTTTTATTTTTTTTTAAAAAAAGCTCCATGATTTAACATTGAAGAGAATATATATCATTTAATCTCTCTTACAAAGAACAAAATAAAATAATTTACCTTTTCTAAATTATTCTTAAAGCACCCACCAATTTAAAAACATAAAATAAAAGTCAAGTGAAGCTAAAATAGGATACAACAAGTATAATTTGAATCATAAATTGGGATTTGAATTGTAAATCGTAGGATTCAAATAATAAAATCACAGGATTCATAAAAAAAGGGATTCAAGATGGGATTCAAATTGTTTTTGCATACGATTCAACTCAAATCGTAAATCATAGGATTTTGACAACACTGGTCCAAACTAACAGTTACATGACAAGTAGAGCATATCTACAGCCACCTAAAGTTACAAACTCAGCCCCCATTTTCACCCAGTAACCTGAACCAGTTTCATACACAGCTTCAGAACTCCAACTGCAACCTGTTAGCAGCCCATATAGCCATACTACAACCCTGTGAAGCCCCTAGAGTCCAATTTCCAGCATTTAAAGGTAACCCAATCTCAAATCCTCTAAACATCCTATAAACCTAACCATAGCACTATAACAGCCTATAATCCGTACCAAATCCATACCCAAGACTGTCACAGCCTCTCGCCCAAATAGAGCTTTACTTTGCAGACCCAGTTGCATGCAAATAATTTTCTTGTTCCAGTTACATAAACAGGTTGAATAGAACAGAACATGATCCGAGCATGAACTCCAGAACTTTACAGGTTACATAAACATGATCTCCTACTTTATAGGAACACTTAAAATTTTAAATTGACTTTTTTTTAAAAAACGAAATAGAAATGCAGGTTTTCCATGGAGTGTTTTCACAATCGCAAATTTCTGCACTACTATTCATATATAAGGCATTGACAGTTGAATCTGCAACAAAATTATTCCACAACCTTATTAATAAAAGCATCTCGAAAACAAAGACCAACTCAAGCAGAAATCCCTTGCTGAAAATACTGCCCATTTATACCTTTTTCAAGACAGGCTTCATATGTGTTTGAAGATGTCGTATCCATATTGAACATGGCATAGAAAAAAAAAAAAAAAAGGACTTCACTTTAGGGAGAATCCTTCTCTCTTGCAGACAGTGTGAACCCTTCAAATCTCTTAAATGTGGTGTCTGAAAGGTGTGATAAATTTTAATATTTTCTCTATTTTCCCTTTCTAATCTTCTTCTTTCTAAAAAAAAAAACCTATCACCATACACCAAATTGGTATCAGAGTTTTCTCTTAAGCATATTTTGGAAATCAGTGGCTAACAACAAGACGGTGTTAGACGAAATGGTTTAGAAGGTTAAGAAGTTAAGATTGAGATGAAGGTATTATTCATATTTGAATTTATTGGGAAAATAAACCACTACATCAAGTCGAGGGGAGCTTCCCCATGCATACCACAGAGGCCAGGATCCTGAAATCTCCGAAAATGTTCCATTCAATTGTCCCCATGGTAGAAGAGGTGACTGATTGGAGGATCATGACTATATACCATATGATGTAAAAGTTGAGATCCTTGATTTGTAAGGAGATTTGCAGGAGAACAACAGGGGTGCACCTCATGATCCAAAAACAACCTCAACAAATCAGAAACCAAATGGTGGCATAAAATCCAATAGAAGCTTTCTATATCCCATATCTATTCAACAAACGAGGCTTATCAACTCATCCAAAAGACTAAGAAGCACATTAAACCAAAAGAGTTAGGTGGTTCAAAATCCTCTCACAACTTTGAGAAAGGAAATCAAAATGAGCTTGCCAAACCTGACCAACCAATACATATGCAGGTGGGAGAGTGCTGCAACCCAGTTATTAGTTCAATGAGATTGCGACACCCGAATTGCAAAGAAATGGACAAAAGTATACCTACAAGAATATTAGAATAGAGAGGGAGAGAACTTTATTTATATGATCTTCTTCTCTTACAATACTTAAAGAAAAACTCATACTTAGAATTAACTACTTCCTACACCACCACCCCTTTTTATAACCTCTAAGTGAATCTCTAATGAGAATCCCTCAGCTAAGATATTGATTTGAATTTTTCAAATCAATCATAGTTGAATTCAAATCAATCTAATCTATTACGATGGTAAAAGCCTAACAATATAAAAGAAAATATAGAAAATCCTAATTACATCTCTTCTAAATCATCCCCATATCTTCAATCACATCAGATCCTCATCATATCTTCAATCACATCTTTAAATCAGCCATCATATCTTCCAAAAATAGTAAATCACAACCCTTAATTTAAGCTCCCAAATTTATAAATAAACAGTCCAAAAATCAGCACATGTTGGGCCCTATAGTGGGCCTAGGTGGGTCATAGGCCTGCATTAGCTTCGAAAGAACTCGTCCTCAAGTTGAAACCCAATCTCAACCTTTGGACTTGTACTGCCTCTACGACGAATCTTCTTCTTTAATGGAAGCTGGTGGTGCACCCCTAAGCATCGGCTTTACTTAACCTTTGCTAGAGTCTACTGTAGATGTCTCTTTCGCTTGCACTTTTGTGGGTGGCAACTTGTTTGTTGTAACTTTATAGTTCTTTGTGGATCCTGCAACATTTACCCCTTTTTCATGCCACCATCATCTTTTGCAAAGGTGCTCTAATTTGAGGGTTGAGACCCACTGGCATATTTATAAATGTGACTGGCACTCTCAACAGATTCCTCAATTGATCCATTGGTATATTCAAGTGTAGGTCCAATGTTAATGCATCGATCACTTCACATGTCAACTGTTCCTTTAATTTCGTAGATCTCATCATCGTTTCTGAACTTCTACTTAATTTCGGATTTTCTGCCACTTCCAACAATCAAAGGATTCAATTATTGGTGTCTTCATAAGCCATGGCCACCTGTTGTTGGTTATGACTTGCTAGGGACCTTCCCCTACGCGTCCACATGTTCCCACTTTAGTCTCTCCCTCCAAACAGGAAACCCCCCCACCCCCCGAGGAGAAATCACCTATCCATGTGGTGGCCCACCAAGTAAACAGCCCTAATCACCACACTAGTCAGCCATGCAAACCATTAGGAGCTGAATAGAACTTTTGTGATGCAACCTGCATATTAGCATTCCTCTGAAATTATTTGCATGCTCTACAAATCCTACGTACCTACATGGCTACACCAGATTAAATAAATTACAGCATTGACAATATAAATCACCTTTTGTTGCTTGTAAGAACTAAGATTCTCAATAAAGAGTAGTCTCGACTCCAACCAGTTGAACCATAAGTTACCATCCACCCACAGGACAACTTCAAACCCATGATGTCTGTGCGACATCCTACCCATCCAGTAGGTTGAACCCATCATGAGGATCACCTTTTGCAAAAATCAGCCACATCCACCCATCAAGTGGACCATACTTGTATTTTTTAAATTATCAGTGGCTAGACATTGTTTTCTATGGTGCGGCCCACCTTATGAGTGGATGAGGCTGATTTTTTCACAAGGCCTCCTCATGATGGGGCCAACCTATCCCTCAAAAAAAAGGGGGGGGGGAGGGGGGGGGGGGGGGGGGGATGGGGCCAACCTATTGGAAGGGTTAGATGTCATGTGAACATGATAAGTTGGAAGTTATCCATTGGATTGACAGTAATTTATGATCCAATTGGCGGGACTTGAGACTGTCTCCATAATAGTGAGATTGCCTACTGCATGCATCAGTTGATCTACCTGCTCTGCGAGTGCATGGATCAGATGGATTATTTGCACGAACCCTTCTCGTGCCACCCCCTTTGAGAGCATCAGGACATGATGTAGAGTTGACAATTCCCAAATGATCACCTACTCTAATACTAAAATGGTGCAACCCAGTTATCAAGTCAATGGGACCTTGACACCCGAATCTCAAAGAAATGGACAAGAATATTAGAGTAGAGAGGGAGAGAACTTCATTAATATGAACTTCTTCTCTTACAATACTTCTCATTTCATATGTCAACTGTTCCTTTAACTTCGTAGATCTCTTCGTCGTTTCCGGAATTATTACCTCAATTTTGAATTTCCTGCCACATTCCAACAATTAAAAGATTCTACCATTAGTGTCTTCATAAGCCGGGGCCGTCTGTTGTTGGTTAGGACCTTGCTGAGGATCTTCTCCTACACGTCCACATGTTCCTATTTCAATCTCCAGATTCCCTCCATGCTAGAGCTCCCCTACTTGATCAATGAAATTGCCTACCACATGCATGAGTTGCATGGATCAATTGGATCATTTGCACATACTCTTCTTGTGTCACCCCCTTCAAAGTCATCAGGAGATGATGCAGAGTTGGCAGTTCCCAACAATCACCCGCTTTGACGCAGAAATCGTGCAACCTAGTTATTGAGTCCAAGTCAATAATAGTTGACTTCAAATCTTAGTAAAAGCCTAACAATATAAAATCCTAATTACATCTCTAAATCAGCCCCATATCTTCAATCACATCCCCCTCAATATCTTCAATCACATCTTTAAATTAGCTCCCATATCTTCTAAAAATTGTAAATTACAATCCTTAATTTAAGCTCCCAAATCTATAAATAAAAAATCTAAAAATCAACACATATTGGGCCCTACGGTGGGTTGTAGGCCTACATTATTGTTGGGCTCTACAGTGGGCCATGGGCCTACATCAGGGAGAAGGGAAAGGAAGTTGATTAAAAGCCATCATTTGACTGAAATAGAGATCAACCAATGTGATACAAGTTTATGCAATATGGACATCAATTTTTTGAATGCCATATTCGAAGCCTATAGATCCTGCACCTATTCATTCCCTGGCCAATTCCAAATTCAAAGATGAAGTACAACTTGAAGAAACTCGAGAAGACAAACCACATGAAAAGAGAAACCAGAGGCAGTCAGCGACAGGGTCTTCAATATAAGTCCATGATTTTGGGAAGAAAATTTATCAATAACAGAAAAAAAAATTCCAAACAAAACAGATAAATAATGAAAAGGACTGGCAAAGAGGATCTTCAACCAGTCTTCTAGCAGAGTCACACCAATAGAAAAGGTGAAGTTGCACCACCTTCTGGAGAGTCTCAACCGAAAACAATCCCATTGTAAGAAATAAGAAAGCCCGTAGATTAATTCATCAAATGCATGTAGTGTTGGTCCATGCACACAATTATAAATATAGGCATTTACAACAAGAAGGCCTAAAACTCCTAAAATTAAATCCTATTAGTATTTACTTTTTTTTAGGGATAATGAAAATTTTATTGAAATAAAAAAGAAGGATGACAAGGTGTCATCCCAAATACAATGGTGAAGAACGGCCCCAAAAATCCCTCAAAACAACCTCATGATTCAGCCCAAACACCTTAGACCCACGCATCAATCACATACAAGACTATTAGCTTTCAAAAACACCACATTTGGAGAAGAGGATTTATTGCAAAAAGGCCAGGTGTTTCGTTCAGTCCACACTGCCACAGCACTGCTGGAATAGATAAATGCCACACAACCTGACCTCTTTTGCTGCCCTTCCTGCCCCCATGCCAGGATCTCATGAGCTCCCCAACTAATTGAGGCATTACCCATGCCGCCTCAGAAGGAGAAAGGAATTTTCACCAAATGTGATGAACAAAAGGGCAATGGATAAACAAGTGATTCACCCATTCCACCTATTGCAAGCATAGAAGACACCCATTCACGATACACATCCTCTCTTCCTAAGATTATCGATTGTTAGGATTTTGTTTTTACCAACCAATCAAGCAAAGGCAGGGACCCGAGGAGTAGCTTTATATTTTCAAAAGACAAATATAGGATCAAGAGGATGAGGAAGATGATAGCTGATTAAAGACATGTAAAATGTAAAATGACTTCAGAAAGAACCTCTCCGAAGGATCAACATTCCAAACCCAAGAATCCAGATTAGAAGGAACAATCTTTACATTAATGGATGATGCTCATAAGGCGGACACGATCATCGATCGCTTCCTTGTAAAGATTTCTATAGAATGTCACCGTCCAAACTAGGGTCTCACCCGAAGTGATCACAAATCAAAAGATTGAGCCATCTCCATCAATTGTTATCCTATAGAGCCTTGGAAAAGATTCACACAAAGGGCTTTGCCCACACCATCGGTCCATCCAAAATCAAGTTCTCGAACCAAATCTAGGCCTAAAAGAAATCTCTCTTTTAAAAGGAGGCATGATCTTCAACACCACTTTCCACAAACCAAAAGCCCTATATAGAGAAAACAAACGCGGACCCCACTCCTCTCTCCTAAACTGCATATTTTCTTTGGACCACTTTATTCCATTAGTAGCCCTCCCCTTCTAGTAACCTCCATAGCTATTTGCCTAAAAGAAATAAAGAACCTTGCAATGTGGCCACCCCTATCTGTCTCACAGAATGGGATAGTGTAATGTAGGGGCATTTCACACCGAGCTCGAGTGGGGTAGCCTGTGGGATGCGGGGACACACTCAGGGTGGGCGGCCCATGAGAGGCGGGTGGCTCGTGTGAGGTGTTACCCATGTGATTTGGGGCCCATGAGGGGGGTTCAACCGAGGTCCTAACCCATAAGATGTGGGGCCTGAGCTATGAGATAAAGGGATTAATTCATCATGCTCTAACAGTTCAAACTTTTAGAGCAAGTGGTTAATTGTCCTACAACAAATTGGTATCAAAGTGGGAGGTCTCGTGTTCAAGACTCCTCACCGGGGGTGATTAATGCAAGGGCATTTCACACCGGGCTCGAGTGGGGTAGCCTGTGGGATGCGGGGACACACTCGGGGTGGGCGGCCCGTGTAAGGCGGGTGGCACGTGTGAGGTGGGCCCCACCCGTGAGAGGCGGGTGGCTTGTGTGAGGCGGTACCCATGTGATTTGAGGCCCACAAGGGGGGTTCGGCCGAGGTCCTAACCCATGAGATGTGGGGCCTGGGCTATGAGATAAAGGGATTAACTTCCCATGCTCTAACAGTTTGAGCTTTTAGAGCAAGTGGTTAATTGTTTTGCATCAAATTGGTATCAGAGCGGGAGGTCTCATGTTCGAGACTCCTCACCAGGAGTGATTAATGCAGGGGCATTTCACACCGGGCTCGAGTGGGGTAGCCTGTGGGATGCGAGGACACACTCGGGGTGGGCGGCCCGTGTAAGGCGGGTGGCTCGTGTGAGGCGGTACCCATGTGATTTGGGGCCCACGAGGGGGGTTCAGCCAAGGTCCTAACCCATGAGATGTGGGACCTACGCTATGAGATAAAGGGATTAATTCGCCATGCTCTAACAGTTCGAGCTTTTAGAGCAAGTGGTTAATTGTCCTGCATCATAGTGTCATCCACAAACTTCAAGTGCGAGGTTTTGAAACTGACCTAGCCAACCTTGAAACTATTGACAAGAACATGATTGTTAGCACCAACAATCATTCTACTAAGAGCCTCTACCACTATCAAAGAGAGGAATGGAGAGAGAGGGTCTCCTTACCTCAGACTTGTCGAGCTTCTAAAGGTTCCTTTTAGCGATCCATTCACCAATATCAAAAAATGAGCTGAGTTAATGCATTCCCCTGTCCATCTACTCCACCTAGAACCGAATCCCATATGATCCAACATAGATCGAAGAAAGCTCCAATCCACATGATCATAGCCTTACATATGTCCAACTTGCAAAATGATACTTGACTTTTCCAAGTCCAAAATAAGCCTATTAGCATACTTGAAAATAAGTTTAATAAACAAGAAACTAACTAAATGAAGAATGAGAGAGAGAGAGAGAGAGAGAGAGAAGTAGAGAAGAAATCTCTTCCCTCCTCAAGTTAAGGCTCTAATCGCCATTTTCTAGTGGATTGACTATCAGGTGGCCTCTATCTTGGCTTGGGACAGTGTTGGGAATGCTATACTTGGGAAGATTATCTGGGTGGACATCCAACTGGAGTTGGATATTTAGACTTCGGAGTTGACATCTTGATGAGGACATCAAAGCACCTTACAGAGCATACCAGAGGAGGAGATCAACTCCAGTTTTACTTTGGCTTGATGACCTCTACATGGGCCCAAGTGGGCCACATTGAAGACACATGTTCGTATATCTTTGAAGACCCTACACTAGGAAGATGCATGTGGGTTGCTTATTGAGGAGTTTGGACCGTTGGATTGCGATGACACATCAATAGGATGATTGAATCTTAAGGACACTTTGATCGGACAGTTGGATCAGTGTGATCTTAGATCACATTAATCATAGACTTTACTATGTTTAGATTTATTTCTTTTATTTAGTTGATTGTTCATGATTGGATTTATTTTGATATTTAGTTGAGATTAGGGAGTTAGGAACAACTTTTATTCCATTGAGCATCTTTATGTTGAAAATTTTATCCGAGAGCGTCTTTTTATAAAAAGTCTTTTCTGAGACTGTAAAATGGGGGGAACGGCCAACCCTAAGGATGGATGTTTTTATTAATGAAATTTCTTTGCTTCCCCTGAAGCTTTCTCTCCTGTGAATGGAGATTGATGGTATGATGCCAAGGTGTGAAGCCTAATCTTTCCTCTCTTATCTCTCTTTTAAAAGATACTTCTCTCTTGTCTTTTTCATCTTCTTCTTAAATCCCTCTTTGCTTCTACTTTCTTCTCCAAACCTAATTCCCTTTATTCTTCTCTCCACCAAAACCCAACCCATCCCATCTCTATCAAGCACCACATGTACGGACTGCCTGTCCATACGGCTGTACGGACAAGGCCATACAATCGTACGGCCAGCCACCTAACTTCCTCTCTCTCTCTCTCTCTCTCTCTCTCTCTCTCTCTCTCTCTCTCTCTCTCTCTCTATTCTTCTTCCTATCCCTTAAACCCTAGCTTTAAAAAAAAATTAAAAACTAAAAAAAAAAAAAAAAAAATTACAAGCCCCAATCCCCAAATCCCTATGAAACTCTAATCCCTTATTTCCTAAAAGATCCTAAATTCCCAAATCCTTCCAAAGCGCTAATTCCTTTCAAATCCCTAACCTTACATACTCAAACCCTAATTGTAGATTTTCATATCCTGAACCCTAGAGAGATCAAATCAACCCTTTTGAATTAGGCCTAAGCCTATGCTAAAGTGGAAGTTCTACCTTCTATAGATCCTTTGAAATTCATGTTTTATATGGTTTAGTTTATTATGGGATTGTGATTTAGCTTGAAATCTGAATTTTATTGTTTATTTGATTTCTTAGATATGTGGTACGTTAGTATATTTTATGCTTTGAATTGCTCTTTAATCTGTTTATAATTTCTTTGCATCATATTTAGTCTAAACCATTCGCCCTGCATCACAGCTACTATTGAGAGTATTCTTCTGTTTGGAAATCAGTTTGCTATTGAGCTCTTCAAAAATGCCAATCATGCTATCTACACCATCAAGAATCCATCAAATTTTCAATGGTAGAATAGTTTGAGGTAAAGCTGTGTTGCAAAGGTTGCCGAGTCTAAAATGTCTACCACTTCAACTTCATTATTAATGATCTCTCTCAATTCTTATAAGTTATGGCAGTACTTTATTAATATTTTCTGGATTTACTCAACTGGTCTTTCCAAGATAGTCCATCAAAGAGATCTCTGGATACACAACTACAGGTAGATTTTTTGCTTCTGTTGCAGGGCATATTAGAAAAATATTATAAAAGCCATCAAACAGAAAAGTTTAAGAATTTCATCAACTTCACACTGACAAAATTCTCAATTGTTTCATTTCCAAAATTGAATTACAGAGTACAGCACTTGAAAGATATTGAACAAAGTCTCCAACTTCAATTCAACTCCTATGTTCATATGTGCATGTGTGTAGAAAGATGCCCATAACACAAACTCCAGGGTCAAATCAATTCCTTCATTCAAATGCAGTACTTTCCTAAGTTTAGGCAAAGACTCAACAGATTAGCACTCGGCAAGATCATTTCAAAAGGGCAAATGACTCATATAAGTGGCCAAAGATGGATTCACTACATTCTGTTATTAAGACTTAATTAAGCTGTCCTCAAAGTCTAAATTGGAAGGGTCAACTTTCTATTTGGATAGGCATCCGGGCAGGCATTTTCTTCAGATAATGCACCCCAAAGAGGTGTGCTTCTGCCCCGCCCCTGAATTGCCTTCCAAACAACTAGAAGTCTGTTCGAAATGAGACAGAGCACATTCTATTCCCCTAGGAAAGCTGGAACACCCAAACGTGCCCTAAAGTTATCACTGAAGAACCCTTTTGTTCCACAAAAAGAAATGACCTTAACCCAAAAGCAACTCTCCTGTTGACAGCTTCGATTGACTAAACAGTTCTCTTCACAACAATAACTACCTGCTTCTTCCATGGAAAAGCTACAGCAATATGCAGGACAACCTCTCTCCCCAATGAAATGAACGCACAGAAGAACAAAAATATTACATGACAAACAGAAACAAAGAAAGGTCACCATGTCAAGTTTCTCTGCTATCATACCCATATGAATCAAATAAATCATAGATTTAACTACGGGGAATTCAAACAACGTAAGCAGAGGGCACCAACTTCCTAGTCAGGAAACTGTCTTAAAATTTCAACATGTGGGACGATTTTTAAGTGATCTGGACAGGTCACCAGGTGGGCCCTACTGCAAACATCCAAGGTAGAAAATTTTCACTGACAGAAAGATCCTCAACATCCAATTGGCTGCTGACAGTATTCTTCTTTACCATTCACTTCTATGCCGCCATATGGTTAAGATAATCCGATCAATGGTGGCCGATTAATAAGGCAACCCACCCAGTGATTGTGCTGCTCAGATCACGAGTGTGAGTGTGGCAAATTCAAATACTTAAATCTAGCACTGAAATCATATTTCCAAGAAATCTCATGTGATGAAACTTACAGTGTTGCCAAACATTTCCTGCAAGATCCTCAGCCTCTTTCACCGCTTCTCCCATTTTCTTTCCCCATTTATCGAGCACCCCACGGAATGTCTCTATGGTATCTAAATCCGAAACAGAAAAGAAAAAAGGAAATCGCATCCGTCTCCCAAACGATAATTCAACCAACCCAATTAATATTAAAAAGGAAATTAGAAAAACATTAAAAAAATAAAAATAAAAATAAAAAATCAGCAACTCACTTCTGGCGGGGGCAGGGGCGGGTGACGGGGAAACATAGGGATTGGATTCTTGCGGCATCGTCGTTGCATGAGAGGGATTGTTCTCTAATTCAGGGCTCCAGCTGACGGATTTGGGTGACGATGATGGCGCAGCCTTCACAGCGGCTGAAGAAGGATCATCGGACGGCGACGATCCCATGACGAAGGTGCCCCAGTTCTCCTGAATGGGAGCAACGTCTTTCGGATCTAGTTTCGGGTAGGGAGAGTAATCTGATGATGAATGCTGGCCGTCTGATGATTTGACCTTCTCGGATTGATCGGTCATGATGGCTGATTTTTACGGTGCGGATGGATAGGGGAGATTTTCTGCTTTTGTTTTCAATGTTTCGGAGGTTTTGAAAAAGAGATGAAAGGGTTTTGTTCTGGTTTTCTTTCTTGTATGTCTTGGGTTTGACGGTTCGGCTGGGAAAGATGGGAAAAGGGGTT
The DNA here is from genome assembly GCF_029962835.1 of Magnolia sinica. Lineage (NCBI taxonomy): Eukaryota > Viridiplantae > Streptophyta > Magnoliopsida > Magnoliales > Magnoliaceae > Magnolia > Magnolia sinica. Next base: position 11,598,882 of record NC_080574.1, on the reverse strand, counting down.
CGTTACTTCGTTTTGCGTGCCTGCTTTCAAGCGCGTAAAAGATTCTTTTCTTCTTACAAGCTTCTTTCACCCAGGTGATTACGGAGAAGGGGGAATTATTTGATACTCTGACGAAGGATGACGCTTGATACGCAGACAAAAGCAAAACTGTCATTTTGCATACATTAACTCAATCAAACTAATTAAGTTTTGGAAACCATGCCTCTGAGTTACAGTCTCAAAATTAGATTGATTGAGTTATTCTAACCTCTGATTAGTAAACACTTGTTTGTTGAAATGGGATCATTAAATACTTTCGTTTTAAACCCCAAAAGATGTCCTTCAATAGGATGGTCAGATGATGAAATCACCATATTTATTAGTTCATGGTAAATATAACATATGGGACTCATAATTTAGACATTTTACTTTGATTCACTTGTTTATGCAACTTGTGCCCGCATATCATCTATCCTTCTTTGCTAGGGTATCAAAGTTTTTCTCGGGAAGAAATGATATACCAAAAGAAAGTGAACCGCAGCACATGTGCCAAAGTGGCTCCCGTGAGAGATATGGTTTCATCTGCTAGGTGGGACCAATCTATAAAATCCCTAAGGCCCAGTTTGGCCGGGCAGTGGGTGGAATTGGATGGTATTAGAGTGGATAGCACGATTTCAAGGTAATGGTAGCTGCGTCAGTGGATTGGTGCAAGATCTATGGGATTGCTATATCCGGTCTGTTTGGCACGCCTAACTAATCATGAAATTAAGCCTTCCAATCCCTTTCAATCCCTCGAACCAAACATGTTCCAAGCAATTATGAAGGGATTAGGGTGGATTGGATGAGATTTAAAGGTAATGATGGTGATGTCAGTGGATTGTCTTAAGATCAATGGGATTGCTATATCTCGAGATCAGGACCCGGTGTCTGTTTGGCATGCCTGGCCAATCCCGGAATCTATCTTCCAATCCCTTCCAATCCCATCCATTCTGCCCGGCCAAACAGGCCCTAACCCACCTGAGTGACCACACTCTTTCTTATGCGACGAAAAGGGTCAGGTTGAAAAAAAGGTCACAAATGGGGCCCACCTGAGTGACCAGCTTTGGATTTTTTTTATTTATTTTTTCCATTAATGGATAGGATGTGTCCCCATCCATCCTACCGCGGCAATAACATAGCCACACAGATCAGCTGATCAAGACCGTTTGATCTCTAGCCGCTCTAGGATGTTGACAGTTCATTTTTTTTAGCCGGTTCTATGCCTCCAATTGGGCAGTTAGTATACCGATAGATGTGGTTTTGGACTGACGTGGGTGGGCCCAAGATTTGGACGGCCTGGATTGATGCTGCGTGATTGAGGGATGGGTTACCGCGTTTAAAATAGCGAATGGCAGACCATAGTCATCCCACGTGCATGAAAGATTCTCTTCGCACGCATCTTCTATTTTCTTTTCGTCCCTGTTTGTGTTGTCGGTGTGATTGGGAGAAAGTACCGGGTGAAGTTATTTAAAAAAGGACAAATGTTCACGTGAGATGTTGTATGCGAACTTAACCTACAACGTTTCGATTTCCACGGTTGTTTCATTTTTTTGAAATCTGAGCCGTGAAAAGGTGGTCCACATGATAAAGATCATCAGATCTGCAAAAGGAATGGTAACCTATCAGGCAGTTTAAACCGTATAAATAAATGGATATCGATGGTCTTAATCAATATTTATGTGTGTGGCATACCTTAATGAGTTGGTTGCTCCAAATTTCCTTCCAAGTGATCTTCATAGTATGGTCCAAAGTTTTCACGGATTGGATTTTCCACTGAAGTGACACATCATTAGAAAATGAAAATGTTGTAATTTCAAGTTAACATACAACGTTGTATGTGAACATTTCTCTTTAAACCGAGATTCGACAGAGTGGTCCTCGCTGGAATGACAGATGATTGCTTCCTGACCAGAGCGGATTGCCTGCGACCCCGGGCACAGAGATATCTATGTGCCTGGAGCTTTGTGGGGCCCAAAGAGATGTCCGTGTCAAATCCACCCCGTCCATCTGTTTTGAAAGACCACGATTGTAAAAATTAGATAGATCCAAAGCTCATGCGAGTCATAACAAGCGAAACAATGGGGATTGAACACCTGGTGGTGACAGAAGTTTCACACCCGAATGATATTTGTTTCTTTATCTGAGCGGAAATAATTCATTGAATGGTTTGGATGGCATATGAAAATCATAGTCATCTTGGGGTCGGTTTCAACGGTGGACATTATTGTTTCCACTGCTTTGTTGGTGTGGCCGACCTGAGTTTCGGATCTGCCTATTTTGCAAATTTCCATCTATTGTGGTCTTTCAAAAACATATGGACGGAGTGGATTTTTGAAGGACATCTCTGTAGACCCCATACAGCCCCGGGCGGAAACGGATTGGCTACTCCCCCTGCCACCAGCCCCGTTGCTGGTGGTCGGTGCTCTGTGGGTCCCACCATGATGTGTGTGTTTCATCCATACCGTTCATCCATTTTTATGGATCATTTTAGTCGACGTTCATTCAACACACGTTTCCTGTAATGTGGTCCACTTGAGATAGGGATATACCTCATTTTTTTGTATCATAGCATAAAATGGACTAAGAAAATAGACAGACGGCGTGGATGAAACATATAGGTCAAGGTGGGTCCCACAGAGCACCGACCATCAGCCATTGGCTGGAGGCAGGGGGAGTAGCCAATCCGTTTCCCGGACACAGATATCTCTGTGCTTGAGGTCACTGGCAATCCGCTCCCCTTCCTGACGGCTCCCGTATGTCGAATGATGGGACCCACTAATTGGATTTAATCTGGCACAATTCCTCTCGCATCCGCACCGTATAGAGATGTGCAACTACCTGCCACCGTCCAATTTCTAGATCTGACGTGAGAAGCCAACCGGTTACCACTTTTCACCGCACTAATAGAGTAATGTTCCCATCCATCTCAATGGACCACTTTAAAATTTACGGTGCATTGAATCTGGAAGCGAGAAAACGGATGCTCCGGCAGAGTATGATGCTCAATATGCGTGCACTCAGACACCATACATGTGGCATACGTGTGATCTTCTATCCATCCAAAATCTAGGGCCCTCTTCGATTGGAACATATTTTCAAATTAACCTGATGCAACAATCATAGACAGTGATTGATGAGCATTTGGTAGTTGCTCGTTTAGGGCACCCGATCGAAACCGGTCAAATGGGCACCGATTGGGTACTGAGTAACTCATTATGCTTGTGGGCCCATCGTGATACCTGTATTTTATCCATGTTGCCCATCTATTTTACTAACTCAATTTAGTACATGAGCCTAAAATCATATCCAAAACTCAAGTAGACCACATCACAGAAACCGTGTGAATTGAATGCCTACTATTGAAAACTTCCTAAGGGCACGGAAGTTGTGTATCAAGATGAGATTTGTGTTTTCCCTTATCCATGTCTGTGTGGCGTTATGAACAAGTTGTATGACAAATAAACATCACCACAATTACTAAGAAGGTTTCAACTATCAACATCATTATTCCCACTTTTTCCCGTGGAACGATCTGCTTGGGACTTTTAAATTTGATATCATGCACTGAAATGATTTGTGCGAACAGATGTATAGCATGAAAAAAACACATACATCCATGGGGCCCATAGAATTAACTGCATAGGCTTTAGCATAATGAGTAAATCAGTTAGCTAAAGCATATTGAGTAAACTCTGTGGGGATACTATGGATGTATTTGTTTGGCAACTTGCATTCCTAATGCACTAGAATTAAAAAATAATAAAACATTTGAAATTATGTAATATAATTATAAAAATTTAAATTTGATTACTAAATCAACTTTAGTATTCTTAGTCTACGTGTATTATATTTAACATAATGATTTTAATAGGAGCCTTGAAATATATACTTTGGCAAAAAGATTGACCTAATTTACAATCTCACATGGGCCATAAGCATAGAGTCAGAAACAAGTGAATCATTTCCGAATTTAATTACAACAAAACCAAGGTGCAACTCTAAGCGGTAAAAAAGGCATCTAATTTTGAACCACAATGAAAAGGGAGATATATTTGTATCCTTAAGGGCATGTTTGAGAGCACTTATATTTGAAATACATTGGAATCCAAATCACAATTATAATAGAATGGAGGTGATTAGTGGTGTTGGAATGGATTGGAATCCAAACCTTCTCTTTGGGAGCTTATATTTAGAATATATTAGAATTTTTTACTATATTCATAAGACCTAAATCTGATTAACTGAATTCGCTTTAATATCACAAATTAACGTATAGATATAATATTTGATAGAATAATTGTAATAAGCCTATTGAAATATATACTCTGTTAAAAAATGAGAAATTTTAAGCCTTGAGTGGGCCACAAATGTAAGGATCACAAACGAGTGACTTGTCGACATTTTTTAATTTTCCATTTAAATGGCCAACATTTGGACAAATTGAATTATTCTATTGATATGGTTTTAGTATTACAATCAATAATTGAATTGCTTTAAGCTATCATATGCATGACACATGTATAATGGACTAATAGCTTAGTGAAACCTTTGTTACCTATGCAACTCTCTTGCATTTTGCCCTATATTACACCTACACTGCTCTAAAGGAAGGATTTGGGGGAAATCACTCCAAATTCTCTTAAATACATTCACATACAAGGAGTCAAAAATCCCCTTAAGTGAGCAAGTTCCAACCCATTATGACATAGGGTAAATTATGACAAGGCATTGGCCCAAATTTCATACTGGTCCAGTCATTTATGGGGACAAAGTTCTATGAAAATAAGTAGACCATTAGAAAAAGGACCCACATCTGTACGTGAAAATGGATTGCTAGAAACGGATGAACGATTTCCCATGTTGCACCTATACGTCTAGCAACCCAATGAATGGACCAACATGATTTTTGGGCTAGGCATGGTCACAAGACACCTTATCCAATGAGTGGCGCCATATCTACATGCATGGCACAAAACCCTTTAGTCCATCTTAAGTGAGCAATTATACTTGCATTTCGCATCAAATACCTTTCATCTCTTTGGCAAAATGATGTCATGTGTATTTCAAAAAATACAAAGGAAAATGTTTGGAAAGCAAAAACATATTTTCTTTGGTTTTATCTTTTTGTTAAAAATCTTTAGTCTTACATTGAATAAAATGGGTTTATATACCTTTGTCCTCCATAAACTCTTGTGAAATGTGTTATGCCCAAGCTTGTATGCACACACAAGCCCAGCCCGGTGTAAAGCTTGGCCCAAAAACCTTTAATTGGACGTGTTCACACATGTACACCTCCATGTACTCGCACACAAGGAGGGGGAATCAGACCCGATTAGGCTTGGCCTTATTGAGTTGAGTTTTAATGGCCTTGGTTTTACCCACTTGTTTATTATTTTGTTTTATTATGACCATTGGATATGACCCATTTAATGAAATCACGTAGATAGTCTAGCATGACACCACACACTTGTGCGAAATCTTAACGGAATGTAGAATTAAGTTTTAGAGGGGGGTGAATAGGACCACTTAAAAATATATGTTAATTAAAAGCAACTAACACTTAGGCTTCTAAATCAAGTGAGTCCAAGTACATAAACTACAATTGATGTAACTGATTGAACAACTAGTCTATGATATGACATGTGAAAATACCAATTGTGTGAAATATAAGTTAAGTGTATAGCATACAATCTATTTCATGCATTCATAGAAAAAAAATCATTCATAAGCATAAATAGAATTGAAAATACAAGAATGTATAGTGATTCGTTAAATACATACTCCAACATAAATAGAATTGAAAACACAAAGATTTATAGTAGTTCGGTTAAATACATACTTCACTCTTAGAGGACTCATTCTCCTCGAGTGCAAATGATTTCACGATATCGGAGGTTTCAAATAAGTTTACCTCTAATATTTACAATAGTTTTTAATAGGTTCACTACAAACCTTCAGTCCTTCACATACTTACCCATGTTGGTGGACCACGTAAACACCCGTGTCGATGACAGTCCTTCACAAAGACATACACGTACTCACCTGTGTTGATAGAACACATTTTCACGCATGTCGATGCCTCCCTTGGAGACTTGCTTGGTTTTTAATCAGCTAACCAAGAACCATTACAGTATTAATCCAAGTATCTACATTTACTACCGTTGGAGGCTCCCACGGACACTAACATGTATGCACCCATGCTCGGTGGTTGTCCTACATAAGAACCTATGTACATTTCTGCCGAAGATGATACTACATAAGTACTTATTCGAGTTTGAGTTACAAACTTTATACTCAATCTTACACAAGAAAATAGTATATAATGAGCTATAAAATTGACCCTTATTTGTTGGTCAAATTGAGTCTCATTGTAGCATCTTCTTGAGAGTTTCTTTAATCTTGAATCAGCTTCTCAATTGTTCACTCGATCTTAGAATTTGATCTTCATCCGCTTTCTTAAATCGACTATTGGTAATGATCTTCCTATTGAGGTGTCAAGGTAATAGGAGAGATGTTGAATCTCCTACAATTATAAGATAGTTGGTTCCAAGTGGGGATTCGCCTAAATGGGTATTCTAAAGAATTTAAATAATGATTTATCTATATGATCATGTCTAATTTCTAAAAAATGAGAGGGAATGTGAGCACATTTATAATAGAGCTTGAAATACTCATTAAAGTGATTCATCATAAGAAGGGTATCATGAATCTCTGAAGTCTAGGAGAGGGATAATGAGTAGGGAATCACCTAAGTTTTAATTACACCAAAACCCATCAATTTGTCCAAGGTCTAGATGTCATTTTATAAAAATAAAAAAAAATAAAAAAAGGTTTGCAACAACTATAAAATGAATAAAAATAAAAATTAAAAAAAATGGCTTATTTGATTCAATCGATTGAGCCTTTGGTTTGATTGAAGATCCTTCAATAGGATCGAACTAGTCTTCGATTCGATTGAGAAAATTCAAGTATGTACAGTTTGGTTGCTAGATTGTTTGCGCTTCTTCAATTGAATCGATCAAGCTAGGTTTTCAATTCGATCGATAGTCCGTCGATAACTACTATTTTGGGGCTATAAATTTATAATAGTTTTACACCTCTAAAGCCTAACAAGATGCAATCAAATAAATGCTCCTACGGCCATGGGATTATCAAACAAAGGTTTACCTATTGAAGAAATGATCATCTAGATGCTAAATGTTGTTTTATACCTAAATGGGTCTAAGGTTAGGGTCACCAAGGCTCTTAAATTTACATATTTTTTCACTCCTTAATGCTCTAAGTCTTTATGTTTTTTTAATCTTCAGTTTCTAATGGCTCAACCGACTCACTAACACACTGACTTACATGATTGACAAACAAGTGCACTTACACTTAATAAGGTTGTTTCCATCGTGTAAAACATACCTCTCGCTTCGCAGGCACATTTCAATTGTTGTAATGGTTTTTTACTTAATCAGTCTTTTGTTAACGGATTTTTTATTGAGTTTTATAAGAGGGAAATAAGGTTAGGGTTTGGGATTTAAAAAATCACAACTCTCTTCACTGCCGTGCTATCTCCTCTTTTACCTTTCTTGTCCAAAGAAAAAAATTTCATTCCATTTTCTATTTTGGCCATAAGAAAAGTGTTGTATCACGGTGTTGTGGTGTTAGAATTTTTGCAACTAGCGCACATTATGAATATTTATATGATGGGCATTATACCTTAAGAAATAGTGCATCAACGACCTTCTACACTAGATCTACATATTGAGGAGCACAAACTATCTAAACAGTAGTGATTACATACGTATCTCAACCTTAGTGACCAAGCAAAAACATCAGCTATTATTTTACAGATCATACTCACAAGTATGAAGTTACATTAACCTTGCATTTTTATTCATAGTTTTTCATTTTCATCACTGAATATGGTAAAGACCCCTTTTGGGGTCCAGGTGTTTATGAATCCGACCGTCCAAACCATCGGATCTTACATAGATGGCCGATGGTTCAATGATGATAGTGATTGAGTGATCTTACAGCTGAGCTCAATCACATTAATTGAAAGCAAAAAATGGTCAACAGTAGACATTTGGCGGTGAAAAGACCATGAGAATGATAGCAGGGATGATTGGATCCGTAATTTTCAAACTGTGGGCCATCCATGACATGGCCCACAATCGAGATAATCCTGATTAGAGTACGAGAAAAACGTTAATACTCTGAGAGAGAACATGGATGATACGCAGGCACTTAGAAATTGCATTAGCGGCATACGATCAATTTAAATTGGACCGTTCAAAATATGGGTCCCAGTTTAGATGCAGCATTAATCAAAATTTACTCTTTTCGTTAATTATTCGACTATTGGATTGGAGGATGTCATCGGATGGTTAAAAATGAAGATATCCAATAGTCTAGTTTCAGAGGTCAGGATTGCTCTGATATGGGGACCGTGACTTAGCCATGGTGGTTTAATTTCAGCTTATGTTATGCATGCCACGTGTACAAGTCATGTTGCCTTGTATTAAGCTTTATAGACTTCCAGAGTATCAAATAAGTCCCGTCCAAGCATATCTCGGCCATCTGTACAGTAGAAAGGGATTTCCACCGGCCTACCTATGGATTGTGGTGGCCTAACTTGCGTGGGCACGCCGAGGGTCTGACTTTGATACAACTGATGGCAACTGTGAAACAAACCTGCATCAGATCCACACCGTACATCAGATGAGCCGTCAGGACTGAATCTTCTCATTTGCACGATGGATCCTAAATTTCAATCAAATAAAAGTAGGTAGGCCGCATCATCATGGTGGAATACCTAAAATCATGCTTAAAATCTTTAAATTCACGTGGGATGGCCCACATGAATCTTTGAATGTCTTTATTTTCGTAGAATTCATTTGTCCTTATGTGACTTGTCATATGAATGGATTGGATGGAATATAGACACGATGGTGGACCCCACGCGAGACTTGGATGATATTAATGGTGGGACTTCCCATCTCAACTGGTTCGGATGGTGTATCCCACCTGATTACCTGATTGTTGAGTTGACATGAGTGTTGAGTTGACCTGAATTTTGGACCAACTTAGCACGTGTGCTAGATCCGTGTCATTCAGTGTCTTGTTCCATTTTCAGCCCAACCCAAAAAATCAGGTGAGTCTACTCGTCAGATGTTGGGGAAAAAAGAAAGGCTAGTGAGGATTTATAATAGATTAACCAACTGTTCACAGTCAACGAATATGTGTGGCCCACCTAGTGAGGTGATCAGTCCAATACATTGCCTCTCCTATAAATTCAAAACAAAGAAAAGCAAATGATGTAAGATACTTAAAAATTACTTAGAAATTATTAAATTAAACCATTCAAATTATTACCTAGTGTAGATGTATCATGAACTAAAAATTAAACTTATATGATTTTTTGACCATTGGGTTAGTGGACACTTATTGGGCGGTTAGAAATGAAAATATCCAATAGCCCTATTTCCATAAATAAGTGTCCACAAATCAAAGGTTAGTAATATGTGTCATGTGTACAATTTCTCAGCGCATGCGGATCAAGCGTCGTATCCATCAATTCATTGAGTATCAGTTAACTCATTTAAATTAGGACATTAAGCTATTATGGGAGTTTTGAAACACAAACAATAAAAAACATATTTAAAAAATCATAACTTATTAAAAATAATTGATTTTTTATTTAAAATGAAATTTAAACTATAAAATAACCCTATTAGCATTGCACCAGACTGTGTAGTGTAATATAACTCTATTTGGAAATATTTAAGGATCTTATGTGGGTCCAAACCTTTCATTGGTGCACCCTGATTGTCCATTTGAGTGGACCACCTGTTCAATGGGCCATATCCTATTCGATGGTCCTTTTTTACCATTAAAAAAATTATAGAAAAAAAAAAAACCTGCCATGTCATCACCCTCTTAAGAAAAGTTTAAAGCAATTTGGTACCCAGAAAAAGTGTTTAAAGCAGTAATGGGACGGTTAATGATGTGATTTTTAGGCCACCGGACATCCACAACTGCTCCTTTTAATCTCGTAGAATCAAGATCTGTTATAAAAGCAACGTAATCAAGATCGGTTACAAAAGGAACGTAGCCTTCCTTCCAAGCAAGCTTCGTTTTGGCCAGTTGTGCCGGTGGCAACATAGTTTATGGTAGTGCTGGCCTAATTTGGGTTATGAGTGGAGTTATCATGACATCCAACCCGACAAATATGTGCACGTGATCATGGTTTGCTCAGTGTTAAAAAAATCAGGTAAATACAATCATCATGTGGGCCACACTGTAGAAAATAATGCCCTATTGGCCGTAAGCCCCAAATAGTTCGTGGGGCCATCATTTCATCTGTATGGCATCAAACATATCCAGACGGGTCGCCGAGCTATTAAAAAAGGGCCCTTAAATCAGGCTAACCTAATTATCAGGTGGGCTTCCTTGTGCAATTTAATAAAATTTTCTATGGTGCAGGACACCTGATGATTCCATTGTCCTAAATTTTGATCTGAATGAAGATATGATTCGGCTCACATATTGGACGGATTGGATTTAATACACACATCACACGGGCCCACAATAAATCGATACTGTGTTGCTCATGGTGGTAACAGTAGTAGTGGAGTGCCCTCCTTGGACAGACGTGTATCTACAATTAAGGATTACTATAGCAGTATTACACAAGATATGGGTTTCCACATCAGCCAAGCCCAGATTTCGAGATAGCACATGCTCACATATATTTCCACCAGCGACATGCCATGGATCTTGTGCCAAGTTGTTGTACAGCTCATGATCTACTGACTCCTTTTGCCAACCTGCTCGAGGTATTATCTACGTAGTATGTAGATCGAATTGAAGTGAGGGTTCAACCGGTCTTCTATCTTCCTCTTTCATTTCTAAAATAGAATGTTGTTTAAGAGGCCCTCCCACTCTTTTTCTTATTTATAAAATGAAATTAGTCTGGTGGTTCAAGGACCACCAATACAGTATATGCACACACTATAATAATGTATTGTAATTCGGATAACGTTGGTTAAATCCTTTGGATATGTGGTCATGTTTGGATCAAAACCATTTATATGCCATGGTTATGGTATTGAAATGTGCTTATTTAGTCAAATGGATTGTATATCTTTCTCTATTAATGATTTATCTATACTGTTCATTGTTATTGTGTATATATTGAGTGGATATGATTAAGATGAATTTAGTTGGAATTTTACTTTTAAAGTTTTATATATTCTTAAGAAATGAAGTGGGACAAATTCAAAATGAAATATACTGTGAAGCTTAAATTGTACTGGGCTTTATAAATTTAAAATATTTTCACAACTAGTAGGTAAGTTATGATAGCTAGATCAATCAACTACTATATACAAGGTGTCAATTGGGCATATGATAGGCCTCTACCTTGAGACATTATACCTACACGTGTAGATGTATGTACATGTGCAGATTAATTGAACAGAGAGTGGAAGAGAAAGGAGCAAGAAATGATGGTTTAGGGGCTGGGGCTCAGCACCAACTGCATATCTCTTCCATTGAGCAGATAAAATTTCAACCGTTGATCAACTTTTTACAAGAAAAATCTTGACCATAAATTGGTATGCAGCAATACTACTTATTTAAGAAAACCAAAAAAAAAAAAAAAAAAAAAGAAATCTTTTTATTTTGAGTCTCCTCCCAAGTCCTTTGAAAATGTAAAAGCTGTCCTTATGGGACCTACTGTTATGTGTTGATGACCTCGCAAGACCATCAAACACATAACCCCTCGTTTAGGCATGGGCTCAAAAATGATGCAGATTCGTGATTGGAGCAAACCATGCTGCAAGGGATAGTTCAAAGGAGATACCCACTTTGGTTTTCTAAAGGACAGTGCTATGTATGTGTGATCTAATCCCTTCATTCAAAGCATCCACCCTCGAGATCAAACCATTCTAAGGGGCATGTAGATGGTAAGTTACTTAAGCTACTTATGCCTTAGCATATCTTGGTTTCTACTTATTAAGCTCAAGTGATTAAGTAACTTTTAAGTAAAAAAGTTAATTATAATCGATCTCAAAACAAACTTACTTATCTCAAATAAGTAACTTATCTACTACAGTAAATAGAAAAAGTAACTTATTTGGTGGTATCCAAACAGGCCCTAAAACTCCCGTGGGCTCCATTATAAATTAATGGCAGGCGTCCCATTTTCAATGCTTTGGCCATGTGGCCTACTTGAGTCATGGATCAGTGTCATTATTGGGTACATTGACAAATGATTCAGGGAACACTCAATGGTTGGAGTGAATTGCCAACACATCATGGTGGGCCCATAGGAAATGTTTTCACTGTAATTTGGTGAAAATATTTGAATTGAAAGAAGCTGTAAACATGAAAAGAGGTTTAAAAAAAAAAAATCTTTCACACACATTGGTGCAACCATGCATAAAGAGGTAAAAAAGGTTTAAAAAAAGTTTCCAATGAGGCAATTCATTCCCACTTTTTTTAGTGTTGCGTTTCATTTTCACTTTAGAATTAATTCATTTTTTAGGATAAAGTCCTAACATAATTGTTGCAATATATATATAGAGTAGTTGTCACATTGACATCATAGCAGGCTTCATTGAGCCTCTGTTGTTTGAGCTTCTTAAAACGTTTTTCATCTTTACATGCAAAAAGAAGAGGAAAGTGAGATTGGCCTTTATAGCGGGCTTCATTGAGCCTTTATATAAATGGAATTAAAAGACAAAATGCCCTTAAGTTGAATGCCCACACAACCTATTTTCCTTTTAAAATCACAAGTTTACACTCCTCCCTTGCACTAGTTGTAGGGGTGTGTTGCGCAGTACACCAACAACGCAGTGAGCCTCGATCCAATCTCAGGTCTCACCTACAAACAATAAACAGGAAGAAATATAAACTAGAAATAGATCAAAGCATTCAAAACAAATCACAAGATAAGATATACGTGAAAAAACTCCAACTAGGGTAAAAAACCATGGATGCAAACTTCCACTATGAAGAACGAAGATTACAAAGCAATATACTAACCTCTCCCTTGAAAGCACATAGAAAACCCTTTGCCCACACCTTAGAAGCACATAGAAAACTTCCACTATGAAGGAAGAAATATACTAACCTCACCCACAAACGATAAACATGAAGAAATATAAACTAGAAATAAATCAAAGCATTCAAAACAAATCACAAGACAAGATATACGTAAAAAAACTCCAAACTAGGATAAAAAACCATGGATGCAAACTTCCACTATGAAGAATGAAGATTACAAAGCAATATACTAACCTCTCCCTTGGAAGCACATAGAAAACCATTTGCCCACACCTTAAAATAATTTTTCTTGCTTTTTCTCAATAATAGAAAAACCCTAAGAACCCTTGTTTATAGTTTAGGAAACTCCTCTTTTCGCATCCCAGTTGCGAAAGGACTTGCGACACGAAATCCACGCAAAATCGCGGAACGAATCTGTGTAACCTCGACTAGTCGTGCAGCCTACACAACCGGTCGAGAGGACCCCACGACCGGTCGAGCCGGACCCTACAACCGGTCGAGCATGACTCATGACCGGTCGAGGACGGTCCCAGATGTGGATTCACATCTTAACAATCTCCCACTTAGAGACACATTGCCTTAAACCTTCGTCTTCTTCATCCGGAGTGCATCACATCCCTGTCTTCAAGCCTGAAGACCAATCAAAGCTGAACAGAGCTTCAGCTTCTCCCGTGTGACCGCCTTGATCAGCATATCCGTAGGATTCTCACTTGTATAAATCTTCTCCAGAGCAATCGATCCATCTTCCAGTAACGAACGAATGAAGTAATATCTGATGGCAATATGCTTGGTTCTTAAATGAAAGGCTAAATTCTTAGCCAAGTGTATTGCACTCTGACTGTCACTATATATCTTGCAATCTGCTTGCTTCTTACTCAACTCTTCCATGAAACCTTTCATCCATACCATCTCCTTACACGCTTCTGTAGCCGCAACATATTGTGCTTCTGTCGTACTGATAGATACTATCTTCTGTAACTAAGAGACCCAACTGACTGCAGCACTACCTAGAGTAAAGACATAACCTGTAGTGCTTCTTCTGTTATCGATGTCTCCTGCCAGATCTGAATTCACATAGCCCTGTAGCTTTATTTCTGATCCACCATAGCACAGCCCTACATCCATAGTACCTACCAGGTATCTAAGAATCCACTTCACAGCTTCCCAATGTTCCTTCCCGGGGTTGTTCATGAACCTGCTAACAACTCCCACTACTTTAGCAATGTCTGGCCTCGTGCTCACCATAGCATACATGAGACTTCCAATAGCTGACGCGTATGAGACTTTAGCCATGTAGTCCCGTTCCTCCTACGTCTTTGCACCTTACTCCTTAGATAGCTTGAAGTGGTTGGCTAATGGAGTGTTAACCGGCTTAGCACCTCCTATATTGAATCAATCAAGTACCTTGGTTATGTACTCTGCCTGTGACAAAACCAATTTCTTGTTTTCCCTGTCACGTTTTATCCTCATGCCTAGGATTTGTTTCGCAGCTCCTAAATTCTTCATAGCAAATTCTCTAGACAGTTGTCTTTTAAGATCTGAGATGTCCTTTATGCTTGAACTGGCCACAAGCATATCATCAACGTACAGAAGAAGGATGATATATGATATATCAAACTTCTTCAAATAGCAACAATGGTCTGCATGACATCTCCTATAACCGTTTCCCGACATGAAACTGTCGAATTTCGTGTACCACTGCCTTGGGGCCTACTTCAGGCCATATAGACTCTTCTTCAGTCTACACACTTTGTTCTCCTTTCCTAATGCCACGTATCCTGTCTGCTGATGCTTATATATCTCTTCTTTAAGGTACCCATGAAGAAAGACTGTCTTAACATCTAGCTGCTCTAGATGTAAGTCGTCTGTAGCCATTATACTCAAGACCATACGAATCATAGACATTTTCACCACAGGTGAAAATATTTCAGTGAAATCAATACCTGCCTTTTGTTGAAACCCTTTCACAACCAGTCTAGCTTTGTACCATTTTGAACCATCGTGCTCCTCCTTCAATCTGTAAACCCACTTGTTATGAAGAGTTATCTTACCCATAGGTAGGGTGACTAGCTCTCATGTACGATTGGACTCAAGAAAGTCCATCTCCTCATCCATGGTTTGATCCCACTTAACCCGTGTATCTGACTTTAATGTCTCTTCAAAACATTCTAGTTCACCATTATCTATCAGCAGTAGATAATGTAAGGAGGGTGAGTATCGGACCGTAGGTCTCCTCTCCTGAGTAGACCTCCTCACAACTGGTGTATGCAGCTCTGCCTCATAATGCTCTTGTGCATGATTATCCTATCGCGTTGTAACACCTGTGTCCTATAACTCTTCCATCTCTACGAATTCTTTCTCCTCGGCCTTATTTTCCTGCACACTGTCATTATGCATCACTTTTTCATTGAAGACTACGTCCTTTCTTCTGATGATTTTCTTATTTTCTGCATCCCAAAACCTGTAGCCAAATCATACTGCCCGTAGCCTATAAATGTGCACCTCCTGGACTTCGCATCCAGCTTATTTCTGTGCTTTGCATCAATGTGAACATATGAAGTGCAACCAAACACTTTGAGATGTGTAAGGTTCACTTCTTTCCCAGTCCACGTTTCTTCTGGTAGCCCACCATCCAATGGTGCTGAGGGACTTCTATTGATGAGATATGCGGCAGTATTCACAGCATCTGCCCAAAAAGTCTTGGGCAACCCTGCATGTAGCCTCATGCTCCTGGCGCGCGCAAGGATGGTCCTGTTAATACACTCAGCCACACCATTCTGTTATGGTGTCCCTGGAATTGTTTTCTGATGTTTGATTCCATTTGTTACACAATACTCATCAAATCTCTTATTACAGTACTCTCCCCCATTATCAGATCTGAGACATTTTACTGTTCTACATGTCTCGTTTTCTACTATAACTTTCTACTTCTTAAATACGTCAAATACATCAAATTTATGCTTTAAGAAATAGACCCACAGTTTTCTACTAGCATCATCAATAAAGGAAACAAAATAACGTGAGCCACCAAGAGATGATACCTGTGCCAGTCCCCACACATCAGTGTGTACAAGCTCCAACAGATGTGTCTTGAGAGCGCGTCCTGTCTTCTTGAAACTTACCCTCTTCTGCTTGCCATATACGTAATCCTTACAGAATTCCAAGTCAATAGACTTCAGCCCTAGTAGCTTCCCTTTTGATAATAGCACTTTCATCCATCTCTCACTCATATGTCCCAACCTCTGATGTCATAACTGCCCATTCACTCCAGTTGATGCGACTGAGAGTGAACAATACGATCCTGAAGTCACGTATAAAGTACCTTCCTTTTTACCTCGAGATATCATCAAGGCACCTTTTGTGATATTCCAAGAATTACTAGTGAATGTCGTCACATAACCGGTATCGGTCAATTGCCCCACTGAGATCAAGTTACGTTTCAAACTCAGTACATGTCTGACATCCTTCAATTTCAAAACCGTTCCGTCTTTCTGATTGACATGAACGTCTCTCTTTCCAACAATACTGCCGGCTCATCATCACCCAGATGGATTCTCCCAAAGTCACCTGACACATAATCATGCAGAACTTCCTTACATGAAGTGGCATGAAACGAAGCACCCGAGTCTATAACCCAAGACTCATTCCTCGCATCAAAAGACAAGATCAACGTCTCTATGTCACTCTCCTCAGATAGATTCACTGAATCCTTCCCGCCTTGAGAGCTTCCTTCTTGTTTCTTAAGCGTCCTGCAATCACATTTCATGTGCTCATTCTTGCTGCAATGCTAACACCCGTCTTTCTCTTTCAGTCCCTTGGACTTCTTCCTCGACTTAGAACGTCCATGTTTATTGCCTCCTTTGTTTAGCGATCTTCCTCTTCCTTCAACATTTAGAGCATTACCTGAATCCTCCGAAACTCCTGATGCCTTTATTCTAGATTCTTCGCTGAGAATCAGACTGGCCACATCATCAAATTTCAACTTTGTCGACCCTGAAGAATTGCTCATAGCAATCACCAAACCATCCCATCTGTCTGGCAAACTGGATAAGATCAATAATGCCCTGACCTCATCCTAAAAAACAATGCCAACATATTCGAACTGGCTCGTGACTGTATTGAACTTATTTAGATGTTCAGTCACGCTCCCACCATTTGACATCTTCATGTTGAATAACTGTTTCATAAGATGAACCTTGTTGGATACTGAGGGTTTTTCATACATGGTGGCTAGGGCTTCCATTAATTCTTTTGTCGTTTTTACCTTGAATATATTGAAGGTGATGCTCTTAGACAAAGAGAGTCGAATGGTTCCTAAAGCCTTCCTATCCAGTAAAAACCATTCATCATCTGTCATCTTTTCTGGTTTCTTCTCTTTTCCTCCTAGAGGAATATAGAGGTCCTTCTAATACAGATAATCTTCCATCTGCATCTTCCAAAAGGTAAAGTTTGAACCATCAAACTTCTCAATTTTAGTTTTCCCTTCTTCCGTCATCGCTCTCAATAAAACTAAACTAATAGCTCTGATACCAGTTGTTGCGCAGTACGCCAACAACACAGTGAGCCTAGATCCAATCTCAGGCCTCACCCACAAGCGATAAACAGGAAGAAATATAAACTAGAAATAGATCAAAGCATTCAAAACAAACCACAAGACAAGATATACGTGAAAAACTCCAAACTAGGGTAAAAAACCACGGATGCAAACTTCCACTATGAAGAACGAAGATTACAAAGCAATATATTAACCTCTCCCTTGGAAGCATATAGAAAACCCTTCACCACACCTTAGAATAATTTTTCCTTACTTTTTCTCAATAATAGAAAAACCCTAGGAACCTCTGTTTATAGTTTAGGAAACTCTCATTTCCACATCCCAGTTGCGAAAGGACTTACAACATGAAATCCGCGCAAAATCGCGGAACGAATCTACGTAACCTCGACTGGTCATGCAGCCTGCACGACCGGTTGAGAGGACCCCACAACCGGTCGTGAATTGGCCACGACCGGTCGAACACCTCGGGATCAAAAAACAGTACTCGCAAGGCTTTAAGTCGAGCCGGTCCACGACCGGTTGAGCCGGACCCTACGACCGGTCGAGCATGACTCACGACCGATCGAGGACAGTCCCATATGTAGCTTCACATCTTAACAGGGTGAAATTGGCTAAATGCCACTCGCATCATATATAATACAAGGGTGCATGGCACACATTTCAATTAGGGAGAGATCGAAATAGGAAAAGTAAGAAAATGTTTACCTAGCTTGCATAGATACCTACCAAGGCTTCTTTCATTAATGTGTGGCAAATCACTTAAAGTGCTTCCAGCGAGAAAAATACACTTTATGTAGTCTTAGTTCTTAAAGTTGATTCAACTCTCAATTGGGTTATCTATAAAATTATGCCTAAAACCTCTAAACGTATACCGTATAGCCACAAAGTCTTAGAATACTGTAACTTTTGAATAATTTTTACAACATGATAAGGCACATCAGATGAATGGATTAGATGACACCTAAACATCACAATAAACCTGACATAAAAGTAATGGTGATTGTTCCTTCACAACTGTTTCCCATGATGTGGCGTACTCAAGTTTTGGATAATTATGATTTTTAGATTCAATAGTTAGAATAGATTAATATACATAATCCACAACGGACATCTCATGAAAGTCTCACCATCATGATTTTCCAATTGCAAAAGTAACTGTCATGTAGTTAGTTACCTATACACCGGTGGGAAAAATTGCATGGTTAGAATCGTCAAACAAGAGTGCTACTTTTGAATAATGAGTAATACAAAAATGATGATTGCACCCATTTTCTATGATATTCATCGCTAGCTTAGGATCATCCATAGCTGTTGTGATTTTTACACCATGGCTTTGCTCTTGATTGTACAACGATGGGTAACCCCACAAACAACGGTTAAAATTGTGACCCACTGAGAAACAACGGTTGAAATCGAACCGTATTCAAATTAAAAGTGTTAGATGATGAGAAAGTTTAATATTCTAGTAAGTTGAGTGTTTTCTCGGCATCCCATTCACATAAACGGTCCCGACGTCATTAGGAAAAAGAAAAGAAAAGAACAAAAGAAAGAAAGAAAAAGCAATCAGTGGTGGAGCCCATGCCACGTGTACAATCTGTCCATGAACCCAAGTATATCATGCTATGGTCAGCAGTTGTAGAGTTGTCATACGTATAACCCAAATCAAACCGTCCATTCAGTTCAATCAATTTTCTTCTATATGATATTAGAACCATTCAAATGATATTATTCTGTAAATATAATCTAAGTTGGATTCTCTGATTTGGACGGTCCAATTTGAGATAGATATGTGCCAGGCTTTCAAAGATGCAACTGCCCGCGTAACATCCATCAGACTCAGTCAGATAATCTAACTATATCATAGTAATATGATTATAACGACCAGAAAGATTTCCGTACGCTCGAATTTTACATGTGTCCCGGTGTGGCCCAAAATTCAGTGATCCAAACCGTTGACATGACAGAACCTCAGTGGGGACCACCAAAAATCCTTTTGTAAAACAGGATATCTTAACCTCTTTACTGCTCTTCAAACAGACGAGGGTCACAGATTGACACTAAGCATATGCTAATCTATCAGGTTTTAGGGCATCATCCATCCTCAGTCGTCTGCATTGGCCATACCAACGGTCGGGATTACCCTAGCCATGGGTCCCATTTGTACAAACTGCAAACCTGTACGGATTCTGACCATAGGAATGGGCATCATCCATCATGTCTATAGGAAAATTCCTAACCCTTGAGTTGGTGGCCAGCAATGGTCCACATTCAGACCATATAAGGTCAAAGATTCTGTGATCTTCCAATCTGGGAGATGTTGGGGGAGCGGATTGGCTACTCCCCCTACCACCAGCCAATGGCTGGTGGTCGGCGCTCTGTGGGCCCCACCATAATGTATGTGGGCCCCACCATAATGTATGTATCTCAACGATGTTATCCATCTATTTTTCTAGATCATTTTATGAGATAAGACCAAAATTTATTTGTATCCCGATCTCAATTGGACCACATTCCAAGAAACAATTCTGAATGAACGTCAACCATTAAAAACATTTTGGGTCATAAAAGTTTTGAATCAAGCTGATATTTATTTATTTTTCCCTTCATCTGGCTGAATGACCTAATCAATTTATTGGATTTAAATAAACAGTAAAGTAGGCCTTAGGAGGATTTTAACGGGGGGATATCCAATCACTATTATTTTCCTACGGTACAAACTGAAAGCCGTACACCAGGTAAGATCCATGCACCGAACGTGTACTATTGTAAAATACAAGTTATTGTGGAATAGCCAACACATGCTCATGACCAAAAATCTGTATACAGATTCGTAGTGTTTCCCTTATGTGATATGTCTAGATTCACAAAAAATTTCTGATGGCCAGCGCCGAGTGCATAGATTCGCAATGTTCCTCGTTTGTCTATATCTTGTACGGATTTATTTGTTCCTTATTTTAGGTGTTCCAATGTGGGGCCCACCTTTGATCGTGGTGGACCATTGGGGAGTAAGGGTTTAATGTGGATCGCGCGTGGATCTAATCTCTCTCGGATCGGACTATCACAACCATTCAAATAAGGCCCTGAAAGATGGACGGTGGGAGTAGTTTTTAGTCTTGCCGCCCATTTTGCATGTCTTTATAAGTTCGCGGCTATGATTGTCGGATCATGATCATCTCTCCGTCTTGTACAATCTATGGTGGATTGGCTCTTTCCAACTGTCTTTGTTGATCGAAGGTAACCCATGGCCCACCTAGGAATTTTCACCATATCAAGGTACAAAGAATTCGTACGGGTTCATATCACAGGATAATAATTAGATTGAGTGGTAGGTTAGCCGGGGAGAGAAGGAGGATAAAAAGGATGCGGATAGCCTGAGAACCCGGAGACAGGTATACGTGTGCTGGGACTGTTTGCTGTCCACAAAGATGTCTGTGATAAATCCACTCCTTCCATCTGTTTTTAAAGATTAGAATAGGAAATGTCACTAAAAATAAGGTAGATCCAAAACTCTGGTGGGCCACACCGGAGAAACAGTGGGAGAGGAAACGTCCACCGTTGAAACCTTCCTGGAGCTGACCAGGATGTTTATATGACATCCAAACCGTTCACAGGGTTATTACCACTCAGGAAAACTGTAGGCACGAATATAGTCCTGATACAAAACTTCTGTTTCCTTACTGTTTCATGTGTTATGGCTCACATGACTTTTGGTTCTGTCTGAATTTCAGACCTGTCTTACTGTGGTCTTTCAAAAGAGATGGACGGAGTGGATTTGTCAAGGACATCTCTGTGGGCCCCAAACAGCCCGGGCACGGGAATATCTTTGCGCCCGGGGTCACGGACAACCCGCGCCCGAAAAGAGGGAGCGGACTCCGAAGTCTGATCTGACGCGCTGGTTTAGGAAGGGGTATTAATCATCAAACACCTGGGACAAGGAAGGTAGAGTGGTCGATCCAGACCGTCTATATTATGGGTCCTGTTAGTCTACGATCCATTTTTGAGATTCAAACCAAATAACTGATTCTATAATCAATTTTTCCCTGCTAAACATTGAACGCTAGTCATTTACATATTGACCGTCCATTGATGGCCATCATTTATATGACGAGGATCCTTCATTTGTTGTAACTTTCAACCATTCACCATCCAAGGATAGGACCCGCCAGATGGACAATCTGGATCTTCTGCCCCACCTACCACATCAATTATTTGGTCATAGGCAAACCTAGCGGAATTGTTACCCTATGAAGTACAAAGATTACATCCAGAGATAACGGGTACAGGTGCGTTTGGATGCAAGGGTTACATGAACCGTGGACATTTGTTTAAATGAAGGTGGAATTATTAAAGTCAATGGTGTTTCCTAGTGTTTAGGAAAAAGAAGCCAGCTTTGAATTGAATTCAATTTCCTTGAGATTACAACTTCAAATGGGAAAGTATAATTAGTTAATTGTTGGGGCTTGGGAAAGCACAGGGAGTGGAATTAAACAAACTAATTATGATTCCACATGTAAATTCAACAAAAAATACTTTGAATTTACATGAAAAAACCCTTATTATAAAAAATTACGGTGCAAAGCAATAATGCATTATGAATGACAAAGTCACAGGAGATGAAACCTTCCCAATTCAAAGACTTAAGAGGAAAAACCCTAGCTCTTTCCATCTCCAAAACCCTCTTAAACTTTTAAATATATTTAGCATCAACCTTAATCCTGATTACACCCATATATATGAGTAAAATCAGAAATAGAAATAAATTGCCCAAAACTGTGCAATCCATCGACCTGTTGAATTAACTAGTCGACATGCATCGATCGATTGGGATGACTTATTGACCAAAGTTTTTGACATGTTGAAACCTCCAAAAACAGTTAGAAAGTTTTGTCAAAAAATTGAATATTTTCGATATCCTTTGACTCGTCGACTAGACTGTCGACTAGTCGATAGCCCATGTTTAGTTTAGATTGGAGGCATTTGATTTTCAACAATCTCCACCATGACTCTAATCCTCATTCTACAACACACAGTATTCTATCCTCCATCTCTACTTCGTCTTCATTATAACTCCACAATCATCAATTCTTGTGTACGCTCCATCTACACTTTATCTTTGCCAAACTCAAAGAAGTTACACATAACTTGAACTTCTCTATAGGAATTATCTTGATAAATATATCCGTCGAATTCACACTTATATGTATCTTATCGAGAGTCATACCGCATTCCTTTAGCACATGTTGGATAAAATGATAACACACATCAATATGTTTACTTATAGAATGGTAAACTGAGTTTTTTACCAAATTAATTGCGCTTTCGCTGTCACCATTAACCGGCACAGCTTCCTGCTGAAGCTCCAACTAATTTATTTTTTCCTTCAACCAAACCGTTTTCTTAAATGATTTTGTTACTACCATATACTCATGTTCGATTGTGGAAAGAGTCATCATAGACCGAAGCTTTGATATCCAATTGATCACTTCACCCACTAACATAAACAAGTAATCGAAAGTCATCATTCTATTATATATACTGTCTACATAATCTGAATCTACATAACTACTAACTTATCCCTTAATTTTTCGAATGTCAAGACGTAGTCCTACATACTTCGAATATATCAAAGTAGTCATTTCATTGCCTCCCAATGTTGTTTACTAGGATTAGATATGTATCTGCTAACAACACCCTCTGCATATAAAATATCCAATCTTGTATAGCCATGGCATACATTAAGCTGCTAATAGTAAACGAATAAGATACATGAGACATAACTTGTTTTTCTTCATTCATTTCAGAACTGGTAGAAAGTTGAAAATGTGCCTGAGAAATGCTAACCGGTTTTTTCTTATCCATCCCATGTATACTTCACCAATACATTCTCAAAGTACTCAGCCTAAGATAACAATAGCCTGCTTCTCGGCCTGTCTTTGTGTATGTCAATGCCAAAAATCATTTTTGCAACTCCCATATCTTTGATCTCAAATGTCTCTGATAGTTGAGCCTTCAGTATGTCAATCTCAAACATGCTATGATTAGCGATAAGCATGTTATTAACATACAACACTAAGATAATGAATTTTTCATTACTCAGTGTCTTGTAATAGACATAATGATCATATTCATTCCTGATAAACCTCTGACTCACCATGAAAAAATCAAACTTTTTATACCCTTGCGTAGGTAACTGTTTCAGGTCGTACGACGATCTTTTCAACCTTCAAACCTTATTTTCTGTTATTTTTATTTTGAAGTTTTTTGGTTGATTCATGTAAATCTATTCTTCCAATTCCTCATATAGGAAGATAGTCTTCACATCCATTTGCTCCAACATCATTGTGGAAGGCAATTTCATAATTTCACACGATTCTTTATATAAATCCTAGTTCATTTGAAGTAATATATATTTTGTCATAAGGTAGAAAACTATCGTTATATTGAGAGTAACTTCTTCATTTTTTGTTTTTAGAGCAGTATGAATAAGTAGACGTATTAAAAGGGAAATAAATAAATTTCTATGTTATAGTATACATTTTTTTTCCTCTATTTTTTTTTAAAAAAAATTTTAACATTACTCCGTGTGTGATTGCGAAGTGATATCTTTTCTCAACACTAATGATTACCTACAAGTGCCAATATTGCTATTTTGTGGTACAACTCTTTTTTAGCCACAAGATGCATTAAAAAAATCTTTTATTTCCTCTCTTAATACATACATATTGTGGCTACAAAAAGCTGTGTACTCCAAACAGCATTGCAAATGCCATTAGGTGATCTTTCCTCTAACATGTAACCAGAGGCGTACATCGGTGGTGTGGACATACACTTGACTTACAAAACAAAGTGCCACTACATTCCTCGTGGCATGGCGCACTACTGCTCGGCCACAGGGAATTGGATAAGGTCAAATCGCCCACCATGTGTCATGCAGCACGGGCGCCACGTGGAATTCAGTAGGTGGGGACAGGAATAATGAGATGGAAGAAGGCATCACAAGTAAGGGGACAAGGGCTTAAATGTTTGCTGAGGTCTTGGGAGAACTCGGGGAGATAAGCCATCCAATCAAAGGCTATATCATTCAAACGTACAGGGGCCATGAGATGGATATCTCTCCTTGGAAAATAAAATTTAAAAAAATAAAAAGAAAAGAAAAGCACGGATCTCTCAGTAGCGAAAGGATGTGCATTTGCAATGTTGCAGGGGTGCATCGTTTCTCGTTTGTCGTATCGGTTCCTTTGTTAAAGTTGGAAAACCCTTTACTAGCTCTACTTCTACTCTCAATCATTCAAAAGCAGAAATCGTATTTCCATGTTCAAAGATACAATTGATCTGCTTTGTGTTGGGTAGTCGATCTTTTATCATTAATATTATTTTTTCTTTTGTTTTTTATGATCTAGTTAAGGAGATAAAGACAAGTATGAGGAAGCTGTTTCGTACTCCGTCTACTTATGACGCTTGATATGCAGCCACTCACAAATCTTACACATGGCATGCGTCACCTCAAATGAAACAGATTAAGTTGGAATCCTCTGCAAACCTGCTCTACCTGTGTGTAAAATGCCCAAATCCTCTGGGCCCACCTATATTGTATATTGTAAAATTCATTCTGTTGTCCTAGATGTTTGGCTCTAACGCATCCACAATTTAGATGGGTCACACCACATGGAACTATGGAAATGAGATGATAATCATACGTTCATGTGTGGGGAAATCCCATGTTATCTCTTTCATCAAACCAGTTAATCAGGTCTAACTCACTAAGATGAAGAGAGGATGTAAAAATCAGCCCAATATGAAACTCGGTTGGGTGACACTATATATGAACTTAGCAATTTTGGGAGTTATTTTGCATTGTTTCTATTGGTGTGGCCCTGTGAGTTTTAGATTAGGCTTATATTAAGGATATACGGTCTATATAATGGTTACAACCTGATGGACGGAGTCGATTTTACATATAAAACATGGTAGACCCCACGGCGTTTGTGTGTTAAAACTGGTTTTTGTAGACAATTGGGATCAGATTAAATGGTGGAACCAACTGTGGCTGAGTTATAGTGCCAAGATCAGATTGGCTGAACGGTCCTGACCTCTGATTTGTTGACACTTGTTTGTTGAAGGATACCCGTTGGATATTTTAACCGATGTCCACCAACCCAGTGTACCTGAACAAGGACTCCAGCTTGAACTACTATTCCTCATGTGATTTATAAGCGATCTATAAGGGCCTGCTTATCATCCATCACACGCAGCCAGAGTATCAAAGTTTTTCTCAAACAGTTATGACACTATAAAATGGGGAGCGGATTAGGTGCAGCACCGGCCTCACCCAACACGGGGCGGTCCTGACCGTGGGACTCATCTTGATGCATGTGTTGTATAACCACACTGTCCATTCGTTTTTTCGGATCATTTCAGGGCATAAGAGCAAAAATGGAGTAGATCCAAAAATCAGGTGGACCAAAACAAGGGAAACAGTGATGATTGACCATTAAAAACTTCCTGTGAGCCACAAAAGTTTTAGATCATACTGATATTTAATTTTTATTTTCATCCAGATCTAGGTGGCCTTATCAACAGGTTGGATGGTAAATAAACATTACGAGCGGCCCTTGGAAATTTTAATGGTGGGCGTTCAATCACCACTGTTTCCTATGGTGTGGTCCACCTGAGATTTGCATTTGCTCCATTGCTTTTTTATTTCCTAAAATGATCTGGTAAAACGGATGGACGGTGTGTATACAATAGATACATCAAGGTGGGCCCCACGGTCAGGGCCGCACCTAATCCGCTCCGTATAAAGTCTGCCATTTTCTAAAAAGAAAAAAAATAAATAAATAATAAAAAATCATAGGTTAGGGATGCTCCCACCAACTGCATCAATGGACAGAGGAGTGATCACCTGTTCCAGACAAGTAGGGCCCATGGCTTGATGATCTCTATGGTTTATCTCGAGGGCCTCATTGGGAATGGGAGGTGCCCATAAAAACACCCAGCAGCGAAGTTACTAGCCTGTGACCTGCAGTCTCTTGCATTTCTCCAAGTGGAATTTTCTTCCAAGTTAGGCCACAATAGGGTTAGAATCTTCCAATCTGAAGCGTGTTTGGGGCATCCCCAATCTAACCCAATCTTCAGAATCACCAAACCATGGGCCCCACTTGCACGGAATGGGCACGATAGGACACCATTCACGTCCTGACGCATCAGGACAGTTGGCGTTATTTGTTCCAGAGAAATGTTCACCTACAATTGTCTGTTATAAAAAGTTTTAAATATCCACTAACTCATCACTTTTATTGAAAATCCGAGCCACCGAAACTACGTTCCATACCATGAAAATCACCAAAGCTGAAAATTGGCCCAATCCATCCATTATCTGGGCCACACAATACATTGAGTCAGACCATTGGCTGTCCATAAATTTCCACGGCAAGATCACCTGATGAATGGACCCTTTTTGCTCCAGATGATCTTTTATCACATGGCTCACCTTCCGTACATCTGGGATGTTACACGTTAATAACATTAGAGGTTGGGAAAGCGAGGCAGTGCATGTGAACATTCACATACAACATTGTATGAGAAACATTACCCTTTCTTTTCTTGTATGGAAACTGAAGGGGGGCCTTTCATGCTACGGGAATTATAGACCCCTCGAGCGTATAAAGATGTAAATGGTATCTTCATGCGCCAGCTGCCCACGCATGTGAGTCCCATTGTTTCGTGATCCACACCGTTGATCTACTCGGTGCAATTATAAATGGTTGATGTACAGAAAAAAAATCTATATTGGACGAAAGTAACCCTTTGATCGGAGGGCTGAAACTAAACGGGTAAGATTAATTTGCCATAGTGTACTGTAGATGCACAACATCATCTACTGTCAGCTTACAGTAGCAATGTTCTGAAATTGGACCATAACGGCCGAATCTGAAGGTAAGATCCGATCATAAATTGGATTTTTTTTTTTATATAAAAATAAATAAAATAAAATTATATTTAATAAAATTATGAAAGAGGCTCAAAATATAGAAGTACAAAGATACGATTAGATCAACCATGCTCTAACATTTAATTTTAACATCGAAATTTAGACCGTCCATATGATTCTATCGCATGTGAAATAGTTAAGTGGACATAAGTGCGCTCCCCTTACACGTGGGAACGGGGGATATGTGTGCGATATCGGAGCCATTGGCCCGTGCATAAATCCCATGTCTAAAAGGTCAGGCCAATATGATCATCAAATGGGCCATATATTTAGAATTTGATAATGGGTCCAACTTGATTTGCACTTGCGGACCACCTGATGGGCGGATCGAAATTCACACTCGTGTGCCTCGACTCCACGTGCAATGTGAGTTGCTGTATTAAATCGTTTATTGCTGATTTAGTGATGGTTTGGGATCCGTTTGGATGCCTTTCATTTCGCGAACTGCTTTTCCATTCAAATAAATTTCGAAACACAACAAATATCGATTTCAAGTATATAAGGCAAGAGAATCATATCCCACATAATGCCACCCCGAAATCACAGATTGGAAGGGTTCCATATTCGTCGAGACTGCAATTTCAGTACATCCAAACGCGCCCTTTCTGGAATTTTCTTAAACCAACATAAAGGACTCGTACTTGGTACCTAGATAAACAGCCAGAGGCCAGCATTTATGACAAGAGATGCTGCGCAATATTGATAGATCTCATCGCTCAGCCGATCTGCGGTCCATGCCTTGTCCTTGAAGCCATGGACTTTGGACCCTAGTTCTAGATTCTCTTGATGCAAGTGGAACCTATGGTTAAGTGATCCAAACCATTGATATGATGTGTCCCACAGTAGATGGTCCGTGCACAAAATATCCTCCAGATTGAAAGATCCTAGCCATTCAATTGGTGAATACTGGATAGACGGTTGAGAGAGGAGATATAAGAACTGTCCACACTCAACCAAGAAAAGGGAGGATGGCTAGATTTTTTTCATTGTGGGGGCATTGGCCATTATATGTGGGACCTTTGTATCAGCAGGATCAGTAGACAGTGGGCCCTACTCATACAAAGTGAAAAAGCCAGAGCAAAATTGTAGAAACTCTGCCATTGCACAATATCACCTTAAGAGAAAAACTTTGATACTCTAACAGAGTTCGGTTGATGATACACGGGCATTTAAAAGTTGCATACGCGGCGTACAAATAGTTGAAATCAAACTATCCTATTTGTAATCCCATTTTAGATGTTACATGAGCCAAAAATTAGGTTCTTTCGATCATTATATATCTGATTCATGGACATTTATTGGACAGTTAAAAACGGAAATAAATCTGATTTCTGGACACTTATTGGACAGTTAAAAACGAAAAGATCCAGGGATCTTATTTCAACACACGTCTCCACCAATTACAGGTTAGATTTGTTCTGATGTTGGCAGTTATGACAGCATCCTCCTTGATCCAGGCATGCGACCGTAGCAGAGGGAGCGGATTGGGTGTTACCCTTACCGTGGGCCCCACCTTGATGATAAGTTGTATATCCACGCTGTCCATCCGTTTCTCAAACCCATTTTAGTAAGTGGTCCCAAAAATTAATCAGATCCAAATCTCAGGCGGACCACACCACAGGTAACAGTGGTGATTAAGTGCCTTACCATTAAAAACTCCAAAGGGCCCATTGAAAACGTAAGATTTTCATATTGTTTATTGGATGGCCCTTTGAAAACGTAAGATTTTCATATTGTTTATTTTCCATCCAATCTGTTGATAATGTCAAGAAGACCTGGATGAAGGGAAAAATCCAAATATAAGTTTCATCCAAAAATTTGGTGGCCCATAAAAAGTTTTAAATAATCATTCATCAATGTTTCTAGTGTTATGGTCCACCTGAGATTTTTATCTTCTTGCGGTTTGGGATCACGTCCTTAAATGAGATGCAAAAACAGATGAACGGTGTGGATATACAAAAAGTATATCAATACAGGCCCCATACTGTTAGTGTAACACCTTAGCGGGTGTTGCCCGCGTAACAGCTAATCAGCTCCCCGTAGCAGAACACAAAACTGGGAGAGGCGCAATGTAACAGACCATCATCGACCGCCACGTGATTGTATCACGTACAAATTTTTATGGTTTTACTTCATCCAAGTGGAATTACTTTACCAACGGTTGGGTAGACGTGATAAGGTTTCAATGTAGGCATCTCTTTCCCAGTTTTTTTTTTTTCCATATTAATAGGCCTGCTTGAGTTTTGAATCCGCTACATTTTTGTGTTTGTATCATAATATGAGCAGCCAAATAGAGGGGGTGGATTTCTTACGAACATCAAGGTGGGCCCCACCTAACTTTCAATTGCAGTAGGGTCCGAAACAATCAGCCTCCACACCTAGCTTTCAATTGCAGTATGGTCCGAGACAATCAACCTCCAACCGGTACCATTGCATAGGCTGATTGCAGCGGTTTACAAGTCGCCTGTGCAAAATTTTGTTGGTTTAATTTGAGCAAACCCACGTGTATGTTTCTGAGTACCTGTATATCGTATCAAGCTTCACAGGCAACGAGAGTATTGGGTAAATCCCTAGTACGCCTAAGTAAGTTGCAACTATGACTAATTGACACCAGCAGATACATTCTGATGCGTGTGAGTTAACATGTGGGTGGGTGGTGGGGTGGGTGGGTGCATTCAATAACCTTGACCTCATTATGTGGGCCCCAACAGTACATTCCATGGCCCAAACTGTAGACGGTTTGACCGATCAAGTGTTGAAATTGGGTGTCTTTAATTTACGTTGAAACATGACTGAAATAAAGGTTATCGGCCGATCGATCCTCCATAGTCGATTGATCGAAAATTTTGAATTTAAGTAGTTTCACCCAAGGGTTGCTCTGATCAATGCTATATATATAGGTGTAATTATGGAATTAGGGTAGAATAAGGAGGGCTAGGATTTTGAAGAGAGAAAACATGGGTTTTCACATCTATAAGTTTATATAATCTTTTATAATTCGTTTTCATAGTGGATTACTCATCGTTTTGTGCTATGATTTTTTTCCCGCAATGGTATTTTTTACATAAAAACATGTGTTTTTGTGCATGCTTTGTTTGCATTTATTTCTCACTTGTTTTATTCGACTCGGAGCTTGCTTTTGTGGTTACCCAACAAATGGTAACGAAACTATATCTTGGGATTCGACTTTGAATATGAAATATAATGACGTTGGAATCAAACGTGAAGTATAAGATAAAGAAGTTCAATAGAAATAATTACTTTGAAGTATGGAAGGTGAAGATAAGAGGTCTTCTATTTCAGAAAAGATTGTAACATGCATTCTTTGGTATAGCGAATCATCGTACAACTACGAGCAATAAAAAGTGGAAAGAATTGGATGAGAGGGCGAAAACATCGATCTAATTATGTTTAGCAGATGACGTTTTTTATAATGTCCTTAATTGGAAGATCACCGCAACGCTTTGAATGAAGTTAAAAAGCTTGTACATGATGAAATCTTTATGAAATTGTCTGCATCTGAAGAAGCAATTCTATAATATGGAGATTACGGAATTGTATGGTATTAATGAATACAACAGAGTGTTCAATCAACTACTTTACAAGTTGACGAGTGTGGATGTGAAGATGAACAAAAAAGATCAAGTTCTAACTCTGTTAAATTCTCTTCGAGAGTTGTACAATAGTTTCGTAGACAATATATGTCATGGTAGGGAGACCATTAATGTTGAAATTGCTATCTCAATCCTTCATTCAAAGCATTTGAAAATGAAAGGAAGTGAAGAGGGTTCCTCTATGGATGCATTAGTAGCTTAAGAGAAAAAAATTGGAGCCAGAGAAGTAAAATTCTCAATTTAGGTCTAAGTCTAAGGGTAAAGGGAAGATGAATTGTTGGAACTTTGGAAGGATGGGGCATATGAAGAAGGATTATCGGAATAATAAAGCCCAGAATATAAGAGGTTGGAGGATTCGTTGAGGGAGACCGATTCAGAGGAATCTTATGTAGGTACGAGTGATTGTTATGTGTTGTCGATGTCCAAGGTCGAACACTTATACAATGAATGTAAGAATGAGTGGATTTTAGATACAAAGGCATTGTATCACATATGTCCTCATCAGAATTAGTTCACCACGTATAACGAGTATGATGGTGAACTAGTTCTTATGGGCAATGATCATGCCTGTAAGATGGTTGGAATTAGATCCGTTTGTATCAGAATGTTTGATGGGATTGACCGTATCCTGACAGATATGACACACATTCCGGATTTGAAGAAGAATGTAATATCTTTGGGGAGCTCTTAAGGCACATGGGTGCAATTTCACTAGATTTGATCGTATCTTAAAAGTTTCAAAATGGGCACTCATTGTAATGAAGACACAATAAAGTGGTAACATTTACTATCTGATCGAGAATATAATATTGGGTGAAGATGTAGTGTCCGTATCAGAATCCACATTAGCATATTTGTGGCATGCACGTAGGCTACATGAGTGAGCACAATATGAAGGTTCCTTCTGATCGTTGTTTGATTTACGTATTCAAAAGTGTTGATTTTAATATATACGAGCATTATATATATAGTAAACAATTACAATTATCTTTTAAGTTTGAAAAACATTTAAGGGTGTGCTTGATTATGTGCATTTGGTTGTATGGGGGTCGTCGTCTGTTGTTTCTGAAAGGGAGTCATCGCTTTTTCTTTGTCTCATTCATAAATGACTAATGTAGAAAAGTTTGCGTTTACTTTATGAAGCATAAATCCAATATTTTTACTAGTTTTAAGATATGAAATATGATTTCTTATTTTTTATTTTAAAAAAAGT
Organism: Magnolia sinica; assembly: GCF_029962835.1. Lineage (NCBI taxonomy): Eukaryota > Viridiplantae > Streptophyta > Magnoliopsida > Magnoliales > Magnoliaceae > Magnolia > Magnolia sinica. Next base: position 11,566,432 of record NC_080574.1, on the reverse strand, counting down.
TAGGGCAGAAGTTAAAATTATTGAGGACAGACAATGGTAGTGAATTCACTTTAAAATAATTTAATCAATTTTGTAAATATGATGGGGGTAATGAGACACAATACAGCAAGGCATACACCGGATTAGAATGGTGTGACAGAACTAATGAATCAATCTCTCTTGGAGATAGATCAAAGTATGTTAAACAATGGTGGTTAGGCAAGGAACTATGGAATGGGGTCGTTAACACGAGTTGCTACCTAGTGAATTGATATCCATCTATGCCGATCGGTTATAAAATTTTGAAAGAAGTGTGGAATGGTCATGATGTAGACTATTCAAGGTTGTAGGTATTTGGTTGTAATGCCCACTCTCATGTATCGCCTGTTGAAAGATATAACCTAAACTAAATGGTGAAGAAGTGCACATTTGTGCGCTATAATGATTATGTGAAGAGATACGGGTTGTATGACCGAGTCACATAAAATGATTAGCTGTGACATCAGGTTTGATGGGGGTTCCTTATTCTGTAGTGATGAACGGAAGGAAATGAGTAAATCATCAACAATTAACGTTAAAATTGAAAAATATGAGACATAAGAAGAAGTCAAGCTGCAAAAAAAAGGTACTTGAGCAGATGAAGTAACCACATGTGATGAGAAAATCCATCGACAGATCGCAGATTATCAACGAGATACAGAGATTAATCGAATATTGCATCCGCTCTTATTACGGATGATGGGAATTCGTATACATTCTGGGAAGCACTGATGACATAAATGTTGATAAGTGGATGATAACAACGTAAGACGAGATGGACTCTTTTGTACAAGAATGATACGTGAGGACTAGTGCAGCTTTCCATTGGGCGTAAAGCGATCAGATGTAAGTAGATTCACGTGAAGAAACAAAATAGATACAAGGTGAGATTGGTTACGACTGTGTATACTTAGAAATAAGGCGTCGACTTTGCTGAGATTTTTACGTTGATTGTTAAGCATGTATCTATCAAATTTATGTTGGTGCTAGTTGTCTAATACAATATGAAATTAAAACAAATGGATGTAAAGACTTCTTTCCTACATAGGGAATTGAAATATTACATTTACATGAAGAAATCAAGGGAATTCGAGGTGCAAGAGTCAGATAATAAAGTTTGCAGGTTTATGAGATCATTGTATGCCCTTAAACAGTCGTATATGTAGTGGTATAAAAAATTTGATACTTTCATGGTGAGTCAATGGTCCACCAAAAATGAATATGATTATTGTGTTTATTTTAAGGCACTGAGTGGTGAAGAATTTATTGTACTGGTATTATATATTAATGACATACTTATTGCTAGTTATATCATATTTAATATCAATATATTGAAGATTCAGTTATAGAGACATTTAAAATGAAAGATCTGAAGGTTGTAAAGAGGATTCTCGGCATTGATATATACAAAGATAAGGAGATGAGAATGTTACAGTTATCTCAAATAGAATACCTTGAGAAGGTGTTGGTGAAGTTTGAGATGGACAAAGCTAAATCGGTTAGCATATCCCATGCTGCTCACTTTCGACTTTCTTCAAAGTAATGTTCCATCACAGATGAAGAAAAGCGATTGGTGTCTTGTGTGCCCTATTCTAGTATAGTTTGTAGTTTGATGTATGCCATAATCTTTATGAGATCAGATAGTCTTTATGAGATCAAATATTTCACATGGAGTTAGTATTGTGAGTAGGTACATGTCAGAACCTGATAAGTAATATTGGGAAGGAATGAAATTACTACTCCAATATCTACGAGGTACAAAGGACTACGTCTTAACATTTGAAAAATCAGACGAAAAATTTGTACGCTATGTGGATTCAAACTATGCTGAAAATGTGGACAATGAATGTTGACTTCTGGTTACTGTTTGGCTAGCAGATGGAGTGATCTATTGGATGTCGAAGCTTTAGTCTATGACAGCTCTTTCAACAACCGAATCTAAATATATGACAATAACGAAGGCATTCAAAGAAGCGGTTTGGTTGAAAGTAATGTTAAATGAATTGGGACTTTAATAATAAGTTGTGCCGATTAATTGTGACAGTAAAAGCATGATTCCATGTTAGCATTATGTTGCTGGTTCTATTTTATATTTGAATATTGTTTATTTATTTATTTATCTCTCTCTATCTCTCTCTCTCATATATATATATATATATATATATATATATATATATATATATATATATTCGATTAGCTTATTAGTACACCCATCGTCAGTTCACACTTCACTGTTAGCCACCCCCACTAGGGAATTGATACCAAGACCTCAGTGTTGAAACATTATTTTATCCAATATGTGCTCAAAGAAGGTAGTGTAACTCTTGAGAAGATGCATATAAGCGTGAATCCGACAGATATCCTTACAAAGGTTATTCATACAGAGAAATTTAATTCTATTTCACTTCTCAAGTTCTGACAAATGTTTAATAAAGGTGGAGTATGCATGAAAATCGACGATGATTAAGTTATGATGGAGACAATTAAATAAGGAGGATGAATCTTGGAACATGAAAATTAAAGCTACAGTGAAGATTGTTACAATCAGGTGCCTTCAATTTATGTTAAAACATGGGTCATCGATCAATTGAGCCTCCATGGTTAATTAATAAAAAATTTCCAATTTATGTAGTTTACTTAGTGGATACTTTCGAACATGTTCAATTGATCAAACATTTGGGGGCTCGATCGATCGAGGGTTGCTCAATCAATGTCGATTGATTGATGCTTAAATTGATGGTGTTTGCAATTTTATATAATTGCCCGATTTATTTCTTATTCCAAGTATAACACTATATATATTAGTATAATTGAGAGATTATGGTAGAATAATGAGGGCTAAATCAATTCTAGAATTTTGAAAGGAGAAAACATAAATTTTCACATATATATAAATTCATTTAATCTCTTATAATTCATTTTTATAATGGAGTACTCGTTGCTTTCTCGTAAATTTTTTTCTTAAAATTTTTTCCTTGTAAAATTATATATTATTGTGCATGCTTTGTTTGCGTGTATTTCTCAATTGTTTTATTTGACTTGATTTAAGTTTACTTCCACAATTATCCAATATAAATTTCATATGAGAGATGAGTTATCTCTTAACCATTTTGTAAATGGACTTACACCTGTTAAGCAAAACAGCCTCATTTTTTTTTTTTAATGAAAACGGGACCCACATGATGGACAGCCAAGTTGCAGCACCTTTGGGGTCACGAAAGATCAAGAAAGAAAGACCAGCGCAGAAAAGAAAGAAAAACAACCACTTTAGCTCACAAGTCACAAGATTAGCTTTGTGTGCGTGCGTGTGCATGGTACAATGGTGGTGACATTTGAGGCTCTTCCTCTCTTCTTTTCTTCCTCCTCTGCTACTAGACGACAAAGGAAAAAGAGATATAGATAGAGTGATAGATAAAAATCATCATCAAAAAATTAAAAAAAGGAGAGATAAATTAAAAAATAAAAACCCTTTTTAAAGGGTGATGAGTTGTATCATACTCCAGTAGGGTACGGTGGATCCACACTCTTGCACTCGAGAGATGTGATGGCCCCCAGGGAGAGTACGATCTCAGGCCCTATCTTCCTATGAGTGCCATCTCGGGCTTGTATCAAGGATCCCAGCGATACCTCAGGTGGTCCCCACCTTGTTTACTGTAGCCCAATCATCAGGTGGGCCCATCATCCATGATAAAAATGGACTTTTTTTTTTTTCCAAAAATCAACCAGTGGTCCACATTTAATGTACACACGCCGACCATTCTATCACTAGTTTACCTCGTTGTATTCTGACATTGAAATACGAATTTTGGCCCCACGTGATGATTGGTCTGGATCTTACACGGATGTGCCACACAGGCATGAATAGCACCAGCTGGGTTCCGTTGATGCATCCCACATACATACGCAAACATATTTTAGAATCCTGTCCGTCCAATTTCCCAGTAAAATTTTTGGTTGGGCATACGCAGAAGTTCAAACTCATCAAGTGATCAAAACGCGGCATCAAGAACTGTTAGAACCAGAAAAAGATTTAGGATCCAAATTCAAGATGAGCATACCTAGACATTAGTTAGATCAGCCTTACTTGTTGTAATGAAATCCATCCAACATGATTACCGAAATTTCAATGCTTCAGATGAAGCAAATGTCTGTCCACGTGTAATATTGACGAGTGCATGAATAAGAGAGGCCGTAGTAATACGAACTACCATACGATTCTTCCCCGAAGAAAACCCCCAAATAATAGAGCAGAGGTGTGGGTTGTGTTGTGGGGGGTCCTCGGGACAACAGTAGAGAGAGAATCCCAATGCACAGAGCGAGATAGCAGTGGAGATTAAGCGTCACCCAATAAATAAATACTCCCTCATTTCTCTCTTTCCATAGTCCACACCCCACCCTTCTCTCACTCTTCCCCCAAAATCTCCCAATCTCCCCTATCTCCGACCCTTTCCCCTGATGGGATCCATCTCAGCCCTAGAATGAGAGACGAACGGTCCGATATGTCCGAAGACGACGCCGATAAAGCACCAGATCCAGGCGGAAGCGGCAGCGGCGGCTGCTGCTGCGGCACCGCCGGATCTAACAAGGCACGCACCATCGACGGCGGAGATCCCTCCTCGTCGTCGTCCTCGGCCTCCCCAGATCAGGTCCTTGAGAACGTCCTCGAGAACGTCCTCCACTTCCTCACCTCCCGCCGCGACCGGAACGCTGCCTCCCTCGTCTGCAAGTCGTGGTACCGTGTCGAGGCTCTCACCCGCTCCGAACTCTTCATCGGCAACTGCTATGCCATCTCCCCGCGGCGGGCCGTCGACCGGTTCAGGCGCATCCGGGCCGTCGTCCTCAAGGGCAAGCCCCGGTTCGCCGACTTCAACCTCGTGCCTCCCAACTGGGGGGCCCACTTCGCTACGTGGGTCTCAGCGCTGGCTAACGGGTGCCCTGGGCTGGAGAAGCTTTTCCTGAAGCGGATGTCGGTAACGTATGACGATCTCTCCACGCTGGCCCATTCGTTCCCGGGGTTCAAGGAGCTGGTGCTGGTGTGCTGCGAAGGGTTCGGTACCAGCGGTCTTGCTGTCATCGCCAACAAATGCAGGTATTTTGCTCTGATTTTTTTCTTCTTCTTCTGATTCTTAGATTTCAACGGATTTTCACGTTTGTGCCTTCAGCCGTTGAAATCTGAAAATTTATTCTGAAAATCAGCTGATTAGATCCACTGTAATAAAAGCATGGACTTTGATGTATTTGAAATGTTCACTCTGTTGGTGAAGGCTGAACATGTTTGAAACCCTAACCCTAACTTTCATTTCCGCATTTTATATATGATTATAGATTTAGGGTAGGCTTAGGTGCGGATTCGAAACAACATGTGGAAGGTAGTCTTTCTGCCCAAAGGATGGTAACAGTACATCTGTTGAATTGGGGCAGAAATGCACCTTTTTGTTTTCATTGTTTCATATCTGGAAAATGGGTATGGGCCAAACAGCCGATTTTCAAACTGTTAAGTTGAGAAAGCAGCAGATCGGCCCAAATCGGGATTCGGTTGAAATCTAAATGTGCCCTTACGTGAGGAAAGAGTTCTGATAGGTTGCTGTAGTATTTATTTTTGTTTGTGATATTTCTCAGACAGCTCCGAGCGCTTGATCTGATCGATGATGATGTTATGGACGATGAAGTGGACTGGTTAGCTGCTTTTCCAGATACTCACACCTGCCTTGAATCTCTCATCTTTGACTGCATAGAATGCCCTGTGAATTTCCTCGCACTGGAGGGGCTGGTGGCTCGGTCACCGTTGCTGAAGAAGCTGAAATTGAATCGGCATGTCTCTGTCGAGCAGCTCCAGCGCTTGATGTTCCGGGCTCCGCAGCTGACGCATCTTGGGACTGGGTCATTTAGCTCAGCCGAGATGACGCAAGGAGATCAAGAGGTAGATCTTTATTCGGCTTTTGCTGCGTGCAAATCCCTCATCTGTCTATCGGGATTCAGGGATATCGTGCCTGATTATTTGCCCACGATAACTCCGGTCTGTGGTAACCTCACGGCACTCAATTTAAGCTATGCAAACATCAGTAGTGAGCAGCTGAGATCTGTGATCCTTTACTGTCATAAGCTGCAGACTTTCTGGGTATACATTCTTCCTTCACCTGCTTTGTTTAGGTTTGCATTGTTCTTCCCGATTTGAGTTGCATTTATTGGGTCATTTCAGGTTCTTGACACGGTACGTGACGAAGGGCTTCAGGCTGTGGCTGCAACATGCAAGGACCTCCGAGAGCTTCGGGTATTTCCCCTGGATGCTCGGGAGGATAGTGAGGCTCAGGTCTCAGAAGTGGGTCTGATTGCAATCTCGGAGGGCTGTAGGAAGCTCCGATCAATTCTCTATTTCTGTCAGCACATGACCAATGCTGCTGTTGTGACTATGTCAAAAAACTGTCCAGAGCTTGTGGTGTTCCGTCTCTGTATAATGGGCCGCCACCTTCCCGACCATTTGACTGGGGAACCCATGGATGAAGGATTCGGAGCTATAGTCATGAATTGCAAGAAACTTACTAGGCTCGCTGTTTCTGGTTTGCTCACTGATAAGGTCTTTGCGTACATGGGGAGATATGGCAAGTTGGTGCGAACCCTTTCGGTTGCTTTTGCAGGGAACAGTGACATGGCTCTGAGGTATGTGCTTGAGGGTTGCTCCAAATTGCAAAAACTTGAGATCAGGGACAGCCCTTTTGGCGATGAAGCTTTGCTCTCTGGTTTGCACCACTATTACAACATGAGGTTCCTGTGGATGTCCTCTTGTAAGCTATCTCTGAGAGGTTGCAAGGATCTGGCTCGGAGAATGCCTCAACTGGTGGTTGAAGTTATCAGGGATAGAGAGGAAGAGGACAATGACAATTCTGTTGAGAAGTTATACATGTATCGATCTCTTGCGGGGCCAAGGCAGGACATACCACGTTTCGTGACGATCTTGTAGACTTCTTTTTTCTAGTCTAGGGAGGACAGGTTTGCCATTCGCGTGGTGGCCCAATGAGCAAGTTAGTGATGATCTTTCTGATTACGCAAAGAAGATGAATATGGTGAGTAGGGCTCCTAACTTGTATTACGTTTCCCATGCTCCTCATTGCCGAAGGAGCGACCATGCCTTATTCTTTCTCAGCTTGGGCTGTTGGAATGGCATTTGCTGTAGAAGACTAAAACGAGCATATCTTTGTTGGATGCATCTCTTCTTTGTTTCTGTGATTGTGAGAGGTTGATGGAAATGGGGAGGTGGATGCAGCTGACAGCTATTTTCCAAATATGACGGGCAGATCATTTGATGTTGTTGTATTGGTAGGCCATTTATCCGTATATTTCTTCCTGCGTTATGCTGTTGTCATAAAAGCAAGGCGTCAAGGGGCGGGCCTCTTGGAGGCTTTTAAGTAGGTAGCTGCTGCTAAATCTCAAGCGAAGAATTGAAGACCTCATCTTCTGCAACTGGTACTTCCATCGTGGTGTTGGAAAGAGGAAAGCTTCATCTTTTGAGCTTTCTTTAGATTGCATTACATTCGACGGCACTGGTGGCAGGTATCAAGCAAGATTCATGAGGTAAAAACTGGAACTTTCTTGGCATATGTAGGGCGTAAGTGAAATCTCATCACGAAAGAGTAAGCTTCTTTTCTTCTCTTTCGTTCCTTCTTCGAACTTTAGTTTATTTTATTTGGTGCTGTGATTGTTTGGACAGCAGAGCAAGCAAATGCCTAAAAGTTTTTAGGAATTGAGACTAGCTTGTTCTTCTCCTGTTTGCTTTAGAGATTTTTTCCCCCTCCTTGGTTCTTGCATGACTATCTTTTTTAAGTAGTAAAGCGAGAATGGTTATTAATGCATGGAACCGAGATTGATTTACTTTCTCCTTTTGTTTTGATTGATCAATCTCAATTTAGTCCTACTAATGATTTGAGACATGCCCATGATTTCTCATTTCTACTCTATTTTCCTGACTCTGCTCCCAGTGAAGTTTCTTTTAGGCCAATAAGTTCAGTTGTGGGATGACCACATAGTTGTATTGGAACAGCGATCAGTGTCTCTTTCGTTGGGTTTTGCTTCACATTAAAGCAGTCTTCAATTTTTTGGAGAGGTCAATTTGAGAGGATGGATATTAACGCGCTGGTTTGATATGAACGATAAAATGTCGGATTCAGTCCCCAGTCATTGTCTAACGGTGCTTACAGCTGAACAGTGAATTGACGACTGCAAGGAGAAGGGAACCGCTGCTTTTTTATCTGCTTCTTGATACCCTTTTTTTTTTTCCTTCTCTTGTAGTACCCCAAAAGAAATGAAAGTGACCCAAGGTGGGAACTTTCCAAAGGGAAAGATGAAGGAACTCAGCTAACTCACTGCTGGGGTCCTCTCAGGTCCAGCTGGTGATCTCAAGGGAAGTCTCCTCATTAATATGATTTAATGTATGGTGATGCAGTTCCTGGTGGTGTGGACTGCTTTTCATAGTTGGAGGGGCCCCATTTCGCCAACGCCTGGTAACGGAAAAAAAGAATGAAAAAAATGTACTGTAGGGTTGAAAGATGAGATCGAAAGTGGCTTTATGGGTATTGGTTTAAGGGTAGTATTCTAAAGACCTTTTGCAATTATTCACTATCACATTAATATAGTCCTATCTACTCATGGAGGAGGGGTGGGCCATGGCCGAAAAAAATCATACCTATTTTCTTGATCCCTGAATTGAAAGATTTGGGCCAGCTGCATTCCCCAGTTACGTTTAGCCGTTTGTGCACAGGCCCGTGGATGAAGATTCCAATAGAGCAATTTTGATGCTGGTGCTGGGTCCTACTATTGGAGTATTTTGGGCTGGGGTCCATTGGCGTTGGAATTTACTCCAATGACTTGTCTGGTCACACTGCGAGCATGGCAGTGAATATCGAATGGCACAGTATCCTACTTTATGAGGACACCATGACTATCGGATGGCACTGTATCTTACTTTATGAGACGCCATTTGCCAATTGGCATTGATGCAACCAGGTTAGTTGCCCGTCACTATTGTACATGTCTTTTGTTACATCTAGATTGTACACCTGATGGGCCTTATTGCGGATGTCATATCCAAGAAAATCTCATTAATCAGATAATCCTAACCATCCTAGGGGCCATGGATCAGGTGTTCTGGATGGTGCGGTCTGGGACCATAGCCCAAGCAAGCAAAGCCATCCTGCCTAGGCCAACTGATAGATTGACAGTCCAAAGTATATAACGTGTGAAGTGCAGATTTTTTATTTTTATTTTTTTGTTGGGTGGTAAAGCTATCTAATGTCGAGTTTGCTTGCAATACCAGAGATGGATGCTCACCCATCGTCAGCATCCCCCATGTACTTGTGGTAATCATCCAAGAGGATTGGAACCATTGATTTGCTGTGCCACAACTTGCACAGGCGATAGGCGAAAATTGCACTTGGCTGGCTGGGATGGTTTAAAAGAGGTGAGCTCAGAATGAGGAATGGTCTGTATTCAACGGAATGAATGATGATGATTGAATAGATAGGATTGCCCACTCATTGCATTTCAGGCCATGTCCTGTGCGATGTTGGTCCACCAGATCAGTGGTTCTGGTCATCTGAGATGCGAGCCACGTCCATGTCGAGATTCCAGTGATGGGTTAACAACCCGAGGGTGTTGGAACAAGGTGGTTACGAGTTAAAAAAGAACTTCTAACCATTGCTTGAAACATGCTCCAAGGTAATATTTTGTACGCAATGAGTCTCATTGGCAAGAATCTCCCATCATTAAGTATAGAGGCCCACCACTCTATTTGAAATTATGTGGAGGAGTAAGTGGGACCCAATGGTCTTTAAGAGGATTGGGTGATGAGTGGTAGTAGCAATGATTTCCCATCTTAAGAGAGCATTGATTGTAAGTGGAGTCTCCAAATCCGGACCTTTCAAACTCCAACCTCTTTTTCTTGCATTGATGTGGGTATTCCATAACAAACCAACCGCATCCCCACTGTGATGTTGCAACTTCTGTATCGCTCTAGATTTCATACCTCAGTGAATTCCTTGGACGCAGAAAATAGAAATGATTTTTGCTGTGTTTGGGTGCCTCCAATCTGTCCTGAAATCGTAACTGTTTTTGTATGTGGGGAGCAAACAGCAGAAAAAGGGGATTTCACATAGTCGTTCCCCGAAACCCGAGCCATCTAGAAGGCTCATGGACAGATCCAAAAGCACACCTGGTTGCACCCTTTCACTTCCTGAGTTGACCATAATATGTAGTTTGCCATTTCGTGTTTTTTTTTTTTTTTTTGGCAGCCTACTAAATTGCAGCTACTCATCCACAGTGGTGGTGGTACGAGGCTCATTGTCCGGCCACTGCCGAAGATAACGCAGATGGATCCAATTCTGTCTTTTGAAGTTGGACCACTAGGCATTTCCTTTTGGTATCCATCCATCTATTGGCCACCAATCTTGTGGTCAGGATTGTCCAATCAGTGGATTTTTGGTCTGTGCTTCATCCACAGCAGGGCCTGTGATTAGGACTATCTGGATCAGAGTTAGGCAAGCCACAATATGGAATCTAGCTCTATTCATCTTTGGAACTGCCATATCCAGGATCGTTTCAATGTCTCATAGAGCCTCTGTAAGAAGTAGAATTGCATATTATTATCAGTATATTTCTTCTAAAACTATGTATCTATCATTCAACATTGGGCAGAGGCCCGAAATTGCACCTGTTGGACAATCCTAGCCATTGTATGATGGTCTAAAAGTAGAAACATAAATATCAAACCATCTACATTAAATAGGCAAGAGTATGACCGATCAAATGGTTCCAATCTCCCAGTCGATGCAATTTCTAGACTGGGGTCCATCTCTGGTGAAATCGATCTGATTATTGGTTCCAGTAACAGCACACCAGCTATATAGTCGATGCAGATTGGTGTGAGCCACCAATTGAAGTGGTGGTGTGGCTGTATACCAATCTTTTCTAGCTTCACATGTAACAGGAAATTACTACGTTAATCAACGGTTGTCACTAGGCTTGAGAATCAGTTTAGGCGTGTATCATATCTGTCACTGATGAAACCAATATACTGTTCAGAGTATGACACAAGCCGATAGTTTTCCAACCAAAATGTTTCTGGCTAGATCAAATGATCTAGAAGAAGCCAGAGAAGCCACAATGCCGGTTATATCACATGTGGTGTAGATGAACTTAAAAAGAGGAGCCAGTGATGTATGCAAGGAGGAACATTTAAAAGCAAATCTTAACCTGCATTAAATATTAGAGTTTTATTAAAAGTAACTCTGATGCATGCAAAAGTCTAAACATGTGGAGACTGATAAATCCATCCATATCTAGTGACTAAATCCAGTTGAAAAGCTGAGTGCGGACTAAGTCATTGCTGAGTAAACTATGTGGAGCCTACCGTGATGTATTTCTCTTATCCACTTTGTCCATCTGTTTTACCAATCATTTTACGTTATGAGCCTAAATTGAAGCATATTAAAAGCTCAAATGGACCATACCATAGGAAATAGTATGAATTGAACTCCTATTATTGAAAACTTCTTCATGGCTACATAAGTTTATCTTTTTTTATCTTATGAACAGGTTGGATTACAAATAAACATCGCTGTGGGGCATAGGAAGTTTTCAATAGTGGACGTCATTATCCCCACTGTTTCCCATGGTGTGGTCCACTTGAGCTTAAGATATGCATCAATTTTGGGCTCATTCACTACAATGAAACGATGGGCAACCTAGATAATACATATACATAACTGTGGTCCCCACTGATATTCCTCAGTGGCAATCCGCTTCCGCCCAAACAATCCGTGAGCGGTTTAGGTGAAACCCCGGGCTCACCCAAGTCGGGTGTGGCCCTTACCGTGAGGCCCACCTTGATGTACGTATTATGTATCTGCCCCGTCTATCCATTTTTCCAGATCATTTTAGGACATTAACACAATTATCAGTGGACCGTACCATAGAAAGCAGACCATTAATGAGCCACAAAAGCTTTGGATCAAGTTGATATTTGTTTTTTCCCTTCATCCAGGCTCACGTGACCTTATCAACAGATTGGATGGTAAATAAACACTATCAAATTAAAGTGCGCCCTAAGAAGTTTTTAATGGTAGGACGGTCAATCACTACTGTTTCTTGTGGTATGGTCCACCTGATAATTGGATCTACTTCATTTTTGGGATAATGCCCTAAAATGATATGGGAAAATGGATGGACGGTGGATGCATAACATGTACATCAAGGTGGTCCCCACGGTAAGGGCCGCACCGTCTTGGGAGAGGCCGGGGTCTCGGACTCTCAGCTCTCAATCAATCCGCTTCCATCCAATCAATGGACAGCTCCGAATACCGATGGGAACTCTTTTTTTTTTTTTCACACACGCACTCACCCCACACACTCATGCTAGCGGAATTTCACCACCTATGGGTACTCGAACCCTTACGGGGAGTTGAAACTCCCGAGAGTCTACCACCCGAGCAAGAGTAAGGACCCAGAATCCGATTGGGATAGAGTCTACCACCCGAGCAAGAGTAAGGACCCAGAATACCGATGGGAACTTATCCCAATCGGATTCGGTTCCAGGGCCTTAGAATCTTGTATGCAGGATCCGAACCCGATCCTCTTGGGGTGAAAGCCCTAGTTTTATATGCTTAATGGCCCACCTTGTAAACGTTAACTTCACGCACACATCTATGTATCCTGTTAACAGTGATGGTATGTATTTCCATGATTAGTAGCAATAAATAAAGGGAGATGATACAGTATAGCTAGTAGAACCGTGATATGGTAGATCCGTATTGTTATGTCACACGTGGTAGTGTTTTCTTTCCATCCGGGGTCGTCCCCTAGTGGGACCCATTATGGAAGGAAATCGATTCGAGATACGGGTAGATAGGATGATCCTAGCCATCCATAATTTGGTCCTTAAATTCATCCACGGTGTGAAAGAAAAATGGTTGATGGTCGGCATTAAGTTCTGGAAATTAAAAATAAGCGATGGCTATTGTCTTCTAATAAGTATGAATTTTGAAGTGCCTGCAGTCCATCCTTAACAAGTCCCACCACCTGGACGGTTCAGATTGATGAATAACCTGACCATTTGTAATTTGGAGAGATGGCTCCACCTTATTGGAGATCTTCCGCTACACCGTATCATCTCCCATAAATAAAAGTGCTAGATCCGAATTCTAGTTTATATCAACGTCATCATAATAATTAGGTAACCATCAAAAGATCCGAAACCGCTTTAAACTAAGCCAATGATTTCGTTGAGAGGCCATTTCCTCTGTAACTTTTCTAGAATAAGCTTATCCTACAGCTATGATTTGGGGTATACATGATGTAAGAAAATATCCACTCCGTCCATCATGTGATCTTCCTCATGTTCTCTATAGAGTCCAAAAATCAGGTCGTTCCAAAACTCAGGGATACCACACGGTGTAAATTTAATGCCTAAAACTTCTAAAATTAATCATGTGGTATGACCCACCTGAGTTTTGAAATTGCCTGTTTTAAAAGTGACCATCCATCGTGGTGGGCAACGTCCTATTAGTGAATTGGATGGTACATATGTAGAAAAATGGAGCCCCGCGCACGCTCTAAAAGTTTTTAATTGCGGGTGTCCCATCTCAACTGTTCCCTGTGGTGTAACCCACCTGTGTTTTGAATTGTCCTAAGTGTGAGATACCTAATGATGCTGAAGGGACATACCTTACGGATGGAGTGGATGTCGGATCTACATCATGCTGGCCCACATACATGGTTTTAGAATTACCTTATTCTACAAATATTGGAGAGGAATTAGATAACCATAAGTTATGATCCACCTAGCAAATAACTGTGGAGAATTTGATATTATCAAATTATAGATTTATAATTACTGTAAAATAAAGTAACAGAGACCAAAATTATTAAGAATAGATTGAAAGATGTGTGATCATGTTGTCTTTAAATCATTATTCGCGTCTTCTCAAAGTAATTGAGACTGCTGACATTTGTAGACTCGTGGTTTTGCATATTCAACAAGTATGAAGAAACCACTACTAGAACTCTATAAAAATAATCTGCCGGCAGATGAAAAGCTAAAGGAAATTTCCCAAATTGCAAAGAAAGATAGAAAATGAATTTTGACTTTGTTGGATTAAACCACTACACTAGTCTAGTTCTTGCAGACTTGCCAGCTTAAGGTTCATATTGAACTTGATGACTTGATCAGAAAATACTTTAGAGCTTTATTAGTTCATATGAGGGGATGAATCGAATGACTTGTATTATTGAAACGAACCAACCAAGGTCGGTCTATATAGACAAGGGTAGCTGGACATTTTGGTTTAAGGTCATAATTAGAAATGATCATTTTTTACTATTAGTGAGAAACTAGCTGTTATTTGACATTTTCTGATTGTTTTGCATGTGAAAAAACTACTTGCATATTAGCCATTTAGACATAGTGGCTAGCCGTTTATGGCTATTGGGCTATCCACATACAGTAATTTATATATGGTCTGCTTTATTACTTCATGAGTAGTTACACCTTGCCTTTTAAAGGGCTAGTTTTAGATCCTATATAAGGCTGATAGGTCTCTGTCAAACCTCTTTACCACAACACTCTGAATCCAGCTACCTGACCCATTTCTCTTAGACACTGTTGCATCGTGACTCACACTGGTTAAGGTCGCGAGGGAGCGACCCATCTGCGGTACGATGCACACGTGCAAAGTGCAAAGTGCGTTACTAGCACCTCTACAACCACACTGCCTCATATGCCCATGCCTTCGCACTGAGCCCGTGCACATGTGTTCCAGTGTGGAACCGGAATTCAAGTGTGAAACTAGAACAAACAAGTCTCGATACTCCTCTGATTCACCAAGCAAATAGTAATGTACTCAACACCATGCTTATTAAGAAAAAATTTTCTTCTCTCCTTGTTGATATGGGACTATTTCTAAAAATACAAAAAATTATTTTTTCACAAACATTTTATATATTTATATATAATTTTAAAAAAATTATTTTTTAATCAAAACATTTTCCATAACATCAACTTCCAACATTATATGTGAGTGCAACATTCAACCTGTCCAATATGTTAGCCCTTCCTCAACCTCATTGAATTATTGAGTGGACCGCACTTTCTTTATATATATATATATATACCGAATAGGAACATGATTTCTCACTAGAGCACAGAATCCTTGATGAATGAGTCTAATAATTACTTTATGGAATTCATTTTATTATTTATTATTTTTTAAATTTATTTTTGCAATCTGAACATCTGTAAATGTCAGATTATGGCTGTAGACATCAATTGTCTTCCCGTGAATTCCTAGAATTTTTTATTTTCCGAAACTAATATGATGACTCCCCATTACTGAAATTAGGAAGCTGTGATTGTACAGAGATTTGGAAGCAAGCTTCTTTAAGAGAGATTGCTTAGGCCACGTTTGGATGCACAAGTGGATTTGAATTTTAGTTTACTCAAAAAGAGGAAATGACAAAATTTAATGAAGTTTCCTAGAATTCACAGCCAAAGAAGTAGCCAACCAATTGAACTCTACGTTTCTTTCTAGTCCAACTTGTTGCTCTTTGAAGCATGGACGTTCAATATTTTAGTTTGGACACTGTTTGGTTAATTTCACTTTGTAAGACTGATAATTGCAAATCGACTCGATAGTGCATCCAAACACACCCTAAAAAAACATGCATTCTTACGAGTAGCCTGACCATTGTAAGGAAGACAGATTATAGCAATGAGATTCTTCGATCGTCCATAACAGAATTCAATGAAGTGTGCACTGAGTATATCATGGTGCACACCTTTCACCCACCGTATGTAGAGTGGGAATGCAACTAATATTTGAATTGGAATTTTCATAATCCCATTTGGGGTACTCGTCGTGATTCCCGCTCACCACCATTGGATGGTCAGAGATATGTGAACACCGTCTCTCGATGCACAATGTGCGCATACATTTCTTTTCTAATTCACCAAAAATCTGGAAAAAAAAAAAGGAGAATCTTGTAAATGGGACACAATCCCAAAAGATGTTTTTCCGTATGAGAGGATTTTATTGCTCAGGCATACCATCACAGATGTTATTTAGATTCTAAGAATCCTTTCATTGTCTGGTCCCCATACCTTTCTACCTCAGACCGTTGATATCTCATTTTCTCTGCCCTGTTCTCATATCTTACATATCAATCCAGGTAAATCATTGACGAATGGGAACAATTTGCTGGACCTTAAATGGGACTTGTCAGCTCCCAGCTCGCCTTCTCACGACGACGGTCCTCCTCAACTAACATACATTGCTAGCTTCAAACGTCGCCGTCATCCTCAACATAGTTGTAGCCTTGTCCCACTTATTATTAGGCTAGGCTTTATGGATCTTGTTAGGGTAATGATATTTGAAATAAGAATTCTCATGATTGGATAGTAAAAGTTCTTTAATTAAGTTCTCTTAGTCATATTGCATCTTTCGATTTTAAAAAATGCAGCCCATGCTCAAGTAATCTTAACCATTGGTTTGTTGAACTCCAACTTGGATGGTGAATGCTCCCAAAATCTCCTAAATGGGGAGACCCTACTGCCAATGTTAGGAACGGAACTCTTTTCGTTGGCCACTGCATTCTCTTAATAACCATCTATTTGTAGGCCACATATTGAAAAGTTAAGACCATCCTATTAGGGAGATTTTTGGGGCATGCATGGTCTATCCACATTAAGATACAATAAGCCAAAGGTTTTGTTTAACTAAATCATGGGTGCATTTGATAGAACCGAAAACCCATATACACTATGCAAAGATGCGAGCTGTGTCTGCATCTATAGTTATACTGTATAATGCAAGCAACTTTTAACATTTTTGTCCTTGCAACTATGTAGGGCAAAAAATTCTAAATATTTGAAGGACATGAGAAGATATTTTAAGTGAATTGAAGTATGGAATATTTTGGGAACTATAAAATCTACTTATCATTAGGCATCACTTTATATTTCACCTGAAAAAGTTTGTGTTATAAACCCCATTTATCATCTTAGTTTCATTCATTCATTTGCCTCATTGATATGCATTGGACTTGATATAATGTAATATGTATATGAGTTAATGAGAAAATTCCTTACGTTATTCTTGCCATGTGCTTAGAAAGAGTTATTTAACCATAACTACTTAATAGTTCATAGGATGAAATTGTGATTATTTATTCTTGAGGTGGTTATTCTGTTTGAAGAAACTGATGACAAGTTGAGATAGAAGATTTTCACCATTGAGCACAACAACAAATCAATGTGTCATTGCCCTAACTCATATAGGAGTGTAAATGTGCCATGAGGATAGCCTACTGGTGATGTATCTATTGGGCAATTGCATTGATAGCTCAATTCAAGTGTTTAGATCAGAAGACCCATCATGCTTGAACTAAATTAACATGTGATTATATTAAAGTAGACAAATCTAATTCTTAGGCTTGAGCATGTGTGAGGAGTTCAAGATCCTGGTTTTATACAAGTTGATCAAATTTTTTCAAATTATTAATTAATTAAGCTTTTTCAATTGTTGATTTATTTTAAATCAATCTTAATGGATATCCAATAGTTAAGATTTATTAATCCATCCCTTAAACTTGCATAGAATATTGGGCTAGGGATGGTGGTAAGGAGAGTAAAAGGGTTAGGTCAATATGAGTGTATCGATGGGTATGACCACATACTTTAAATGAAATAGCACATACCAAAGATTATAGGATGGTGAAGCACCATACTTTGCCTCCCAAACGCCTAAACTCTTTTTACATTGGTCCTACTCCAAAGGAGGTAAGAGGGATACTCAAATTTCTCTTACCGCTTTAGAGAGAGAGAGAGAGATAGAGAGAGAGTATTTTTCATCACTCCTTCCCTTCTATCCATACGCCCACATACATGTGATCTACTCTTTTATTTCATGCTCCTAACCCTATTGTAGTGGTGAGCGAGAGGTTTTCTCTACTTCTCATCTATGATGGATCGAGAAAAGACTTCCTAATTGGAGGATCAACATTAGACGACAATATCTATTTTTCAGCATTGACAAGAAGTACTATATATATATATATATATATATATATATATATATATATATCTTGGACTTTGTTACATCTAAATGGTATCCACTAATCTGATTAAAAATCTAAAAAGTCCATGCTTCTATGGTCTTTTTAAAACCCTAAAGAGTAACCCACTCGAACTTTCCTTCTCGTTACATAAATCTAAAGCAAGAGTAGACTACAACAGAGGAAAATATAGAGATTTGTCACCTACCAATAGAATCATGACTACCATTCTATCTTTATGTATCCTATACCTTTGGTACACTTTCTATCGTTTTTTTCTCCAGCTCTTCCTGTTTCTCCTATTTTTCGCTCTCTCCCGTCCCATCTACACATGTACTCACCGGTTCTCTTAACATTACATAATTCCTATTTCCACATTAGGTATAGCCCGAAATGACAACCTTAATTCTGAATTAAAATAATAATATAGTAATAACCAAAGAAAAGAAAAGCTGCAGGTTTATGGTTGATGTGCCAGTTGGGGTGATGAAATTGGAAAATTGGCCTAAATTCTTGATATGACTAATAACTAATTTGTTAGGTATGAAATTTCTACTCTTAGTACAAATTCCAAAATTCGTTATATATATTTTGGTTCTAAATAACCTTTTAAGTCGCTTGTGTGTAGATCTCAAAGAAAGGGAGTTAATACCCTTGACAGCATGTGATGCTTGATATGCAAACACTTAGAAATTGCACGTGTGGCATGCATTAACTCAAATTAAACGAACTAAACTGTAGAGACAATTGTCAGTAATTGCAATCCCAAAATCGGAATAATTGAACAATCCTAACCTCTGATTCCTGGACACTTGTTGGTTAAAACATGACCATTGGATTTTTATTTTTATTTTATTTTTATTTTTATTTTTTCATTTTGACCATCCAAATAGATGTCCACTAATCCACCACTTAGACAATCAAATAATCTTAATTTAGAGCCATGACAGATCTATTCTAAGACCCATAATTTGGACAGTTGAATTTAAATTACATATATGCCACAAATGCAATTTCTTAGTGCCATAGAACAGAAGTCCACGCGTCCAAACCTAAGTTTACTTGAAAGTTCAAAATAGATAAGGATGAAATTAGAGTCACAGACAGCTCTCATAAATTCCAAACACTCAACCATCTAATCCCAACAGTGATGTGTTCTCCACCTCACTGAAACCATTAAAAAGGAGAGAAATGATGAAAGACTAAAGAGGAGGCAATCAATCCTTGTGTCACATGTGTCAACATGGCACATTTACAAGATCCAGACCATTCATCATTTGGGCCCCACCATGAACCCACAGACCCAAAAATGAAGCTGGCCCACTCATCAGGTAGGCCACACAAAGCTCCATCTTAAAAGAATGTCTAAGGGTCCAATTTTCAGGTGCTACATTTACACCACTGTGAAGTCACTGTACATAAAATTGGGATGGCCCTTGAAATTGGGTGAGTGGGCCACTCAATCATTTCACCGACTTTTGAGAAAGGGAAGAAGACATGCAACCATTAAAGGCCTCCCATCTGTTGGAAAAAGAGAAAATAAAATCAAGGGGGACCTTCTTTCCTTGTTTGGAAGTGGAGGGAATCTCTTATCATTTTCTCCCTACAACTCGAGTGACCTATCTCTGCTTTCTTCTGCCTTTTATTTTCTTATCTTGGAAGACAACTTCAAGCAAGTGCTCTGTGCAACATATGAGTTTGAAAAAAATTCTTGCTATTGCCTTTGTTAGGTAAAAAAAGGCTTTCCATCTCTCTTTCTAGTCTGAACACAAATTGGGCCACGAATTCCCTACAACTATAAGATCAGTGGGCAGATCATGATGTATTTGCCAAATCCACTCCGTCCATCATTTGCATCAGATCGTGTTACACGATTAATCCAAAAACCAGACTGATCCAAAACTCAAGTGAGCCACGGAAAGGAAAAGGTGTGGATCTTGTACCTTCCCCCACCACTGAAATCTTCTAGGGGCCCACTGCGATATTTATATGCCATCCTACCCGTTCATAAGGTGAATCCCGGCAAGGTGAAGAGGAAAAAACTAAATTTCGGCCTGACCCAAAACTACTGTGGGCTCAAGAAGGTTTCAATCTTGTGGTCCCCATTCACACTGTTCCACATGGCGTCTCCCACTTGAGTTTTTTATTGGACTGATTTTTGGGCTAATAACCTAACTCGAGAGGGCA
This sequence comes from Magnolia sinica, assembly GCF_029962835.1. Lineage (NCBI taxonomy): Eukaryota > Viridiplantae > Streptophyta > Magnoliopsida > Magnoliales > Magnoliaceae > Magnolia > Magnolia sinica. The sequence goes on along the minus strand of NC_080574.1, from coordinate 11,546,134 downwards.
CATGTGATGAATGAAGTGGATGTCATATATACATCAAGGTGGGCCTATCAGTCCTTTACTGCACGTGCTCCCCTGCAAATTGTAGGAAATTGGAGCCCCCCAAATTGCCGCTGTTCGGACACAGATTCAAATCCCCGAATTGAGGTGACTCACTTGGCTCCTAAAAGCTGCACCGGTGGTCATGCACCCTCCTTTTGTGTCCAATCTCCTATAAAAATAAATAAATAAATAAATAAATAAAACCCTTTCAAATAAAGAGAAAAGGCAGTTTCAACGGTCAAAAGAACTTTGGAAACGCAATCTAGATGCTTCTAGGTGGGGGCCTGCCATTGGTCCATGTCAAAACCTAACCAAACCTAACCAACACAAGGTCTAGACTCCTATGAAAATGGGGTTATTCATACTCCTCACATGTGCACTCATCAACACTTATCTAGACCATCCAAAATGTGGGTTACATTATGATGTAGCTTTTCTGCAAAGTCATACTGACCAAGGAATCCTAACCATCCAATTGATGGCTTTCAAGAAAAATAAAATCATAAGTGGTCATATTTTAAAGGATAAATTCGGTGGTTGATATTACCTTTCTCCATTTACGTTTTGCATTATGCTCCATGCCCAGTTGATTCAGATATATGGATGGTATGGATCACCATACAACTAATCCATGTTCACGGTCGTAGAGTCACCACCATTTTTAATTAGTGATCTTAAACAGTCGTAGGAGTACAAGGTTCAAAATAAATATATATGCTCTATAACGGTTGTAGAACCTACTCATTTTTACAACGCCACATGTGGGGTCCACCGTGATGTATGCATGACATTCAATCTATCATGTGGCGTGGCCCAGCTAAGTTTTGGAATGGTCTCATTTCTGGAACACCCATTCATCCTGGCAGGGAGCATCTTGTGAATGGATTGGATGGCATAAGTAAAGCACGGTGGGCCTCACACAATTTAAAAGGTTTTAATGAGGTTTCTCATCTCAACCGTTCCTTATGGTGTGAACCACCTTTGTATTTTTACGGAAGGATTCGATGTGGGCCTTGCAAGCTGTACTTATTCCACAAACGCTGCAGAGGAACCCGCCTGGCAAAAGGTGAGACCGATGGTTTTTATCCAAGCCATTCATCTGACAGCCCCCATAATTGATGGACCAAGCATAGAATCTTTCTTGAATTGGTTGCATTTGGATTCATTGGAGTCCACATCATCGATATGGACTGTCCATTAGATCTGTCCCTCTTCATAGGGAGACTGAAAAAATCATACTGGTCAGATGATCCACCATCCAGTCAGTGGCTTGCAGAAACGGGATGGGCAAGATCATTTTATAGTAGATAGGCCCAGTCAATGATCTTTAGGACCATAGTTAAAAAAAAAAAAAAAAAAAACGCGTCGAATCGACTCAGAACTCATCCGAGTCAACTCGACCGGCTGGTTTCGGTGCCGTGTTGTCCGGTAAACTCGGTGCATGCCAGACTCCGCCCACGTCACAATCGACGAGTCGGCAAACGTGGCCGAGTATCACGCTTGATACGCAGGCACTTTTGGAAATTGGAATTTGAAAAGCTATTTCGATTTTACAAAAGGAAGCCCATACGATGCTCAGCAGTGTATCACGCTTGATACGCAGGCACTTACAAAATGTACACGTGGCATGCATTGGGTAAATTTTAAACTAGTAAAATAATGTATCCCAATTCAGATCTATCATAAACAAAAAATTACACCTGTTCAGATTTTTTAAATATCGAATTGGTGGACATAGACGGTTGAAATAAAAAATCCAACGGTCTTGCTTCAGCAAACAAGTATCTACGAATCATGGGTTAGGATTTAGCCAGTATTGTTTTTGGTTTTTACTCATTTGTAGTAGGATCCACAATTTACACAGTTAACTTTGAGTTTATATATGCCATGTATACAAGTTGCAGGCGCACGCTTATCAAGCATCACACGAAGCCAGAGTACCAAATAAGTTCTCTTTCTAAAAACTCCGTTTATTGTTTAATTGTTTTACAATAGTTTTTAAATGGTGGTAACTTATCCTTCTCGTCTTTGGAACACATGTACATCTATCCAGACCATCCAGATTGTGGAACCGACTATGGATGGATCGTTCGTCTAAATATCTCACAGATCAAGTTGAAGCACTGTGATATGTGTACAGTTCAAAATTCAACAGCAGCCTTCTAAATGTTGAAAACCAGCATGTAATGTTAAATTGGCAATTGCCAATTTTGAAATTCTATGCCTCCATGAGACTTCCTCTCCTACTTGAAATCCTCTATTTCTATCATTTTTTATATAGTTTTTATACGTATTTATATTTTAGAAATATAATTATGTTACCGAGTCTTCGTCAAGTTTTCGAGTCGAGTTCGAGTTTCAAGTTTTTGAACTATGTTTAGGATCATCGTATTGCTGTGATTCTTGCATACTAAGGAGAAAGAGTAGATTGTACGGTCCAGATGGGTGATTTGGACGTAATTCAATAATACAATTAGGTGTGTGGAAAGGTCTCCATACACGGCCCGCTAGATCATCTCATTAAAGTATATATGGGGTACACACAGCAATGTTGTGTACTGAGGGGATCGTCAAGTGTCTGGTCATTGCCTATCCGTGATCGGATGGTGGGTGGGGTGGGATGGCCCACCATCTGCTACACCTTCCTGGCAGACGGTCAATGGGTGGGTTTGGATCCGGGCTGACCCACACTACAAGCCCAAGACCCGACCTGGCATGGGCCTGGCCTGTCACGCAATATCTAAATCTGAGCCCGTTGGCAGGCTTGGGCCCAACCTGACCCAAACCCAAAAAAGATAAAATCCCTGTTTGTGTTTCCCATGGCGAGATTTCTTAGTCCATCTCTTCATCAGGTGGGCCACACATGAAAAAAGAAACAGACATGCCTAAATGCAAGATGCATGTGTTCCCTAATTGATTATCAGAATGACTTATGTCGAGGACATAAAAAGGGTAGAATTATTAAGGATGGTAGCATTTATGTATCTGCAGTAGAGCCAGACCATGTGGTGCATCCCTCAAATGCAAATGCAGATGAATAAGAATGGATTTACAACCGTTATCATTTTGGGTCTTTACTGTATTATACTAGCTATGGTAATCATCAACCTAAAAAGACCCTTGTATGCATGCACCGAAAGAGGACAAAGGAGACCCTGGCTCGAGCAGGGGACCCTCCGATGCCAAAGTCGAGTATCTAGACTCTGGGTCTAAATGTATTGAAAGGTTTTTGGAAGGAATTTTTTCGTACCTCTCAAGGTGTCAGGGATCCTTCTTTTATAGCTGCTGGGGCCTTAGTCGCACAAGGATTTTCCTCCTGATATTGAGCGCGGGATCTTCTCCTGATATCACGGAGATAGGATCGTGCCCATCTTGAGCCTTCATCCGATCCCGTGAGCTTCGGGGTCGGAGATCTTATCCCAAGATATCCGGGATGAGGCCCGACCTAGCGACGGTCGATCTGGCAAGGTGGTCCGCCCGACGCATGCCCGGAACGCTGATGAGTCGTCCGAACCGACTCAACCTTTGTCTCGGTTTAGCGAATCATGCCTCGGATTTGACACATCCTTCGGTGACCCGAGGCATTAAGTCCGAGTCTTCGGACTTGTATTTTTTGCCCCCAACAGTAAGTCCCCCCTACTCCGTGTGTTTCATATGACACCTAGGAGTAGCGAGTTTTGAGTCGGTTCATAACCCAGTCCGAGACAGTAGGTGGTCATTTAATGCGTTCCATGCCGCCTCTGACGAGAGGCGGTTCGGTTCCTGACATCTCATGCGTCGTCAGCCGTCAAGTCGCTCATCCCGCCAATGAGGGTTGGACACGTAGCAAGGACATTATTACCGTCAGTCGACGAGCGCCACGTGTCGAGTGGGGGAATCGATGCAGGCGTCGAATCATTTCCTCATTAATTACTCCCGCCGTATGGCAACCTTATAAATTGGTGGGGGTCCCACATTTTGAACTTCTATTGTCATTCCTACTTTTCATTCCCTTTGGAGCCTTTTCAGTCTTTCATCTTCTTCCTTTCCTCTCTCTTAACCGTCAGCGCTTCCTTCCGCCATTTCCGTTTTCCTTTCTCCCTCCGGTGAGTTTCTCCTTCCTCTTTATTAGATAATAATGGCGGATAGGGGTTCTCGAAGTCCCCAGGGAGCTTCCGGAGACGAAGGCGAAGCGCAACGTTTTTGAAATGTTGCGGAATCGCCTTCCTTACTGACGGAGATAGCAGTGGATGCCAACGCTGCGTTTCTATCTGAGAGAGTCACAGAAGCTCCGGCGGAGCGCCCTGCTTCCGTCGTTCCTTCTCGGGGCGGGTCGTCTCTATTAACCCGCCCGGAAAGTCCTAACTTGCCAAGGTACATGGAAGAAGATGAGGATGAAGAAGATGAAATTTTAATCGCCGAAGGAACCCCTGATCCTGCTCCTGTTGGTTAATCGGCGCAGTCCTAGTCTGAAGAAGAAGGATCTGGGGAAGATTTAAGTGGTCCGGTTCCCTCAGTCTTGACTGAGACGGACTTGGACAGAATCCGAGTCGGGTATCATATTCCCGAGTCGGTCATCACCTATCTCCCCGTCCGAATGACTTGCCGGATCACCCTCTTGGCGGCGGTCGCGATTTACCAAGTGTCGATGCAATGCGGCTTGCGTCGGCCCCTTCAGACCATCGTCCGGGGATTTTTATCTCGCATTGCCCGGGACGAGATAGTCCCGAATGGGTGGAGGAACTTACTCGGATGTGCGGTGTTGTGGTGAGATGGAACAACCACCGCTTACAGTCGACGATTTCTCCACCTGTATCAAGTGCGAGTAAATCCGAACTATCCCGGCTTCTCGCTGCTTGGCGAGGCGGAGGCGGTTCCCTGATAACCGACCCTCCCACTTCCAACAAACACTGGAGAGAGCGTTGGTTTTGGGCATGTGGTCGCTGGGAAACGGATGAGTCCGGGTCCTGTGAGGCTCGTGTCCCTCGGGCGTTCCAAAGAGCAGATGACTTGGGTCTTCTCTCCCACTCGCCCCCCCCTTTTTTTTTTATTTTTGTAATATTCTGAGTCTGACGAGCTTGTGTTTGGCAGATATTCCGAAGAAGCGGCCGAAGTTCGGCACCAGTGCCTCGGCTCGGATCAAAGAGTTGAGGTCGTTGGATTCGAGGAACAGGTCTTGGAAGGTGCTTCTACAGCCGGAGCGCCTTCATCTTGCAGGTCTGGACTCGGAAGTTACAGGTAATTGAGAATGAATCTTCTGGATTTTCCGAATTTCCCCCGACTTACTTCGACACTAAATTCTCTGCTTTTTTTTTTTTTTTTTTTTAATTTACGATTTCATTCCTCCCAACCTCAGGATTGTCCTCGAACCGGAGATGATCGGAGCTCGTCCTGCCCTTAGGCCATTCACGAAGTTGAAGGCTCCTCCGCGGTCGGTTCTTCTTTCGGAGCCTCGCGCCTAAGAGGCAAAGGGTGCGGAAGGAGAAAGAGCCAGCGAGCTCTGCCCCTTCCGTCGTCGTGATTCCCGACCCGGACGAAAGGGCGGAAGAGACAGCGACTGCTTTCGGAGCCTCAGGCGGCACCCGACTCGGCACGCGTTGAGACGGATGTTCCGAGTCGGGAGGAAGAGACCAGGCCGCGTCCTCCGAGGGGAGGGAGAGACGAGGACCGCGTCCTCCCGAGGGGAGGAGACGAACCAGGAGGGGCCGTCAGTCCTGCAGCAAGTGGTGTCGGGGATGGTTCCTTGGGCCCTGGCCCACGGGTGTGAAAGAGAGTTCGTGAAACTCTACAACGCCCCGTCGTCGCAGACCGTCAGCCACGCTGCCAGGATGCTTTTTGAACTCGCTCCTTGCTTAATCAAGGCCAGCAAGGAGCTATCCTCAACTCATCGGCTGCAGGCTCTTCTGTCTGAGGCCGTAGGTCGACGCGAGGAGGCCGAGATCCGGGTCGGCGTCCTGACAGGCGAGGCGGCCCTTGCCCGGAAAGCTGCCGAAGACGCGAGGGCAGAGGCGGCTTCCTCCAGAAGAGCCCTGGACGAAGCAAAGGCAGAGGTCGCTCAGGCACTGGCTCTACTCTCCAAAGCTGAAGAAGAGAATCAGCGAGTTCTGGCAGTGCATGCTTCGTGCGCGGATGACTTAGCTCGGGCTAAGCTTGAGGCGGCGGAGCACATTCAGCAGGCCGTCGAGAAGACTCGGGAGGCCGAGAAGGCTAGGGACCAAGCCGTTCAAGCATTCCTCGAGTCGGCGGAGTTCGAGGATGAAAGGGACCGCTTGTTCCAAAGCGGATATCTGGAATGCGTCAAGGACATAAAGAAATCCTTCCCTGACCTTGACCTTTCAGAAATCGAGGGTGGAGCAGCCTCGGGATCCGAGAACCCGGACGCCACTGCTGAAGATACTGCTGGGGACGAGGCCGGTGCATGAGGACCGTTACCGGGGCCCTTGGACATATATATATATTTTTTGCTTTGATGTATTCGCTTGCTTTGTACTTACATATGTTTTGATGAATGAACGAGAAATGCCTATCTTTACTTATTTGACTTGGCTTTATCCTTTCTTAGTTCAGAGTCTTTAATCGTTGAATATAGAACTAGGGATAGTAGACTTTGAGGTGTTCAGCGTTCCAAGGGTGAGGCAACGGCTGTCCGTTTAGGTCTTCCAGCTGATACGTTCCCGGTCTAATGGTGCCCGAGACGATGTAGGGTCCTTCCCAATTGGGTCCCAGTGTACCCGACCCAAATTCTTTAGTGTTAGAAAATACTTTCCGAAGAACCATATCTCCCATTCGAAATCTTCTAATCCTAACTCGGGTATTGTAGAACCGAGCCACTTGTCGCTGCCGCGCCTCCGTGCGCAACCGTGCCACTTCTCTTTGTTCGTCCAGAAGGTCGAGTCCGAGTGCAAGGAGTTCTTCGTTTGCTTCTGCATTGAATGTGGTGATTCGAGCCGAAGGTAATCCGATTTCAACGGGAGTGACGGCTTCCGAGCCATAAGCTAGTGAAAACGGAGTCTCCCCTGTGGCTGTTCGAGCGGTGGTTCGGTAGGCCCAAAGAATTTTCGGGAGCTCTTCGGCCCATGCTCCTTTGGCCCGGCCAAGCTTGGTCCGAAGATGTTGCTTGATAATCTTATTAACCGCTTCAACTTGTCCGTTGGTTTGAGGATGATGAGGCGAAGAGTAAACGTTTCTGATTCCGAGGTTATCGCACATCCCGCGAAAGCTTCTATTATCAAATTGCCTTCCATTGTATGTAATAATGGTACGGGTACCCCGAACGGCAGATAATATTTTTCCATACAAATTCGGTGATCTTCCTGCTCGGTTATTTTGGCTAATGGTTCCGCCTCGGCCCACTTCGTGAAATAGTCAACCGCTACCACAACAAACTTGGTCTGCGACCTTTTCCCATAAGGAGCGGTCCTATGATGTCGACGCCCCACGGTGCGAAAGGCCAGGGACCGGTCATCGGCGTTAGTGCTTCGGGTGCTTGCCTTGGAATTACACCGTTGGCATCTGTCGCAATTTTGAACGAGCTCGCGAGCGTCGTGTTGGATAGTGGGCGAAGTATCACTGTCGTAGGACCTTGTAGGCGAGGGATCGCCCTCCTGAGTGGTTTCGCAGATTTCTTCATGAATTTTCTGTAACACATAGTTTGCCTCGCTGGGTTTGAGGCACCGCAACAACGGGGCGTAGTAACCTTTCTTGTAGAGGGTTCCGTTGAATATGGTATAGCGGGAGGCTCGAATTTTAATTCGTCGGGCCTCGGCACGATCCTCGGGCAACTTTCCTTCGTCAAGGTATTGGCGGATTGGATCAATCCAGGAAGGTTCCGAGTCGATTGTATTGACGGCCTCGCTAATTGGTTCATCTATGCTTGGCTTGTCAACGTATTCGATAGGGACGGACCTGGGTATCTCATCTTCATCGGCTGAGGCGAGCTTTGCTAACAAATCGGCTTTGCTGTTTTCAGTACGAGGGATCCGAGTGACACGACAGAGTTGAAATCCGTTGATAAGTTCCTTCGCTTTCTGCATGTATGCCCTTAACTGGTCTTTTCGTGTCTGGTATACACCGGTAACTTGGTTAACAACCAACTGAGAGTCGCTGAAAACACTTAGGTGCGTGACCTCCATGCTAGCGGCGAGTCGGAGGCCGAGTAACAACGCTTCATATTCCGCCGTATTGTTCGACGCTTGGAATCCAAGTCGTAAGGCATACTGTATATAGGTATGATCGGGGGTTTCCAGCACAACCCCAGCCCCACTGGCCTTCGAGTTGGAAGAACCGTCGACATACAGATTCCACGGGATAGGGCAAGGGGGAGCGGTTGAGGTCGGAACTGCACCGTCCTTCGGAGTATCATTTACTGAAAGTTCGGTTGAAGACGTTCCCTCGGCGATAAAATCAGCTACGGCTTGCCCTTTGATTGCTGCCTTTGGTCGGTATTGAATATCAAACTCACTCAGCTCGATAGCCCATTTGGTGAGTCGGCCGGAAGCTTCTGGTTTCTGCAGTACCTGGCGAAGCGGGAGGTCGGTCATTACAATGATGGTGTGGGCATGGAAATACGGCCTAAGTCGTCGAGAGGAAGTTATTAAAGCCAAGGCCACTTTTTCCAAGCTTGGGTATCTCGTTTCTGCTGGCAATAACGCTTTGCTGACGTAGTAAACCGGCAGTTGCTTTCCTTCGGATTCTCGTATCAAAGCCGAGCTAACCGCTGCCTCGGATACAGCTAGGTAGAGGAGCAACGACTCCCCCGGTTCGGGTTTTGATAAGAGAGGTGCAGAACCGAGATATGATTTTAATTGCTGGAATGCTGCTTCACACTCTTCCGTCCAATCCATCGCTTGTCTTCCTTTCAATTGTTTGAAGAAAGGGAGACACTTATCCGTTGCTCTGGACAGGAACCGATTAAGTGCTGCGACTCGTCCGGTCAACCTTTGGACGTCCTTAATGGTTTTGGGGGATTCCATATCAATCAGAGCCTTTATCTTCTCAGGGTTTGCCTCTATTCCTCGCTGACTGACCAAGAAACCGAGGAATTTACCGGAGCCTACTCCAAAAGCACATTTACTTGGATTTAGCTTCATCCGGAACTTCCGTAGGATTAGAAACATATCTTCCAAATCATTCACATGATTTGCCGCGTGTATGCTTTTGACGAGCATGTCGTCGATGTATACTTCCATGGTTCGGCCTATAAGCCGAGCAAAGATTTTGTTAACTAACCTTTGATAAGTTGCGCCGGCATTCTTCAGACCAAATGGCATCACTCGGTAACAATAAAGGCCTTTGTCGGTGACAAAGGTCGTTTTTGATTTATCTGTTTGATGCATTACAATTTGATTATATCCTGAATATGCATCCATGAAGCTAAGGAGCTCATGTCCGGCGGTACTGTCTACTAGCTGGTCTATCCTCGGAAGCGGAAAGCTATCCTTGGGGCCGGCTTTATTTAAGTCGGTATAGTCAATCCGAGACTCGCCACTTCCCGTTGGATTTCTTTACAAGCACGACATTCGCGACCCACTCGGATAGTGTATTTCTTCTATGAAATTAGCACGGAGGAGTTTGTTGACTTCTTCTTCGATGATAGCGTATCGTTCGGGGCCGAGCGGTCGTCGCTTCTGCCGGATCGGTCGATACGACGGATCGATGTTGAGTCGGTGAGTAATCACAGAGGGTCGATTCCGGGCATATCTTCATGACCCCAAGGCAAAGACGTCGGCGTACCTACGGAGCGGGGCTATCGCTTTTCTTTCAAAGGGGCTGCAGAGGACGAGCCAATTATGCACTGCCTTGGATCTATCTGTTTCGATCAAGGGGACCGAGACAAGGTCTTCGACCGGCTGTCCTCGTTCATAATTCTCGCCCCGAGGGTTCAATGATTCGATCGTTAATACGTTGGCCAGACTTTTGTCGGCGGCCCCTTTTACTGCTATCATGTAACACCGCCTCGCGTCTTGCTGGTCTCCCCTAACAATTCCGACTCCCGACTCGGTCGGGAATTTCATTGAAAGATGGTACGTGGATACCACGGCCTGGAGGAGACTCAATGAAGGTCGGTCGAGTATTGCGTTGTATACTGAGGGTTGATTGACGACCAGGAAGTCAACCATCATCGTCGTCTGATGTGGGGCATTGCCAGCAGTGAGTGGTAACGAGACAGTCCCTTCGGGCAGTACTTGTCCTCCGGAAAAACCGATCAACGGGGTCCGAACCGGGCGTAACGCGGATCGTTCGATCCCTATTTTGTCGAACGCCCGAGTAAACAACACGTCTGCAGACGATCCCGTATCGACGAGTATTCGAAACACCTTTCGGTTGGCGATCGCCAAGGAGACGATCAACGCATCATCGTGGGGGTGATGGATACCTCGGGCGTCTTCCTCAGTGAACGATATGCAATATCTTTCTCTTTTCTTTTCCTTTGGTGGCCGATCTATAATCATGAGCTCGGACTGAGGCTGACTAAGTTTTCTCGCATGATTCTTTCGCGCATTGTTTGAGTCGCCCCCACATTGTGGACCGCCGATAATCGTCCGGATTTCTTCCATAGGCTGACTCTCGGTCGGGCGCGCCTCAACTGCCCCAGCTTGAACCATATGTTCTCTGAGTCGGCCGTCCTTTATGAGTCGTTCGATCTCTTCTTTTAGGTGACGGCAATCACTTGTGTTATGCCCGTGATCACGGTGATAATGGCAGTACTTATCCTTGTCCCGCCGGTTAGGATTACTCCTGAGCTTACTGGGCCAGCTAACAAAGCCTTCATTTTTTATTTCCATCAATACCTCTTCCCGAGTCTTATTCAGGGGAGTATATGTGAAAAATTTTCGATCCGGCCGTTTTCCTGACCTTCGCTCGTCACGCGCTTGATCCTCTTTGCGTTTCCTTCCTCCGGCCGAGTCGGCTTCTTTTTTGGCCGACTCTTTGGCCGAGGTTTTAGTTTCACGTAGGATTCGCGCTTCCTCGGCGTTGGCATATTTATCGGATCGTGCCATAAACTCTGCCAGAGTATCAGGCGGAGTTTTGTCTAGAGATGCCAGGAATGGCTTATCCCTAACTCCTTGCATGAGCGCATTGAGGGCCGTTTCTTCCGAATGTTTTCGAACCTGAAGGGATTCGAAATTAAAACGCTTGATATAATCTTTCAATAGCTCTCCCTGCTTTTGAACTACGTTGTTCAAATGTGCAGGGGGCTTCAATTTCTTCTTTCCGCCGATGAAGTTGGTGAGGAAGGCGTCGCTCAGCTCAGCGAAGCTGATGGACTTTGGTTTCAACTGTTTGAACCACGGTCGAGCTACATCGGTCAATGTAAGAGAAAAGGCCCGACACATTACCGCATCCGAGGCATCGTGGAGCTCCATATAGGTTCTGAAGCATTCGATGTGCTCCGTTGGGTCGGTCTTGCCGGTGAAAGGAGTGATTTGAGGCAATCGAAACCTCTCGGGCAACCGGGCCTTCAGTACCGAGTCCACAAAGGGGGACGCCTTCGCTTCGGACCCGGTTGGATATGCATTCCGGCCGTGCTTTATGTCCGCCATCTCTTTCGCCATTTCTTCCCGCACTTCTCTTTTAAATTTTTGAATATCGGCTTTCCAAGGTTCACTGCTCTCTGCCGTGCCTTCCATGGATGGGCGATTGCGCCTTCTTCGTTCTATCTCGTGCCGAAGATCAGTCGGGGGGAGGGAAGCGTTGGCTGACTGCGCTGGAGATGGTTCTGATCCGCCTTGGGGTTGGCTCGGCCGGAAAGACTGCGGCGCGGAAGGTTGAGGATCAACCGCCGCCGCCGGTACGTGCGCTGTCTCCCCTTGAGGATGCGGGAGTGGCTGCATTTGCTGCTGATACATTCGTTCCAGCATCTGCTTCATCGTATTCATATCAGAGCGGATTTCTTGAACCTCCTTGTCCAACCGCCCCTCGTCGCGACCCCGCTGATTGTTGCTTGTTCCGGTCGCCCCTCGTCGGCGGTTGTTAGGTGGGTTCTGGGCTGCGGGAACCGCGATTGGACCCGCTGGCCCTGTAATCGCATTCTCATTCAAATCTTCTTCTGGGACCGTCCTTCTAGTCATCACCATTGAAATCAGTATAGAGATACGAGATGGCTTTTTGTACGGTTCCCACAGACGGCGCCAAACTGTTGATGCAAATGTCTGGTTCGTCCTCCTAGACCCTTGTATGCCTGCACAGAAAGAGGACAAAGGAGACCCTGGCTCGAGCAGGGGACCCTCCGATGCCAAAGTCAGGCCTGGACTCGGGGTCTAAATGTATTGAAAGGTTTTTGGAAGGAATTTTTTCGTACCTCTCAAGGTGTCAGGGATCCTTCTTTTATAGCTGCTGGGGCCTTAGTCGCACAAGGATTTTCCTCCTGATATTGAGCGCGGGATCTTCTCCTGGTATCACGGAGATAGGATCGTGCCCATCTTGAGCCTTCATCCGATCCCGTGAGCTTCGGGGTCGGAGATCTTATCCCAAGATATCCGGGATGAGGCCCGACCTAGCGACGGTCGATCTGGCAAGGTGGTCCGCCCGACGCATGCCCGGAACGCTGATGAGTCGTCCGAACCGACTCAACCTTTGTCTCGGTTTAGCGAATCATGCCTCGGATTTGACACATCCTTTGGTGACCCGAGGCATTAAGTCCGAGTCTGCATTTTGGGTCTTTACCGTATTATACTAGCTATGGTAATCATCAACCTAAAAAGTTGATGTGAAAACCAATATGGAATCTTTAGGAAATAATGAACTTAGCAGGTTGGGTTATGGGCATGACCCAAACACTACCTGTGGACAGTCGAACTATCAGCTATATGTGTAAGGCAGATGGTAACTTTTCCATGAACTGAGGTGCATTTGACCATTCCTCCATATAAAATGGTTCTCTTCTCAGTTGGGAAAAAAAAAACAGAGAATTGGATGCATGATATGAATTTGAAGGCTGCAAGAAAATAGTGAATAACATGGTCAAAAGGAATGCCTTCATAAATTCCACTCATTTCCAAAAGCCCAAGTAAAAGAGGAGGCTGATGTCTGATGGGTAGCCAATTGTAAGTCTTTTCTCAATCTACAATACAAAAGCCACCTACAAACTGCTGGGAGAAAGGCTAGGATGAAGACTACGATGACAGTGATCAGTGACAAGATCAGGGTAGGCATAACATATCATCACCATCTAACCTTAATTGGATCATTTTGATTGTCACTTGCCTTGCGTTGTTGCATGTCTCACACAATCCGTTTTACCTTTCAAAATGTGAATATGGAAAACAAAAGGTCACATCTGAGGAAAAGAAAATGACATAGAGCGGGTCGCCGACACTTTCATGGTAAAGATGGAGAATAGAAGGCCCGATTGGAGGCGGAAATGATTCAGACCATCACAACCTTAAATCAGTCGTATCTCACAAACCGGGATGAGAGAGATTCCATCAGATCGACGGTCAAAAGTCCCATTTATTTTCGTTTTTACTATAAATAATAAATTTTAGTTGGAGTATAAGTTTTGATCCTTCCAGTTGTAGAAGGTGGTTGGCCCAAATTGGACACTTCCTATTTTTGGCCCAAAACCATGAAGTCTAGGAATAGAGGTCATCTATAAGTAGTAAGCTTATTATTTATAGCAAGTCATGTTTTTAGTGTGTTTGAATTGGTGTCTAAGTCTAAAACTCTGGCCTAGGTTTGAGCTCATTATTTAAAGGGTTGTAATTTCCTTCTTTCTTTCTTCTTTTTTTTTTTTTTTAATCAATCAAATTATTTCAAATTTATTAGGAATTATTCCTGATTTTATCCCTCGTGGATTTGAGGGAAGATGGTGATCGACCGCATCACATTCCTCCCTGTGCCAGAAAAATGTGGGGTAACGAAACCATAACAGCCTGATTGTTTTAGCACGTGATTTCCATGGGAAAGAAAATGTGTGGGAATATATATATATATATATATATATATATATATATATATATATATATATATATATATATATATATATATATATATATATATATATATATATATATATCAGAACTGCCTGTTTGTTTTAGCATGGGATTTTCATGGTAATATTGGTCAAACAACTAGAGCTGTCTCTTGTAAACATGGAAGTCTAGATTTAATATATTTTTTGGAAATTGCTTTATCGTTTATTGAGGAAAACTGTGGAAATGGAAATCGGCTTCTACCCGTTCTTGTTTTTGCAGATAGGCGAAAACATCATCAAATCCATGAAAATCGATTTCATTTCATAAGCTTTCCAGGTCTCCACCAATCCAAATAGCAGAAACAAGGTTTCTTAAGAATTTGCACCCATGTGCTAAGAGCCTCATATCCTAATCTTTACTTTTCATAACAAGGAACACTTCATTAACTTTGTTTCGAATCACATCAATGGCATAATTTATCTTTATTTTCATTACATCTCAGTAAGTTTCTCAAATCATTTATATAGAAGACAACAACCCATGCTACAGAAAAGACTAGTGAATGGATATAAGAGGATCTTATGAAGCCAGAATTCAGAAATACTAATTTCATGGGGCCAACCGATCAATGTGCCATACTTGCTTTCCATCAACCTCTCTCAAAGAGTATTGCAGCCTGTCAATAAAAATTAATACCCATTGAAAACAAAGGCAGTATAAAGGTCCAAATGAATTTTGGGCCATCAAGAAAGGACTTTGTGAGAAAAAAGGGAGCAACCCACCGATCATGTAGGCGAGACTGTTGTCCTTCCCAAAATTCAAAGACACTTGGTTTAAGCCTGTAACCTCCCCAGTGTTTGGGCCTAGGAATCAAGATTCTGCACATTTAGAAAATCATGATCAAATTCAAAGAGGATCTGAAGGCTGATTATTTTCAATCGAATCTAAATAAGAATCATATTTCAGTTATGATTTATGGAAAGCATTGCGTGGCCTACTGGCAATATTGGAATACAAAATACTTAGCAGAAAGCTTAAAATTTTGGTCTTTAAATGGGTTGCAGTGAAAGTTTGTGATTCAACATCAAACTCCATATTGTGATAGATGGTCACCACGGGGAGTGTAGGTGGCAGTTTCAAAACAAAGATCGGTAAGAGATTAAAATATCTTTGAGTTTGCTTCTGGGCTGTTATCGACAATAGTCAGGGTTATCATAGGTAAAAAGAAGAAGATAGTTCTAACAAATGACGCCTATGATTCAGTGACAATTGGTCTTCTGGGCCCCACTGTAGATAGACCATGCCCTGAATATACCCCAGATAGGACCTTCACAAACATTTGATTTGTAGCCATGAAGTAGAAGGGTGAAAAGGGAAACAAGTAGGCTGTGATCCCTATCAAGCTAAAAAAAGGCCTGAGTTCAATGGCTAGGATCTTTCAATCTGAGAATGTTCTGTGGCATGGTCCATTCGGTTGGATGCAAGAGATCAAGTGTGCTGTACAAAGCCTCGGATTGAGGATTCTATAATTCATCTGCAATTAATACAGATCTTCAACGAATAGATATAATTCAAGAAGCCAGCCAAAAATAAGACACCAATTGAACTGACCCATCAGGAAATTTAGCTTCCGACTCTCTGAATTCTCGGTGAAAAACTTCCCTTCCCGGTATTATAGTGCTCTAAAAACAAGAAGCTCTGCATAAGGTTGTTGTTAAAGAATACATATGAATAAAGCATTTAATTTTTAAGGAACATAAAGAAACCAAATGGGACCTGCTTGCTAACTATTGCCACAATCTGACTTTCTCGGGGACGGCTGTGGAAATATATCTCGGATTCCTCATTGGAGACTTTCTGCACTGTTCCTTCTACTCTTACCTACAAAGTATGGCGATTATCGAAATTAAAAAGATCATGTCTGGAAAGATTTTCATAGAGGTATGGGTTTGGAATCTTATCTAATTGTTAATCTTTTCATTAGATGAATAATCATAGATCTATAGAAATTCAACTCAACTAGGCCATTTAGTAGCAATCAGGTCTCGTGTGCTAACCTGTCTCCACATCTACACAAGGCCATGTCCACATGATATTAGTCAGGCATGGAAATATGTAGTACAAAACAGGACAGAGAGGTAAAAAGGGAAAAGGAAGGTTTTGTATAATGCCATGTTTTAAGACTTGTCCAAGTCAGGTGCGACTCATCCAAGTCAACTCGGACACAAAGGCATCCCATCTGGTTTGAGAGCACGAGTCAGTAGACCACAGTCCATCCATCAGTTTCTCAAGCTCATGTTACAGCATGAGCCCAAATATGAGGTAAATCCAAAACTCAAGTGGGCCACACCACCAAAAGAGGAAAAAAAAAAAAGGAAAGTGGGGATGAAAATTGCAACAATTGAAAACACAAATATCACACTGATCTAAAACTTCTATGGGCCCCAAGAAGGTTCTGATGGTGGGCGTTCAATCCACAGTTTTTTTGTGGCGTGGTCCACTTGAGTTTTGAATATGCCTGATTTTTTAGTTCAAGTCCTAACATGAGCTTGTGCAACAGATAGACAGAATAGGTATAATACAAACATCCTGGCCGGCTCATATAACCCACAGGGGCAACTCGGCGACTCGTCCAGGTAGACTCAACTAAGGACCGACAAGTCAGTCCGAATCATTGAGTCCTTTAACCATGGTATAATGATTAATGCACGAATGTGCATGAAGGGATATTGATGTGCACGATGCAGCATGTGAGCATTTCCATGTGGGTATCCATCTGCATATATTTGTCTATGGATGTGCTTGCAATCATCAATGCATTGATGTCTATCGACACATGAATGCATTCATCAATGATGGCATGAATGACTAATTATTTGAGTGCATTCATGAATGTGTAGAGCAGCCATTGTATGGATATGATTCAAGATAGTAACTATATAATACAAGGAGATAGTGTAGGGTTCACCTGGAGATTAAGACCGCCCCAGTAGAAAAGAAGCGAGGCACGAGGATTTTCAGAAATGTCACGGGCCTTTCGGCTTTCGTAGTTGGTGAACCTAGGATAGGAGAAGATGAAGTGATTTCAGTTTTAGTACTATCAATTTAACATTCACACGTCCATTTTATCACATTGAAATCTAAAGATCACACATGGAAAGAAAATAAATCTAGCTGATCAGGAGTCTTGCTAAGACTGCTGGCAAGTTCTGGCCTTCCTTCAGGTGCGCCGGACCGTATATTTGCCGTGGCTTAAAAATCACGCCAGTCCAGTCACCAGATGGTCAGCACATGAACCTCAAATTTGGACTCTTAACCAAATCCTTTTAACCATCTTTTCTCCCATACATGTGTGGACCACACATGATCAGACTGGTCTAATTTTCAGGCTAATGCACATCCATGGCAAGGCCCACCTGATGAAAAGCCTAGACTTCACGCACGTGTGTGCCATTGGCACTCCAAAGACTACACTCTTATGAGTAGCCTTCAGGTTTCTCGTGAACCAGAGATATTGTGAAACTAGCAATAGTTCAGAGCATGCTAACCAAATGAAACCATGCTTGTCAACTCCCTTTAGCAGAACCATTCGCGAAGAACTGGACATGAGAGAATTCCATGTATTATTAGAATAACATGTTCATATTAGATTAAACATGTGATGCAGGACATGAAATTCAGATATGATGTGCAAGATTTTCAGGCTTTAGATCACGTTAGTTCAGAAACAATTACACAAAATTCCATATCCCACACAAAAGTTCAAGCATTCAATCAAGGGGAATCTATGCAGGCCCAGGCCTACACAAGTTAGGGTTGGATCAATCAATATTATAAACCAAATAATAATCAAAGGAGGGTAAATTCATCCACACATGCACAGATTTCAATTCGGGGAACCCTAAGGTTGAAGAAATGGCATAAAATTAGGGATTTGAGTAATTTAGGATTAGGATTAGGGATTTGGGGTGAAAGAAGGGTGAAAGAGAGGAGAGAGACAAACCAGATAAGCGTCACACATGTGGACAACGGTGAAGGCCCAGACGCACGTGCGCTAGAAGTGTCTGCACGTGTGTGAGGCCCACGAATCGGAAAACGGCCAGCTTAGCCCTGGTCAGCCAGGGGTGGGCCACAAAACCTCCAAATTTCAGCCTGATCCGATGCACGGTCTGTGCATGATGCTCCGCCGAAGTTTCAGCCCTCCTGCATGACCAAATTCTGAAAATCTACTGTAGAGGAAAAAACGGCTGCAATAAAGGATGGATTTGAAACGTAGATGATTGAAGGAGAAGAGAAATATAGATAGTAGAAGGTGGGGGGAATCGGGATACATGTGGCCTCGCACCACGATAGTCAGCCCTTCGAGGAAGGGAGAAGGGAAGGTTTCACACCCAATTGAATCTCCACAACTCATAAATTTAGAGGAGCAGAAAAATACAGAAATTTTATCAATCTTCAATGAGAAAAAAGACTACAAGGGGTGCCTATTTAAAATAAAACTCTATATCCCAAAACTCGCGCCATGTGCGCAACTTATTACTTGAAGACGAAGTAATAAAAAATAACAATTAATCAAAGTAATCTAAACCGTCTATGATATTCCTAATAAAAATAATAAGCAAAACTCAAAGTACTAGATTAATTAGAATAGTGGGCCACGATTATGAGAACCTATGGTGGGATTCACATGACTATCGGACCTTAAGGCTCTTGTTGGTTGCAAATTAAAAATTAGTTTTATCTCATTTTAGTTAACAAAAGCTATCTATTAGAGATTTTTGGTAAGGATTAAAAATAAACTTGATAACCCATACTTTATATAAATTATTATCCCTAATACATAAATGAGAAAAGTTCCTACAAGGTCAACCTTACTGTAAGTTACGGTTAGTTCAAGCTATGTGGGCCCCACAGTTATGCGGCACCTGAATCATGAATCAAGTGACTCCCCTCCTAAACATGGGATGTCTGAAAAAGCCATATCCGAAACTAAGGTGAGCCACCAAATCATCTGGAGTAGTGCACAATGATGCCTAAAACATCTAAAATCACATTGGGGCCAACCTGAGTTTTGGAATGGCCTGAAAGTCGGAGCCCCCCCATCGAGGTGGGACACACACAATGAATGGGTTGGATGTCTAAACCACACCTTGGTGGACCCCACAAACAATCAGGAAAGTTTTAATTGGTTGACATCAAAGTATGGTCCACCTAAGTCATGGATCAGACAAGATTCTGAGCTGCAGCCTAATAGGGGGTGATGCATCTGATGGACAGGGTAGATGTCTGAGACACATCACAGTGGGGCCGACAGAGCTCAAGCTTACCATGACTAACAGTAAGGTTGACCTCAAAGGAACATTTCCCATACATAACCACTGTTAACTAAAATGAGATTAACTTAATTTTAGGTGGCACCCAAACAGGGCCGAGAGATAAGATTATCATGGACCAAAGAATTAAAGAACAAGCAAATGAGAGATATACGGGTTTCCATCCTTGTCCACAGTTGATAAGGCCACATCATTTGGTTGATGCAAGCCAGCAGCTGCTGCATCTTCACGCCATTTGCAGAACTGCAGGAGAACTAATTGTTTTAATCTTATACAAGGAAAAGCTTTCCATGTTATTGACAAATATCCAGCAAGTTTCAGTTGTGCTCAAAATTCTACAGAAATTCGGTCCATACATTTTCTCATCAAGCAACTGATTCACCTCCAGATGCATCTAGATTAAGAGTTTAACTAAACCCACACCAACCTCCACGCATGGCCATGCTCGCCAACTCTGCATGTGTTTCAAACGGCCAAGCTGTGCATCAGCTGGGCCTCACCAGGAACATTGACCTGGCCCAAGGAGATGTTTGTGGGCTGAGCAGCCGGCTTAGATTCATGACAATTGGGAGTTCAAATCACCAATAGCCCTTTACGATTTCAGTATTTTGAAAGTTGAAATACCTGCTCTATAGGGTCAGCTTTCGCCTGATTCTCGAGAAATGCTGGAGGAATGCAGTTCTCTCTTAAAGCTGAAACATCAACTGGCGGGGGCATTTCAATTCGCACGCATATGGAAGGGCGAGTAAAGGGTGGAAGATGAATCTTATACTTATCTACAATTGATAGTGGGAGAAATCTACCACCTAGAAAGTGGTGTGGACCACTAAATTTCTTTGCACACAGCTTCGGTGCCATTAATGAAACCTGAAATTAATCAGTTAAAATAATTCAATAGTTTCCTTACAAATGAAAATTTAAATTCCTCCACAGTAAACTAATTGTGATTAGCTCATTCAAATGTGAAGCAAGTTAAACATGAGTTCAACTCATTTTAGTTATTTTTGGTAGGGATAAGCAGTTAGTCTTGATAACTAACAATCATGATCTGTAATAGATAATTAATTAGGATTAACTAAAATGAGATGAACTCGTATTTAAGTAGCACCCAAACAGGCCTAAAAAGAATTCATGAGACACGAACCAGCATGTCAGGTTTAATCCCTTCACTGTCGACATCTCCTTCTTCAACAAGCCAGCCGGAGGGGATATCTATTGATACAATTACAGGTGATCTTTGGCATGTCTGACCATGGCTGTTTAAAGAAACTAGCCTCTGGATGAGATCATCAAAAGGTGGCCTTGGCTTACCTGCATATTTTAACAAATACCATGATTACCATTTAAAAAATCGTAATCATTTAAATCTGGACTGTGATTTCTAAAGACATTTTTACATGGTTAGGATATCTGGTCATTGTGAAATTTTTGGTTTATAGTCTACTTATTGAGTCTTGTGATGACATAACAGTTCATTATCTCATATGCATAACCATGTGAAGTATAGGCAACTTACGTCCCGTATACCTTTCACATGCATGTACTAGTTTTGCAAAAAGACAATTGTATGCAACAATTAGCAAGGTATGACATGAGTGCTTATTTTCACTAGGGAAAGACAACAAAGGAATAAGGCCTGTTTGGTTGCAAGCAAAGTTGTGATCCAAACAGACCATCTAGGTCATTCTGTATATAATAGACTAGCTAATCTAGGTCATTCTGTATATAATAGACTAGCTAATCTAGGTCATTCTGTCTATGATAGGCTAGCTAGATCAGGCTTTCCGGGACTAGATATTTCGGGTACTGTTTGTCAAACACGCTAGAATAAGAAGTAAAGATAATAATATGCCATATGTGGCACATGTGGAGAGCTTAAGATGAATGCTAGCAAATGCAGCACATGTAGGACATCGAAGATCGATGGTGGCACATGTGGAGCGCTTGAACAGTGGATGGTTGTACAGATGGCAATATGGCACGTGTAATGCATGTTTATGGAACATTGTATTCTCTCTTATAATGTATAAAGGATAAGTTTTTTTTTTCATCTTTATTCCACTTTTTTCAAGAGACATGCTATCGTTGCTAGCGGTCTATTTTTTTAGAGTGAATTGTCTTTATTGTCATGATTCCTATGCATAAAGGGTTAAACTATAAAGAAACCATGGGTGAGCTGCTTGCCCCAAACAGCACTTTTGGTTGCATCCATATGAACCCAACAAGGAGATGCAAATAGTCAGCTTGCTAAGAAAGGTACGAGTGCTTGTTCTTACCATGGAAAGAGAATTCAAGTATTGCATCTACAAAGATGTCAAAATCATTTGATAATTCTTGAGGCAGGTCTTCGACTGATAGAAGTGGGATTGATAATGATTCCAGCTACAAAAATTACAGCACATATTAAACATTTTCGTGTTGGGTAAACCAACTTGAAGGTTGACGACAGAGCTGGGCAATATAGCTTTACCTGAGTAACAAAACCAGTATAAGGAGTCATGGGCATACGCTTTGGATAACAAACAAATGGTCTATATCCAAAGTGGTGTAGATGACGAGCGGCAACCAAACCGACACCGCCATTGTTTCCTGGACCGCAGATAACAAGAACCCGGCAATATTCACTTCCATAGACCTGTCAAAATAATTAATACTCGATAATTAGGTTGAAAAGGTACTGATCAATTTTCAAGAATCTGATGAGAACTCAAACAACTCGATTAACAGAACACGTTTCAACGCCTAAACATAGTTTTCTATGGTGTGGCCCACCTAATGAGTGGAATGTGCTGATTTTTGCACATGGTGGGGAATTGAGGATAACCTATTGGAAGGGTTGGATGTTGAATGAACATGATAGGTTGGGAGTTATTCTCCGGGTGGACCGTAAATCACTAGATTCCCTTTTCTTTCCATGATTTTACCCAAACGTTTCCCTGTTTTGGAAGAGAAGCATCAAAGCTACTTGCCAAGGTTTCAATACACAACTGTTCACAGCTAAATTCATACATGGTTCCACTTCCACCTGGATGAAATTAACTAGCAGGATCTCATTCCCTACAATTCCTACTTCCTTGAGTCTTCTTTTACATGGTCAAAATAATATCATTTCAGTCACGAAAAGATGCATGCAGTTGTGTTTCGTGCATGTGAGATGAAACGAGATATTTACCTAATATTTCCTAATTTTTGTTGAGCTTTAAGGCCCATTTAGATGCAACTTACTCAAAAGGGATTTCTTACAAAAGCAAGCGTATATGCGATTTCCCAAAAACCAAGATGTTTGTGAGAAATCCACCCATCCATCCATTTTGAGAGATCATTTTAGATAATGCAATCAAAAATGAGTTGAATCCAAATCTCGAGTAGGGTTGTACACAAACCGACTTAGCTCAGTTAGGTCGCTCGACTCGACTCGAAAAAGCTCGATTCGACTCGGTTCGAAGCCAAGTTCAAGCCGATTTTTTGAGCTCGAAAAAATTTCGAACCAAGTTCAAGCTTGCCCAAGCTCGACTCAACTTGGATCGAACCCCAACTTGAATCGAACTACTTCGATGACTCGGTTACTTTGATATTGACGTTGCTCACCAAGTGTTTGATGAAATGACGCAAGGAAGTGTCAACTAGTGGCAAGGAAGGTATGTATATGAAACAAATACCATTTTTCCTTGATTTTGATATTGCCTATAAGGTGTTTGATGAAATACTTGTAAACAGCTACTACTGTTTTACATACAGTAAGAAATTGAAAGTGCACTGCATGTGTTTGTGAAAATGCCGTAGAGGCTTGATTTTGGCTCGAACTCGGCTCAAACTGGCCCGAACTGTTGACCGAACTAAACCGAGCCAAGCTGGCTAGTCAAACTCGAGGTCCGAGCCGAGCCGAGTTCGAGCTGGGGTCAACTAGTGGCCGAGACGAGTCGAGATGAGGCCAACTCGACTCGGTGTACACCAAGGTGTCCCGTATCGGTATCGGTTGGCGTAACGGTGACCTCCAAAACCGATACGGATACGGGGGCGTAACGGTGATACGGGGGCGTAACGGCGCAAAATTTTTTTTTTTGCCAAAAAAATATGAAAAAATATGGATTAAATCTGGAATATTCTAAGCATTCCAAATATGCATTCATTTATAAATTGGAACATGTTTATGGTGGTGTAACGGTCCACTCTTTAGTGAGAAGTTGTATCGGACTGTCTGATGAATTTATGAACCAGATAACCTGAATTTGACTACAAAATTCATATATTTAATTTTCTAACTATCTACTATCAATGATAGATATATTAGAATGAATGTAATATGAAAATATCTTACATTTAGGTGTTTGCAATTATTTTTTAGGGCCAAAATTCATGCGTAAATAGAAAAAAAATATATAAAATGGCACCCCAAATATGTAAAATGCACATTAACATGTTCTACTATGATTAACACATCATATGGCATCATTAAAACAACAAAAGAATCATTGAAAAATGATTTTTCGAATTTTCAAAAAAAGGGCCGAAATAAATGCGTAAATAGAAAAAAATATTAAAAAAATATAAAATGGCACCCCAAATCTGTAAAATGCATATTAACATGTTCTACTATGATTAACACATCATATGGCATCATTAAAACAGCAAAAGAATCATTAAAAAATGATTTTTTGAATTTTCAAAAAAAAGGGCCAAAATAAATGCGTAAATAGAAAAAAATATAAAAAATATATAAAATGGAACCCCAAATCTGTAAAATGCACATTAACATGTTCTACTATGATTAACACATCATATGGCATCATTAAAACAGCAAAAGAATCATTTAAAAATGGTTTTTCGAATTTTCAAAAAAAGGGCCAAAATAAATGCGTAAATAGAAAAAAATATTAAAAAAATATAAAATGGCACCCCAAATCTGTAAAATGCACATTAACATGTTCTACTATGATTAACACATCAAATGGCATGATTAAAACAGCAAAACAACCATTAAAAACTGATTTTTTGAATTTTAAAAAAAGGGGCCAAAATTCATGCGTAAATAGAAAAAAATATTAAAAAATTATTAAATGGCATCCCAAATCTGTAAAATGCACATTAACATGTTCTACTATGATTAACACATCATATGACATGATTAAAACAATAAAATATATTTAAAAAAGTATAGATACCTATTTTTGACGAATTTCTAAAAAATGACCCACCGAGCTTTGATTCAAAAAATCTATAATATAATGTGTTTTTCTATCAAATACCTAGCTAAGGTTGGTCGAAATTAGTAGTAAAAGGAGTTAGAAACAGTTTGGAAGCAAGAGGTTTCAAAAAAACAAAAAAAACAGAGCTACAAAAAAAGTTACCGTTTCGGGCCCGTTACGGCCGTTACACCCCGTAACGGGCCCGTATCGGCCGATACGGGTACAAAATCGGGTATCGGCCGATACGACCCCGAAACGCGTAACGGTTCCCACCGTTACCGTTACGTATCGGCCATTACGGCCAATACGTAACCGTTTTGGCATACCTTGGTGTACACCCCTAATCTCAAGTGGGACACAGAAGAGGAAACAGTGGGAATTCAGTGAGCACCGTTGAAACATTCTTATGATAAGAAAAGATTTATATCAGACTATCTTTTTTGTTCTTTAACTTCATCTCAGTGGAAATGACCTTATAAACGGTTTGGATGGCATATAAACATCAAGGTGGAGCCCAGTAAGGTTTCAACGGTAGGAATTTCTTTACCCAATTTTCCCCCTCGTGTGACCCACTTGAGTTTTGGATCCACCTCATTTTTTGTCGCATTTCCTAAAATGAGCTCGAAAAACAGATGGACGCGATGGATTTTTGATGCAGGACATGAAAATTTAAATATGCTATGCAAGAGTTCAGGCTTTAGATCATACTAGTTCAGAAA
Organism: Magnolia sinica; assembly: GCF_029962835.1. Lineage (NCBI taxonomy): Eukaryota > Viridiplantae > Streptophyta > Magnoliopsida > Magnoliales > Magnoliaceae > Magnolia > Magnolia sinica. The sequence continues at coordinate 11,520,962 of NC_080574.1, read as the reverse complement.
CAACTACACAAAATTCCACATCCTACAAAATAAGTCAACCATTCAACAAAGGGGAATCTATGTGGGTCCAGGCCTACACATGCTAGGGCTAGATCAATTAAAGTTATAGACCAAACAATGCTCAAAGGGGAGTAAATTCATCCACACATGCACAGAAATATTTCCCCAATCCAAAGGATTCACAGGTTTCAATTCGGGGAACCCTAGAGTTGAAGGAAATGGTATAAAATTGGGGATTTAAGACAATCTAGGGTTAGGGTTAGGGAAATCAGGTAAGATAGGAGTGAAAGAGAGGAGAGAGTGAACCTGAAGCCAACCCGCGCGTGTGGACAGCAAGCCAGGCCTTACGCACGTGCGCTGATGGATGGCCGCACGTGCGTGGGGCCCACGAACCCAAAAAGTGACACCTTGGGTCTGGTCGGCCAGGGGTGGGCCACACTCCCACCAAATTTCAGCCTGATCCGACGTCCGGTACGTGCGTGGTGCTCCGCCGAAGTTTCAACCCTTCTGCAGGGCCAGATTCTGAAAATCTGCTATAAAGGAGGATTGGCTGCAAAGTGGTGATGGATTTGAAGGTTGAATGGCTGTAGGAAAAGTTGGATATGGATGGTAGAAGGTGGGGGCAAATTGGGATCGGTGTGGCTTCGCACCACGGTAGTTAGCCTTTCGAAAAAGGAAGGGTTTTGTACCTAATTGGATTTTCGCAACTCGGAGTGAAGCAGGAAAACCCAAAAATTTTATTCTATCATCAAGGGGTGCCTATTTATAATAAAATCTTATACCCCAAAACTCTCACAATGTGCGTAACCTATTACTTAGAGATGAAGTAATCACAATTAACAACTAATCAAAATAATCTAAACCGCCAATGATATTCCTAATAACAATAACAAGCAAAACCTAAAGTACTAGATTATTTAGAATAGTAGGCCACGATTATGAGAACCCATAATGGGATTCACATGCCGATCGGGTCCACTCCAACGAAGCAAAACACAGTCCTCTAACTAGGAAATCCTCCTTGACGTCGTCATCGATCCAGATCGATGGTGGGACCCTCCTCCTCCTTGCGTATATGCGTAGGGCGGACGTGCGTGTGCGCGTGATGTCCCCATCAATTTTTCACAAACATCACGGTGGGCCCCACCCATCATCCTTGCACAAGAACTTCGTGCAAAAGCCTTTCGCAGGAAATCCGCGTCTAGACAAATCACATCTCGAAGATCAGATTGATTGAACAATCCTATCCTCTGATTCGTGGACATTTTTTTGTGGAAATACCACCATTGGCTTTTTTTCATTTCTAACCGTCCAATAAATATCCACCAATCCGATAGTCAGATAATCAAATAAAATTAATTTTTGTTTCATAATACATTTACACTATGTACCATAATTTGGCCAGTTTAAGTTAACTACTTACGTGCCTGCAATTGCTAAGCGTCTGTGTATCATCTATCACGATCTCCCAGAATTTACAAGTTTCTTTTATAGAATAAGCTTTTTCTGCAACGTCTCTGGACCACGCTACCGTTCGTTTTTCAATCCAACCCAGTCAAAAGGGTAAATAAGGCTGATCCAACCATCACATGGGCCAATCTGCGGATTTCGAATTTTTTCTATAGTGGGGTCCACATAATAATTCGAATGGGCTGATTTTTAGGAAATCCAATCATCGTGATGATTTTACTTGGTGACTGGGGTTCGATGGCATACAGACAATAAGGTGGGCCCAAATATGGTGTGCTGTTGAATAACTTTTAAATGTAGGTGAATATATTTTCGGCACAAGTGAATAACTTATTGACGAATTGTAATGAATTTTAGACGCAAGTGAATAAGAGTGGTAGAATGTAAGCTTATTGGACGAAGTTTATAAAGAATCTAGCCTTGTCAAAGCTCGAACTGCGACTGAGTCTAAAATTTCAAGAACGTGAATGAAGAAGTAGAGAAAGGAAAATGGAACCTCAGCTATGGATGCAGCGACGCTCAATCCACCCAATTCCTGCAATTTACTCAATCCAAATGAAATCAGAGCGATATAAATGAGCCAAAAAAAAGAGTAGTAGTTTGGAATGGGAAAATGTGAATATGCAATAATCGCAATCAGACGGACCATCAACTGATCTGCGGAGAACCCAAGTGGGCCAACGAGGAGGTCTTCGATCTCAGCCGCATCTCTCTGAGACAGGTAAGTGATGCTATAGGGATTCTGCGAGTTTCCGAGGGATGATACGACTCTAACGTCCATGACTTTGAATTCTTAACGGACGTGGGGAAGTGGAGAGAAGCGACGGACGGGGAAGTCGCTGAATCGAAGAGTGAGAAGTAATGGTGGAAGTAAAATTGGAAATCTTATAAAAGTAACATTTGGGAAGGAATGAAAATTTCCCGGTCTTGCCTTGGGGAAGAAGAAAGAAGGAACTCTAATTGCGGGCGAGCACCTGGCAGGAGTACAAGATCCAGACCGTCCATCCCTGACGGCGCCACGATATGGTGAGAACCGGTAGGCGCTGACCGCTGACTCTCAGCATACCTATAGTTTGCTAAAGAGTGCTACTTCGTTCACGTGGGCCTCACGTTTTTGGGTGGTCCGTAGATGACTTTCAGCATACATACAGTTTGCTACGGCGTGCAACTTTGTACATGTGGTGATGGGAACTATGCCAGATTAGAAAATTCGATCTAAGGGTCCAGCGCATGCTGTATCTTTCAAAACTCGTGACTTTGTCACGGGTTATTTGTTTCGTATAACATGTCATTGGAGAATTATTTATGAGCTCAGCGTGCTGGCCAGTGAACAGTGTTACAAAATAAAATTATCTTAGAAGTTAAATTTTACTATTTTTTTATTAAGTTATGATTTTATTATTAAAAAAACTTTATTCATACTATTATCAACAGTATCAATTATATCTCGTCTTCTAAATATTTTTCTTTCCCTATATAAATTGGGCTAGTCTTAAAAATAAGATAGTGATCTCTTTTCTTTATCCACGCACTAGTTACATTATCAATCAACATGTGCATTCCACCATGATGATTGTACAAAGGACCAATCGATCCAATTAGTCACACCATAAAATGTGAAGTACAACGAAAACGTCCAAAATCACTTGCTAAAAATGTCCAAAGTGTGGCTCAACTCATCATTAATGCTACAACACCATCACGAACAGTTGAGAAAATTAATGGTTTTTTATACACTTGCTGGGTATAATCAATCAAGTTCTTCATAAAACCATCTTATAATATCCTAAATGATCTTATGTGCAAATCATGTTAGACTTCTAAATCAATCTAATGAGAAGAATAGTTTAGATCTATTTGGACAAAATTTGGCAGCTCCAAATGGACAAAGTAGATGTAGCCACATCGCATGTATGATATCTTCATAATATATGCTAAACATACGGAGAGCAACTCTTGATGAATAAATCTTCGAAGAGGCGTGTCATGCATGTGATTTGGAGATAAGAGACTGTAACCCTTAGGGTTACATCAACATTGAAGAGTGTGTGGAATGTTATCGGCGCGATAAGAATGCATTCAACAAAAGGGCATGCACGATTAAGTGAAGGTAATCGCTACTTTACAATTAACAACATACGCAATTGCCACATAAGCATTGGTTATTATTACAATTTCTTCAAGGAGTCTATAAATTGTAAAAGGAAGCACAAGGACAAAGATTCACGATCAATTAATCAAACCTAATACAAATAACAATCAATCCAATGCAACATTGATTATCCAATCCTCCAAGAAACTTATCTTGGTCCTTAGGAATAGTTCAGTTCATTCATGTGATCACATTGTGTCGACTTAGTGATAGTCAGTAGCTGTAATTTCCTTCTATCTGCGCTTGCGTGCTGAATTTGAAGGAAGACCTTAGTTTTAAGAATCTTTTGCTTACACTCATACATTTAGTTGGCAGTAAGTTGTAATCTCAACATTACTTAGTCTTTGCTCATCAGTGTGCTGCTCGACGAAGAACCCTACTGCTTTCAGCCAAGTTGGTGATCCCACCTTACTGGTAAGTGTAGCTTTTCCACTTCCATCTTCGACTTATTTTCACTTAGCTGTATAATTGTATCTTCAAAAGTTCTTGATTCCTAATGCAAAAAGAACTCATTGGAGGAATATTCTCAACCTACGCAAACTACTTGATAGTGCACTCTATAGTTGGCTGAATAAACGGCCGGTTGCATGCCTAATTAAGCACCACTTTATCTCAACACCAAGGATCGGTGGTTTCGATTTGAATCGAACCAAATCAATTCTAACGCGTGTAAATCTTACACGTGTACCACGTGGCTAAATTCCAAACAAACAAGATTTTACTTCAAACGATCACTTAATGATATAAAATGATACGGCTGTCAATGACAATCATCCAAGATAAAAGGTCTTTCCCTAATCTATCTCAAGTGAAAAAGTAACATAGGGAAGGACGTGTTGAGGTCGAGCATCGTCTTCCTCAAGGGATAGTTACTCCAAATCCACGGAGCATCTCTGGACTCCTCACAGAGATGCCTCAAATCCACAAGAAGAGGTAGAAAATAATTTTTTAAAAATTTGAAAAAAAATTGATTGACAGTAAAAATGAATTTACAACCCTTTAAATAGTGATACCAAACATTGGACGAAGTTTCAATATCAAACTATTTATAGTAAGTGCCTTATTCGGCTTAGCCACGTTATTCTCCTAATTTTTCTAAGCACTTTTCATGCAGACACAACTCCTAAAAATCAAAGGATGAAGAGTTATAATCAAACTAAAACTTACTATAAATAGTGAAAATGGAAATAAAATGAATTTTTGACAGTCATCTCATGGAATATTGCAAATTCGGCATGGGCAACCTGGCATTGGTTGGCTAAAGTAGCTTCTCCAACCCTAAAATCATATATGGTGCATCAGATAACTCATTCCAGTTTGCAAAATACACCTATTGTAAGGTTCTCATGGTCCAAATGGCCTCCGCCTTCGATCTGATCCGTCTTGGACATGAAAGTGTCCATGACCCGCTCCACATCAAAAAGGCCAGAGAGCCTGCGCCTATAGCTCTCGTAAGGGCCAAGGCAGCGGACAACGTGCACACAAGTGAACCCCATGCGATCACATGCGATGGAAGAAAATACGAGTATGAAGAGATCCCTCTACACTCTTCTCTCCAAGGGACATCAACGGAGGAAACATTCAGGTCTGTCTTATTGCTCTACTCTCATCTCTCAGATTAGATCAGATATACGAGGAGTTGGGGTTTCAAGTACACGCACAAAAGTAATGTGAATACAAAATATCTTAAGCCCTTTCACCTTCTTATTTGATTTCCCATCAACCCCTTCGAGATAATTGAAGACTTAGTAGACTACCATTACTGGATACCAGATAATAAGAGATTTTAGAACAGAATCAGGTTTTTCAGTTCAGTCGCGAATTGGTTAGCCCATACAAGTCTGAATCAGCTTCAACAGAAGTAATTGGACTCAGGTTAGGTTAGGCTCAACAGCCAGATATTCAGCCGACTCATGTCAATAAGTCAGGCCGGGATTGGATTTATCGACAGGGCCTTATGCAGCCCGAGGTCCCACCCAATCAGTTGCTTCACGCCGAGAACAACAAAAACCCAACGCAAGAGAGAGCTCGACCGGGCTGTGGTGGTCCAGTCCGGCCCATCAACCACTTGCCCCCTTTTTTTTTTTGTTTCCTCCTTTCTTTTGGTAGTAAGTTTCCTGATTATAACAAGAGACAGGTTGCCATGTCTATGGAAACTCCAACACTGGTCCATATGCATGAATGTATGAAATTAAATAAATAATAATTAAAAAAAAACCGTGACAAAACACATCGGCCATGTGTACTATTACAAGGAACTGTGGAGATTACATAACTGCATCTGACATCTAACTTCAAATTATCTTCATCCGCATAAATAGCATTCACCTCCCAGTTGGCTAGTTTCTCAGTGCCATAAAAGAAGTTGAAAAATAAAATGAGGGAGGACAAATCCAATAAAACTGATTTTTTTTTTTTAATGGTATGAGAACTTGGCCATTCTACTATAAGTGTATTTCCTTTTCTTCGGTAGCAATTACAGGTCCATCGCAGGCTACAACTATTTGAATCCTCTTTACGAAATCGAGCATTGTCTCCAAACCCTTCTCATCTACACCAAAAAAGGAGAAAAAAAAAAAAGATTCTTTATTTACACGCCAACTCACGGATCCATCTTTAGGTGCCCCTTAAAATAATTTCTTCTCATTTTAGTTAATGGCTGAAGTGTGACCAATAACCATATACCCAGACATTACGGTAAAAAAATAAAAAATTATATAGATAGTTACCGAGCCTTGGTACGGTGTGGCCCTTTGGGTGATGAATGACAACAGGCTCCACGAATGATTCCAACAGCGTGGTCCCATGTGGCTTTAAGAAATCCGTCTCACCTGTAACACGTTTCGAAAAAGAAAAAGGTTCTAATCAGTTCTGGGCCCATTCACGCCAGGAAAGATTGAAGGTGATTTGTAATAGCATACGTCCCTCTCAATCACTCGTTTTGTGTGGCCAAGAACAAGGCCATGATATGTGCAACTGTTAACGGTCGATTTCATCATTATTGAGGGTTCCCTATAAACGTCACGTGATTTTCAGGCAAAACATCATGCAACGTGTTTCCCATCTCCACCGTATATGCTTCTCTAAGTACAATGATCCACACCATCCATCAGCCATCGCTGCATGAATGTGACTGGGGATGGATGGTTTGTCAACAAATCGTCCTACGCATCGAATCAATGGTTCCAACGTCATTGTTATAACAACATTAGTTGAGGGCATTTGCATCAGGAGAAAACTGGTATGCAGGCAACTAGGAATTGCTTACATGGCATGCAAGTAAACCAAATTAAACTATCCAAATTACGAGCCCCAGTTTAGATGTATCATGAATAAGATATTATATATGCTTATTTGATTATCTCACAATTGGATGGCAGGGCGGCTATGGGATGGTTGTGAAAAATATTCAATGACCGTATGTTAATAAACAAGTATTCACAGATCAGAGGTTATGATTTTGCTTAACCAATATAATATTGGGACTGTGACTTTGCCACACTGCCTTACATAATTTAGATATATGCTTCATGTATAATTTCTAAATGCATGTCTATCAATCATCATACTCTGCTAGATTATAAAATGTCCCCTTTGCAGCAGGCCCATATAATAAATGGTGCGGATCATCCAAGAAACTACCCCATATATTTGTCCTTTTTGGCAGGTACACGCAACACATACCATGGAAGTGGATTGCCTGCAGCATCCACCACAGGGATATCCCTGTGGCACGACGTGGCCCAAGCTCTGTGGGGCCCTCATGATATATGTGTTTTGTCCACCATGTCCATCCGTGTTGCCAGCTCGCTTTAGGGAATGCGCCCAGAAATAATGTAGATCCAAAGCTCAAGCGTTTGAAAACTTCTTTAGGTGTTAACAAAAGTTTTGAATCAAGCTGATATTTTTGTTTTCCCATATTTATATAGGTCTGTGTGACTCTATGAACAAGTTTGATGGCAAATAAAATATCACGGTGGACCCTAGAAACTTTCCAACGGTGGGTGTTCAATCCCCACTGTTTTCTGTGGTGTGGTCTACTTGAACTTGTATACGTGGATCATTTTCGGATTCATGTCCTAAAATAAGCTGGGAAAACAGATGTACAGCGTGTATAAAACTCATACATTGAGGTACGTCCTGCGACAGGGATATCCCCGTAGCGGGTACTACAGGGAATCCGCTTCCACCTATCACAGCTCATGCCCTTGCGACCATTTGGATAGCGATTCCAAAAAGCAAAGGTGCACATTACGCATTGTGGAAACGTGGCCGAACAGCCAATAAAATGGACCACTTGGCTAAAATGCGCTAGCTAGAAACATAAAACTAGGAAAATACCTAGGAAGTGAACGGACTGGCACTGTATCAGGGATGAGTAGGCCTTCTCAGCGAGAGTTGGGGAAGCGAACTTTGCCCCTCCAATAATTATCACAAACTTTATTTTTGGAACCTTCGTAAGTGCCAAACCCTAAAATGAAACAAAAAAAGCAAGTAAGATTGAATTTAATTGCAAAAAACATCACAAAATTTCGTGATATTCCATAGTTAGTCAGTCTAATTTGGTACAAAATAAGATAACACGAAATTTCATGATATTTGGTGCAATCAAACACACCCCGAAACAACCCAAAAAAATACAATCTAAATTTGGGCTGTAAAAAGCTAAAAATTACGAACCCAACCTTGGCTTGCAGGCCCGGCAAAGCAGCCGACAGAATCGCACCCTGCGTTTCCACAACCATCCACCCACCATTAAAAAAATACATGAAAGTATGCAAAAATTATAATAAAGGCAGTTAATTGATACTCTGACGGTGTATGCTGCTTGATATACAGGCACTTGAATAGGGCATAGGTGGCATACATTTACTCAAAGTAAGCGGCCTCAATTGTGAAGCCTACTATATATACTAAAGTCAAAGCCCAAAAATCAGATTGGTTGGACAATCATAACCTCTGTTTTATAGACCCTTGTTTCCCGAAACAAGACCGTTGGTTATTTTTCATCTCCAATCGCCAGATAAGTAGTCACCAACCACATGGCTCGGTAGACGATCATTGGTCAAAACCGGGACATAGCTGGACGCAGTTTCGGTACTGCCCCCGTCCATGCCAAGCAGGGACAGGCAAAAACGTGTCAGAATTTAATTGGCCAGCTTAGGCTACCCTTAGTCATCAAAGAAATTGTCAAAACGCTACCCTTAGTCATCAAAGAAATCGTCAAAACCACCCACACAAAAGCATACGATAAAATTGGGTGGAATTATCGATTTCATAGATGAGCTTATCGATCTCTACAGTATAGATAGCGGGTACACAAACAAATCCAAACCGTCCAAATTGTGAAGCTGAAGATGACGTCCTGTCAACATAAACCATACACTTTCACGTAATTCATTGAACAGTTTGAAATTGTCCAATTTTGCAACGAGTTTCCACACATAGCGATCTCATTGAAACCCACCATTTGGACGGTCGATAACGTGGCAACATGTATGGTGGAGATCTACTTAAATATCAATCATGATATTCATCCTAACTATGCCATAAGTCTCGTCATAATACCAAACATGAAGAAGAAGAACAACAACAATACCTGAGAGAAACCCAAAAGACCATCAAAAGGGCCCTCCTTTACCATGAAATCTTCTATGTATGCAAGACACTCATCAAAGTTCTTATACTCTGTAAATACCTGTGCGTTTAACACAAACAAAAATCATAAAATCACCACAAGCGTATAAAGAAAACCCCCAAAAATAACAATCAAGAAAAAGAAATTTGTTAAGAAAATTCTAGTATATGACGAAGATTGAAGAGGGAACGCGTAGGGGAAAAATTGGAAATTTACAGGGTTGAACTGGAACCACTCGTAATAGGGAGGGGGGAAAATCCCTTCCACGTCAGATTTCCCTTCTGCCGGGAAAGGTGCATCGAGGTAGACGAGATCGAGCTTTTCGAGCACGGATTCCGGCCATTTACAGACCTGCTTCCTGAGAATCTCCGCGCTTGTACGAAAGCCGTGTAGACAGAGGAACCTGGGCTTCCTTTCCTCGTTGTTTAGCCCCATTGATGTCCGTTGGTGAAATCGAATAATCTTTCTCTCTCGAGTAATCTCCCTCTCTCGTCTTTGGGGCCAAAAACCGTGGAATGGGGTTTTTATAGGGAAAACAGGACGCGGATTCCCCGCGCAAGCCTTTCGCAGGAAGTTCCTGCGCTGGGATGCACGGTGGGGTCCACTGTGAAGTTCATGAGAAATCCACCCCGTCCATCCATTTTTCGAGCTCATTTTACGACATGTGACGAAAAATTAAGAGTATCTAAGACTCAAGTGTGCTATACGAGAGGAAAAAGTGGGGATTCAGTTACAACCGTTGGAACATTTGTATGGCCACAAAAGTTTTGTCTTAGTGTAAGTTTTTGGTGTTTTCCCTTCATCCCAGTGAAAATGACGTTATAAACAGATTGGATGGAATATAAACATCAAGGTGGAGGCTAGGAAGGTTTCAACGATAGGAATTCCTTTCCACACTGCTTCATCTCGTATGGCCCATTTTAGTTTTGTATCCTATTCATTTTTTGCATAATACTATAAAATGAGATAGAAAAATGGATGGACCGGTTGGATTTTTCACAAACATCACTATAGACCCCACCTTAAATCGCAGGACAGGAACTTCCTGCAAAGGCTTTAGCATTGACTACTCCCCTGCTACCAGCCAATGGCTAGTGATCGTGCTCTATGGGTCCCACCTTGATGTATGTGTTTCATCCATACCGTCCATATATTTTTATGGATCATTTTATGGTATTAGACCAAAAATTAAGTATATATAAATATCAAGTTAACCATATTACAGGGAAACAATGTTGAATGAACATCGACCATTAACAACTTTTTTGGGGCCATAAAAGTTTTGTATCAAGCTTATCTTTGTTTTTTCCCTTCATCTGGGTCTTTATGACCTAATAAACATGTTGGATATCAAATAAGCAGTACAGTGGGCCTTAGAAGTACTTTAATGGTGGTTATCCAATCACTATTGTTTTCCTGTGGTGTGGTCCAATGAGATTCATACCCCTATAATTTTTGGGATCAACCATTAAAATTATCTTTAAAAATGGATGAACGGAATGGATGAAACAAATACATCATTTTGGGGCCCACATAGCACCGACCATAGCCACGGGCTATGGCAGGAGGAGTAGCCAATCCGTCTCCGCATGAAACACGCGTACGGGAAAACACTTGGGTAGCTCGTGACAGGTACCTACCGGGATTAGTTTCATTAACATGGATGAAAAAGATTACATTTTATAAAATCCAAACCGTCCATCAATAATACCATATCTCTTTGAACCCAGATCCCAAAATTTACAATAATTCTGCACTCAGGTGGGCCATCCCAAAAAATATATACTCGAAACCGTTAAATTCAAACGGTAAGGCCCACATGAGTTTTATAATACTATGTTTTTAGGAAAATTATTTAATTAGGATGAGATACATCATATGAATCGATTGGATGGAATATTAAAATCACGGTGGGACCTGAAAAAAAAACTACTGGTGGGAGTTTCATCCCAAATGTTTACTGTAGTGTTTTCCTCATGGGTTATATATCATCATTATGTTTATATTCAATGGTTAAAATAAGAGCGAATATCTGATGGACAGTATCGATCTTATGAAAGATATACCCACACGGATGTCGGTTTGCTAAAGTAACCCTTGTAGGTACCTCGTGCGAGCTGCTCAGCGCGGATCTTTTTACAGAAGAAGCAAAATGGAGACCAAAGAATCCAACCGATGGTTTGTCCAACTGTCCTCATGCATCAGGACGTGAATAATGTCCTGATGCATCTCTTGGCACAAACGGTCCTGGTCCAATGATCCAGACCGTTAACATATCGTATTTTTTGGTGGATGGGTGACTTATTAAAAATATCATCATCGTAACTATCTCACTCTTCGATCTGTAGCCTGAAAAATAAACGGCTAATAAACATGCATGACAGCAACCATCGAAAATAACGCTGGATCAGATGGATTTATCATATAATTCTGAACGATAATCCAAAATTAACGGTGGGTCCTATGGACCAACGGTTTGATCAACGAGACCCGATTAGATGCAACGGCCAACAGGCAACAACCCTCTTGCCCCGATACATCCGGATGGGATGTGGTTTCTGTTCTCCCTTAGGCAGAAGGCACATTTTCCTCACGTGAGGGTGATTACCTGCCTCTCCGGATGCACCGCGTTTTCATGCCTTGAGATTGTATACCACACATTTTGGAATATGTATCGCAATCCGAACCAGACATCTTGTGCGCTCAGCCATTGATTGGCTCCTGAATTTTTTCATTATATGATTCGACGATTTTAACAATTGATAAATGTTTCATTCATCACTAATCGGAACCACCGTTTTATGTGTTTTTATCTATGCCGTCCATCCATTTAGCGTGATCATTCTAAGTAATGAGTCGAAAATTGAAGTATATCCAAAGTTCAAGTGGACGACTCCACACGAAACAGTGGGGATTGAATGCCTACCGAAAACTTCCTAGAGGCCACGTAAGTTTTGGATCAAGTTTATATTTGTTTTTACGTTCATCCAGCTCTTTGTGTCCTTGTGAACAGGTTGGATGGAAAAAAATCATGGTGGCCCTTGGAAGGTTACAGAGGTGGGTGTTATTGTCCACACTGCTTTGATGGTGTGATCCACTTGAGCTTTGGATTTGTTTCATTTTTTGGACTCATGCCCTAAAATGATATCCCCAAATGGATGGACGGTTGGGATATAACAAATAGATCATGGTGGGACCCACAGAACTTGGTGATGTCAACACATTAGGCACACCACGCAATCCGCTTCCTTTCAGATCATGGGCCATCCATGGAGAGGCCCATCTGGTTGAGGGTCCAAATCCTGTAGCCGTACCTTCCACGGTCCAAATCCAAGAATCTATGCCGCCCTAGGTGAGAACCAGGCCTCACTCAAGAGGGTGCGGCCCTTGCCGTGGGGCCCACCTTGATGTATTTATTATGTATCTTCTCTGTTCATCCGTTTTTCCGAATCATTTCAGGACATTATACTAAAAAATAATAAGATCAAATTATCAGGTGGACCATGCTATAAGAAATAGTGGTTCTTTACCATTAATGGGCCACAAAGGTTTTGGATCAAGTTGACATTTGGTTTTTTCATTAATTCGGGCTGATGTAAACTTATAAAAAGATTGGATGGTAAATAAATAATAGTGAAACATTAATGTTAGCCCTAAGAAGTTTTTAATGGTAGGAAGGTCAATCATCACTGTTTCTTAGGGCATGGTCCACCTATAATTTTATATGCTTCATTTTTGGGATAATGTTCTAAAATGATCTTTAAAAACGGATGGACGGTGTGGATACATGATACATATATCAAGGTGGGTCCACGGTAACCCCAGTGTAGGGGCCGCACCGTCTTGCATGAGGCCCGGGTCTCACCTAATCCGCTCCCTGCCGCCGGACGCGGATTAGCTACTTACAGGTTAAGTAGTGAGACTCGCTACTGAAGTGACGTCACCAAGTTCGGTGGGTCCCACCATGATGTATGTTTTGTATTCACACCGTCGATCCAACCTGCCAGTAGCTAATCCGCGTCCCCGTTCTGGTCTCCATTTTCACTTTGGTTTTCGCTGACCGAGGCGTCGGGTCGGTGACGTCTGACACGCGGCCACACGTGACTTGAATTATATGATCCTCGAGCGAGGGTAGGCAGCCTTCCTCGGGTTTTCTATTTGCACGGGTCTGACTCATCCACCATCCCATGGCCTGCTTGTGGACAATCTGTACCATTCAAACCATGGGGCCCATTGTGGATGAAGCGTAGCCCAAAAAAGAAGCTAGAGATCAAAACATACGTGATCATACTCGTATGTCCTGATCATCTTTTAATCAATTCTCATCTGTCCTCTTCCGAGGAAAGTCCCAGTTAATTTGACTCCACCAAATGGCAAGACTTGCTATTGATATCCACGTCCGCCATGAGATCATTATACTTGTCTGTTGTGGTTTGCCAATCCTGCAGGGTTCATTGGCTACCTTATCCATGTGTGGTGATGATCGGAGCCGTCTATCAGGTAGGACCCACTGTTCTTCTTCCTTGGCCGAAGAATTTTGCGAGCCTGTTCTTTAAAGTGTGCCTGTGTATGAATTAAATAGTCAACTAACACCACTTTGTTCTATCCGTACATATACGCCTACTGCGACCTGATGACAGTTTCAGTTAGAGGATCCAAATATGAGATATATACCTACTCTACCAAACAACTTTCAAACATATTGTGATATGAATGGTAAGACATGGCTCAATTAAATCCATCACACCAAGTTATAAGGTAATCCAGCATATTGCATAAAAGTTTCTGTAGTTAGATGTTAGATATGGCTTACCATAATGTTTGTGAGAAATTTGTCACATCTATTCATTTTGCTAGCTCATATCAGTTCACAGGGACAAGAAAAATAAGGTTTGATTCAAAAATTAAATAGGCATTGATGAGGTTATCAAGAAGTTTTGTATCGTGCTTATATTTTTTGTATTTTCAATTCATCCCAGTGGAATGACCTAAAGGACAATTTGGATGGCACATAAACAACAAAGTGAAAAAGGAAGGTTTTGATGTAGCCATTTACTTCTTTATTATTTTCTGTCATGTGGCCCACTTAATGTTTAGATTAGTTTTATTTTTAGTTCCATGTCCTAATATAAGTATAAAAAACAGATACACACAAACATTATGGTGGGTCTCACCTAGCTTTTGATCACAAGAACTTTCTAATTAAGCTGGGGTTGCCGCAGGCAATCCATGCCCAGTTCACGTTATGTAAGCTCACATTTCACACAACTAAGACAGATTGGCACGTCTGGAAGTATTTGATGGGCTAGGCTAATTGCGTTGGCATTAACCATTGTTTTTGTTTGTAGGCATTTCAAGCACATTAGGGGAGCATTTGGATGGTAAGTTGCTTAAGATATGTTACTTATATCACAAATAGCTTATATTAGTTTATATCTGTTAAGAAGATAAATACATTTAGTAAAAAACATACTTATCTTCTTTTCATATCTTTCATCTCTCTATCTCTAATCAGCCACTCATAAAAAGTAAAAAAGTTTAAAAAAAAATAATTTAACTAAAGTGATGAAACACTTTTAAGTAAGAAAGTTACTTATAAATAATCATAAACCAAACTTATATGAAATAAGTCACCTTTTTTTTTTTGTTAGCTTGTTAGTACACCCACTGTCAGTTCACACTTCACTATTAGCCACCCCCTCTAGGGAATCAATACTAAGACCTCGGTATTGAAATGAGGTATCTGAAATAAGTTACTTATCTAATGCTATAAGTAGAAAAAGTAACTTATTTGATGGAATGGTATCCAAAGAGACCCTAAGTTACTATTTGTAAATGATATTATGCATGTAGATTTATACCATGCACATGTTCCCGATATCTCTAGTGAGAAACGGTAAAGTATTAGACACATAGTGTATGACCAAGATCTGATGAAATCGTTAGCCTATTCAACCACTCACTCAATGTGTAAATAGGATTAGGCGATATTCATAGAGTAGGGTTCATCCTCTTATGATGGGTTACATATTTGCATTCCCTATAAAAAAAACTTTTTAATATAGATAGAGAGAAATGAGATGAAGATTTTTACATTCAGATGTGAAGAACAGTTGCAAAACACCACTCCTAATGTAAAATTGAGTCCAGCGTGTGAGCATAAACTCAAATTACAGCTAAAGTCCACCAGCTACTTAATTAATGCTAAGGATTACAATATGGAATGTAATCGGCAAACTGAAAGTAACTAATTACACTTAGTAATGTAATTTACTTGGTAAGAAGTAAATGATTAAACTATGGAACGTAAAAAGGCCGCTAATTGAAAGATGATGTTTGGTTTTAATTGAGTTGGTATGAGACGGTATTTTTTAGCTGCATTCATTTGCTATTTATAATCTTAATCTGATCATTTAGATCTTTTCCATGTTCTCATAGTTGCTATAACTGCTCGACACTACTTGGTCTTCTCTGTTTCTTCTTCTAACATTAGTCTTGTAACTATTTCATGACCGCTCTTCTATCAACCATTTAAACAATAAGTGGCATTGTTTAACCTGCTCCTGTCATATTGCCTAGAAATTCTCTTTGTATATCTATGCAAATCTTCAAATATAGCATGGATCCATCCAAATTACATGCACGGAACTTACTCTGATTGGTTCCCGTAAGAAATAGTGACCACAGGGATGAAGAATATATCCAAATGGACCCTAAGCTACTATGTGTAAATGGTATTATGCATGCGGAATCATACCATGCACATGTTCCCAACATTTCCGTTGAGGGACACTAGAGGAGCAGCATGTATAATCACGCTAAAAACCTACATATTCACATGTTACAACCTGCCCGAGTTTTAAAATGGCCTGCATTTTTTTTGGGTGTGCCTTCCCAATGGTCTCTTACATGATGGATGTACAAAACATGTTGATCCTAGGCCTAATGTTGCTGGGTGTACTACTCTGGTGGCCCCACTTAGCTTGACCGGACATTGATTGGGATTGCCTTTGGGAGAAACTTCCTACACTCAGAAGCTAGGGGCACCACCACCGTGATGCATGCTTGTGAGTAATCCACCCTGTCCATTCATCTCACCCAATCATATTGGAACATGAGACTAAAAATTAGGCACATCCAAAACTCAAGTGGGTTTCACAATGGGGTATACGTACCAATGAAATTTCCTTGGGTTGGGTGATGTTTATATGCCATCCAAACCATTTATAAGGTCATTCATATTATGATGAACTAAAATGCACATGAATGTTTCAACAATATATGTTCAATCCTCATTGTTTCCTATCATGTGGCCCCTTGAGTTTTGGACATGCTCATTTTCAGGCTCATGTCCCAACATGATTTTGTAAAATAGATACATAGGGGTGATTTCTCACAAACATCACAATGAGCCCCATCTAGCCACTTATGCACAGAAACTTCGAACGGACAGGTTGGAAGTGGATTGCATACAACAGGGAAGTTCATGTTTTCAAAAGCTATGTGGGGCCTGCTGTGATGCTTGTGAGGAATTCACCCTGTTAAAAAGCTAGGTGGGGCCGGCTGTGATGTTTGTGAGAAATTCACCACGTCCATTGCTGTTGCCAGATTAAGTTAGGATATGATCCAAAAAATAATCCAAATCCAAAACTTAAGCAGGCCACGCCACAGGAAACAATGAGGATTGAATGTTCGAAATTGAAACATTTATGAGCCACAAAAGTTTTGTATCAAGCTAATACAAACATCATGGTTGACCATAGGGAGGTTTTTAACCGTTGGCATTTCCCTGCCACTTTTTCTTATCATGCACCACACTTAAGTTTTGGATCTAACTCATTTTTGAGCTCCTATACTAACATGAGCTGGAAAAGGGAATGGACAGGTAAATTTCTTGAAAGCATCACAATGAGCTCCACCTAGCTTCGAAGGGCAGGAGCTTGTGGCATGCGGATGCAGATGCGTTCTAAGTAACTCAGCACACAACCCATGGGATGTATGCATCATATCCATGTCGTTCATATATTTTTTCCAATTAGTTTTAGGGCATAGACCAAAATTGAAACATATACAAAGTTCAAGTAGACCACATGGCAGAAACAGTTGGAATTAGATGCTATCATTGAAAACTTCTTGGGGGCATAGAAGTTTTGGATCAAATTAATATTAGTATCTTCCCTTCATCCATGTCCGTGTATAACATTAGGAACAGGTTGGATGGCAAATAAGCCTCGCTGTGGGCCCTAGGAAGGTTTCAACGATGAATGCCATTATCCCTACTGTTTCTTGTGACATGGTTCACTTGAGTTTTGAATATACTTCAATTTTGGGATCATGCATAAAATGAGCTGGAAAAATGGATAGAGACCATGAATAGGATACATAAATCACGGTGGGCCATGAATAAGACACATATATCACAGTCGGCCAGAGCAGTCTGCTAAGCTACATGGTATGTTGGCCTGTTTCTTTCTCATGCAATAGGCGCATTCAGGAAGTTTGGGCTCAAGGGGTGCGGACAAAGACTTGAATTTCCATTAAATCATGATTTTTTTTTTTGGGAAATAGTGACCTACTTTGCTGTTTTATGGAAAGGCAATCCACTCATTGTATCAGCCACGCTCATTTCTACGCCCATGTGTTAACATTATGTTTTTATCCTGCATGTTCAATGCAATTTGTCTGATGGCATAGATTGTTTTTACACCCATTTTCAATGCACTGACATGAATCATTAAGAAGGCACCACGTGCCAACACCAAGAGTTCAATGCTGGTAGAATTGTACTCGCATCTTAAGATATATATTTTTCATCACATTTTCTTTGACAATACGTCTTTCATTATTAATGCGGTGACATAGACCTGTGGCCATGCCTTTAGGAGATTGAAACGACAAGTTATATGTTGTCGTTATTAATGTACCTACACGTTTTTAAAAGACATCAATGACAAAAATTCTATTATAGATCTAGCTATAATACATTTGGTAATGTCGTCTCTCACACTCTCAAAATTGGAGATCTTCCCAAAGACATTTAGAAGTCTTGTGGTGATTATGAGGATTCTGAATATGCGAAGATCGGACCAATATCTGAATGGATTGGTATTAATGGAATAGAACCATATTGGAATGGATCAAAATCAAAAAAGTGGGAGAACTCGATTGGATGGATCTAATACCACCAATTTTACGAACATAAGGGAGGAGATGGCTTTGATTAAGCTATTTTTATATGCAGTATCTGTAAGAACTCTGTTTAGTGGGCCTTACTGATCAATGGTTTGGATTGTCATTCAGTTGGACTGGATAATTGAGTAGAACAGTGGGCCCCACTTCAGGTGATGCGCTGCGCAGCCTATCTGCGCAGCTTTGCGTACTAGGGCTGGAATGCTATAACTGTCTTACGCAGACAGCAATTTGAGTTGTACTAGGATGCTACAATGTGGAGCGTGGGAGAGAGAGTTGTGATGGGTTTCAAACTCTCTCTCTACAGATTCTATAAAAGAGAGCTGGGTCCCCAATCCTACACCATAGCAGAAATTCGAGTCTCATCTACTGATTTGTAGGATCCTAAGCTCTAAAGGAATTCTGGTATTCTGGTGTTCTTATTCGGCTTCCATGGCGGCGTCTCAGCTAGGTAAGCTATCTGAACCCTTGATCGCCATGTCCCATGCACAGACAGATCCGTGGGCCTATTCCGCATACAGATTAAGTCCCACAGTTGGTATCAGAGCCATCTGTGTAAATGCATGATGATCAGATTCATCTAATTTTCAAATTCAGGTTCGTATTAGGGATTTCAGATTCAAAACCCATATAGATAATCAGGGTTTAATTTTTCCCAAATTCGAAGCTGTGTTAATGATTAGGGATTTTAATCCCAAATCCAATATTGGGATTTCAGTCTCATAAACCCCAAAAATCCAGCTAAGATTAGGGATTTAGAATCCCTGTATTCAGCAGATAATTAGGGTTTTCAATTTCGAAATCCCCAAATCCAGTTAAATTAGGGATTTTGGATTCGAACCCCTAAATACAGATATCTGATTAGGGATTTCGAAATCCAGATTCCCAAATTCTGAAAATTAGGGATTTTGGATTCAAAACCCCAAATCGGGATTTTGGAATCCAGTCATCCAATTAGGGATTTCGAATCCCAAATTCGGAATTAGGGATTTTAATCCCAAATCCAGATATTGGAGATTTCATATTCGAAACCCTAAATCCCGTTAATTAGGGATTTGTATACCCATACTTATGAATTGGTGAAGACCGCCATGAACAATTGGTTCTTCCACTCGTGCAGACGATGGTGATGGCTCTCAACCTCCTTTCTTCCTCCATCTGGAGCCATTGCCAGCGTCTCGTGCTTCAGCATCCATCAATGGCAGCCAATGCCACAGCCGCTGTCGCTTCTTCAGACGATGTTTTCGAAACTGAGGAGATGCCGTCGTCGATCTTCTCTTCATCTGATCGAGCGGACAGAGGAGAACAGATGAGATTCATCTCTCTTTCTTCTTCTTTTTCCGAGATTGCATACAGCGGGTCGAGATCTACCGACTCCTTCCTCGCCGCAGACATCTGGTAAAAAAAAACGACCTGCGTTTTTTTCCTTCTGCGAGTGGAATTAGGTCGAAAACCGACCTTATAAGAGGACGGGTCCTCCGACCCGATTTTAGTGTAATCGGATCCGTTCTCTAGACCTGATTGCAGTTCAATTGGATCTGCTTTCTGGGTCTATGAACCGGGCCTGACATGATGTGTAAACCCATTTCTGGCCCTTGGGCACACTCCACTGAATATTTGGGCCATTAGTCTTCTAAAAGACATCCATGGGCCTGATTTTTCATAACCATTGATGGGCCAAGGTCATATATGATTGACATTGTAAACATTGTGTTTACATTGTGGACATTGATTAATAAATCTAAATCATCCATTATGTATTCCGTAGGCATCTCATGTAGAATATTCACTAAGCGGGGATCAAGGGTGTGTATACACTATAATTGAACTAAACGTATTATTGATTATTACCACCCATCTTGTGATAATTCTATTCTAATTATGAGTGCCTTAAGGATGATGCATAGATCATACAGATTAAATTTTGATGAAGCCCCTATTTAGACCCATTACACATCCTTAATATTATTACAGACCATTGGATCATAGAAAGCGAAACATATCTGACAGTTTCTCTCTTTAGATCATCTATTTTCCATTGATCAAAACTAACTATCTAGTGGGCCGCATCAGAATAATTAAGATATAATCCATAGAGAGGCAGGATTATAATAGCAATCTTAAAGTCTATATTTGTAGTTTTGGATTTGGTTGTGTTAGCCACTATAGTGACCTCAATCGATGAAAACTTTACAAGTACAGACTTGTAACATTGGGATCAGAAAGATTGTATACAGTTGCGTTCACGTTTTCATGCGTACGGTAACGAAAACATAGACCATTACTGTTTGGCAGTCAAGTGAACGGGTGAAGTAAATGGTGCTGGTAATGTAAAACTGAAAGACTCATCTCACCCATAGGTGTTGAGTGTCTCAAATTTACATGACTTACATCACTCAGCTTCATGTTCAGGAGGATCACTAACATGTTATTATTTCCTCCCACAGGAGGAATGATGATGATGTAACAAATTCTCACCAAGATGTGATGGTTGGGCCCATTTTCATCCTGGATGATTCAGTTGATGCCTCCCTTAGCAACTGAATTGATTAACTTTGCCTGATATTTGTTTACATTCACAAAATTGCTTTTGTGAAACTATGAACTAATGTGAGTATATGTGTATCTCTTATATTTCAGTCTCAATTCCAACTAATACGCATCAAGTCCCTGCCTTAAATGGGTCTAATTATACTCAATGGAAGAACGTCATTGAAGTTGTACTGGGCTGTCTTTAATTAGATCTTGCCCTGATAACACCAAAACCGCCAAAGCCATCTGATAATGCTACTGAAGCTGAATATAATAGATGGGTTGCATGGTTTAGATCAAATGATACATGCCTGAAAGTCATTAAGTATTCAATTTCTGAATCGATGAAGGGTGCCATGCCTGAAACAGATAAGGCCAAAGTTTTCCTGACTGAAATGGAAAAATGATTCAAGAAATCTGATAAATCTGAAGTAGGCATTCTTTTGAATAAATTGACTCGCTCGTCCTACGATGGAAAAGGCAACATCCGTGAATACATTGTAGAGCAGATCGAAGTTGTTTCTAAGATCCGTGCTCTAGGGCTTGTACTCACTGATGATCAACTGGTTCATTTGATCATGAACAACCTACCTCCCTAATTCGGCACGTTCCTGGTAAACTATAACACTCTGAAGGACATGTGGCCATTGGATAAACTCATCACTCAGTGCATCCAAGAAGAAGATAGGATCAGACAGATGATAAAGGTTCAAAATGTTAATATGGTGACTTCAGGACAAGGGCATGGGCAAGGAAATAAAGGTAGAAGGAAGAGGAAACAAGGTTCTAATAATAGATTCTCTGGTCCTCCATCTGGAAACCATGAGAATTCATCTGGAAATGGATCTAAACGCAAACGGGTTAAAGGCAAACCGTGTTACTTTTGTAAAAAGACGGGTCATCTAAAAAAAGACTGCGAAGGTTTTAAAGATTGGCTCATAAAGAAAGGTAATCATTCTGTTCTTGTCTGTTTTGAATCTAATCTGACCGATGTGTCAGTGGATTCCTGGTGGATAGATTCAGGAACTACTATTCACATATGCAATTCTATACAGGAATTACTACAGGCCAGGCCACCAACTGATGCGGAGCGCTCAGTATACGTAGGCAATGGTGTTAAAGTCGACGTGGAGGCAATAGGAGTTTATAGGCTTAAGTTGAAGTCTGGTCATTTTTTGAATTTAGTTAATACATTCTGTGTGCCGTCTATAAGGCGCAATTTAGTTTCAATTTCCTGTTTGGATAAGTTGGGATATTCATTCCACTTTGGAAATAAAAGTTTTAGTATTTACTTTAATTCGATTAAAGTTGGAACCGGCTCTTTAGTAAACAACTTATACCAGTTAGACTTGATTGCCTCTCACGTCTATAATATTAATACCTTGCATGGAAATGTAGTGGGATCCAAGCGAAGACTAGACTATGAGAATTCCTCCATGTTGTGGCACAGGCGGCTATGCCATATATCTCGTGAGAGATTAGACAGGCTTGTGCGAGAAGGAATTTTGCATTCTCTAGACTTCTCTGACTATAAAGTATGCATTGATTACATAAAAGGAAAACAGACTAGAACGAGAAAGAAAGGTGCAACCAGGAGTGTAGATCTATTAGAGGTTATACATACAGATATCTGTGGACCATTCCCTACAGCCTCATGGAGTGGCCAAAAATATTTCATTACCTTTATAGATGACTACTCTCGCTTTGGGTACCTATACCTTATCAGTGAGAAATCGGATGCTCTGGATGCTTTTAAAATCTATAAGGCCGAGGTTAAAAATCAACTCGATAAGAGAATTAAAGTTGTCAAATCTGACCGTGGTGGTGAATACTATGACAGATATGACGAATCAGGACGCAATCCAGGGCCATTCGCTAAATACCTGCAGGATTGTGGCATTGTTGCTCAGTACACTATGCCTGGTACTCCAGAGCAGAATGGAGTTGCTGAGAGACGTAATCGCACCCTTATGGATATGGTGCGAAGTATGGTTAGCAATTCAACATTGCCAAAATCTCTATGGGGTGATGCGATCAAAACTGCAGTTCATATATTAAACAGGGTTCCCAGCAAAGCAGTAAGCAAAACTCCTTTTGAGTTGTGGAATGGGAGAAAACCAAGTCTCCGATATCTACATATTTGGGGTTGTTCTGCTGAGGCCAAAATTTATAACCCGCATGAAAAGAAGCTGGATCCTAGAACCATAAGTTGTTTCTTCATTGGATACCCAGAAAGATCAAAAGGCTATCGATTCTACTGTCCTTCCCATTCCATCAGGATTGTTGAAACTGGGAATGCCAGATTCATTGAGGACACTGAAAACAGTGGGAGCACGAATATAAGAAATTTTGTATTTGAGGAATAAAGGACTGTGACTCCTGTCATAGTCAATCCAGATCACGTGGACATTAATGAGCAGTCGATTCTGCAGTCACTGTAGAGCACCACGTAGAACCTCATATACAAACCACTGATGAGGAAAATCAAGATCAGACCCAACAAGCTGAATCATTAAGAAGATCTGAAAGAGAGAGAAGGACTGTAAATCGAAACGATTACATCGTATACTTACAAGAACATGACTTTGACATAGAGGTGGAAAAGGACCCTGAATCCTTTACACAAGTCAAACAAAGTGCTGATCCTTCTCGTTGGTTTAATGCCATGAAAGATGAGTTGAAATCCATGTAGGACAATAAAGTATGGGATCTTGTAGAATTACCCACTGGAATAAGGCCGATTGGTTGTAAATGGATATTTAAAACCAAACGGGACTCCAAAAGTAATGTCGAATGATATAAAGCCAGACTTGTTGCCAAGGGTTTTAACCAATGTGAGGGCATTGACTTTAAAGAGACTTTCTCACCAGTATCCAAGAATGACTCATTCAGGATCGTAATGGCTCTTGTAGCTCATATGGATTTAGAGTTACATCAGATGAATGTAAAGACTGCATTTCTCAATGGGGATCTGAATGAGAATGTGTACATGTTGCAGCTCAAAGGTTTTGTAGCTACTGGCTTAGAACATTTGGTTTACAAACTTAAGAAGTCCATCTATAGGTTGAAACAGGTATCGCGGCAGTGGTACCTTAAGTTTCATGAAGTAATTTCTTCATATGGCTTTGTAGAAAACACTGCAGATGAATGCATCTACATTAAAACCAGTGGGAGTAAGTTCGTTATGATGATTTTGTATGTTGATGACATTCTGTTAGCTAGCAGTGATACCAGGATGTTGAGCGACATCAAGAAATTTTTATCTCAAAAGTTTGAAATGAAAGACCTTGGTGAAGCTTCTTACGTCATCGGCATTGAAATTCGCCATGACAGAACACTTGGACTGCTCAGCTTGTCAGAGAGGGCCTATATTGCTAGGGTACTCGAAAGGTATGACTTGCAAAATTGTGCTTCAGGAAAGTCCCCCATTGTGAAGGGCGACAAATTTGGTTTATTTCAGTGTCCAAAGAATGATTTAGAAAATAATCGAATGAAAGAATTTCCGTACGCATCAGTAATAGGGAGCATCATGTATGCTCAAGTCTGTACGCGACCGGACATTGCCTTTGTCACTGGAATGTTGGGAAGATATCTATCTAATCCAGGAATGCAACATTGGATAGCTGCAAAAAAAGTATTACGGTATCTTCAGAGAACAAAAGACTTCGGACTCACATATAGCAGTTGGAGTTGATCGGATATTCAGATGCAGACTTCGCAGGCTGCGTCGATACTAGGAAGTCTACTTCAGGATATATCTTTATGATGGTGGGAGGAATTGTGTCGTGGAAAAGTGTGAAACAATCTACCACAGCCTCATCTACTATGGAAGCTGAATTTATTGCCTGCCATGAGGCATCTAATCAGGCACTTTGGTTACAGAGTTTCTTTTCAGGTTTGCGGGTACTGGAGCATATCCCGAAACCATTGAGAATATTTTACGATAATTCGGCTGCTATTTCCTTCTCTAGTAACAACAAGCATTCGTCGAGGTCGAGGCATATCGACATCAAGTATCTTGTTGTAAAGGAAAGGGTTCAGAATCATCAAGTGTTCGTGGAATTCATCGGCACTAAGCAGATGATTGCAGATCCTCTCACTAAAGGGCTCCCTATCACACCATTTCAGGAGCATGTAACATCCATGGGAGTCATTGATCCCACAGATGTTTTCAATTAGTGGGAGTTGAGCGTACTTTGATTTTCACAGACACTTAGAGATCTTGTTTTATACAGTTTGTTTGGATGATTTTGATATAAAGATTTATTTCTGCTTATTTATATATATGCGCAAATTTTGAATAAGTGGAACTACAGTTGTGTCTCGTTGGAGACATGAAAAAGCTTCAGGACCTCTTAAGGATAGGCACATATTATCACACTAAAGTGTGTAATCCTTATACCACATTTCCTAGTTCGTGATCTATGTCGTTAAGATTGAAAGTATTTGTGATCGCGCTTAGACTCACTTCGCCTAAATTAAATGTTGTGATGACTACCGCGTTTCGATACTGACTGTCTTAATGGACCAGATTGAATAGCATTACTCATACTGTCCAACTGTTTCATTGGTTAACCATTTAGATATTTTCTTAAATGATCAAAACTTGTTTTCAAAATTATTCTATATGACCATCATTGACGTTGCTCAATAAGGCCCAAGTGGGAGAATGTAAGAACTCTGTTTAGTGGGCCTTACTGATCAACGGTTTGGATTGTCATTCAGTTGGACTGGATGATTGAGTAGAACAGTGGGCCCCACTTCAGGTGATGCGCTGCGCAGTCTATCTGCGCAGCTTTGCGTACTAGGGCTGGAATGCTATAACTGTCTTACGCAGACAGCAATTTGAGTTGTACTAGGATGCTACAATGTGGAGCGTGGGAGAGAGAGTTGTGATGGGTTTCAAACTCTCTCTCTACAGATTCTATAAAAGAGAGCTGGGTCCCCAATCCTACACCATAGCAGAAATTCGAGTCTCATCTACTGATTTGCAGAAAGGGTGTGAAGGAGAGGAAGATCCTAAGCTCTAAAGGAATTTTGGTATTCTGGTGTTCTTATCCGGCTTCCATGGCGGCGTCTCAGCTAGGTAAGCTATCTGAACCCCTGATCGCCATGTCCTATGCACAGGCAGATCCGTGGGCCTATTCCGCATACAGATTAAGTCACACAGTATCATCCTAAAGATCATATAAAAAAGGATTTATGTAAAAGTAGAAACTTAAAAACCAATAATTTTAAATTTATGAAGATCTCCCTATTGAAAAAGTTACAAGTCATAGAGGTGAATGATTCTAGACCATCAAGGAAACACAAAGAGAGTTTTTTTGCCTCGATAACTTATAAAAGAAGCAGACGATGAAGAGCTTAAGGCCCATGCCAAACACCATATATCTTCCTTTACCTTTATTTTGGCGTAGTCTATTCTTAACTTGGGTGATCAATTTTTCTAGTCAAATCCTACTAACTATATGCTTGGATTGTCTGTTTACACAAACATATTAGATATTTCTCTTTGTCATTATTTCTAGTTATTTTATTCTGTCAATTGTAATCAGTCACATATACATTTAATAAAATCAATATTGTTTTAGTATTGTTTAGCTTATTCGCCTATCTTCATTCTTTTAAAAATTACATTGACCACTAAAATAGTGGTAAAAAAAAAATCCTTAACGTATGACAATAAAAATTTATAAGGAATGACTCACTTTACCCTTTCGCAAATTACATAAACGTTGTTGCAGTTGTAGTTGGAATGACAACTAAATTTCTAAATCAGTCTTATTCAGTTATTTAATGCGTGGTCATAAGTGTCCAATCAAATATTAAATAAAGTATGACTTTGGCATGTCTGTACTTTTTAATTATATATGTTGGGGACAAAAGATGCAGAGTTCGGAGACTCGGACTTAATGCCTCGGGTCGCCAAAGGATGTGTCAGATCCGAGGCATGGTTCACCAAACCGAGACAGAAGTTAAGTCGGTTCGGACGACATATCAGCGATCCGGGCATGCATCGGACCGATCTTCTTATCAGATCGGCCAGCGCAAGATGAAGCCTCATCCCGAATATCTTGGGATAAGATCCCCGACCCCGAAGCTCACGGGATCGGATGAAGACTGGAGATGGGCACGATCCTGTCTCCGTGATACCAGGAGAGGATCCCGCGCACGATATCAGGAGGAGAATCCTCGTACGATTAAATGCTCCAGCAGCTATAAAAGAGGAACCTCCATCGTCTTGTGAGGGAAGCAAAAATTCTTTCTCAAAATCCCTCAATACATTTAGACCCAGAATCCAGGCCTGACTTTGGCATCGGAGGGTCCCCTGCTCAAGCCAGGGTCTCCTTTGTCCTCTTCCTGTGCAGGTATACGAAGGTCTAGGAGGACGAACCAGATTTTTGCATCAACAGTTTGGCGCCGTCTGTGGGAACCGTACAAAAAAGCCATCTCATATCTCTATATTGAATTCCATGGTAATGACTAGAAGGACGGTCCCAGAAGAAGATTTGAATGAGATTGCGACTACAGGGCCAGCGGGTCCAGTGGCGGTCCCCGCAGCCCAGAACCCACCTAACAACCGCCAACGAGGAGCGACCAGAACGAGCAACAATCAGCGGGGTCGCGATGATGGGCGGTTGGACCAGGAGGTTCAAGAAATCCGGTCTGATATGAATGTGATGAAGCAGATGCTGGAACGAATGTATCAGCAGCAAATGCAGCCACTCCCGCATCCTCAAGGGGAGACAGCGCACGTACCGACTGCGGCGGTTGATCCTCAACCTTCCGCGCCGCAGTCTTTCCGGCCGAGCCAACCCCAAGGCTAATCAGAACCATCTCCAGCGCAGTCGGCCAACGCTTCCCTGCCCCCGACCGATTTTCGACACGAGATAGAGCGAAGAAGGCGCAACCGCCCTTCCATGGAAGGCACGGCAGAGAGCAGTGAACTTTGGAAAGCCGATATTCAAAATTTTAAAAGAGAAGTGCGGGAAGAAATGGCGAAAGAGATGGCGGACATGAAGCATGGCCGGAATATGTATTCGACCAGATCCGAAGCAAAGGCGTCCCCCTTTGTGGACTCGGTAATGAAGGCTCGGTTGCCCGAGAGGTTTCGATTACCTCAAATCACTCCTTTCACCGGCAAGACCGACGCGACGGAGCATATCGAATGCTTCAGAACCTATATGGAGCTCCACGATGCCTCGGATGCAGTAATGTGTCGGGCCTTTTCTCTTACATTGACCGATGTAGCTCGACTGTGGTTCAAACAGTTGAAACCAAAGTCCATCAGCTCATTCGTTGAGCTGAGCGACGCCTTCCTCACCAACTTCATCGGTGAAAAAAAGAAACTGAAGCCCCCTGCACATCTGAACAACATAGTTCAAAAGCAGGGAGAGCTATTGAAGGATTATATCAAGCGTTTCAATTTCGAATCCCTTCAGGTTCGAAAACATTCAGAAGAAACGGCTCTCAATGCGCTCATGCAAGGAGTTAGAGATAAGCCATTCCTGGCATCTCTAGACAAAACTCCGCCCGATACTCTGGCAGAATTTATGGCACGGTCGGATAAGTATGCAAACGCCTAAGAAACGCGAATTCTGCGTGAAACTAAAACTTTGGTCAAAGAGTCGGCCAAAAAGGAAGCCGACTCGGCCGGAGGAAGGAAACGCAAGGATGATCAAGCGCATGATGAGCGAAGGTCAGGCAAACGACCAGATCGAAGATTTTTCACATATACCCCCCTGAACAAGACTCAAGAACAGGTATTGATGGAAATCAAAAGCGATGGCTTTGTCAACTGGCCCAGTAAGCTCAGGAGTAATCCTAATCGGCGGGACAAGGATAAATACTGCCATTATCACCGTGATCACGGGCATAACACAAGTAATTGCCGCCACCTAAAGGAAGAGATCGAACGACTCATAAAGGACGGTCGACTCAAAGAACATGTGGTTAAAGCTGGGGTGGCTGAGGGACGTCCGACCGAGAGTCAGCCTATGGAAGAAATCCGGACAATTATCGGCGATCCGCGAGGTGGGGGCGACTCAAACAATGCTCGAAGGAATCATGCGAGAAAACTTAGTCAGCCTAAGTCCGAGCTCATGATTATAGATCGGCCACCAAAGGAGAAGAAAAGGGAAAGATATTGCATTTCGTTCACAGAGAAAGATGCCCGAGGTATCTATCACCCCCACGATGACGCATTGATTGTCACCCTGACTATCGCTAACCGAAAAGTGTTCCGGATACTCGTCGATACGGGGTCATCTGCAGACGTGTTGTTTACTCAGGCGTTCGACAAAATGGGGATCGAACGATCCATGCTACGCCCAGTTCGGACCCCGTTAATCGATTTTTCCGGAGGACAAGTACTGCCCGAAGGGATTGTCTCGTTGCCACTCACTGCTGGTAGTGCCCCACATCAAACGACGATGATGGTCGAATTCTTGGTCGTCGATCAACCCTCAGTATACAACGCAATACTCGGCCGACCTTCATTGAGTCTCCTCCAGGCCGTGGTATCCACATACCATCTTTCACTGAAATTCCCGACTGAGTCGGGAGTAGGAATTGTCAAAGGAGACCAGCAAGATGCGAGGCGTTGTTACATGATAGCTGTAAAGGGAACCGCCGATAAAAGTCCGATCAACATATCGACGATCGAATCATTGGACCCTCGGGGCGAGAGTCATGAACGAGGGCAGCCGGTCGAAAATCTTATCTCAGTCCCCTTGGTCGAAACAGATGGATCCAAGACAGTACGAATTGGCTCGTCTTTACAGTCCCCCTTGAAAGAAAAGCTGATAGCCCTGCTCCGTAGGTACGCCTACGTATTTGCCTGGTGTCATGAAGATATGCCCGGGATCGACCCCTCTGTGATGACTCACCGACTCAACATCGATCCGTCATATCGATCGATCCGACAGAAGCGACGACCGCTCGGCCCTGAACGATACGCCATCATTGAAGAAGAAGTCAACAAACTCCTCCAGGCTAATTTCATAGAAGAAATACACTATCCAGAATGGGTCGCGAATGTCGTGCTTGTAAAGAAATCCAACGGGAAGTGGCGAGTCTATATTGATTATACTGACTTAAATAAAGCCTGCCCGAAGGATAGCTTTCCGCTTCCGAGGATAGACCAGCTAGTAGATAGTACCGCCGGACATGAGCTCCTTAGCTTCATGGATGCATATTCAGGGTATAATCAAATTGCAATGCATCAAACAGATAAATCAAAAACTACCTTTGTCACTGACAAAGGCCTTTATTGTTACCGAGTGATGCCATTTGGTCTGAAGAATGCCGGCGCAACTTATCAAAGATTAGTTAACAAAATCTTTGCTCGGCTTATAAGCCGAACCATGGAAGTATACATTGACGACATGCTTGTCAAAAGTATACACGCGGCAGATCATGTGAATGATTTGGAAGAAATGTTTCTCATCCTACGGAAGTTTCGGATGAAGCTGAATCCGAGTAAATGTGCTTTTGGGGTGGGCTCTGGAAAGTTCATCGGTTTCTTGGTTAGTCAGCGAGGAATAGAGGCAAACCCTGAGAAGATAAAGGCTTTGATTGATATTGAATCCCCTAAAACCATTAAGGACATCCAAAGGTTGACTGGACGAGTCGCAGCACTTAATCGGTTCCTGTCCAGAGCCACGGATAAATGTTTCCCTTTCTTCAAACTGTTGAAAGGAAGACAAACAATGGGTTGGACGGAAGAATGTGAAGCGGCATTCCAACAATTAAAATCATATCTCGGTTCTCTACCTCTCTTATCAAAACCCGAATCAGAGGAGTCCCTGCTCCTTTACCTAGCAGTATCCGAGGCAGCGGTTAGCTCGGCTTTGATACGAAAATCCGAAGGAAAGCAACTGCCGGTTTATTACGTCAGCAAAGCGTTATTGCCAGCAGAAACGAGATACCCAAGCTTGGAAAAAGTTGCCTTGGCTTTAATAACTTCCTCTCGCCGACTCAGGCCGTATTTCCATGCCCATACCATCATCGTGATGACCGATCTTCCGCTTCGCCAGGTATTGCAAAAACCAGAAGCTTCCGGCCAACTCACGAAGTGGGCTATCGAACTGAGCGAGTTTGACATTCAATACAGACCGAAGGTAGCAATCAAAGGGCAAGCCGTAGCTGATTTTATTGCCGAGGGAACACCACCAACCGAACTCCCGGTCAACGATATGCCAAAGGATGTTGCAGTTCCAACAACAACCGCTCCCCCGACCCTACCCTGCCCTCTTCCCTGGAAACTGTTTGTCGACGGTTCTTCCAAATCGAAGGCAAGTGGGGCTGGGGTTGTGCTGGAAACCCCCGATCATACCTATATACAGTATGCCTTACGACTTGGATTCCGAGCGTCGAACAACACAGCAGAATATGAAGCATTGTTACTCGGCCTCCGACTCGCCGCTAGCATGGGAGTCACGCACCTAAGTGTTTTCAGCGATTCTCAGTTGGTTGTTAATCAAGTTACCAGTGTATACCAGACACGGAAAGACCAATTAAGAGCATACATGGAGAAAGCGAAAGAACTTATCAATGGATTTCAACTCTGTCGTGTCACTCGGATCCCTCGTACAGAAAACGGCAAAGCCGATTTATTAGCAAAGCTCGCCTCCGCCGATGAAGATGATATACCCAGGTCCGTCCCTGTCGAATACGTCGATAAGCCGAGTATAAATGAACCAATTAGCGAGGCCGTCAATACAATCGACTCGGAACCATCCTGGATCGATCCAATCCGCCAATACCTTGACAAGGGAAAGCTGCCTGAAGATCGTGCCGAGGCTCGACGAGTTAAGATCCGAGCCTCCCGTTATACCATACTCAACGGAACCCTCTATAAGAAAGGTTACTTCGCTCCGTTGCTGCGGTGCCTCAAACCCAGTGAGGTGAACTATGTATTACGTGAAATCCATGAAGGAATCTGCGGAAACCACTCTGGAGGGCGATCTCTCTCCCACAAGGTCCTACGACAGGGATATTACTGGCCCACTATCCAACACGACACTCGCAAGCTCGTCCAAAAATGCGACAAATGTCAACGGTTCGCGGCAATTCCGAGGCAAGCCCCCGAGGCACTGACGCCGATGACTGGTCCCTGGCCCTTCGCACAGTGGGGAGTCGACATCATAGGTCCACTCCCTATGGGAAAAGGTCAGACCAAGTTTGCTGTGGTAGCAGTGGATTATTTCACGAAGTGGGCCGAGGCAGAGCCATTAGCTAAAATAACCGAGCAGAAGATCACCGAGTTTGTATGGAAAAACATTATCTGCCGATTCGGAGTACCCCGTACCATTATTACAGACAATGGAAGGTAATTTGATAATAGGAGCTTTCGCGAGATGTGCGACAACCTCGGAATCAGAAACGTTTATTCTTCACCTCATCATCCTCAAACTAACGGACAAGTTGAGGCGGTTAACAAGATTATCAAGCAACATCTTCGAACCAAGCTTGACCGGGCCAAAGGAGAATGGGCCTAAGAGCTCCCGAAAATTCTTTGGGCTTACCGAACTACAGCTCGAACCGCCACAGGAGAAACTCCCTTTTCACTCGCGTATGGCTCGGAAGCCGTCACTCCCGTTGAAATCGGATTACCTTCGGCTCGAGTCACTTCGTTCAATGTGGAAGAAAATGAAGAAATCCTTACACTCGGGCTCGACCTTCTGGACGAACAAAGGGAGGTGGCGCGGCTGCGCACGGAGGCGCGACAACGACAAGTGGCTCGGTTCTACAATACCCGAGTTAAGATCAGGAGGTTTCGGATGGGAGATATGGTTCTCCGAAAAGTATTTTCCAATACCAAGGAATTTGGATCGGGTACGTTGGGACCCAATTGGGAAGGACCCTATATCGTCTCGGGCACCATCCGACTAGGAACGTATCGGCTAGAAGATCTAAACGGACAATCATTGCCTCATCCTTAGAACGCTGAACACCTCAAGATTTACTATCCTTAGCTCGGTACTCAATGTTTAAAGACTCTGAACTAAGAAAGATTAAAGCCAAGTCAAATGAATAAAACTAAGCGTTTTCTTTCATTCATCAACCACATACAAGTACAACATGTGAATACATCGATTTACAAAGAAAAAAAAAAACACAAGGGGCCCTGGTTACTGTCCTCCGGTAGGAACGGTACCCGAAGTATTCTCGCATGTACCGGCCTCGTCCCCAGCAGTGACCTCAGTAGCGGCGTCTGGATTCTCGGATTCCGAGGCTCCTCCACCCTCGATTTCTGAAAGATCAAGGTCAGGGAAAGATTTCTTTATGTCTTTGACATATTCCAGAAATCCGCTTTGGAACAAGCGATCCCTCTCATCCTCGAACTCCGCTGACTCAAGGAAAGCTTGGACGGCTTGGTCCCTAGCCTTCTCAGCCTCCCGAGTCTTCTCGTTGGCCTGCTGAATATGCTCCGCCGCCTCAAGCTTAGCCCGAGCCAAGTCATCTGCACAAGACGCGTGGACTGCGAGAACTCGTCGGTTCTCTTCTTCAGCTCTGGAAAGGAGAGTCAATACCCGAGTGACCTCGGCTTGCGCTTCATCAAGGGCTCTCCTGGAGAAAGCCGCCTCTGCTTTTGCGTCTTCGACAGCTTTCCGGGCAAGGGCCGCCTC
The DNA here is from genome assembly GCF_029962835.1 of Magnolia sinica. Taxonomy (NCBI): domain Eukaryota; kingdom Viridiplantae; phylum Streptophyta; class Magnoliopsida; order Magnoliales; family Magnoliaceae; genus Magnolia; species Magnolia sinica. Next base: position 11,487,349 of record NC_080574.1, on the reverse strand, counting down.
GCCTATCAGAACGCCGACCCGAGTTTCGGCGTCCTCGCGTCGCCCTTCGGCTTCCGACAGAAGAGTCTGCAGCCGATGAGTCGAAGATAACTCTTTGCTGGCCTTAACCAAGCAGGGAGCGAGTTCAAAAAGCACCCTTGCCGCATGGCCGATGGTTTGCGATGAAGGAGCGTTGTAGAGACTGATGAACTCTTTTTCGCTCCCATGGGCTAAGGCCCAGGGAACCATCCCCGACACCACCTTGTGCAGGACGGACGGCCCTTCTTGGTTCGTTTCCTCCCCTCTGGAGGATGCGGTCCTCGTCTCTTCTTCCCCTCTGGAAGACGCAGCCCTAGTCTCTTCCTCCTGTCTCGGGACATCCGTCGCAACGTGTCCCGAGTCGGGTGCCGCCTGAGGTTCCGAGGCTGCGGCCACCGCCACTTCCACCCTTTCTTCCGGGTTAAAAATTACGACGACAGTAGCGGCAGAAGAACTCGCAGGCTCCTTCTCCTTCCGCACCACTCTTTGTCTCTTCGGCGGCCGAGGCTCCGACAGAAGAACTGATCGCGGAGGAGCCTTTAACTTCGAAACCGCCCTAAGAGGAGGACGAGCTCCAGTCATTTCCGAGGGGGCCGATTCGGGAACGATCCTGAGATGGGGTCGAGCTTCGGGCAAATATAAAAATGATAAAAAAAAAACGAAGTAAGTCAGGGAAAATTCAAAAGATACGTGAAGATACATTTTCAATTACCTGTGACGGCCGAGTCTAGACCTGCGTAGTTTCCTCTTCTTTTCACCTTCCAGGACCTATCTGCCGGATCCAACGTTCTCAACTCTTTGATCCGAGCTGAAGCACTGGAGCCGAGCTTTTGCCGCTTCTTCGGAATATCTGCCAGACACAAGCCCGTCAGACTCAGAATATTACAAAAATAAAGAAGGGCAAGAGAGAAGACCCAAGTCACCTGCTCTCTGGAACGCCCGAGGAACACTAGCCTCGTAGGACCCGGACTCAGCCGTCTCCCAGCCACCGCAGGCCCAAAACCAACGTTCTCTCCAATGTTTGTTGGAAGTGGGAGGGTCAGTTATTAGGGAGCCGCCTCCGCCTCGCCAAGCAGCGAAGACATAAAAGCCGGGGTAGTTCGGATTCACGCGCACTTGGTATAAGTGGAGAAATTCGTCGACTGTTAGTGGTGGCTGTTCCATCTCAGCCCATAACACCGCACACCCGAATAAGTTCCTCCACCCATTTGGAACTATTTGCCCCGGGGCAATCTGAATACGAGATAAAACTCCTCGGACAATGGCCTGAAGGGGCAGACGCAAGCCGCATTGCATCGAGACTTGGTAGATCGCGACTGCCCCAGCAGGAGGATGATCCGGTAAGTCATTCGGACGGGGGAGATAAGTGATAACCGATTCGGGGATGTGATACCCGATTCGGATTCTGTCTAAATCCGCCTCAGTTAAAACTGAAGGAACCGGGCCGCTTAGATCATCCTCCGATCCTTCTCCTTCAGACTCGGCGTGTGCCGACTTATCAACAGGAACCGGCCCAGAGGTTCCCTCGGCAATCAATATTCCCTCTTCCTCCTCCTCTTCCTCCTCCATGCCTATTGGAAGATTAGGCCTTCCCGGGCGGGTTATTAAAGACGACCCACCGCGAGAAGGATCAACGGAAGCAGGGCGCTCCGCCGGAGCTTCAGTGACCCTCTCAGAAAGAAAAGCAGCGTTCACATCAACTGCTATCTCTGTCAGTAAGGAAGGCGATTCCGCAACATTTCAAAAACGTTGCGCTTCGCCTTCATCTCCGGAAACTCCCTCCTGGGGACTTCGAGAACCTCTAGCCGCCATTATCACTAAATAAAGAGGAAGGGGAGACTCACCAGAGGGAGGAAGGAAAACGAAAATGACGAAAGGAGCCGCTGACAGTTAAGAAAGAGGAAAGGAAGAAGACGAAAGACCGAAAAAGCTTCAAAGGAAATGCAAAGCGGGAATGACAGTAGAAGTTCGAAATGCGGGACCCCCACTATTTTATAAGATTGCCATGTGGCGGAACCAATTAATGGAGAAATGATTCGACGCCTGCATCGACTCCCCCACTCGACACGTGGCGCACGTCGACTGACGACAATAATGCCCTTGCTACGTGTCCAACCCTCATTGGCGGGGTGAGTGATTTGACGGCTGTCGGCGCATGCGATGTCAGAAACTGAACCGTCTCCCGTCAAAGGCGACACAGAATGCATTAAATGACTACTTATTGTCTCGGACTAAGTTATGAACCGACTCAAAACTCGCTACTCCTAAGTGTCATATGAAACACACGGAGTAAGGGGGCTTACTGTTGGGGACAAAAGATGCAGAGTTCGGAGACTCGGACTTAATGCCTCGGGTCGCCAAAGGATGTGTCAGATCCGAGGCATGGTTCACCAAACCGAGACAGAAGTTAAGTCGGTTCGGACGACACATCAGCGATCCGGGCATGCATCGGACCGATCTTCTTATCAGATCGGCCAGCGCAGGATGAAGCCTCATCCCGAATATCTTGGGATAAGATCCCCGACCCCGAAGCTCACGGGATCGGATGAAGACTGGAGATGGGCACGATCCTGTCTCCGTGATACTAGGAGAGGATCCCGCGACGATATCAGGAGGAGAATCCTCGTACGATTAAATGCTCCAGCAGCTATAAAAGAGGAACCTCCATCGTCTTGTGAGGGAAGTAAAAATTCTTTCTCAAAACCCCTCAATACATTTAGACCCAGAATCCAGGCCTGACTTTGGCATCGGAGGGTCCCCTGCTCAAGTCAGGGTCTCCTTTGTCCTCTTCCTGTGCAGGTATACGAAGGTCTAGGAGGACGAACCAGATTTTTGCATCAACAATATATATAAATTGAATATAGGCATTTGATCATACACGTGACTCATGTAATTTGATTGAATTACATAAACATATTACTGACATGTAGCATACGTGCATACCCATGCAATGAAGAGACTCAAAGCTTGGTACATCATATCTTGATGGCTAGGTGTGAAAGTTGGTCAAGGTAGCCGGTACCCAACCCATTCGAGGAGCCGAGCCTATTCAAAGTAAGCTAACCCATCCATTTAAAAGGCCAACTGAAGGTTCAACCCATTTATCTCGTGAGCTGGGTATGGACCAGGTCAGGTCAATTGAAAAAGAAAAAGAAGAAAAGAAAAAGAAAAAGAAAACCCTTAGATCGGACCATATCAAGTCTTTGCCTCTGTCTGTTTGATGGACGTGTGTTGAAGATTTGGAAGTTTCTGGTATTCTTCGTTGCATGGCCCATCGTTTATTGAGTTCTCTCCTAAGAACGGTCTAAATAAGTGAACTCCTGAACCTTGTACAAACTGATAATCTATTCTTATGCCAAAGCATTGTATAGTGGCTCATGTATGATTAGCTGGTTTAAACCATCTGATGCGTATGGTGGGGATCGCTCCATCCAGCCATATTCTTGTTAACTGTTCCTTTAACAACAACAATCATATGGTGGGGATCGCTCCATCCAAATTAAACCGGAAACGTGGGTCGGTTAAGATCCTTCCCTTCATCCACCATGTACCCACTGCTTTTTATAGTTACGCGGCATGTACGCGCCTACGCGGTTCGAAAAGAGTACAGCAACGTCATTAAACAGTATGTTGTTTCACCGTCCATTCTTTTGGTAGAGCCGTTTCATCGCGGCACACGCGGCATGTCCACGTAACATCAGGACCTTCCATGCAGTTGGCTCTACCATGGATGTCGAAAATTCAAAGACGCATGGATCGGATGATCCTATCAACTATAGAAATGAGGGCTACGATTATCCGATAAGCGTGTTTTTTTTTTCGAACGCGGATTCGGTGAGTTCGGGGAAACACGACTTCGGATTAGTTTACGTAGTGGGGCCCACTTGATGAGCGGAGTGGATATACAACCCACTACATCAAGGTGGGCCCCACGGTCAGAAACTCGGGTGCGGCTTCGGTTGATCCCCGGATCCGCCTAGGTGGGTGGATCCTTGACTGCGGGGCCCACTTTGATGTATGTTGCTTATATCCAAGCCATCCATCCGTTTTGAAAGCTCATTCTAGTCATGATCCCAAAAATAAAGAACATATAAATCTCAGTTGTCCCACACCACAGGAAACAATGGTGATTGAATAACCACCATTAAAAATTTATTGGGGTCACCGGAATTTTTATTGCCATCGAACTTGTTGATAAGGTCACAAAGACCTGGATGAAGGGACCACACAAATATCAGCTTGATCCAAAACGTTTGGAGCCCACAAGAAGCTTTTAATGGCCAATCATCGCTTTTCGTGTTCTGTGGCCCTCCTGAGATTTAGATCTTCTTCATTTCTAGGATCATGAACTAATTTGATATTCAAAAACGTATGGACGGCGTGGATGTAAGTAACATATATCAAGGCGGGCCCACAGTCAGGGTCACCCTAAGCCGCCCTTGGGACTCACCCAGTAAGCTGTCAGGCCAGACTCAACTAATCCGCGCGCATGCCGAAAGAGGAATCGATGCAGTTGAAAGCATTCCCAATTTAAAACTGGTGGTGAACTTTCACCGCGTAGCTGTCGTCCGTCTTTACTTCTAACCCTCTCCCCGTTCTCCAATTCCCCCGCCCGTAGATCTCGATTCAGAAACTGTAGATCTCTGATTTGATCGGATCGTTCTTCTCAGGGCATTCATGGCGAATTCCTACAGAGGCACCTTATATGGCGCCGGACCTTTACGATCCAGGTATGTTCAATCCCCCCCTCAGAGAAGAAATTCAATAACCGGTTCCTCTAATTTTCTGGAAATCATTCCTTTTGTAATTACTTCGAGCAGAGAAGGCATCAGCGCGAGAGCGGCCGGTGGTTCCGATGAAATACAGTTGCGGATCGATCCGGTGCATGCCGATTTGGACGAAGAGATTGACGGTCTTCATAGAAAGCTCACCCAATTGAAAACCGTGAGTTTTCTTTTTCTTTTTTTCTTTTTAAATTTTTATTCCTCATTTTCTTTCTGGTTGCTTTTGTTGATTGCGGCATATGTTGGAAATCCTTCTCTTATTCGATTTGATTTGACGTGCTTCCGTCTTTAAAAATAAAAAATAAAAAAATATTTTTGTGGAATCTTGGTTATTTTGAAATTGGGTATTTACAAAGTAATTACTGTCTGTTATGATTTTACGTTTTTATTTGATACCGATTTTTGTTTTTGGATTTTCTTCTTCTTCTTATTTATTTATTTATTTATTTTATAAATTAGGTTAATTTGAATGAATTAGGCTCTGAATTAGTACTAAATTAGTAGTGTTCTTTGTATGAAATGTATTGAAAACTGGAACTCGGCCTTTCAAAAAGGGTACAGATGTCAACTGAGCAGTATTTAAACAGGTGCCCAGTTCATGAAAATGGCGCTTTGTTTGAAAGTTGTAGAGACCCTGTTCTGCATCGAGCTTTGTGGAGAAAGCCTGTCTATGACATGTACCGGTATGCAACAATGGTGTGGATTTGGAGATTAGAGTCGAGAAAACAGAGGGAAAAAAGGTTCACTTAAAGGGGAACGGACCTCCTTAGACCATGGGTTTTTGTTATTGGCTTCATCAAAAGTGTTTAATGTTACTTTAACAAGACTCGCACCACCTCTCTCTAAGAGAGAGACCCTTTACTAACAATAACCAGTCAAAAGAATCCAATTGTTCTTATTAACTATGACCAATCAAGAACTCTAGTTAAAAAAAGACTTGCTAAATTGGGACGGTTACTAACTCAGATTCCTACTACCCTAAGCAACACCCCAATGGCAAATATAAGAAAAAAGCATTTTTGGTTTTTCTGCCTCAACGCAGTATTTTCTCCCACTTATTACAACTACTCTGCTCTCTCTGACAAGTTACAATCAATATCATCTCCCATGTTTTACAACTGCTCTACTCTCCCTCAACTTACAAATCACTTCCTCTTTCTTCACATCTTGCAATTGCAAATTTCTTCCTCTATCCGCATGCATTGCATTGCATGTGCCATTCACACTAGTATAATAAAACAAGAGAAGTGCCACAGAGCTTTTTGGAAACTACAGTTTGATGGTGAAAGGAATCTTCACTTGCAACCTTCACTCTCAGACTACAACCAAACATTTATTTAATTTTTATTCTTTTCCTTTCTCCATATATTGTTATTCAAGAATGATGAGCTTAGGCACAAAGTTGAGTGTGTCAACTGGATTATGGGATTGGACATATGGCCATTGGCAATGCACTGATTTTTAATTGGATTGTATATGGCCATTAGCAATGCACAAAGTTGAGTGTGTCAATTGTGGATGAATGGTCATTTAATTTCAGAAACGGTGTTGGTAGCACAGTGATAAACATCATTCTTGGCCATTTCTCAGGAGAAATTTCTTGGACAATTTCAAATTTTGTGGGAGGATATTTTTGGGAAATTTTTGAGATACGAATATAGTGCCTTTTCACCTTTGAGATGCTTTATTGTTGACTGCCTTTCTATTCTGATCAATACTGTTGAGCTGATATTTCATGAGCAGTTGCAGATCTTATTACTCTTATTCCTTGAGCGGTTTCCTTTCTTTCTGCTCTTCGAGCTCTCATTTAAGTATGGCAATGCAGGTAGCTCAAGAGATAGAGTCAGAGGCAAAGTTTCAAAACGACTTCGTAACTCAATTGGTAAAGTTAATGACTTAGTCTTCATTGTCCCTTTGATGTTAGAAATTTTTTTCTTGCTTGAGAAGAATGAACAAGTGCATCTGTTCTATCTGCATCTGCTGAGTTATAGGTTGCCATGGTTCATATCAAGATCATGTAACTCGGCCGAGCTGTCTTGTTATTTGTGGAGAACAAAATGAGCCACAAGGCAAGTCACATTCCAAAACCAGATTGAGTGGGAATAAGTCGGAGTGAGTTACGCTGGTTTCAATATCCAGATAATGGTTTTAAATATCTGCAATTGGCCGTATCATTACCATAACTACCCCCCCCAGACGGTACACACACACACACAAAGCCACTCTCTTCAAGATGAATTCCATTGTTTCAGTAATACAACGAAAGAATTCTACCATTTATATTTTTTATCGGCAATAATTTTTGTTATTACATGTCAATCTGTGTTAAGAACAGATGAATTTTTATGTCCTACCATCAACGTAGATGCACTTTGCTAAGGTGGCCTATGGAAGATATGGCTAAGAAAAAAATGCAGCAATCGTTCACATTTAAAAGTTAAAAGCACCAAAGATTGAAGAGTTGTGATCTTCCACTTTGGAAGATTTTCGAGGCATCCCCCTCCTTGTTGAAGTTCATTAGCCCAACAATCTGGATTGCCAACCATGATCCTACATGTACAGAATTGAGATATCGGTAAACTGCATCAATTCTGAGGCCATAGATCTAAAACTCAGTGACCCAACTTGAAACTTGGTTGAGGAAACTTGACCTCGATGGGATTTTGAGCCAAGTCAGTAGGAAACTCACTCGTGAGAGTAACTTGGTCCTGAATTGTCTAGACTCCTTGTGTCGACTTGTTGGCCTGCCGAACTCAACGTGACTCGTGTGACTCGAGCTAAGTCACTCACCCAGCCAATCAGTTTTTAACAGAAATTGAAAAGCGAGTTCAGAACTCACAATGCAATGAAGCAACATCTATAGCTAATTGAGTCAACCATGTTTATTTTAACTATTTTATATATTTTACCTAATCATAACTTTTTTAAAAAATTTATTTATTAGTAAAAACAGTTTTAATTTCGTTATGAGTAATAAATAATTTTAATTTAGTTATTATATATCAAGTCAAGTAAAGACTTGATCAAGTCCTCGAGTCAACCCAACCCAACCCAACTGGACATCCAGTTGAGTCAAGTTTTAGTTTTTGAACTATGGTTGGGGCCAGCACCCGATAATTCCTTGTAACTAGGATTAAAGGTTAGGTAGAGATGACTAGTTTCAGCAGCAGCAGTTTTGTTTGATGCTACCAGATCTTTGTAAGCACGTAGTGATGCCGGTCAAGGTCACACGAGAACGTCTATTTTGGCCATGATTGATTTACCAGTCAGTTGAACCCTGAGACCATTATATTGGCTGATATAACAACCAAATATCAATTTTCTTTTATTCATTGGTGATCTTTCAAACATCCATTATAGCTGATGTATTTGCCATCACGCCATAATATGCTGATACACTCATTTATATGAAAGTGAGTCACCTAGTCGGTATGGTAACTTAGCTCGAGGCCCCATCTTCCTTGCCAGTGCCACTTCTGTAGCATATCCATCTGGTGCACCCCACCATGAATATCTCCTGATGCAAAAATATGCAATTCGCACATTAGGAGGGCCACACCATCAAAATCAATGGGCTTTCGAAAGTCTGTTTGAATGTATAGGCCCATCTAATGAATGAATCAGCCCCATTCTCAAGATTAGTGGTCTTAGTGGTAGATTGAAATTTTTTGTGATTGTTAGAACACTAGACTTTAACCTTCCTCTTTTACAATGGCTCTTGGAACCGGCCATAGTGGAGGCTTACATTGACACATGCACATGATAGCATGGTCCCACCCAATATTGGTCCCCGGTCCAATTATTATATGCATGCCCCAAAGGGCAAACAAGTAAAGTAGGATTGACATGGAGAGACTGTTGCTAGGCAAACATCTAAGCACAAAGGCACAAAAATGTGCCAGCATTAGACCAAAAGTGGAAAAAGAGACGTGCTCAAGTTTTTAGTTGCAGTGAATAGCTGGAATGATGGGGACATCACGTGTACATGCACACCCCCCCACGCACCTATGTAAGGAGGAGGAGGGCCCCACCATTGATCTAGATCGATGACGATGTCCAGGGAGGGCCTCCTAGTTAGAGGACTGCGTTTTGGTTTATTTGAGTGGACCCGATAGTCATGTGAATTCCACCATGGGTTCTCATGATCGTGGCCCGCTATTCTAATTAATCTAGTACTTTGGTTTTTGCTTATTATTGTTAGTAGGAATATCATGGACGGTTTAGATTGCTTCAATTAATTGTTATTTTTTATTACTTCGTCTCCAAGTAATAAGTTGCGCACATAGCGCGAGTTTTTGGGTATAGGGTTTTATTATAAATTGGCACCCTTGTAGTCTTTTTTCTCATTAAAGATTAATAAAATTTCTGCGCTTTTTTTTTTTTGCTCCTCTAAATTTCTGAGTTGTGGAGATCCAATTGGGTGTGAAACCCTTCATTCCTTGAAGGGTTGATTACCGTGGGACGAAGCCACACCTATCCCAAATCGCCTCATCTCTTACCTTCCATATTCACCTCTTCCTGCAGTCATCTACATTTCAAATCCACCCTCTATTGTAGCCGCCTTCTCTCTGTACAATAGATTTTTCATAAACCAACCAGGGTGATACATAGCTACACCCTAAACCCTAAATAATGCTAAAAACCCTAGTTAAGCGGAAGGTAACTCAGAAATTCAGGGTTCAAACCCTAATTGCATAACAAACTGTATGTTACTGTAGCATGATACTGTAGCATCGTTACTGTAGCATCAGTACTATAGCAGGTTACTGTAGCAGGTTACTGTAGCACGGAACACAGAATTACGTTTTAGACAGGGTTAAGATCATGAAATGACAGCAAATATATAAACACATAATTAGTAAACCTAAGCAGGCTAAAATAGCGGCAATGATCTCTGGCGGATACATGGAAGAGAAGGAAGTTGATGAGGCTTTAAATAAACACTACGGGGAAATGGAGTAGTGAAGATAATATCAGTAATAAGTAAAAATCTAGAAAATCTATAAGGCAGTAAGTACTTAACACGAAGACGGAATTTAAAACAAATACGTTTGCTTAACATAAGCAGAGACTAAGATAAACAGAAACAGAAGTACAAACAGATAAGGAAGAGAAGTCGTTATCAGAAAAGCATCGCTTTCATACGTCTCTTTCAAACTATTTACAAACTCATAAGCTGGGATTACAACACTATTTTCTCACTTAGATGTTTCTCGTAGTTCTTACTTCTCTCTTATTTCTATATATTCTACAACACACATTACATGGGTATTTATAGAGGAGAGAGACCCACTGTGACGGATCTGAAAGAGGATTGCAATTAAGAGAATTTTATCGTCTCGAAGTTTGCAGGCGACGCGGATGAAGGAGAAGAGCTGCAAAGGGGGACTCTTTCTGTAGATCCATTCCTTTGGGAACATCTGTTGAGACACGTATGCCTTGGGAGTGATGAGAGTAGGTAGCTGGAGAAGCTAGACGTAGCAGCGTGCGAGATATTATACAAGCAGTGAGGAGAGTTACTATTGCTGAGAGTGACACTTTGAGAGTGACATGCTGAGGAAGAGATGAGCTTGTCAGAGATGCTTCTGCAAACGAGCAGAGATTCTTCAGAGAGGCAAAGATGCTTCAAAGGTGCAGACTTTGATGGCGATGGGTATGGCTTCAGTCGGAGCCTGAGTCACTGGTTGGAGCAGTGCGATAAACAGAGTGGGAAGACTCATCATCGATGGATGGAGGTGTTGGAGCCATTAAGAGTTCGAGATTCCTTTCAATGTAAGTCATGAAATGGTCCAAGCACAAATTATCATTTGCCATGGTCATGGGTGTGAGCCAAATGGAACTGGGAATGTCAGCCTGTAGAACATTGTTAAGTTCACACATGTGGCGTTTGAACAGATGGAAGACATTTCCAAAGAAATTCCAGTGATGAGCAAGATTGTAGTGTCTGTATCCTTGTATCACTGCTCTGTCTTCAATAGCAGCTGGCACGTAGTAGTGCTCATTTGTTGCGAATATGGAGTGGAGTGTTCGAGGATCTCTGAAGGAAATTTCAACATACTCACTATGGTGGTGGAGTTGTGAATGCCAGACTTCTAATGGATGGAACCATTCAAGGAACACTTTGAGATTTTTCTGTGCCTGAGACAACTGGTCAAAACCACTTACTGCTATCCAGTTAGGACGAGCAATATAGGCATGGAGCGAGGCCACTGGGAAGATAACCATGATGGTGTAGCTTTGTACAAGATAGTACAAGAAACAAAGGGCTTCATTGGGTAAGTAATAGAGGTCTCGAAAGGAGATGGGAGTTAAGTATGGATGGTGAGGATGAGGGATGTGCCGGAAAACAGGGTCATTTCTAAAGAGGTGTATTTCAAGGAAGGTTTTGAGATTATGGGTAGGCCTATTTGCAAGGTAGAGATCACTATCGTTTTTTGGAGTTTGAGAGGAAGAGTTGGGATCCTATCTATGGGAAATAAGCAAGGGATGGAGAATTCAGGGATTGCTGGTGAGGCTGTGACTGTGGGAGGGTGTTTGGTAGGGAGGCGAGATAAGAAGTCAGCAAGGACATTATCTTTCCCTTTGATCTTTTTCACTGTAAAGCTCCATTGTGAAAACCAATTTAACCAACGTAACAACTGAGGTTCAGGAATCATCTTTTGTTTGAATTTAAGCATCTTGGGAAATGCTGAGAGTTAGAAATGACTTCCATCTGTTCAAACGCCACATGTGTGAACTTAACAATGTTCTACAGGCTGACATTCCCAGTTCCATTTGGCTCACACCCATGACCATGGCAAATGATAATTTGTGCTTGGACCATTTCATGACTTACATTGAAAGGAATCTCGAACTCTTAATGGCTCCAACACCTCCATCCAGCGATGATGAGTCTCCCCACTCTGTTTATCGCACTGCTCCAACCAGTGACTCAGGCTCCGACTGAAGCCATACCCATCGCCATCAAAGTCTGCACTTTTGAAGCATCTCTGCCTCTCTGAAGAATCTCTGCTCGTTTGCAGAAGCATCTCTGACAAGCTCATCTCTTCCTCAGCATGTCACTCTCAAAGTGTCACTCTCAGCAATAGTAACTCTCCTCACTGCTTGTATAATATCTCGCACGCTGCTACGTCTAGCTTCTCCAGCTACCTACTCTCATCACTCCCAAGGCATACGTGTCTCAACAGATGTTCCCAAAGGAATGGATCTACAGAAAGAGTCCCCCTTTGCAGTTCTTCTCCTTCATCCGCGTCGCCTGCAAACTTCGAGACGATAAAATTCTCTCAATTGCAATCCTCTTTCAGATCCGTCACAGTGGGTCTCTCTCCTCTATAAATACCCATGTAATGTGTGTTGTAGAATATATAGAAATAAGAGAGAAGTAAGAACTACGAGAAACATCTAAGTGAGAAAATAGTGTTGTAATCCCAGCTTATGAGTTTGTAAATAGTTTGAAAGAGACGTATGAAAGCGATGCTTTTCTGATAACGACTTCTCTTCCTTATCTGTTTTGTACTTCTGTTTCTGTTTATTTTAGTCTCTGCTTATGTTAAGCAAACGTATTTGTTTTAAATTCCGTCTTCGTGTTAAGTACTTACTGCCTTATAGATTTTCTAGATTTTTACTTATTACTGATATTATCTTCACTACTCCATTTCCCCGTAGTGTTTATTTAAAGCCTCATCAACTTCCTTCTCTTCCATGTATCCGCCAGAGATCATTGCCGCTATTTTAGCCTGCTTAGGTTTACTAATTATCTGTTTATATATTTGCTGTCATTTCATGATCTTAACCCTGTCTAAAACGTAATTCTGTGTTTCGTGCTACAGTAACCTGCTACAGTACTGATCCTACAGTAACGATGCTACAGTGACACTGCTACAATATCATGCTACAGTAACATACAGTTTGTTATGCAATTAGGGTTTGAACCCTGAATTTCTGAGTTACCTTCCGCTTAACTAGGGTTTTTAGCATTATTTAGGGTTTAGGGTTTAGCTATGTATCACCCTGGTTGGTTTATGGTTTAGCTATGTATCACCCTGGGGGCTGAAACTTCGGCGGAGCACCACACACAGACTGTGCATTGGATCGGGCTGAAATTCAGGGGTTTTGTAGCCCACCCTTGGCCGACTAGCCCCAAGGAAGGAGATCTTGGGTTCGTGGGCCCCACACACGTGCGGACGGGATCACACGCACGTGTGTCTGGGCCATCGCTGTTGTCCACGTGTGTGGTGCTTCTCTGGTTCATCTCTCTCCTCTCTTTCACTCCTTTTTCACCCAAATCCCTAACCCTAACCCTAAATTATTCAAATCCCCAATTTTATGCCATTTTTTCAAACTTAGGGTTCCTTGAATTGAAATTTGTGAATCCTTTGGATTGAGGAATTATTTCTGTGCATATGTGGATGAATTTACCCTCCTTTAAATATTGTTTGGTCTATAATTTTGATTGATTCAGCCCTAGCATGTATAGGCCTAGATCCGCATAAGATTCCCCTTGATTGAATGCTTGAACTTCTGTGTGGGATGTTGAATTTTGTGTAACTGTTTCTGAATTAATGTAATCTAAAGCCTAAAAATCTTGCACATCATACTTGAATTTCATGTCCTGCATCATGGGACCTGTGATGCATGTTAGCCAAACACCACTCCCATACCAACACAATGATGTCCAACTCTTTACTTGAGCTGAACCAGCACATTATCTGGAAATGGAAGTTTGGAAATAGTTGAGGTCTCTAGCATGCAATGTAAGACTAGCTCTTAAACTCAAGTTTCCCCATGCAAGCTTCACTAGTGGTGCTAAATGACACGCAAACACACCCTTACTCGTGAGTTTGGACCTTCAACCTTTTTCATTTTCAACTGTCCATTTGATTGGCATAGGTTGGACAGCTGTCAACCGATCAGTGTGAGATGTGCTCCATTCCTGTCCATGGTGGGGCCCGTGATTTGGACGCTCTAGGTTAACATGCATAAGCCATGTCTATGGTTGGAAGTGTGCATGCATATGATCTACATCCTTTCCTAGGGTATCATATAATTCCTCTAAAGAAAAGGCCTGTCCGAAAAGAAGAACTCAACTTGTAGAGGCCATTAAGAAAGAAAGAAAAAAAATAAATCATCGAGTCCGTTATCCTGATAATTCACATCAGTCGAATGAAGTGTAGGATGGAAGTTGCCCAGTTTTGATCCATAACAGCAGTATGCTGCAGACCGATCAACAGCCTAGTCAACATAGCACCCTAATGCTGCAATGGGGTCAAGGAGGCTGGCAGAAACCAGAATACCATCCAATGTGGAAACCATGACCTTAGCTGATGGTGGTTATCATCTAGTTCTTCCCTAAAGTCTAGACACAAGTACACCAGCAGTATCATCAGCCTGTTCTGTAAATTTATATGCTTGTAGGTCTCTACATTGTATTTTCTGTATCCTTTTTGTTGAAAGGAAATCTTTGATCTTGGCCACTGTATCGAAGCTCGAAAGGAGTTTTAATCTTCAATGCTATATGGTTCATTGCCTTGAACTAGATGATTCAAATACCGAGGGCCCATTTGGATGCAGTTCCTCAAAAGGAGGTTTCCAAGAAATGGTGGTTTCAAGCCTCTGCTTTTTCAGCGCTTTAGCACCTATTTTGTTGAGTGGAGACATGACAGGAGTTTGCAAAGTGCATCCAAACACATAAACAACCGTTTGGATAAAACAGTGTTTAGGCCTCAAACTTCCTTGCGAAGGTGCATCCAGACAGCCCCAAAATCTGTTTTGTGCCCCCATCCTAAATAAATAATAATCTCTCTTGTAAAAGGGTAACAGCCATCGTTTTCCTTTTTCAATAATCCAACTGGCCTTACTGTTGTGTAACAGTAAGGGCCCTGGTTTCAATTAGCTTTTGCTTCTCCATCTGAAAATGCTTCTTCTAACACCTTATTTTGGTTCTATAAAACAGCAAATGACACTGATCAAAGCTCAAGCAGGGGTAAAGAACAACATGAGAAGGTTGAACAAGAGCATCATCCAGCAGGGGTCGAACCATGTCATGCATGTCATCCTCTTTGCGCTCTTTTGTTTCTTCGTGGTCTACTTCTTGTCCAAAATCTCCAGAAGATGATACATGGCTAGGTGGGGGCAAAGAAGCTTCTGAAGCAGCCAATTTGATCATTTAAGACAGCCACCCAATATTTGGTCCGACGCCGCAGCACGGGTTCCACTGTAAAGCCTTTTCCAACTGGAGCTACATGAAGGTGTTGTCAGGAAAGAGCTTCTCTTGTTCCATCTAATACTGCAATGACTGAGTATTATAATGTAATGTATTGGAACACATTGATACGAACAAAGATACTTGAGCTTAAACTTTCATTGCCAGTTCTTAACTGTTGGAATATACATTTGATTCGAATGAGTTTAAGAATTTCAGATTTTAGCTAGTTGCGATAATTTTTTCATCTTTGCAAATAGAGTTTGTAAAGTTAGAATTATCCTTCAATAAATATAGAAATAATACGGTTGTGTAAAATTACATGTCAGATGGATTTGCATGTGGTGGGCCACGGTGGCGTTAAAGAGGAGCTAACCATTGGTTATAAGGTGTGGGGACCACCATCAACTAGGTTGGTGGGCAGTGGTTTTTTTTTTTTTTCTTTTCCTAACCCACACACCCACACCACATGGAAACTGGATCCCTGGTCTCAGTGTTGAAACAGGAGTCTGTCTACCTCTGAGCCATGGAGCGGGCTGTGGGGATTTGGTTCTTAGGTGTGATCCCCACGCTTTGCAAGGTCAGCTTACTTTGAAATTCGGCATGGTTCATTCACAATTTAAGGCATTTCCTCATGGGGAGGAGGAATGAGATGCTCTGTAATTCTGTTCAGTAAGATGATTGCCTGATTGCCATACCGAGTAAGATAATCGCCCGATTCGACCCAACTAAGTTGGGTCGGTCATCAAGTGATCCGGCACCCCCCCCCCCCCCTGCAGGATCAGTGGTTATGATGATTAACTCAAACTGCAAAGAAGGGTATTCATGTCTTTGAACCACGCTTCAATCACGATGCAAGATTATGGGTGACAATGGACTGGGTTCGGCTAGCCCTGCTCAACACTATATAGGCCCAAGGTCCAAGTCCATGGATAAATAAATAGACATCCCTTCTTCAGCATGGGCCGCACATGGTGAAAGTTCCTAATCAATCTCTTCAACATGGGCTGCACATGGATAAATAAATAGAAATTTAGAAAGAGAAAGGCAAGTTCTACGTGGAAGATGCATAAGCTGCCTGAATGATAATAGTATTAGCATTCAGGAAGAATAGAACAAATGTGTACATGGAGTCAGTCCACATCTCTACCTTCTACAGTACAACCAATAAAAGAACACCATATCGTAAGGATCCTCGACTGGAAACAGCCTCTAAATAAAAAAGCATCTATGAAAGTATTATATTGACAATCAGGGTGGCCCACAAGATGGGCTAGCTGGATTCATTGGACCGTGTATCATGGTGACATGGGCCAGATCCTAATCTGGTCAATATAAAGCTCAGCCCTGCCTTATCAAGCCTAAAATCTAGGCCCTAGCCAGCACATGAGAATCCTAATTGAGCCAAAATCAGGATCGGATCAATGCCGAATAGCAACAATTCTTGAAATCTTAGAACCCTAAGAAAACAACCTTCTAATCCCCGCCTCTCCACATAATAAAATAATTCCACACGCCTTCAGTCCCACATCTAAAAGAGTACTAAATTTTCGCGTACTATATAAATGACTTTAAAAAGATATTAGATTTGAATTAAATATTTGACATGGTGTTGGAACATTATTTTTATTTTAAAATATAATAGGAGACTGCTTGGATGCTTTTGGATTTGCCTCATTTTTGGTACATGTCTTAACATGATCTAGCAAAACAGATGGACGGGGTGGATTTCTCACAAGCGTCACCTTGGATCTGCGAAATCCACGTCCTCCTCGAGGAGGTCTCATTCCCACATCCTACTAGGTCTATCCAGCGGGTCTTGGCTCTAGGTCGTATAAGAGAATCTACAGACCCAGTCGGTGGAGGGATTAAATCAGACGCTCATGTACATGTTGACACATACATTTTGCGTAGGCTAGCTATCTTACAAGTGTTTGAGCTACCGGAACAGCATTTGATTGCTATATCACGATTAAAATTAACCCAGACCCAACCAGTTTATTAAATCAGGTCGGGTAACCCCACGAATTTACGTTTCCCGATTAGGTGTGACAAAGAAATACGAGTTAGAGAAAGTGTGCGAGAAACACGAGTGAATATGAAACATGTGAGCATGCCATACGTGTACGATTGATTTCAAGGGCTCCAGGCAGGAAAGGTGAGCGAGCATGGGTAGCAGTCCAGCCTAGCCGGTGAGGGAGGAAAGGTGGGGGGGAGTCGAGAATAAAACGAGGAATATAAAGGCAGAAGAAGTGCAGTGCCTGCATGTCGTGTTGCTGAATCCATGGCATACATGGATTAGACCCGTGTATTTTATGTGTCACAACGTAAGCTAGGCACAGTCGAAAAATCACCACTATTACTACGATGTGTATAGTATCCACTCCGTCCATTTGCGACAACCCATGGAAGGACGTGAGCCCTAAAATCATGCCCATCTCAAACTAAGTGGGACACACTACCTGAAAGTGGGGATAGGGATGCCTCCTATTGGAACCTTCTGAAGGCCCACAGAAGTTTTGGATCATGCTGATATTTGGTTTTTCTCAAAGTGGGGATAGGGATGCCTCCTATTGGAACCTTCTGAAGGCCCACAGAAGTTTTGGATCATGCTGATATTTGGTTTTTCTCTCCCCATGGGAGTCACAATGGTTCGATGTCAAACCAACATCATGGTAACCTCAGAAAGGCTCTGATGGTAGGAGTCCCCATCGCTACTGGTCCCTGTGGTGTGGCCCACTCGAGTTTAGGATCAGCCTGATTTTTTTCTCTAATGCCCTAACATGAGCTCGTGCAAATGATGGATGGAGTGGATGTCACACACTGCAGTGGGCCCCAGAGCAGTTTTTAGTAGCAGCTCGTTAATGACATGGCCGGCAGGGTCCTTGGTTCGATGGTCTGGGTCTGATAGAATCCAGACATTGTTAATTGCTAGACGTTCTTCCCACGGAATGCAAAGAAGCTCTTCCATTTTAAATACTACCCAAACACCTGCGTAATCCCAACCATTAGCACAGCAGCAGCAGCAAATCAAGCATGGTTACTGAGAAACCTGTAACATCTCGGAAAAATTCGTACAAAGAGCTGAATACCGCCTCAGGCAGAAATCACTAAGGACCAAATTCCTTTAGAAATTAGATGTTGATTAATTAGGTGCTAAACTAGATTATCTGTGAAATTAGCACTAATCACTTTAAATACGATTTGTATGACCCAAAATCTGCAAGATCACTAATGCAACATTGCCTAAAAACTTAGGATCCATCTCAAAACCCAGTTGCTCTTGGGAGTGCATCGAAACTCCGTATCGGACCTGGACCGCGCGTCGAAAGTCCAATTTTTCCAAATCTATACGGTTATGACCGCCTTGCTGGACTTGGCAACCATCTCGGAAATCAAGTCTTAAGGGTATCCAGAAATGCATAATATAAGCCCGGAGCGAAGTGTGTGAGAAACGCGAATATCTTTAAGAAATGAATTGAAACTTAAGTGAATTGAGTCGTTCTCTTGCAGGCCAAATCTAAGGATTCAGACCGTCAGATTCTGAACCAATTACACCATCGGATCAAGAAAATTTCCCAACACATGTCAGTGTACCTGTGACCCTGATCGAGTGTCGATGACCGTTGAACTGAAACTGACCCTCTGCGATCGATCTGTAGATCCAATCGAACCAAAAAACTTAACCAAAATCCAACGGCAGAGGACTTTTCCGGGACCATATGCAGAAAAGGGGCCTCCGGATGTGCTCCGTTGGATCGAAACAGCTAACTTTTGGCTATAACCTAAGTATACCATGACCCTGGGGCCAATCTCATCATTTCTGGGCCTATATAAGGGCCTTAAACCCTCTCTCTCTCTCTCCCATTCCATACGAATTTACAAAACCCTAGGAGAGAGAAGAGAGCAAAGAGAGAAGGAAAGAGAGAGAGTGAGAGAGAAAGTGGGAGAGTTCCTGGGATTCAACCCCATCACTCCACGTGCCGAATTAGTCTGTCTGTATCGCTATCCTGACGATTTCGACTCCGTTCTTGGATAAGAAATCCTATCCCTAATCTGTTTTAGATAGTCAAATAGAGTAAATGGTGAAATAACTAACCTGTTTCATGCTATAGGTTGCCGTCGTTCTGTAAACAAAGACTTAGCGTTTAAACTGAGTTCGTTACGATACCGGCGAAAGGTGCGAACTATAAATGTTTAGGTTATAGTTTTCAAGGCTTTCAATGTCAGTAATGATTTATGACTGACTTGATTGCTGTCACATGTGCGTAGATACGACGTTTTCCATATACTATATATATGTGTGTAGACTATGTTGATTTTAATGCATTCCACATGTTTGTTTAAATGATTGAATGAGTATGAAATTATGATTTATGCTTGCCATGTTCATTGACTGAGAATACTTGATTGTTGTATGTATGGTGAACCCTTTGTAAAGGGATTATAATACCCGTTATAACTACTTTATTACATGTATATGATATGTGTAGCCTAAGTGTTTGATAAAATGCCTGAATGTGAAAATGCTTGTTGAAACGCATGTAATGAGGGTGTTGAGATAGGATTCTCAATTCCCTTAACTATGGTTATAGTATCCTTTATATAACCTATCTTACTACTATGTGAGTTAAGGATGAAATGCCTATGTACGGTAATATGTGTAGTATGTGTTGTGTCGAATTACTTAAGTAAGATCTATATTTGATTTTACTTGTCACATATTGTCTTTGGCTACTACATGCGTATACAATTGCTTAGGATGTGTTTAGGGCTACGACGTAGTCCAGGTAATCGGTAATGATTTCTAAGTTAGTGGCCGAGGTCGTTTCGCCACACCAGATAGGTTCGAGGAATCCGAGTTGTACCCTGCTAGTCGACAGTGGTTAGGCCACACGGAGTGCTTACGCGCTCCATGTCGATCAGATCGACGTACGCTTGTACCAGTCGAGCTTGTCAAGCAACCCGATTGGCCTAATCTATGTTCACCATATATAGATGCTATTGCTTGAATCTAAGGTACCAACTTACCAGTGAAGATCCCGTTTAACCTTGGTACCTCGTTCCGATAAGACTCATGAGCCGGACATGGTGGTGTATGGGACACCATGGTCGAGCTGTCGACTTACGCTGGAGTGACGAGCCTCCCCGTAGTGACTAGTGAGCAACCTAAACTCATGAGCTGAATATGGTGGTATATGGGACACTGTATTCGAGTTGTCGGCCTATGATCAGGTGACGAGCCCGTAGTGATCGTGAGTATACACTAGGACTACGCTAAGGTGACGAGCCTTTCCGTAGTGACCTCGAGTATAAACTAGGCCTGCGCTGAGGTGACGAGTCGCTCCGTAGCGACCTGAAAATTGCCTATCGTATGTGACTACTAGGATTGACGACCCTAGATGGATTAATGTTTGGCGATATGATATAAAGGGAGGTGTCTTAGCTTCCTAATCCTGCTGTATGAATATGGCTAATTAAGAATTTGGCTAACACTACCATGCATCGCATTGCACGGTGCTTTGGCAAGAAAGTGCACATAGGAAGGGGTGCATGCCGCGATCGTAAGATGATGTCGCAGAGGGAGTGTAGGCGAAGGCATGCATCATTATCACATACCATCCTTACATTAATAAGAGTACTTAGGACTTGATTGTTGAATTATTTTATCATTACTGCTTGACTGGATTGATAACATATTAACCTTTGCTTCATAGCTCCACTGAGTTGATCACTCACTCCCACGTTCTAGAATGGTGTTTTAAACACCAACCAGACCCTGTTGTAGATGCAGATGATGGCGATGCTTTCGAGGCAAAGCCGGACTTTTACGGTGACGAGGGGGAGTTCTCCTACATGCAGCTATTAGGCAGGTCTATGTAGACCGTGATTTGATCGACGGAGTTACAGGGATGCTAATTAGACTCCATTACACTTGTCATTTTTTTACACTTTGAAACACCCATGTATATTCATTTTGTGCATTTTTGGAGTATACATATATATATATATATATATATATATATATATATATATATATATTTAACCTGGTAACATGTTCATACTCTGGAGACCTACATTAGTTTATATACTTTATATATCTATCAGTCTTCCACTTACGACATTTAACTGTCTCTAGAGTATGATATGCTGTTTTGGTATAATCTCAATCATGTTTAAGGCACTAATACAGACAACATTTAATCATCATTTTCTATGTTACATAAGTGATGTGTTGGAACTCGGGAGTTGGGCTCCTGCTCGACCTTCGAATTTTAGGGCGTTACAAAACCACTGACCCTTTTCACTGTCCTTGCATGGGCAATCCTGCCTTCTTTTTTTTCCTGGTCATGTAGCACTCAAATCCCAATAAGCAAATGCTCTCTTCAAATGGAAAGCCAACCTTGAAATCCAAGCCCTCCATTCATGGTCGCTACCCAATAAAAGCAACAATTCAATTGGATTGGAATTTCGTGAGACTATACAACTGTGGAACCGCAATCGAGATAAGTTTATCAAATATGAGTTCGCCAGCCAAGCTAGATGTAGAAGCTTCTCTATCCTTTCCAAGTCTTTTTGGTTTCAATCTCCACAGCAATGCAATCCACATAACCATCCCGGCCCTCCTTTATCAGTCTATGAACCGGTTTTCAACCCATTGCCACTTTCATTCGTTAGGGCCGTTTGGATGGGAGTAAATGGACATAAATGAGTGGAGTTGAGAGTAAATGATAGTGTGTTTGGACGAAAGTAAATGTATGCAGATGAAATTCTCTCTACCAAAGGGGATTTGGAAGCAAATAGGAGCTCCCTCGGTGAGTCACACGTGTAAGCAAAGGTGCCACTATGCACATGTCCACCATACACATGTCATACTAATAATACTCCAAAACAAAGCAAATATTAGCTACATCACTAAAATCACATAAAAAGAATGATCCAAACCATCCAAAGGATGGCCATTTAAATGGATGGTTAAAAAATGTGGGCAAGTTTGTGGCCTACCCTAAACTTGAAATTTCCTCATTTTTGGCTAATGTATATATTTAAATGGGTTTATTACAACCATTCTATTAAATTTCACATCCGTACACTAAGTTGGGATATTCAAGCTGATTTGACATATATTCTTGTGAATATATTAAAAAAATCAAATGCATTCCCACTCCTTCCATTTATTGCCATCCACACTAAATATTTTGATTTCAAAAGCATTTCATTTACTCCCGTCAAAACACAACTTTGTAGGATTGTACCCCCAATTCATTTACCTCCAAATCCATTTCCCATTTACTCTCATTTACAAGCTCCCAATCGAGCTTAATCAAATATTTGTTGTGTGTAATGTATTTGGTCATATTAGCAAATGTATATTGTTGTACTTTTAATATTCTAGGTTGGACATTCTGATAAGCTAAGGTTTCTAGTTTTTAGACTTTTAAACATAAGATAACATGCTAATTTCCATCATCGTGAATAGAAACATCAAAGTTACCTAAGGTTGTGTTTGGATGCGCTGTTGAATTGAATCCCAATAACTACATCAATAAAGTGGAAGTGACTATAAAGAAATTACTCTTGCTAGTATTTTGGAGAGATTCGCCTCCCAAGTGTGATCATGTTAATTTCAAATTGGATTGATAGGTTAGATTGAAAGGAAGGAAACCACAATTTGAGGCAGGAAAAAAAAAAACAGACAGAATAAAAGAAACAGCAATTTGACACTACTTGCCACAGACAATGGGGATGCATTGGGCTTGATTGAACTGGATGTTCGCAATTCAATAAGGGCCCGTTTGGCCAGCTGCATTAGGTGGGATTAAGGTGGATAGAATTGTAAAAGTTACAATAAATGCATGTGTAAGGTATTGTTCTGGATTGGGTTTATCCCATGCTTTCTCATACCATGTTTGGAATGTATGCATTAACAAAATAAATTCCAGGATTTACTTTCAAACTGCATTTGGATTGAACCTGAATGAAACAAAAATCTATCATCCATAGGATTAATAATCCTATCTCACACCTTCCAACACAAGGCTCATTTTTCAAAGCCTTCAAAGTTAATTTTAATCCCATCTCACACTCCTTCCAAATATGTCATTCAGAATTTCAAAGTGGGATTAGTAATGCAATCCCATTTAATACAACTTAATACCACTGTCCAAACAGGCCCTAAGTGAATCCAATGCTGCACAAAATAAGATTTCTGTATTGTGAAGCATGGAAATTTCCATCTCTTAGGAGCCTCATGTTGTCCTGCTAAAACAGGCAAATCAACTGCATTGTCTGCCACAATGGGTGCTATGAGAGGCATAAAAGCTGCTAATAAATGTAGCTATGCCAGTTCCTAGAATGGCATGCAAGGGAGGAACAACAGTGGATTGATGCAGATGTAACAACTAGCTACGGTGATGTATGCAAGGAAAAATTCCAACTCCCAAAAACCTCAATTTTGATCACAGACATCCAATATGGGGGAATCGTGATCTGGCCGTGGTCATGACACTATGGTTAAACAGCCCATTGATTCCTATTCAACTGCTTCCACGCATGAATAAAAAACGATGTACCATGAGCATGAAGCCATGCATGATACTCAGGGTTAGTATTGACTTGTTGTCAGCTGTAGGTGCCCCCTTCTGCTAAGATGGTGGGACTATAGTTGATCATTCGTTAGGTAGTGGTCCCTACCAATTAAGAATTAAAATAAAAAAGGAGGAGAAGAAGAATAACAACCCCTCATGTCCCGAAATTGGGGGTGATCAACTCACCCATTTCCTCAGAGATTACCACTCGAATCTTCAGAAAGATGACTCAGGTCCATCCCAACTCTCACCACCACACATGGTGGCTGTATAGTGGATGAATCCAGATCATCTATCTGATAGACCCTGCCATGGCCTGTGAACAGAAGAGGCAGCCAGGAATCAGTCTTGCCATGCGTGTTGTGGTGGAAAATCATGGGCCATGATGGATTCATTGCAACAAACCCAGAACGTCTTCAGAGAAAAAGCCATCACTTAATCACTATGGTTAATCCCACGACCTTCATTTTCCTTAAGACGAAAAAATAAAGGAAATAAAAAAACAGCCCTTCCTCTCCCACATGCTACTGCAATTGAGATGGATCAAGGGCAATTGTTTCAATTTTCCAACATGATTTTGGTTGAAAGCTTGTTCCCTTTGCTAATTAAGTACATTAGTAAACCTAATTCCGAAATCCTTATTAGTATTGGGAGTAATTACATGTTTACCATTAGTCCCACACTGGAAGAGCACAGATTCTGCATGTCTTCTATAAGGATAACATTTACCCTGTGAATTGTGTAGAGATTTTAGTTGGGCACTAGAGTGGCTCTTTAAGATTAAGGTACAAGGGTCATGCACATGTGCCATGGCATGAGCACCCAAGATGGATGGAACTTGCCAAACATTGTTGGACTGTTCCTCTTTTTCATTTTATCATGATCATAAAAATCATATTGATTCTTGTTTTTCATTTCTGCTAGCAGAAATAACACATGATGCAGTTAGCAACACGCAAACAGGCATTTCAAGCTTGAGCACTACCATGTTTACTTGCCCGAGTATGATTTTGCTTACCCTACACATGCCGGTGCCATACATGACGGAGCCAAGCCATGCCATTCATCATGTGGATCAAATGTCGTATTGTGGCCCAAAAAGGTCCCAGGTCATCAGGTGGGCATGCATAGGCATCAAGTGTGGATTGTTGGTCAATTTCAACTCCATTTCTCGTACATGTGAGGTCCCATTACAGACCTCTTTGATTTTTTTTGACCATTGAGAATACATGGCTTCCCATGCCTGACTTATGATCCAAACCTAGTGGGCACACACAACTTGTGAGGAGAGTACAACACTGTAGTGGCAATTGAATCTCTTCATATTTTTATAGATTACGAAACACAAAGTACAAAAAATATAACCAACCTCGCAAAACTGTGAGCCAACCCAATCTTCCTGGTGATCATTTATTCATCCAGCAGTCACCACTACAAATGGATGGAGCTATCATATAATGCTCGGATCTAGAGACTTCTTGAAGTTGTCTCCTCCACCCGTATGCTAGGGAAAAATAAGACAGCCCATCATAAATCCTGTTGCCAGAACCAAATAGAACTCCAATCACACAACACAAGATAATGAAACTTACTGTTCATAGAGTCCAATCAACGAGATTACAATCCTTCTGTAGCAGAAGCTGACGAAGTGACTCTGCCTTTTCCACACTGCCAGCATCCAAAAATGCATCAAAAAGTCGCTTACATGCAGTTACATCAAAGTCCGGGTCACATTGCTTCCATTGATCAATAACTTCTTCTGCTTCTTTCAGCTGCTCGAGCATAACATGCGAAGACAGAATACATAAATAGTTTCTGCTGGTCATCTTCTGAGAGGTCATTCTCAGAGACTTCCATATTTCAAGAATCCTCTCTTTGTTTCCCAGACCGGTATAAAGAATAATAAGGAAGTCATAGGTTATCCATTCTCTCTGAGTAATCTTTTTGTCGGCTTCAACTGGAGCGTTCTTTGAATCTACAAGACGACCAGCAGTAATATATATGTTGGTCAATGTCATGTATGTTTTCCAACTTTCATTTGAATTGGAATCCCGGCTCATTTCTTCAAGAATCCTTGTTATGCCATCAATGTCAAGAGTAGCAGCACATGAGCTGATCCAAAGATTGTACGTGAACAGATCTGGTGAAACCCTCTGCCTTTTCAACTCTTCCATGACTAAAGAAACCTTATCCAGCTGTCCGGTTGACATATACAATGTCATCATTTCATTACATGCAAGCACACTTAGGGTGAGGCCTGATTCCTTGATTCTTTCAAAGAGCGCCTCAGCCTTTTCAGTCTGTTTTGCCGAAGCATATGAGTGGAGGAGCGCAGTGTAGGTTTCATTGGTTTTTGCAGTTGATGGAAGCCCTTCGAAATGTTCTTCAGCAGCGTTGGTACCAAAAACTTTAGTAATCAAGTCTATGCGGACTGCATGGTCATGGCCTGATACCTCAAATTCTTGATGAGTTACCATCCACTCTGATACCTGCAAACTAGTTTCAGTTCAGTTTCAGTTAAAGTTTCAACTTTTATTCTCCAAGAATGGAATAATGAAAGGTTGTTTCTCGGACATTGACATAGTTAGGCATGTCATGCTTCATCTAACAAGAATGAAATGAGCAAATGATTGTACTTCAAATTCTTCAAATGTATGTAACATGCTTAGAATGAGACAGGTAAAGTGGTAGAATGTTTCTTACCAGATGGTATCAATTTTCTAACAGGTTAAGGAAGAGGAAGAGGAAGAAGAAGAAGAAGATGTAGGTGAAAATTTTATAATTGCAAACAACATTAACAAATGAGTAATCTGTAAGCCTAATAGGAGTTGAGCAATCAAAATCATCACAGTGGAAGACAGAAACAGGAAGAGCAGGTCATTTCACAGCTCAAAGAATATCTCATGTTGAAATGTGGAATGCCCTGACACTTTTTTATCCCACCTATGACCACTTCATCTTACATTTGAAGAAAGAAAAACTGTAGAAAGTCTTTTAGAACTGCATGATATACTGAGTAGATATCTCATTTCACCAAACATGTTGTTTCTCAATATTAAAGGGTGAAATGGAATTGGCTCGTTTCTCAATATAGAAGGACAAACAAATCAGCTTTCTAATTTACTATGGAAGTTCTGTCAGTGAGCCAAATTCCTAGTCATCTACACCAGAGGAGGTTGTTTGTATCACTATTTGCTATTCATTCAGACAAGCATAACCATTTCATCTTCATTAAACTGAATATTTGCAATTCAATTCATTTACGCATCCAAATGCAGCCTTAGTGAAGTGAAAATGATGAAATTGCAATTACCTTAGCCTTGTGAAATGCTGAGGGATAAGCTCAGAATCCCGAATATGCTATTTTCAAATAGACATAAACACGCATGCACACATGCACCCACGCCCATGCCCACCCAGCCAATTTTTTAAAACCTGAACCTGACACCCACACATTTTTGTGGGCAGTTCAGTCCAAATACAGAACGACCGCAAGTCCAACCTGCTTAGCCTGTGGCCTCATGATGATGTTATAATTAACTAATCCTTTTTTAAGGCCAACAGAAACTTTATTAGAACTGAACAAAAGACATACATGAGATGAAAATGGAAGAAGGTGAGAATCATCCCACACACCCCATACCAAAATTTACACCATGATAACCCAATTCCCTGGGAAATCTTCTCTTTTACACCCGTGAAATTATTGAGTCCCGAAGTCCATGGAATAATTCTTCCCATAGCTCTAATGAAAACAATCTCTGAAGGTTCCAATTTGTTGTTGAAAGTGCAGTTATTTGCTCTTTAAAAAATGATCACATCGCATCTAGCAATGAAACCAAAGAGAACTTTTCCTTTTGCCCCAATTCCCCAATCTCCACGCGTAAACAAGCTCACCAATTGAACTGGGCATGATAACATATATCAACAAGGGCCGGGTACCCTCTCAAATTGCAGAGGCAATCTCATAATGAATAGGCAGTGATTAACAGATTCCAAATCTCAGTGTGTAACCATGTGTCTTTTAACATCTCCTGAAGTTTAGCTGAAATTTTCCACAAAAATTTCCTAAAGTTTCCCCCAATGTTTAGAGCAGAATGTGAAACTCTGTCATTAACAAAACATTCTTAAAATTTCTAATTCTCAAAGTTGCTAAAATTTCTCCAACATGCCGATATACTTCATGTCGCTTTTTAGACGTGCAAAGTCTATGTTGGATAAGCTCAAAAAGCTCAGACGTTATTTCTTATGGAGGGGAAAAGAGTTGAGGAAAAGATTCCATCTCCTAGGATGGGACGAGGTGTGCAAACATCTATCCAAAAGTGGGGCAGGCCTGAGGGTAATGGAGCATATGAACCAAGCTCTCTTGGGCAAATAGCTGTGGTGTTTTGCCTTAGAGGAAAATAGTCTTTGGAGGTAGGTGCTGTTTCAAAATACGGTACCAGACCAGGGGTTTGGTGGACCAAAGAATCGTTGACATATAAAGCCTTGGGTATGTGGAAAGCTATTCTTTCTTTGGCGCCAAAATTCGGACAAGGCACTTCCTTTGTGGTTAGTAATGGCTCCAGAATTCATTTTTGGGAAGACATGGATCAGTGACTGTACTCTTAAGGAGGCTTTCCCTTCCATGGCTGCCCTAGCCCCAGACATTAGCATACCGATTGCCACTTGTTTTGAGAAGAGGGGAGACAAGATTGTTTGGTCGCCTCCTTGTTGAAGAGGCCTTTCAAACGAGGAGTTGGGGACGTTTTTTTGTCTTCTAGAGAGGCTAAAAGATTCTTATGTTGGAGATTCGGAGGAAGACTCAGTAACATGGAATGCTCACAGATCGGGGAGATTCTCCATTACATCATTTTATAGACTCCTGAATCCTCCCTCGGATACCTATGGGCACAACTTTCAATTCTAGAAGTACGGAGCCCCTATAAAGGTAGCATTTTCATTTGGTTGGCTGAAAGGAATTGGATATTGCCAGTGGATATCTCTGCAAGAGGGCTATGATGCTTCCTAATGTTTGTATTATGTGCTTGAGAGGCGCCGAGTCGGTGGACCATTTGTTCTTGCATTGTCCTTTTGAGAAGAATATTTGGGATAGGTTTCTTATGACTCTCAATGTCATGTGAGTGATGCCAGGCTCGCTTCCCTCTCACTTGGTTACATGGCACGGTGGTGGTATAGATAGAGACGGTAAGGCGATTTGGCATCTGGCGGGATGGCGTCTGTGGGCTATATGGGGGGAGAGAAACATGCGATGCTTTGAAAATAAATCAGAGACAGAAGATAGGATTTAACACAAGGTGGTGCGTTTGGTGGTGGAATGGTCTTCCGGGTTTAAGGACTTAGACACCTTTGTCATTTTAGCCTTTTTGGGGTTATAATTTTCTTTTTTCGTTTTTTGTATTCTGTTTCGCTTTTTCACTGTCTTTCTAACAAAACCAGTTACCTTTCAAATAAAAAAGTGCTAAACTTGTGCAAGATCGATATTTCAAACATTGTGTAGAAAAAGAAAAAAAATAAATTCCATCACCACATATCACCTGGGGAAGGAGAGGCAAATATTCCTATTTCGAGAATGCATTCAAGTAAATTCATCAATCTCATCCATGAGGTTTCTGCAGAAACAAAGACAAAATCCCACTAATGGTTCCCAGAATAAAGCACTGAGAGACAAATGAAACAGGTTCAGCACACCATGAAGATCACTTCACAAGAAAATTGAGGCTGATCCACTCGTTAGGTGAACCGCACCCATACACTAACTCAAATCATAGGCTATCCACCGATTTTGATGGTGTGGCCCACCTGATGCGGATGGAGATGGAGCATGCATTCACCAATTCGATTGAGAATGAGATGATATTGGGACCCATCCATTATCATCGCATTCTCACTTTGGAGCATGATTTGCAGACAGGATACTTAATGGCATCCCGCCGCCTGCACTCTACCAAATGTCTTGCTTCTGCAAAATGCGCCCGGCTAGAACTGCATTTCATTCCCTTCTCATTCTGGGGTATACCCAAACATGCCCTAAACCATCTTTTGCAAAATATGCTACAACCTGCAGTGAAGCAACAGAAAGCTTACGAAGTCAAATAGAATCGGGCCAAACCTCTAGTGCGTGCTTGTACCGCTGCAATCTCCTCAGCTCCTTAGCGATCTGCCGAAGCTCCGGAAGTGTCGCATCCTTCCCTTCACTCACCCACCGCTGAAGCTGGGTGGTTGCGCTCCGCTTGGGGAATCTGAGGCGGAGGATCCTGCTCTTCAGATCGTCTTCTGCAGGGGCACCAAGTGGCTGAGATTCTTCGATGGGATTGAGATTCAATGCACCCGAAGAGAACGAGCGAGAGAGGGTTTTTGAGGAGGTGAGAAAGGGAGTGTGGGAGGAGCGAAGGTTCCTGCAGTTTCTAGGGCTTTGTTAGAGAAAATTCAAACAGATAGAAAAGAAAAGGAGAAGAGGTAGAGGAATCTGGAGTGACCGTGTGAGAGTGAGGAAGAGGGAACGAATCGGCATCGCTTCTCGGCTTGGTTGCTGCTCTGCTTACATTTCCTTTCGTTGCCCTTCAGGACGGTCGGTTTTGCATTTGGGGAGTAATGTAATAATGCTCCGGCGGAGGATAGCACTTGATACGCATGCACTAGGAAATTGTACACGTGCATACGCTAGAAGAAATACTCTCCCCAGAACATATTGGTCGGACGGAAACGGATTGGCCACTCCCCCTTCCACCTGCCCCGTGGCTGATGGTCGGTGCTATGTGGCCATGTACGTGTTTCATCCACTCCGTTCATCCATTTTTCCAGATCAGTTTATAGTTTGATCCCAATTGCAAAATGTGAGGGATATAAATCTTAGGTGGACCACACCATATGAAAACAATAGTGATTGGATATCCACCATTGAAATCCTCCTAAGGCTTATTGTACTGTTTATTTGACATTCAATAGGTTGATTAGGTCATACATGCCTAGGGAAAAAATAAAAATCAGCTTAATCCAAAACTTTTATACTCTTGAAATGTTTTTAATGGTGGACACTCATTAGACACTGTTTCATGTAATGTGTTCCATTTGATATGCCTCATTTTTTTTTTTCTAATACCTTAATACCTTAAAATGATCCGTAAAAATAAATGAACGAAATGAATGAAACACATATATCATGGTGGGGCCAACAGAGCACCGAACACCAGCAATTGGATGGTGTCGGGGAGTAGCCAATCCGTTTCCTGGTCGGACACTCGTCATTGAAACGGGACCGTTGGATATTTTCACCTCTAAACGTTCAGTAAACGTCCAGCAATCGAACAGTCAGATGCTTGACAAGCTTAATTTTTGGTTTATTAATTTAGGCTCAAACTCGTAATTTGAAAGGTTTAGTTTGAATTATTTGCATGCGTGTGCATTTCTAGGAGTATATCAAGCGTGCTGTCATCTCTCAACGCTACACGTGGCTTTTCAATTGCTACAGATGGCGCATTGTTCGGTGATCCAAATGACGAGTTGACATCTGCTAATTAAATCCTGGCTCTTGGTTTGGCTACCGTAAAATTGAAAATTAACTACATATAAATTCAAATTTCTAAAACATGATTTCTGTAGATCTCATTTTTTCAGTCATGTTTGGCAATTACGATCAACCTCTGTAACTTGCCGGTCAGATTTTCAGTTAAAATGTCAGGGCTTGTTTGGATTAACGAAAGCATTTAAAAAGTTTGGTTTATTGTTCTCGAGAATCTAAGAAGTTGGTAAGAAATGAAACACCATTTCAATGAGAAAGTTCCTTTAAAAAATTTTGTTATTTCGGATTCAAAAATTTGAAAAATTAAATTTTGTAAAATTTGTACTCCAAGGCGAAAGTGGACGTGTGTACCAAAGATGATTTGTTTCGTGTGCCACATTGTCATGTCCATTGAAATATTAAGAATGACGTATGCTACACACACACTGTGTGTGTGTGTATGATGTTTCAAGGACAATAGTGGTACATACTACACATGTTGCATATTAATACATGTGGAGTGCTTAGATATAGGTGCTTGTATGCGTGGGTTTTTTTTTTTAATTTTAAATGTCTGAATAGAACATATTATGCTCTTATCTCTTATGGGATATTATACATTTTTATAAACTAAAATGGAAATATAAATGGTGGTTTTAAGCAATTAAAAAACAAGAAAATGAAAATATCATTTTTATGAAAATTGTGTTTTTGAAATTTATATTTCAATGAATCCAAGATTATATAATTATAGTGTGATTTAAGTCATAAAAAAGGACAATCATTAAAATGAAATATAAAATTTTATTTTATTTATAAAATTCGTGAAGCCCAAGTATGCTAATAAAAACTTAATATTATTTTATTATTAGGTGAAGATTATCTTACAATGGACTCAACATAATAATTATATGCATATATGATATTAAACTGTATGAGAACATTTAATTCACGACACCCAAATATCCTATCAATTATATCACAAAATAATTTTAGGAATCAAAGTATCAAAATTCAGACTCGCAAACGCATTTCAGATTACAAGATCCTGAAAATCCATGCAGTGAAGGAGAGCCGAAAATCTAGGATTTCAATTCATACCCGAAACCAAAATGTTTCTTCGCGCGAGTTGCATTCGGATTTCTCGTGTGTAGGGTTTTAGCGCGCTCGCAAGCAGGAAACCACCGAACAGAGCGCCCATCAGCTCCCACCGGAAAATGTGAAACGTATATACGCCTCTGCCCCCTTTCTCCTCATTCAATCCTCCCATCCGTTCGATCATTTCCCAAAACATCGTCGCGCGAAGAAAAGGAGAAGATTCACCACATACCCCGACGACCTTCCATCCCATCATCTCTACGAGACCGTTCGATGTTCTTCAACCTTGGACGCAGTCGAATCCCTCCCAAGATAGCCACCTTTCGTTCCGCCGCGAATGGGCAGATTCAGTCGCCTAGGGTTTACCCCAAATTCGCTGTTGCAGATCCGTCGCCATTTCCTTTCCTTCTCTGAATTCCGCCTCGAACAATGCAGGAATGGGCAGGTCATGTCCTTGCTGCGGTCGATGTCACATAGACCAAGTAATTCTCTAACCCTCTTTCTTTTCACTGCTTAGCCGTTATTCAGTTCATTTAAAATCACCAACTCGCCATTCAAATTCTCCCTGTCTGCCAGTATTGCACAGCTACAATGTCGATTTTATCGGAAGACCTTCCATTTTTCCTTCAACCAGGCGGTGTGTTCATGCTACAGGTATTTATATAATTTTGAGATTGTTTTTGGTTTCGATTCTGTTGGATTTCAACAGTCAAGGATTTATTACATGCTTACATTGTTTTGCAGGATTTCGCTATGCTACGGAACGGGACTTGTATGAAGTTCTCGGTGTACCAAAAGATGCTAACCGCGATGATATCAAGAAAGCTTTTCATGCAGTAAGTAATACATCCTGGACTTGACACTGGTGTTTGTGTCATGGCCTTCTCTTTACACACACACACACACACACACACACACACACACACACACTTTCGTTCTTTCTTTTTACAGTTGAAATGGTTCATAGCTGATATTTATTCGTATGATACACTACCTGTGTGTATACGAACTTTCATTCTGACAAGTGGGGCCCATGTTTTGGTAATCTTGTATGGAGCATGCTCTGGAAGTCTCCCGGATTGCAAGATCCTAGAGAAGGATCATTGGACTTCTTGTCTGTTGATTGTGGATCGGTGCTGTCTTTTCTTTCTTAACTGCCTATTCATAGTCTATAATGTTATGATCTCTCATTGAGGTGATTTTGGGCATGGTCCATCCACTGTGGGATGCAACATCCCAATTGTCTGGATTACCCAAGCATGTGCCCCAGTTGTCAGAATGGAAGAGCTGCATATATTGTGCAAAGCTTTGGCGCGTGTGTCTTGTTATTCATCTTTATTCAAAGCAATGGCATTGGAAGCGTTCTCAACTGGGCCATGTGATGTTTCATTAAAATACTATCATGCACTACTGTCATTCCATCATTCGCCCATTGAGTATGCCTGTAATTAGTAATATAAACAGTGATGTTATCCTGTCAATGGAAGGATTGCCCTTTTTTCTTTTGGCTCATTATTGCAACGCTCGCTTCTTGCGACCATTCCTGCTTGCATTACTGCCAAGTACCAACCAAACTGAATCACTACCTGGACGGTTTTTAAATCTTGTGGGGTGAACATGAAGTTTCAGAAAAATGATCCCTGTCAACAGTTTGCACTGACGGAGAACAAATTGTCATGCTGATCAATCCAGGAACCAACAGCCATGGTTCTAATTATTATCTGATACTGAGTTGACTCGACCAAGTTGAATCTATATCAGTGGAGACTGAAGTGAGTCGTTGGGTGAGTTGCACTCCAAAACCCATCCCAGTTGGAATGTTTCCACCTGAGTCGGAATGATTTCAGTGGCTGAGCATGTCACTATGAATCTGATTTTTAAAACCATGCCAACAGCTCCAACGTAATAGACCTTGATCTCCACCACTATGCAATTGAATACGATGACTGACAATGGCATGACCCATATGATCCATCAAGTGTGTAAAGCGGATTTGTTGCCCTGTTTGATCAGACTCATCTGACAACAGTTCATCATCATCTAAGCCTTATCCAATTAACTGGGTTCTGCCACATAAATCCTGTTCCACCTGACAACAGATGAATCATTGATATTTTGAACCCAACCTGCGGATCCCAATGATCTGGATTGGAGAATTTTTTTCCCTAAACCCTAAACCTTCATTCTGTTGTTTGCTGAGTACTGTACATTCTTGTTTGGATTTCCTTTTTTTTTTTTCTAACATCAGTCATCACCAGAAAACTGGAAGTACCATTAATTGTTCATTTCTGACATGGTATCCTTGTCTAATAATGTTATATATGCTCGCTCATCATCTCGTGTGCCCTTGTATTTACTTGTTGAACTAATACCCTTCTAACATCATTCAGCTTGCAAAGAAGTACCATCCAGATGCAAATAAGAATAATCCTGCAGCGAAGAGGAAGTTTCAAGAGATAAGAGATGCGTATGAGGTTTGTGCGTGGGATGACTAGTTATGTAGTGCTTATTTGTCCTATTTTTCATTGTTTCTGTTCTCTCATAATATTGAATATTATGGAATAATGCTGTTAAAGCTCTGTATTTGCGGTTTTCTATTAGTTCAATAATTTAATTGCATCTCCTCTGAAAGGTAATTGCAGACATTACGTGATCCCGAAAAGAGAGCACAATATGATAGGGTAATAGTTCTTCAATGTTTTGAATTTTTCTTAATTATTTGTGTTGTGTTTGTTGCCTCTCTTTCATTCGGTTATGGAATCAATGAAAAGTTCTGGCAAGCCAGCAACTCTCATTATTCTTCAGTAATATAAATTAGCGTATTACATGTAGACTTTGCACGCACTGTTGACTCTGTCACTACTAATCCTTGACAAAGTTTGGGATTCCAGCTCTGAGCACATTAATCATAGAGTTTTAGGCTCTAGACAACACCTTGAATTATTCTATTATTTTTTATGCAATTGAAGGAGTGCTCAAGAGGTGCTGAAAAACAAGAATATGCTGCGAATGATGCAGAGGGGTTTAAGGAGGCTTATCAAGACGATTTCTCTGATTCATTCCATAGAATTTTCTCTCAGGTACTTACTACATATCATTTTTTTTTTTTTTTTTTCTCTTTTGGGTACTTTTTTTGCTGCTTTGTTGTTATGCAATCTGTAACATAGAAATGTTGAATGCTTTCACAGATCTTTGAACATGAGAGTGTAACCTCTGCAACTGATATACAGGTTAACTTGCTGTCCCTAAATTGACAAAAGTTGCCTTAGGTAGTTTCTTAGATGTGCCATGTCTGGATGAACACATCGAGATTTTTTTACCTTTCTTGTAATTTTGTAGGTGGAACTATCACTCTCTTTTTCTGAAGCTGCAAAAGGATGCACAAAACATCTCTCTTTTGATGCACATGTTCCCTGCGATTCTTGTTGTGAGTAAAACTGAACTCATTTAACTTAGTACGATTATGTTTTGACTTTTATGAGCAGAAGCAGATCTACTGTAAACAACACCTGTTAGGATGTTACATTGGCCACTCCTTCAGGGTCTGAATGTTTGCAAGATAATGCTAAGCAAGCACACAGGCAACACACTGGGAATATGTATTCCGGGATCATATCAATGTCGATGTTTTTTTTGGAAAAGAACACTGAATTTGATTCCCTTTATTGACTCACCATTGTTCATTGCTAGATTTATTCCAGTAATTGAGTAAAGATCACTAGTTCACCATTAGGTTGCCTGCTGTGTTTGTGTCTACTTTGGTGATCCTTATCAGCAGCATTCTCATGGCCAGTTCCATGGCATACTATCAGGGGTTTATCTCTTCATTTGGATAATCAGTTCCAGCAAATACAATTCATCTTAATCCTACCCACATTAGAGCCATATCTTGTTATTCATCATGGGCTGTGTCTCACTTTTCATGATTCAAATATATTGATTTCCATTGTTCCCTTTTCTATGTGAGATGCAGATGGAAGAGGCCATCCATTTAGTGCCAAGCCAAAAATATGTCCAACTTGTAAAGGCATTGGTAGAGTAAGTGTTTATTTTTTATATCCTAAATGAGAAAAAAAATGCTTATTCGGTTATTCCCCGTCATTGTGGAAGTGGGAGATTTTTATTTTTATTTTTATTTTTTATTTTTGTTTTTAAGAGGGAGAAGTTGCATCTTTTTCTTTTTATTGCTTTTCATGTTTGTTAAATCATCGGTCAGGTTACACTTCCTCCATTCACATCAACCTGCAGTACTTGTAAAGGATCAGGCCGAATTATTAAGGTCTGCTACTGACATCAATAAATCTCTTAGGCTGTTGATTTCTTAGTCTTGTTCAGTATCTTTTACATTCTATCTATCTTGAAGGAATATTGTTTAGCATGCAAAGGATCTGGGGTGGTTGAAGGTGTCAAGGAGGTTAATGTTACCATCCCAGCAGGTGACTTTCTATCTTTTGATCTTAAATGGCTTGCCAAGATATCATTTGGAAAAAAAAATAGCTTGCTAAGATTGGGCTGGGTTAGAATTTTCATTTGCACAAGACTCTACTTATCTAAATCAAGCATTAATGGTTGATTAATATGGCTGTATATTCAATCCTAACGTTAGCCACTGATTTTGAGCTGATGTTATCATGTGACCATTGGACTGCGTTGAGATATCCCCCATTACAAAATTGCTATGGTGTGGGGACTTCTCGGCAGTCCTTTAGATCTCAAATCAATGTCCCTTGGTATTATGGGACCTGTACAATGTTGTTAAAAGTCTATTCAGATATCCCTATTCCCCTTTGTAGGATACTTTCTGTCACATACACCTTTTATATGATTTATTTTCGTTGCCCATTTTTTCCTGTGTGCTTAACACCCAGTCTATGCATGTTTCCTCCTCCCATCTTTTCCTTTATGCTTTCTGATGGATGTACCTGCTATATGATGTCTTGTCATTGGGTTTAGCTTCTATCCCTTGTATCTAACACTAGGTTTTTGGCTAGAGCTCTACAAATCTGGATAGCTATAGCCAGTTATTGCTTTCGAGCTGGTATGCGTAGTGACTAATTTAGTCATGGTACTAAAACTTGTTAAGCTGAACAGAAACTCAGCTGAGTTGATCCAAGTTTCTGATACGGACTTTACTGTGGACTTGATGAACTGGCTGAGTTGACCTGGGGACTCGGTCTACTCAAGTTGACAAGCCAAGACTCAACCAAGTTCTTCTAGGACTTGGAGCAAACGAGCTTCAGATTGCTCCACTCTGCTGTAGACTGTGACCGTGCTTCCTTAAAACTGCAAGATTTGCCTTTTTTAACCTTTCTTTGATGAAGGAGCTTGGTGGCTGTTGCTCTCTCTCTCTCTCTCTCTCTCTCTCTCTCTCTCTAGTTCTTAGAGTAGTTATTTAATACACTAGTGATCCATATGCATGCACACTACATGGTACACACTAACCACAACCTGAGCTGTCCGAATAGTGGGTCCACTGTAGATGGGGCATAGATTCAAAGTTAGTTTGATTGGATAATTCTAATATCTCATTAGTGGATGCTTTTTGTTGAATTTGGATAATTTATAATATATTCATTTTAACTGTCCATTTGATGGCACCAATCGAACAACTACTATCCTTGAGGGGAAATATTCACTTCCATCTCAGTGGAGCATGAAGTTACCATACATCAAATACAAACAACTGAAGTTTCACATATATATGACATATGAGCTGCTAAAAAAAGTAGGGCCCACCTTAAGGTCATTAGGTGCAAATATCAGGGCAATCTATTGATTTGGTTGCCACACATGTGGATTGAGTAAGTAAATTGGTCCTCCATGCTTTCTATGGTTTAGCCCACCTGATAATTTGCTCAGCATGAATTTTGCATACCATGACTGATGTAGGATGATAGAACTATCCTAGGATACAAGATGAGAGATCAATTACACATTAATTTCAGCAATCAACATGTAAAATCAAACATATCCACATAATAGATTCAGAAATTCAGATTTATAACATGAAGGTCCTAGCTTATCACATACGCAGTGCACGAAAATATAAAATAATTCAAGAGTGGCCTACTTGGAAGTACGGACTTCCAATCTAGCGTGGGTGGGTAGTGCAACAACCACGTGGGTAGACAACGATGCAAGCAAAATTCTGGTTTGGGGAAAGTTTCACAAAAAAAATCAGATTCTCATGAGGGTTTTGGATTCATGGATGGAGGTTTGGGGAATTAGGTTTCTAGGGATTTAAAAGATATAGGGATTAAGTAGGTTTGGAGGGAAATCAAAGAGGGAAAACGCCAAATGAGGGCCCACACATGGCTGCTTGTATGGATGCACATGCGGGTCCACTCGTGGGTGGGTATAAGGAAAGAGAGAGATGGTGGATTTGGATAGGGTTTTGAAGGGTTGAGAAGGTTCTAAGGGAAGGGGAAGGAGGAAGATAAGAGAAGAAGAAGAACACCTTGTTTGAGAAGAGAAAGAGGAAGAATGCACCTTGGGGAATCCACCACCAAATAAGCCTCTACCCTTCCACAATTCAAATGGAAGAGAGGTTTTCTCACAAACCCTAAAAAACGAGGAAAATTCCTTCACACGAGAGCTTCTCTCTCTCTCTCTCTCTCTCTCTCTCTCTCTCTCTCTCTCTCCCCCGCCTCAATATCTTCCACCCCTCGTGCTTTTATAATGAAATATCAACATAATTACAACTATGCCATTTACTTAAGTGAAATGGCCCACCATCCAAAATAAGAAAACTAAAACACTCATGATCAATCTCAACTAGAAAATAAATCCTAAGAATAACAAAAAACACAAAGAAAGCGAGATCTGAGTTCAATGGGCCTAGATTTAGTGGTCTGATTGACAAGATCTAAAAGTTGGATTGACACGAAATAAAAATTATATGATTAAAATGGTCTCTTGAGCAGCCCACATGTATCATCCTAAAGTGGGGTCTTCTTGATCCACATCCAATCCACGTGGGGTCTTCAAAATAGCCCATCGGGCCTCATCTAGAACTTGTCTCCCATCCACAAAGACAGTTGCGCTGATGTAGGTGGTCGCCTCCATCTCTGGTACACCCAAGTAGGTCCTCCAATGTCCCTATCAGATTGTCAAGGTGGTGCCTACCTTTTCAATGGCCCGTCTCTCATATACATGTGGCTCTATGCCCTTGATGGATGGTAACTTTGTGCTGCTTATAAATGGATGTGAACATACCTCATCCTTTAAATATAATTTTTGAGTTAGAACTAATGTACAATGGGGCCATGATTTGGACACTGTAGATTGAGATATGTGTATGCCATGTATACAATGGTGGTGTGTATTTGTATGGTTCCTCATACTCTATGAATTGAGTCCTCTTTATAAATGGCTAGATGGTGATGTACCATTAGAAAAGAAGTGCATTTTACACAAATTTTATATTGTTTTCCAAAAAAAAGAAAAAAAGAAAAAGAAGAAAATGGTGGAGTCCAATCGAATTTACACAATACTCATAAATTTATTTATTTATTTATTTTTTTAAAATTTTTTTATTTATTGATAGTTAGATAAGAAATACTCGTGTGTCAATCAAAACCATGTTCATCGTGAGCCTGTTGTGGATGGAGCATGACCTAATTACAACAATCATACTATCCAAATAGTCTAATATCAGGCACTGAATTTGGACCACTGACCATTTTCTTTTTATCGTATGATTGTGACTATCCATTTAAACCGTTTTTAGGGCATGCCCATCAATGATGGG
The DNA here is from genome assembly GCF_029962835.1 of Magnolia sinica. NCBI lineage: Eukaryota > Viridiplantae > Streptophyta > Magnoliopsida > Magnoliales > Magnoliaceae > Magnolia > Magnolia sinica. The sequence continues at coordinate 11,447,409 of NC_080574.1, read as the reverse complement.
AACTGCAATTTGGCTGGTATTGATTGACATACATTTGTGCCACATGTAAGGTGGACAAGTCATGGCCATATAGATAATACTGGAAAATGTAAATAGTAGTAAAGCCCCAGAAAGATGCTATGCATCAGTTTTTTTAGTTCACCTAGTTGATTAATTTGTAACTAATTTGTTTTATTCTTTCACCAGTGATAGAAATAACAATAGCCACAGGGCTGCACCGGCAGTTGTGTTTTACTATTTTGCAGCAATCCTTTAGTTATTTTTAAAAGATCCAATGCATTTTTGTTTTTTTCAGTTGAGAAATTAATATTCTTTTGCATTTATTTCCTAACTTCTTTTAAGGAAGTGAACCAAGTTCTTGTAGTTAAATCTCTTTGTGCTGAATGAATTAAAGCTGAAAGGGACTTTCAAGGAAGGTACTTTCCGGTACTTGCACTAGGTAACTTGACAAATGCAATTAATGCTGCTCTCAGGCGAATGAACTGGTGGCTGCAATTCTTCTCACTTTATCCTAAGCTTTTGCCTTCATCAAGGCGCTCGGTTGCTTCTATGTTTCTTATAGCTGCGATGGTTTTTTTTTTTTATAAATAAAATTAAAGTGACTTTGGTTTCTGTTTTCTGGTTTTGGTGCTCTGTGAGGGCTGCTGAGTCAAGTTTCATGGTTGGCTGTAGTTTTTCCTAGTGGCATCTGCTGGGAGATTGTCTATTAAGGGGTCTGAAATGATAGTCAAATTTTGAACTAAGCCTGTTTTTTGCGAGTTCATGCTATTTGGTTGAGTCGTTAGTGTGGAAATCTTGACCACGGATTGACACGTATTAGATTGCCAGTTTATATAATAACAACATAAGCTAAAAATAATATTATTCGAGCAGTGTAAATGGAAGCTTCTGAAATTTATCTTTCTCCCATTCCTTTATGGTGCAGGTGTAGCTTCTGGAGATACAATTCGTGTCCCGAAAGCTGGAAATAGTGGGGGGCGAAGTGTTCATTCTGGAAATCTGCATATAAAGCTGAATGTACATTTTGACTCATTATATTCCTTTCTTCATTCAGTTTGTTTATGTTTTGGATTATCGATTTGCATCACAACTTACGAATAAAAACTTTCTATGGCGGAAAAGACGTGGGTGGGGTTTGTAAGAAAAGACTTGAGAACCTATGTTTTAACTGATGATATTGTCTATTATGGTAGAGTGCGATGGCAGAACAGAATTCATGTAGCTCACCCAATTAGTTTGGATAAGGCTTAGAAGATGATGATGTTGGAATTGTTTAAGATTTGATTCATTATTTGAGGCTCGGGGGCCTGTAATGGTGCTACCCTTGTTTGATAACTTCATTTTATTTATCCCATTATTTTTGCTACAAGCACATCTAAGTTGTTGGGGCATTTTATAGCTTTACTGGTCTCTTGCTATCAACGAGTGGATTGCATTTTGGGGTATTCTCTAGGTTTGGATTTGTGAAAAGGAATGTAAAGGAAACTGGAAAAACTGGTTCCTATGAAACCAACTTTCCACTGTTTGTGAAGCCTCTACGTGGAACTCCTTTTCTAAGCAAAATGGGTTTTCACGAGTTAAAACCAGATGTGCCACTGTCCATCTTCAATTCCCCCACATGTGCCGATTTGCATATATGCACCATGCCCCACTGTCCAGCTCCAAGCTTCCCACATGTGCCTCCCTCCATCTTTGCTTTTGCCTCATATGTGTTACTATCCAGCTTCAAGCCCCCCCACACGGGCCACCGTCCATCTTCGCTCTTGCCTTATTTGTCCCAAAGGTGCCTATGTGTCACTTCAAACACCATCCAACTTAAGTGCCATACATGTGCCATGTGTGCTAATGTGCGGCGTGCCATTGCCCCTTTACTTGCATTCTACACGCTACATCTGCTTATGTGTCTGTTTTGCCACATGTGCCACCATCCAACTTCAAGTGCCCCACATGTGGAATGTGCCACATGTGCCACCATCCATTTCCAAGCATCCCACACTTGTTACTGTCCAATTTGGCATATGCTAGTACATACTAGGAAAATTTCCTGAGGATATTTTGTTTTGCCAAACGACAAATTTGGAAATAGGGCCTAAATTTTCTAGGAAAAATCTTGTTGAAGAAAAAACAGGGGAAACATCATTTACTTATTACAGTTTTCTGGAAATATGGCTTCCTTAGAAAAACCATTTCCTTTCTTGGGCTTTCCACAAATCCAAACATGCCGTAATTTCTAGTTAATTTTGTTAGTATCAAAACCTCTTACAGTGTGGCCTTCAATTCTGACTTGTGATTGATGGGTAGGATCTTTCAATCATTGAGATGTTGGGGCTTTCCAATCCATAAAGGGCCTTTTTGGGTACAAGGATAACCGGTTAAGTTAAAATTTTAACCAGTTATCTAAACATTAACCATGTTTGGTAAAATGTAAAGGAGGTGGAGAAGTTTTTAACTAGGTTACTTTTTTTTTTCTAACCCAAAAGGGCCATTTTTTTGGTTAAGATATTAAACCAAGAGATATGGTTTATTTATTTAACCAGTTTTTCCATTGACCTTCCTCCCTTCCATGAACCCTAACACTGTCACCATCCTTTTAACTGAGATGGGCAATCAACATGGGCCTCGCATGATGGATGGTCTGCATCAATGACTAGAGCTACTCTATGATAATCAATATGGACCATCTATTTTCCTAGTCAATGCTTGCATGGCTACGCTAATCCAATCACAATGATTTTTTTAGGAGGGATCAACAATCAAAGGTCAGCCCCACATGTTCCGGATCAATGGTTAGAGCTTCTCTATACAATCAGTATTTACCGTTCAATTTTCTAGCCATTACTCAGATAATTAGGATCATCAAATTAAAGCTTCTTTGAGAGGGATGCACAATCAAAGGTGGGCGCCACATGATAAACCATCCAGATCACTGACTAACTATCTGATTTTTGGCCCTTGGTCATATGGTTAGGATCATTAGATGGTGTCTTTTAAGAGGGATGGACAATCAAAGGTGGGCTTGTGTGATGGATGGTTTTGATTAGTGGCTAGACCTCCTCTAGTATAATTATTATGATCTGTCTAATTTCCTACATATTGATTGGATGGTTAGGATTATCCTTTCAAAGTGTTTATTAAAGAGTGATGGACAATCAAAGGCGGCCTCTACATAATGGACGGTCTAGATTAATGATCAAACCTTCTTTATCGTAATCGATATAGGTTGCCCATTTTCGTAGCCATTGAGGGATGGTTATAGTCATCCAATCATATGATTTTTTAGAAGCTAAGGTTAGGGCTGACCCTAGCTCGAGTTTAGAGTCATTTTTTTTTTTTTTTGAAAGGTGAAATTTTATTGAAAAGGGAAAAGAAAACTATAGAACATGAAAACAAAAAAGAAAAAAGAAAAAACAAAAAAGGTAAAAAACCTAAACAAAAACTAAAGGAGACCTAAAGCTAACATACAACAACAAACCAGCACCGCCGCTAGGCAGCAATACCCAAAAACAGATTTAAAGTCATGACTAGTGTTTTAAGTATCGATGATATTGGCTGATATATCCCACGATATATCTTGTATTCCACCTTTGTGATGCGAAACACAAGTAGCGGGATATTTCCCATATGTTATATCCGGTGAGCATTTTCGATTTTTGATACTTTTTTCTTTATAAATCATGTTAAATCAGTATCAAATTGTTACAAATCCATGGTATTTCATGTTTTGCATGAAAAATCATGGATTTGCAGCTTCTATTTTGAGATTTGAAGGAGATGGGCTAAGTTGCAGAAAATTGAAAAAAAAAAATCAAAATTTCCCAATTTCTCGCATATTGGTTGCGATCTTTATGTCCAAATATAAAATCAAACATGTATGTAACCTGATCTAGTGATTCTTCTTTTGCTTTTGAATGTATTGCTTGCATTTCCATACGTCTTCTTACATTTATAAATTATGTTAATAGACTTTGAATATACTTGCATCAATTCAGTTAGATAACGCATAGATTAGGACCCCATACAAAGAAAACCTATTATGCGCACTAGTTTTTTTTTTTGGGTAATGTTTTGATTTATTAGTGTGTATTTATGTCTTTTTTAACAATCACTGAAGTTTCATTGAAAAATTCGACCAATTTCCCAATATTTCCCCATGTTTCCAACAACAACGATACGTTACACGATACAACCGATATATCCCATGTGACAACTGATACATATTTGTATCCCAAGGGTGCGATACGTAATGTGATACCGATATTTCGAACACTGGTCATGACTAAGGTTAAAGCGTCAAGGTAAACATTCACACCACACAATTCACATCCAAACCGTACATACATAAATGAAAACTGCTAAACTTTATTTAACTTAATCCAAAATCATCAAATCACCAATCCACTTCACAAATATCCAAAAAAAAAAGAAGGGAAAAAAATCCAAAATCTAAAAATGTTCAAATCCAATGTCCATCTAGAGCAAATGGTCCACGCTATCGGTCTCATGTGGTCAGCTTCAAAGCATCACAACCTGTTCCGTAGCTTGTTGTTTTTCCATCAGTGAACAATATGAGCAAGATTGCCTAGCAAATGGTTCTGAATACAAGAATTTAGCAAGAGTTTTGTAAATATAGAAAATTTAAGAAACACATAAAAATGAGAGTTATATGTATGATTCATTGCAACTCAAAGTACGGTTTATCAGTTTAACACCAGGTCCAATCCCTTTCCAAATTGGTCAAAGCATCACTCATCACTCAGCATTAATCATTAATCATATTCACTCATCACTCAACATTAATTAATCATCATTCATATTTATTCATCTCGAGTTGGATAGACACTTGCCTTCATCCTGGCCACACTGAATTCCACAAAAGGAGTCAATTGCTCATAGGGATTTAATCTTGATGGGCACACGGTCCTTACACTTATTAAATCATTTGCTTATAAACTCACAGTCACTCGAGTCACTCTTAAGCCTCACCTTCACTCATGAAATATCCACAACATCACTCTTATAAATCACTCTAAACATGTCTTCACCATCACTCTAGAAGTTCACTCTCAAAATTACCTCACAGCCTCTCATAAACAGTCTTCACTCTCACTCATAATTTCCTCTCTCTGGTGTTATAACATGATTGAAAGCAACTTAAAAAAAAAATAACTCGATTTCTTAGAACTTTCCAAAAATAACATATTTCCCCATAACCTTCCAATTATAGAAACTTTCCAAAAATAGCACATTTCAAAGTTTCTTTCCGAATATAGAGACTTTTCGAAATAGCAATTTCATAGAACTTTCTAAAAATAAAAACTTTCCAAAAATAGAAGATTTGCAATAACTTTCCAAATATAGAGAACTTGTTGATTTAAACCATGGAATATAAGCATCTTAGATTTAGAATTGCTTACCAAAACGTTTCCACAGGTGTATAGGGTATGCCCATCAAGGTCCTTGGCGTACACTTCTCGATTAGTTTCCTTTGTGGGCTCCTTTTTCTTATCCGCTAGATTAGGGTTCTTAATTGCTCGATCTTGGTCCTTCATGCTAATTCAGGAAACTTGTCATAAATAAGCCTTCCTAATTGGGAATTTATCCTAAGTACTACCACATAGATAACGTTCTTGGTTCGCCCCGGTGGGTACTAGAACTAGAACCGTCCAGGAGGACTACGACAGCAACAACAACAACAACCTCAACAAGATCGACAAGCACCTCAACAACCTATAAACGGGGGACAAGCACTGCAACAGTAGCCAACTCAGGGAAGATCATGGAGGACTTAAATAGAGCTGATCTGATACAGATAATCCAGAGAAAGAAATGGAAACAAGACGCTGTGGGTCATGTCGGCAGATCCTTGGGATTATCTTTTAGAGATTGCCCGGAGGATTACATAGCATTATTCCAATATGTGGAATCTCACAGTCGATCCCTTTCAGCAATGAAATCCCCTAGAAGTCGGCGTTCTAGATCTTGCAGCAACAGAGAATTGCAAAGTATTGCGTCGTTTCTAGGCAATTCTGATGGGTTCCAGGGAGTTCGGGGTAGTTCAGTTCCTCAATGAAGATAATTTCTTAGACCGTCAGGGGTGTGGGGTACAAGCAAAAAAGAAGTCTAATTAAAGATTCTTGCGACAAAAACAATCCAGACGTTATCCGCCTTCAGGAAACTAAGGTTAGCCGATTCGATGATTGGTTGATGGGTACTCTTTGGAAGGCCAAAGACGCAAAATGGGTGGTCCTTGACTCTATAGGAAATATTGGCGGCATCCTGCTAGCATGGCGATCATCTCAATGTATTCTACAAAAAAGCTGGGTAGGATTGTTTTCGGTTTCAGTCATTTTACTCCAAATCTCTTCCGGATTTCAATGTCTCATTTGCACAATCTATGGTCCTTCTCAAGACGTTAGCAGAAAAGCATTCTGGGATGCACTTAGTGCTTCCAGACAGAGCTTTGCAGGTCCTTGTTGCATCGTGGGGGATTTTAATATTATTAGATACACAAAAGAAAAATCCCATGGAAACAAGGTGACTCCAGCGATGACCTCCTTTTCCTGCTGGATTGAAGATCAGGAGCTAGTCGATCTTCCATTATTGGGATCTAGATTTACCTGGTCTAATGGAAGAGCAAACCCTATTCTATCCAGGTTAGACAGATTTTTGGTTTCTTCTGAATGGTTGGATTATTTCCCTACTACTTCCCAAGTTGTTCTCCCGAGAACTACGTCGGACCGCTGGCCAATCATCCTCACCATTAAGTGTCATAACTGGGGCCCTAAAACTTTTAGGTTTGATTCTTCCTGGCTCAAAATAGAAGGATTCCATCAGATGATTTTTGATTGGTGGGAAGGGTATCAGGTGGAAGGTTTTGCTAGTTATGGGCTATGTTCCAAACTTAAATGATTGAAAGTCAGTTTGAAAGAGTGGTATGAGAAGGAATCTCTTATCTGGGAGTTGGAAACGGATTCTATTTTATCTGAGTTGCAAAGGATTGATGATCAAGCTGAAGACACTCCAATGTCTACTAACACTTTGGCTAGAAGAATTGTGTTAATCCAAACCCTCTCTGGTAGGGCTCTAGAAAAAGAAATTTCATGGAAACAAAAATCCCGGGCTAAATGGATCAAGGAGGGAGACAAAAACACTAGTTATTTCCACAGCTTAGCCAGTATGCATGCCAGGAGCAACAAGATCAGCAGCATAGTTGTGAACGGGGTTCGCATAGAGGACAAAGATAGAATTGCAGAAGAGGTTATTGCGCATTTCAGCTCCCTCCTTAAGGGAGAAGATTGGGTTAGACCACGTTTGGACTCTCTTCATCTAGACAGTATATCTCCTGAGGACGTAAGCTCTCTCGAAGCTCCCTTTTCTGTGGAGGTACTGAGATTGGCCATAGATTCCCATGGCGGCGAAAAGGCTCCTGGGCTAGATGGATTTCCCATTATTTTCTATCAATGCTTTTGGGATATAATTCAAAAGGTTGTGATGGATTTCTTCATGGAATTCCATGGGAGAGGCAGATTATCCAAAAGTCTCGGGGTGTCCTTTATTGCCCTTATCCCAAAAATTTCGGAGGCTACATCACTCAAAGACTTTAGACCGATTAGTCTTCTGGGTGGTCCTTACAAAATCCTAGCTAAAGTCTTGGCGTCCCGATTAAGGAAGGTCATGGGTAAGATTATATCTAGTAATCAAAGCACATTTATCTTAGGCAGACAGATTGTGGACTGTGCGTTAATCGCAAATGAATGTCTGGATTCGAGCCACAGATCTGGCTAGAAGAGCATTATATGCAAGTTAGACATTGAGAAAGCCTATGACCACGTTGATTGGGGTTTTTTGCAATATATGATGAAGAGGATGGGGTTCGGGGATAAATGGAGAGCCTGGATGGGAGAATGCATTGGTTCAGCCCACTTCTCCGTCCTCCTTAATGGGTCCCCTAAAGGTTTCTTCAAGAGCTCGCGAGGTCTTAGACAAGGCGATCCTCTATCTCCGTTTCTTTTTCTTATAGTGGGGGAGGCCTTATCTAGAATGTTGCACAAAGGCCAACAGGAAGGTATTCGTTGTGGTGTCAAAATGAAAGGTTTACTGAGCCCATTGACGCACCTCCAATTTGCAGACGACACCTTAATTTTTTCTAAAGCCAACCTAGACAAGGTGAAAAATCTTCGTACTAGCATCCGATGTTTCGAGGCCGTTTCGGGCTTAAGAGTTAATTTGGTGAAATCCAAAATATTCAGAGTTAATATGGAGAAAGAGAGATCAATCTGATGGCGGAAGTTTTTGATTGCTCTTAGGTCTCTTTTCCAACCTCTTTTGTTGGGCTCCCTCTGTGTATAGGCTCTCCCCCTAAAAACCTTTGGGATAAGGTTATTTCCAGATTCGAGAGGTATCTTGCCAGATGGAAATGTCGCTATTTATCCCTAGGAGGGCGTCTTACTCTTATTAAGGCCGCTCTCTCCAATCTCCCATTGTACTTCATGTCTCCTTTCAGATGCCCTGGCTCGGCGCTGTCTACCATGGAAAAGTTAAGGCGGGATTTTCTTTGGCACGGCAAGGAGGACAAGAATTTCACCTTGTTGATTGGGAAGAGGTGTGCAAGCAGATTTCAATAGGTGATGCTAGAGTTAAAGACCTAAAGATCATGAATTGAGCTCTCCTTGGGAAATGGATTTGGAGATTAGGTTCAGAAGATGGGAACCTTTAGAACACTATTATCAAAAGCAAATATGGGAAGTCAGCAAATGGGTGGTGGACAAATGATTCGTCGTCCTACAAGGTGTCTGCTATTTGGAGGGGTATCTTGAAGATGAAAGAGGAGGTTCTCAAAAGTGTGGGCTTCGCCCTTGGTAATGGGGCGAACATTCGTTTTTGGTACGACACTTGGATGGGGAACACGCCGTTAAAAGCCAGATTTCCGAACATTTTCCTCCTAGCTCCCATCAAAGATATCTTCGTGGCTGACTGTTACACTCTTTCTGAAGGCAAGATTGTGTGGAACATAGTTTGTAGATGAAACCTCCAAGACTGGGAAATTAGCGAGTTTGCGGATTTGTTAGAATGTATCTATGCTGCTTCTCTTATCCAGTTAGTTTCAGATAGTATCGTTTGGAGACCAGAAAAGTCTAGCAGGTTCTCTGTTAGATCTTTCTACAGTTAGCTCTAAAACAATCCGGGAATCATTGATATCCAGCAGCCTTATCACAGCTGGAAATATTCGGCCCCTCCTAAATTTATTGTCTTCTGTTGGTTAGATGGTAAAAAGAAGATCCTCACAGTAGATAACTTGAGGAAACGGGGGATGATTCTCACAAACATCTATTTATGCTGCATGTGGGAAGCAGAATCTGTAGATCACCTGCTGCTGCATTGCCCTTTCATATCCTCAATATGGACTGATTTGTGCTTTTGATTTAATATCAACTGGTGCGTCCTTGGTACAGTGAACCATTTTCTTCTAGCTTGGCATGGGGTCCATGTCGGCAAGGTGAAGGCTAGAATTTGGAGGATGGTTGTTCTTGCGATCTGGTGGTCGGTCTGGGAAGAACGCAATGGTAGATGTTTTAGGGACTCCTCCAATTCTTCAGAGGCTGTTTCGTCTAAGGTTAAGCGGATATTGATCGAATGGGCTTGTAATGATGAATTCTTGAAGGACAGTGATTTTCTTTTCTTAGGTGTCTAGCTGCGTTAGCGTCTGTCTTTTAGGAGCTTAGTTGCATCTGCTCTCTTGGTGGACTCTCAATTCTCCTCTCTGTATCCCTTTTATTTTCTTAACACAATCTTGTCAGCTTTAAAAAAAAAAAAAAAAAACAGTAGCCAACTTAGGGGTGAGTCTTTGCTTTGGCCCCAAGGGAAGAGAATGCGCCAAACGAAGTTGTGGAAGGTACTCTTATCATCTATGCATCTCCTGTTAGAGTGTTATTCGACACTGGAGCTTCCCATTCTTTTATTTCAAGATTGTGTTCACACCTTAGGTTTAACTCCTGAAAACCTAGAATAAGAAATAAAAGTTGCTACACCATTAGGGAAATCTCCAGCCTTAGATCAGATATATAAGGCTTGTCCTATTAGGATCGGAGAAATTGAACTCCCCGGAGAATTCATTGTCATGGACATGACGGATTTTGAAGTTATCCTAGGGATGGATTGGTTGGCCGCATACCATGCAAAAGTAGAGTGCCATAAGAAAGCTGTTGTGTTCCATATCCGGGGCAACCTCTTTTCTAGTTTAAGGGCATGCAGAGGGATAAGCCGTTGGAGGATATGTTGGTAGCATCTAAGGAAGAGCAGTCGAAGGTAGGTGTTGAGCTGATTCGCGTAGTGTGTGAATTCTAGGATGTTTTCCAGGAAATACTGGGATTACTGCCTAAACGAATGGTAGATTTTGGGATCGACTTGGTACCTGGACAACACTTGTGTCAATGGCTCCGTACCGGATGACCCTCGTAGAGTTGAAGGAATTGAAGGATTAGATTGAAGAATTGTTGAATCAAGGTTTTATCAGACCTAGTACATCGCCGTGGGGAGCCCTGGTGTTGTTTGTGAAGAAGAAAGATGGATCGTCAAGGTTGTGTATCGATTACAGACAGTTAAACAAAGTGACTATTAAGAATATATATTGTTACCCATAATTGATGATCTGCTTGATTAGTTGAAGGAAGCCAGACACTTTTCCAAGATGGACTTGAGATCAGGCTATCACTAATTACGAATCAAGGAAGAAGACATCCTAAAAACCGCATTTTGTACTAGATATGGGCACGATGAGCTTTTAGTGAGGCCTTTTGGTCTGACCAATGCGCTTGCGGTATTTATAGACCTGATGAATAGGGTGTTCAAGCCGTACCTGGACCAAATTGTGGTGGTATTCATTGATGACATGCTTATCTATTCCAAGACAGAAGAAGAGCATGAGCAACATCTTCGGATATCACTTTAGATATTGAGGGAGCACAAATTGTATGCTAAGGTAGAGAAGTGTGAGTTTTGGCAGGAAAAAGTAAAGTTCTTGGGTCATGTTATTTCCAAAGACGGTGTTGTAGTAGACCCGTTGAAGGTAGAAGCTGTATGGAAGTGGGGGAGACCATCTAGTATATCTGAAATCCATAGCTTTTTGGGTTTAGTCAGATATTATAGAAGGTTTACAGAAGGATTTTCTTGAATTGCCACTTCGTTGACACACTTGACAAGGAAGGACGTGAAATTTGTCTGTAGTGAGGATTGCGAAAAAGCTTTCATAGAATTGAAAAAGAAGTTGACGTCAACACTTGTTTTGACCATACCTTCTGGTGGTGTGAAGGCTTTGTAATTTACAGTGATGCTTATCACCAAGGGTTAGGTTGTGTGCTCATGCAGCAAGGTAAGGTTATAGCTTATGCATTCAGGCAGCTAATGGTGCATGAGCAGAACTACCCTACTCATGATCTAGAGTTGGTAGCTCTTGTTTTTGTGCTAAAGATTTGGAGGCAATTTCTTTATGGGGAAAGGTTCAAGCTCTTCTCAGATCACAAGAGCTTGAAATATGAATATAAGGTAGAGACAGTGGATGGAATTTTTAAAAGACTACGATTTTGAGTTGCAATATCATCCTAGGAAGGCGAACATAGTGGCAGATGCCCTCAACCAAATGCTACAAGTAGCAACAGTGGAGATGGGGACACAATTTTGGAAGATGCTTAACACCTTGAAAGATTTTAATACTCAGAAGAAGCCATAGATGATGCGTGGTTGTTTAGCTAGTATTGTGGTATTGTCGACATTGGTGAGCAATGTTTTAGAAGCTTAGCAACAGGATCCATGGATCCAAGAGCTAGTGGATAAAGCATTGAAGGGAGAAAAGTCAGAATGACAGGTTGGTGTAGGTGAAGGTTTGAGATTCCAGGGATGGTTATGCATTTCAAATGTTGTGGAATTGAAGAATGAGGTCATGGATGAGGCTCATTGGACGAAATATACAATGCACCTTGGAGGAAACAAGATGTACTAGGATATGCAGAGACAATATTGGTGGCCTAACATGAAGAGAGAAATTGCAGAGTACATATCTTGATGTTTCACATGCCAGTAGGTCAAGATATAACAATAAAGACCAGCTGGAGAATTGCAGTCCGTGGAAATTCTGAAGTGGAAATGGGAATATATTACAATGGACTTCATTATGGGGTTACCTCAAACAAGTAAAGTCATGATGCCATTTGGGTAATTTGGACCGACTGACTAAATCTGCACATTTTTATTCTATTCGTGCTATATCTTCACTGGACTTGTTTCCCCAAATCCCTAAAACCCTAAATTCCTAATTTCCCTAATTAACCTAAAATCCCTTACATCCCACCACCCAAAACCCTAATTCCCTTCAATTAAGACCTAAAACCATAAAACCCCTTAGCCAATCAAGCCGATTAAACCCAATTTTCGCCCTTTCCCCAAATTCCCTAAACCCTAGGTTTACCTACATCCTAAGTGAGCAAGCCCTAGGTAGTATTAGGTCTTCCTTTTTAAAATAGACATGTTCCTATTCTATTTGGATGTTCTGACATCTACTAGATCCTAGTTTTAAGTATTTCATGATCATGTAGGATGTTGTTTGTTAATTTTGGCCTACACTATTCATAGTTTCTTATTGGAATCTTGAGATGTTTGATTATTTTGGCATGTTTTGTGATTTTGATTAATTAATTTAATTTGCCGAATTATCTCACCTCAATATTTAGTCAATGCATTGGTCTTGCATTAGTTACCCTCTTATATGGAGTAGTTATCATAACTTAGCTATAACTGCGATAAGCCTATGCTACATATGGAGGATTGTTATATTTGATATTCATATGAACTTGATCTTGATCATTTGCATCTTATTAAGGGAAAAAGAGCAAAAAATGAGTTCAGAGGATAACTTCCACTTCAGTAATGTTGATGTTATACTTTTTGTGCAATTGAAGAGCACTTATTTATATTATAATGGGAATGTTTAATTGTATCTCTATTTCATGATAGAAGAATTGGCTGAGAGTAGAATTTTCCTCTACTGAATATGATGCTTTTACGGCATAATGTTTCGATTGAAGATTGTAGGAGTTGCGTTGGATGATTGGCATGAGGCTTGGTTTTTCTCTAGAGCCTTCTTTTCCTCAATTGTTCTTGTCTTTGCCGCCTGTCTTTTTATAAGCCATCCTAACATTAGTTGATGTTCTTGCTTTGCAGGTTGCCAAAGATCCTGTATTCATTAGGGATGGAGCTGATGTCTATGTGGATTCCCCTATTAGCTTTACACAAGTGAGAATTTTTTAGTTACATTCTGGGTCAGAGAACATCTATATGTGCTTTTCTATGTCACTTGCACCTCATTCATTCATTCATTTTGGTTTTTGCAATTAAAAATTGCAACTTGGTAAATTGCTACCGGATGCCAGCTCCTAGATAGTGACAATTGGTTTGAAAACCCAAAATCTTGACTTGACTTGAAAGATGATATGGTTGAATGGACTCAGCTGGAAACTCACCTTACTCGAAAGACGATCTGGTTGAATAGACTCCCCCACAAACTTCACTTGAAAGTCTTTAGAAATTATTGAAAAGTATGAATACATATTATAAAATTCAGAAAAGAAAAAGAATACAAATATGAACGAGTAGTAAGAAAATCTGAGAATTAAACAAAATTGAGAAAATATTGCATATTGCTCTCATTCAATGAACATTTATGATGAAAACAGATGGGTTGGGACTTGGGAAATGATGACTACTGATCTATACCCACCATACACATGTGACCCTTCTCATTGCCGTTCGACGTGATTCTTGGGGCCTAGGCATGTTCACAGCAGGCCCCACGGTGAACTGTTTGCACATGTGTCGGCTTGTCCATCTCACTCAGGAGGAGAGAGAAGAAGAGAAATACGAAAACAATAGGTAGAGGAAAAAGAAAAGAGAAGAAGCTGATTTTTTGGTTGACCATGAAATCTGCACAGCCTCTTGAAAGCTTTAAGAGGATTAATGAGTTTGAGTCCAGTGTATCTGGAAAAGAGCCCTTATATAATAGCACATGCCAAAACTAATCACATCTTTTAAGCACTTGCCAAACCGCCATGCTCTAGAAACTCGTTGAGTTAGGCGACTTGGTTGTCTTTGACTCAAGTAAATGAGTGTTTTTGAGTCTTTGCAAAAAACTCAGTGTAAATGAATTTTAGGTTAAGTCAACTCAATGAGTTTTTATTCCATGGGCGGGACGTATTTTTATTTGATTTTGGACGGAGAGCTGCCTTGTAAATGGAAAATTGTTATAATTGATGCTGATTGTAGTGAAATGAGAACTTCCTAGAGAATACACCCATACGAAGATAAATATTACCATTTATTGCAAAGCGCATATACCTGTCCATTCATTATGGACCCATGCTTGAGTAAACTCAGATCGGCTGCCGATGATATGACTTTTGCCATGTAATCATTATAATTCCTATTTTGAATATGATTGGCAAAGGCTATGGTGATGGTGGTGGTGATGAATATGATAGTATTATTACATGCTGAGGGCATTCGAGCACCTACACGAGTTTATCGGAGGAGGAGAATTGAGGCCCCAACCCCAGTTTCATTATGGTTGGATTATCATTACATGGGGCCCAGTGGACCCAATTCGAGTTCTTAGCCGTGTTAAAGACCCCACATGCATGGTTGTGCATTTTTTAAGACCTCACATTGGGAAGATGCATATGGGATGCTTATTTGGAACTGATTGATATATCTTTGGCCTGTTTGGACGTCACCCAGCCTAACCTGAACCACATGGACATTACAAATGTTAGACCATGCCGTTGGATATGTTAGGAGACTTGGGTTTATGTAGGGACACTCTAGTTTGAATGTCCGAGCTATAGATACATTGGACCACATTCATGTAGGTCATTGATCACGTGTGGACGTACTTGTTGCACGTTGGAGATCATCCTTGTGCCATGTGGCACATCTTTATTTTTGCTTTGTTTTCAATTTTATTTTCGGTTATTAGAGATTTATGTTTTGATCTTGACCATTAATAGATTTGGACGGTCAAGAATAGTTCTAGACTTAGGGTTTGCTTAGGTTTTCTTATATATACTCGTTTGAGACTTGAGTCTTGAGATGATTGACATTTTGATTGAAATTTCTCTACATTACTTCTTTTGAGCAAGAAAACTTACTGTGAATGGAATTTGGTGTGAAGCTATTGGAGTGATTCCAAGTTTTATTTTTTTTTATTCTTATCAAGGTATTTCGTTCTTCTCTCTCTCAGACCCTCTTTTTCCATTGAATATTTTTCTCCGTTCTTTTTCAAACCCTAACTCCATCATCATCAACCCAACTCATCACCGACCAAATCGATCCAGCCCTACCACACCGTCCATATGACTGTACGGATGTGCCCATTACAACGTGTGTACTGCTGAATGGCCTCTCCCTCATTGGTCCTTTCTCTTGTTCTCTATTTTATAAAACCCTAACCCTAACCCTAACCCTAGCCCTTTATAAAGCCTTAAATTTCCAGTTTCTTGATTTCCAAACCCAAACCCTAATCCATTCAAACCCTACTAAAGCTCAAGTGAATCTTCGAATCTAGAACGAATCCTATGCTAGATGGAAGTTCTACATTCCATTGGGCTATGTCTGATCAATAGCCTTAAGGATCTATTTTGCTGGATTGTGATGTGGACTTGTACTTGAGCTTAATTGAATATTTGATTCCTTCAAATTTGTGGTAGATTGGCTTTATTTTATGCTTTGATTTACTCGGGTAATCCGTTAATTAATTTATTTGCATCATCCTAGTTTAGGCTATCCGTCCTGCATCATTATGGTTTTGTGTGCTCAAAACATGTAGTATCTTTGAGGTTTAGCATCTGACGTGTGTTAATGTCTTCCATCTTCTGTATAATTCTTATAGGCTCTTCTTGGTGGTAAAGTTGAAGTACCGACCTTGTCCGGAAAGACGCAAATAAAAGTATGATCTCCATCTTTGTTTTATGTTGATGTGTAGTTTGTCTTGTATGCTTTGTTCTTTTCACCTTTCATGCACTCACAACTGCTTGCGAACTGTCCTTTGCCAATCTCGGTGTGAGGGTTATCTAACTGGAGCAGCCAGGACGAAAATATAGAAGTATTGATTTTGTTAGATGTTGCATGAAGGCTACCTATATACAGCATTGGTTGACTGTGACCTATGCTACTGCAGCTTATTATTTGCTGCTAGGGTTAAAATTTATGTTGGGTGTAAGCCATTACAAATGACTCCAAACACTACGTGTGATGCGTAGTAAAACAATGTTTTAAAGGACATGACCAAAAGGCTCAAGATATTGAGGCTTTTGCTTATGACTAGACCTGCTATAATAAAAAGTTACAGAAAATCATCATTATCTAAGCCTTGTCCCAAATAATTGGGGTCAGCTGCATGAATCCTGTTCTGTCATTCCACTATATAATGGACCATAACTTTTGCCACGACGTTTATCATTTAAAGAAAATTATAAACTATGAAAAGATCTGAAAAGTTACAAAATAAGGTAGAATGAAGGACAAGAAATAAGGATGACCATAACAAGCCAACAAAAAGTGCACATGGCAACTGTCTAAGTCTTCGAGGCTTTGGCTTATGCCACAGACTTGCAAATTGTTTAGTGATGAATTACCGACGCCAACAAACCATAACCTTCATCCTGACGATAACAATATAGAGACTTGCCTTTTGTTTGTAATTCTCTGCCATTATAGTAGCATCATGCATGCATGTTCTTTTTCTGCTGGCTCTGTCCTTGATCTTCTCGGTGTCTATCGCCTCCCATTCATTAAAATTTGCTTGGTGTTTACCATTACTTTCTGGCTTCTGCACGATTTGGACAATCGACACAAAACAAGTCAGTTGCATTGATCCTATCTGCATTATAGATCCTTTTCTGCAACTAGTTCATTCGATCACAGCCTGCAATATAAATCCTTTTCTTAGTAAATATAAATCACTTCCTTACTAGAAAAAAAATGTCATACTCATACCCGTACCAGACACAAATTGCATATGGGTACTTCTAGGACATTGCTCCAATCACTTCCTTGAATACTTTAAAATTTTGTGCTTTTGTTTAATTTGTTCGCCATTAAATGATCCAGCCTCACCACCCTATGAAAATGAAAATTTGTTTGCAACTGTATTTATCTTCTTATTTAAATGAAGGTTTTGTGCAGTTTCAAGTTGATGTGGCTTCAACTGGAAGGTTTTGTGAATTTAGTGAAAGAATGGTGGCAATCGTTTGAAGTTAAGGGTTATGCTGGACTTGTTTTATTTCAAAAGCTCAAACTCTTGAAGTGGAAGATCATTGACTGGAGGAAGGAGGTTTGGAAGGAGCGGGAAGTTGGAGTGAAAGGTATTCTTCAGGACATCCAAGCCATTGACTTAAAAGAGGATGGTGGTGAGATTTTGGAGGAGGAAAAAGCCATGTGTGCTAACCTCACTTTCCAATACACAAGTGTCTAAAGGAAGAAGAGACAAAGTGGAAACAACACTCACGTGTGAAGTGGCTTAAAGAAGGGGACACAAACACCAAGTTTTTCCATGGAATTGCTAGTGCTCGGCTAGGCACAATATGATTCACAATGTGGTGGTGGAAGAAAAGAGCCAGGTGTGTGACTCCATCGTGTAGTATTTTAAGGAGTTGCTCTAGAATGATGGTTGGTTGAGGCCTAGGTTGGATAACATCCATTTCAATCATCTCTCTACAAGAGATGTAGAATGTTCAGAAATCGTTTTTTGGAGGAGGTCAAAGCTGTGGTGGATTCATTGTAAGGGATAAGGCCTCTAGTCTAGATTGATTTCCAGTGACTTTCTTCTAGGTTTTCGAGGGCATGGTGAAAGGTGATGTGGCTAAATTCTTATTTGAGTTTTGGGAGAGGCAGGATTTTGTTGGAAATAGGGGCATTGTTTATGGCTATCATTCAAAAACTTGAAGGAGTTGATAGTCTCCAAGATGTCAGGCCAATCAGTCTCATTGGAAGGCCTTATAAAATCCTTGTGAAGATTTTGGCTTCTAGATTTCGGGTGGTGCTAAGCAATATTGTCTCTGAAGTCCAAGGTGCTTTCATGGTGGGGAGACAAATATTGGGTAGTGCTTTAATTGCGCACAAATGCGTGGATTCACAGTACAAGACAAAGGAAAAAGGTACCATTTGTAAATTGGACATCGGAAAGGCATATGATCACGTGAACTGGGAATTCTTGGATTACATGTTGGGGAGGTTGAGCTGTGGGCTGAAATGGAGAATTAATTCAAGCATGCATTTGATCGGCGTGGTTTTTTGTTCTTGTTAATGGATCTCCTAAAGGCTTCTTCTAATTGTCAAGGGGCTTGAGGCAAGGTGATCCATTATCCCCTTTTCGTGGTAGTTATGGAGGCTTTGAGTAGGTTGTTGGAAAAAGGCCAATCGGCTAGGCTGATTGGTGGATTCAGGGTGGAGAACACCGAGTTTCAAATCTCACACCCTTGGTTCATCGATGAATTGATACACTTCTCTTTTGCAATGTGGATGAGGTGATGGTGGACAACTTAACAAAAACAGTGAGATGCTTCAAGGTGGTGTCCAGTCCAGGCTAAAAGTAAATTATGCTAAAGAGCGCGTTGTTGGACGTTTGCACTTCTAATGAAGAGGTGGAGCGGTTGGCAGAGGTCTTTGGATGCAGAGTAGGATCTCTTCCGTTATCGTAAGACTTCCCTTATGTTTTGACAAGCTTACAAAACATTTATGGGATAGGGTTATAGAGGAGGAGAGGAAATTATTCAGATAGAACTGTCGACATCTTTCTCTAGGCAGTAGGCTCACTTTGATAATGGTGGTTTGTCAAATCTCCTGATTTGCTTTATGTCCCTTTTCAAGTGCTAGCCGATGGCCTTGGATAGGTTGGAAGAATTAAGGTGTGATTTCTTTTGTCAAGGAGTTGAAGCGAAGAAGAAGTTTCATTTATTAAGGTAGGACTAAGTGTGCAAGCTAGTTTGTGAAGGGGGCAAGGGTTAGGATGGTAGAGCAAATGAACCATGCATTACTCAACAAATGGCTATGGAAGTTTGGGGGAGAGGAAAGGGATGAAAGGAGGTTGTGGAGGGAGGTGATTATGTGTAAATATGGCACTTAGGTAGGAGGATTGTGGGTGAAGGATTCAATGGCCTATAGGGCTTTTGGGATGTAAGGGCAGTGTATAGAGTGAAGAACAACTTCAAGGAGGCAATTTACTTTGCTTTTGGTGAAAAATAGAGGATCTGTTTTTGGGTTGATCTTTGGATTGGGGAACGGCCTCTTCAAGAGAAGTTCTCGAGGCTTGCGAGCCTTTCACTGAACTGTAATGTTATTGTTGATTGTTATGATCATGATTATTATTTTTTGCCTCTGCTATTGTTGGTGTTTGGTCCCCTTTTGTAGAAGAAACCTATTATATGAGGAAGCGGATGACTTCTACTCTTGTCGAGGATAAGTTTAGAGGTTAGTTTTGCTGGCGGTTATATGGGCCTTGTGGGTGGGAGAGGAACAACTAGATCTTTCTGGATATTCATCGTTGACGACGGATGTTTTAAGAGGGCAAAGTATGATGTTTTAGATTGGGTTAATTGTAATTTTGCCTCTAACCATAATGATAGGTTAGAATTGGGAGGGTTGTTGTTGTCACTGTTTTAAATATTGACGATATTGGCCGATATAACCAATGATATATCTTGTTTCCCATCTGTGCGATACAAAACGCACAGCTAATGCCGATATATCCCACATGGTTGATTCAGTAAGCATTTTCAATCTTTGATCTTTTTTTTTTTTTTTTTGGTTGAAATTATCTTAAATCAATGTCAAATGGTTACGAATCCATTGGTTCTTCATGTTTTGCATGAAAAATCATGGAGTCGGAGCTTTGATTCTGATATCCATTAGTTCTTCATATTCTCCATATTTTTTTTCAAAAATTTCCTTCAACCGGCTATCAATTAAGACTAATTTCGAAGTATTTAGGAGTGTTTGATGAAATGATCATCACATACACTCTAAATGTTATGCATTCAATTTGAATATAGTTGCATTAGTTCAGTCAGACAACGCATAGCTTAGGACCCTATACAAAGGAAACCTATTATGTGCACTTCTTTTTTGAGATGTTATGATTTAAAAGTGTGTATTAACTACTAAGGTCATTTTAAAGAAAAAGTGTCTATTAAGGTCTTTTTTAACAATCCTTGATGTTTCATTGAAAAATTCCACAAATTTCCCAATGTTTCCCAAAAATTCCATAAATTACCCGATACAATCATACAAACGATATTCCCTTAGGATAACCGATACACATCTATATCCTAAGGATGCGATACATAATGCAATACCGATATTTTGAACACTGGTTGTTGTAAGGTGTTGCCTTTTGGTGTTTTTTCAACAAAAGTTAGGTCACCTATCAACACACACACACACACACACACATGTAATTGATTACCTTAAAAAATGAAAAGTAATAAAATGAGCTAGAACCATGTGACAGTTTGCATGAATCAAAGATTGTGCTTATTCTTTAACCGTGACATGGTATAGTAGTATGGTCCAGGCTATCCAGATCCTTGACCCAATTGTCGATGGTGCTCAATCCAAAAATTGCATTGAGAAGATGATATTAACCATTTGATTTTTCCCTTTGAATTTGGACCATTGACTAAACCTTTAACCATCCATTTGCAACCATCAATTGGATAGTTAGGATTGCATAGTCAGGCTGATTTTATAGCTATGCTCTATCCTTAATGTGGCCTACAATTTGGATGGTCTGGATATCTGTACATGAGTGCCACAAGTGAGGAGGATGAGACACCGCAATTTTTAAAATGGTGGTGAACTACAGTAGGAGCCTGAACCTATTAAAATTAGTTGTACCACTGTATCCATTTTTTAGGATTGCATTTCTAACTCATGTCATATCCCACAAGGCAACACCTTATACCATACCTGTGTGGCCTAACATTTTATACTGACGGGTAGAACCCCTTAGTAGCCTATAGCTGCTGCTTCCATGCTGGTTTAGGCCAATATACTAAATTGTCAACCATAAATTCTGGCAAGAGTTTACATCATCCACATTTTCAACCATCAAATCTGACAAAAGCTTTCTCGCCTTTTTGTTGATTATATATTTTGACAAGAGCTTCCACCCCAAGTCTTAAAACTGGTGGAAGAAAGCTAATTTCTGTTGCCCATTGCAAGCTAGGTTTCATTTGACCTCTACTTAACGAGCTTCCTCTTGCTAGAGCACCTTTAGCCATTTTTATCTGATGTTAACTCCACATTTAGCTTGGGATAGAAGGGTTCTTTTCTCAGGAATCTAAAGCCTATTCCATTGTTCCTCTTGCTAGAGCACCTTGAGCCATTTTTATCTGATGTTAACCCCATTTTTATCTGATGTTAACTCCATTTTTGTAATGTTTATTTTCCATCCAACCTGTTGATAATGTCAAGCATACCTTGATGAAGGGAAAATACAAAGATCATCTTGATCCAAAACTTTTGTGGCCCACACAATTTATTTAATGGTTATTCATCATTGTTTCTAGTGGTTTGGTCCACTTGAGATTTGGATCTTCTTAAGGTTTGGGATTGCGTCCTAAAATGAGATGGAAAAACAGATTGATGGCGTGGATGTACAACAAATACACCAAGGTGGGCTCCACACGGTTAGGGTATCAAATACATACTATTTCAGTCGGATAACACATAACTTAGGACCCTATACAAAGGAAACCTATTATGTGCACTTCTTTTTTGAGATGTTATGATTTAAAAGTGTGTATTAAGGTCTTTTTTAATTAATTAATTAATTAATTAATTATTATTATTTTTTAACAATCCTTAAAGTTTCATTGAAAAATTCAATCATTTTCCCGACGTTTCCCCATGCTTCCCAAAAAGTGCGATAAATTACCTGATACAAACGATATATCTCGTGCGATAACCGATACGTATCTGTATCCCCAGGGTGCGATATATAGTGCGATCCGATATTTTGAGCACTAATGATGAGATGCACACACAATGACACAAACACATGTATGGATGCATAGATATATTCAATTTTCAAATGTTCTTCTTTAATGATAACATTTTTATGCTATCATTAAAAAAACGATAACATTCTTATGCTGTTTCTGTTAAATAATGTAGAGTATAAGCCCTTAGGCAGAATCGCAACTGTGCACAAACACCCGTTTTGATCTCATAGTCACGATTGTATGGGCCCCCTTCATTCTTCTGTAATTCTATTTTATTTTCCTTTCAGATACCAAAGGGAGTTCAGCACAGACAACAACTGGTACTAAGAGGAAGAGGTGTGCATGTGCATCTCTTATACTCTTTAATCTGCTGTTGCAACTTTACCATCATTTTGTATTTACTTTATTTATTTTGGGGCAAACGCATTAGGCCTGCCGAAGCATATAGGCCTTATGGACCATGGTGATCAATATGTGCGATTCCGCATCCACTTCCCCACGTAAGCTCCATGGCCTATTGCACTCTTTAATTGCTTCTTTCCTCGATACACAAACTTTTAACATGATCTCATTTTTCTCTTTACATTTTCCATTCCTTTTCTTTTATCAGTTTTAAATGTCTCATTCTGAGTTGTAAATTCTAATAAAGATGGCCCAGTTTGATATTCATGCTGGCAATGGCAAGATGAAGGGCATTAGATCCAACTTGGATATTACTCAAAAAACAAGTATGGTGCTTGCTCTTATTTACTGAATAGGATGTGACTTTTTTAATGCGGGAGATGAGTGTGGGCACAACCTTTGAAAGGAAGCAAGAGGTGGCTGGAGGATTTCTTCTACCAAAAAAGCTCAAATGTTGCGCTTCTCCAACTTATCAATTCAAGAGGGCAGATACGCTACTCTTTGTAGTAAAAAAGAAAAAGAAAAAGAGGAGGGCAGAAAGGCCAATCCAATTGGATCATTGATTTTAGGACCAACTGGCATTCTATTCGCTAAGGGCCTGTTTCAATTTGGGGTAAATTAGGGGAAGCAAACAAATTCCCTTTGATTTGACATTTCCTCCATTTGGATTACATAAAAAGAGAAGGAAACTCATTTGCTTTTCTCAGCAAGGGAGGTAGACCTTTTTTCAGAAAGTCAAATGGTGAGAATAGAGGTTTCCCTTTGATGGGATGTTTTGAATGGCAAAATTGGAGGGAAAAGATGTTTCCCTTTGAGAATTTCTAACTAAACAATGGAAAATGCAAAGGGAAAGTACTTTCTTTCATAGTTTATCTAGAAAAACAAATAGGCTTCAAGAGGTTGCTTCCCCTATAGCGCTGATGTCAATTTGCAATCTGCTTTGGTCACCTGTTTGCTTTCCCTTGCATTCTCCTGGTTTACCATCAATCCAAACTGCCCGAAGAAGTTTTCATATGATGTAGAAATGTTGGTAAACACCTTCTTATGGTATTGAAACAATTATTTTTGTTATCCTAAACAGACTCTTGTATGGAAAAGGTATTCAATTGGTCCAAAGAGAAACATGAAATGGTATATTGGTTATAGATGAAGGTCTAGTCAGTCCTTAAGTTGGCTAAAAGTAAGAATATCTGCCTTGGCTGCTTTATCCACCACTTGCCTGGCTTCCCTTTAAAGGACCTTCATGAAGATGAATGAAGCAAGGGCTTAAAGAAAGTTCATTAAGGAAGGAAATACTGCAGCATTTCAAGATCATTCCTTGGGGCCTTTTATTGTGCATGAGTGACACTAAGATGGCCCCCGGGATCAACATGGACTGCTTATCCTTCGCCCTATGTTATTATGCTAAAACCTTTAGGCTTTAGATTTTCTTTCAATACTTCTATCAAAATTAAGTTTTAGACCTCCTAAAAGAGGGGTGGTGAGAGATTATAAAGGGTTGATGCGATGTTTTCTCTTGGCTAATTGGATTGAAAGATTTGAAAGAGGTAAAAGCTCAAACCCTTGTACTGGAGTTGAAGTTGATCAAAAAGCACATTTATTCCTTGCGCTGTAGAAGACTAATTATCAAGTACCCCACCTTGGGTGGAAGAAGGGGCATGATGGAAGAGGGAAAATGGATACCACAAGAGGCCAGAGAGGAAGCACCATAAGTTGGAAGACAATGAGGTTTGCCACTCAGATCAAGGGACCTCTGACGACGTTTCTCGGAAGCTTCATGGAGGAGTGGTTGGAAACAAACTTTCAAAGAGTATTTGAGAGGCTTGGGAAAGTCATGGAGGTTTCTATCCCTTGGATGAGGGGTTCGACAATGATTTGTGGTTTCACTTTTGTGAGGATTGTGAGAACGGCAATCTAGAGTCTGCAGTGGCTCAACTGAATGGTAAAAGTTCTTATATTTTAGTTAAAAAGTTCTCACTGTTGAAGGTGAGGTATAAGTCGGAGGTCATCAACCGAATGTTGAAGACGAGGGCTGAGAACCACAGGGGTGGAAACCAAAGGGAAAAAACAGTGATGGTATTGGGCTCATAAGGGGAAGATGATGGAAGGTGGGGGGAAAGTGTTATAGAGCTCCAAATCCTTCTGTGACACATTGTTATAGAAGGATGATACAGGACATGGAAAATTAAATATGATATGCAAGATTTCAGGCTTAGATCCTACCAATTCAGAAACAATCACACAAATTCCACGTCCCACATGAAAATCCAAACATTCAATTAAAAAGGGGAATCTATGCGGGTCCAAGCCGACACAGGCTAGGATTGGACCAATAAAAATTATAAACCAAACAATGTCAAAGGGAAATAAAATCAATTACTCATGCATAAAAATCAGTCCATAATCCAAGGGATTCCTTAATTTCAATTCAAGGAACCCTAAGGTGATAAAAAGGGGCAAATCAATTAGGGATTATGTAATCTAGGGTTAAGATTTATGAAAAATGGATATAAGAGGATAAAAGAGGATAAAAACCTGAGCCAAAAGATGATCCCGCGTGTGGACCGCAACAATGGCCCAGACGGACGTGCGTGTGATCTCGGCCGCACGTGTGTGGGGCCCACTATTCAGAAAAAGGCCACCTTGGCCCTGGTCGGCCAGGGATGGACTCTAAAACCCCCAAATCTCAGCTCGATCCGATGTACGGTTTGTGTGTGGTGCTCCGCCGAAGTTTCAGCTCGCTTGCGGGCCGAAATCTGGAAACCTACTGTAATGAAGAAATCTGATGCAACAAAAGGACAAATTTGAAGTACGGATGGTGGGGGAAAGATGAAAAAAAAGATGATGGAAGATGGGGGTGAATTGGGATTGATGTGGCTTCGCACCACGGTAGTTAGCCATTCGAAAAGGGAGGGCTTCGCACCCACTTTTGAATTCTTCCACAACTCACGAAGAGAGCAGAAAAATAAAGCAGGAATTTTTTATTAACTTCCATCAATGAAAAGAACTACAAGGAGTGCCTATTTATAGGGAGAATCCTATACCCAAAAACTCGCACCATGTGCGACACCTATTACTTGGCGATGAAGTAAACTAAAATAAAAATCAAACAAGGAAATCTAAAACGTTCACGATGTTCTAAATAATAATAATAAGCAAAACCTAAAATATAAAACCAATCCGACGAGTGGGCTACGATCATGAGATCCCATGGTGGGCTTTTCTTGACTATCGGGCCATTTTTCTAAACCAAAACTTGACTTCTAGATAGGAGGCCCTCCCTGGACGTCGTCATCGAGCTAGATCGATGGTGGGGTCCTCCTACGTACGTACGTGGGTAGGGGCGGCGGCGTGAGTGCGCGTGATGTCCCCATCAATTCTCCCCGGCTGCAAAGATTTTGCCACTGGCGAAATAAAACTCCTGAACCGCTCTAGGATGTCAGGATCAAGTCTCTGAAGCTCCTCCTCAGTGAGCCACGTGCTGTCTGAAGCTAAGCGCGACTTCCATTTAACCACGTACTTCTGAAACCTGCCGTCTGATGTTGAAACTATCTGATGGTTCAGGGTATCCTCTATTTTCTTTTTGAGTGTGTGAAGATTAGGTATAGGAGATAGAGGCTGAGAAAATGAGTCGGGAAGGATAGGTATGGGAGGTAGAAGATGGGTCGGGACGGGTAGGTATGGGAGGTAGAGGTTGGGAACATGGGTCGGGACGGGTAGGTTTGGGACGTAGAGGCTGAAAAAATGGGTTGGGAAGGGTAGATATGGGAGATAGAGGCTGAGAAAATGGGTCGGGACGGGTAGGTATGGGACGTAGAGACTGAAAAAATGGGTCGGGAAGGGTAGGTATGGGAGGTAGAGGTTGAGAAGAAAAGTTAGGAAAAGTAAATATGAGAGGTAGAGGCTGGAAAATGGGTTGGGAAGGGGCTATGGTTCAAGGGATAAATATGGGGAATTAGGATGGGTGGGCGAAGGGTCGGACAAAGTATCAGTGGTCCCCTGAAAAGTAACTAAATCCTCCACATCGGATGTGAAACTAATTCCCATGGAAGGTGGAAGATCTACCTCATACACATTGAGACCGTTTCGTTTTATAATTTTGACGGGTCCAGCGCTACACGCGTGTAACTTACGAACGACCCTCGAAGGATACCGCTCGGGCCTGATGCAGACCATCACAGAGTCCCCAATATTGAATCCTTTGAAACATTTATACTGGTCTGTAGAAAATGTGTAATGTTCATTATTAGTCATGATCTTTTGCCTGATTTCTTGATGCCATGAATGAATGTGATGTGCAAAAGACTCTGCAGACTCTGACGGCCTATGGGACAGTGACATAGGGACAAGATCAATAAGTTTCCTAAGTTTATAATCAGTAACGACTTCACGAGGACTTAGACCTGTGGACCTATCGACAAAATTATTCAACGTAAACTCGGTTGTAGGTATTACGGTGTCCCATGTTCTGGTGTGCTCTATATTCCTCCTAGGGGGACTCATCCGGTAGATCATTAGAACAAACATCACGAAACTCATCCACTACCGGAATGACCTCAGTGGGTAACTCTACACTAACATCTGGTGCACTCTCTCCAGTCACAAGGTTGCACATGTTGTACCCCTCAAAATAATGGTTTTGATGTCCCTCATGGGGTGGGTACACGGGTGCACGCCCATAACTGATTCCTTAGCCAACTCCATTCATTGGTCTATCCTTCAGGCCATCTGCCTGAGATTGGACATCTACCCCAATGGTGGGGTTTGTCTTGGCGATGGTCTTTAGTCGGGCAATGCGTTCATCAAGCTGCTCAAAGCATTGGTCCATTTCCAAGCGCTTAATCATAAACTCCAACTTCTGGGACAACTTGTTTAGTGACTCTTGCAATTGTTCCATGTTTAGTGTAGGGTACTAACCAAAATTCAGCAATATAGTTGTCAAAATATAAGAGATTTTATTTTATTTATATATATATATATATTTTAAAGAATCGACCTAGTTTCTAAAAAAGAAAAAGGAAAGTTTCTAAAGAAACAAATTAGGAAAGCTTCTAAAAAAAAAACAAATCAGAAAAGTTTCTAAAAAAAACAACCTAGTTTCTAAAGAAAAAGAAAAAAGGAAAGTTGCTAAAAATAGAAAGTAAGTTAGTTTCTAAAAAAGAAAAAAGGAAAGGAAATTAGTTTCTAAAAACAGATTAAGAAAGTTTTTAAAAAATTAGTTTATAAAAAAACAGAAAAGGAAAGTTTCTAAACCCAGAAATAGAAAACTAAGTTAATTTCTAAAATAATTCAAATAAAGGGATAACAGAAAATTTCAGTAGCTTATTTCAGGGTTTATGGACCTCTAAACAACCATATATGATGAGAATTGATGCGTAATAGATATAAACAACCAAACCCTAAACATGTAATGAATTCCCCTACAAGAACCCTAGGCTCTGATACCAAATTTGATGCAGGACATGGAAAATTAAATATGATATGCAAGATTTCAGGCTTAGATCCTACTAATTCAGAAACAATCACACAAATTCCATGTCCCATATGAAAATCTAAACATTCAATTAAAAAGGGGAATCTATGCGGGTCCAAGCCAACACAGGCTAGGACTGGACTAATAAAAATTATAAACCAAGCGATGTCAAAGGGAAATAAAATCAACTACTCATGCATAAAAATCAGTACCTAATCCAAGGGATTCCCTAATTTCAACTCAAGGAACCCTAAGGTGATAAAAAGGGGCAATCAATTAGGGATCATGTAATCTAGGGTTAGGATTCATGAAAAACGGCTATGAGAGGATAAAAGAGGATAAAAACCTGAGCCAAAAGATGATCCCGCGTGTGGACCGCAACAATGGCCCAGACGGACGTGCGTGTGATCTCGGCCGCATGTGTGTGGGGCCCACTATTCAGAAAAAGGCCACCTTGGCCCTGGTCGGCCAGGGATGGACTCTAAAACCTCCAAATCTCAGCTTGATCTGATGTACAGTTTGTGCGTGGTGCTCCGCCAAAGTTTCAACTCGCTTGCGGGCCGAAATCTGAAAACCTGCTGTAATGAAGAAATCTAATGCAACAAAAGGATAAATTCGAAGTATGGATGGTGGGGGAAGATGGAAAAAAAGATGATGGAAGATGGGGGTGAATTGGGATCGATGTGGCCTCGCACCACGGTAGTTAGCTCTTCGAAAAGGGAGGGCTTCGCACCCACTTTTGAATTCTTCCATAACTCACGAAGAGAGCAGAAAAATAAAGCAGGAATTTTTTATTAACTTCCATCAATGAAAAGAACTACAAGGGATGCCTATTTATAAGGAGAATCCTATACCCAAAAACTCGCACCATGTGCGACACCTATTACTTGGCGATGAAGTAAACTAAAATAAAAATCAAACAAGGAAATCTAAAGCGTTCACGATGTTCTAAATAATAACAATAAGCAACACCTAAAATATAAAACCAATCCGACGAGTGGGCTACGATCATGAGATCCCATGGTGGGCTTTTCTTGACTATCGGGCCATTTTTCTGAACCAAAACTTGACTTCTAGCTAGGAGGCCCTCCCTGGACGTCGTCATTGAGCCAGATCGATGGTGGGGTCCTTCTATGTACGTATGTGCGTAGGGGGGGCGACGTGAGTGCGCGTGATGTCCCCATCAAAGGAACCCCTGCAAGAGGTAGCTGAGATATTTGAGCCTAAGAATGCAGGAAGTCCACACCTGGGAGGTTGCCATTGGGCATGGAGGGAAGCATTGGAGGAAGGTTTTAAGGAGAGGATGAATCAAGACATTGTCAACAGTTCGTGAAAGGCATTAGAATGGACATTGGATGCCATGGTGAAGCAAGGTATGTCAATAAGATATCAGTGGTCGGAGACATATGATGTAGATTTGCAAACCGTTGGAGGAAGATCGAGTCATTGAGAGTCTCAACGGTTCAACCAGGTGGATTTCTCTTTGCATAGGAGCTCTTCAAAGATGGCATGATCTCTTCACTTGATAGGTGGGGATACTGGTTTGTGCTTGGTGAGGAGGTTTATATTCAAGTTCAGGATGTTTTTTGGATGTCTTTTGAGGTGTAGGCACTCACATTGGTGATGGTAGCCATTGACCCCAATGCGGAGAGTTGTGGTTTTTACTAGCATGAAATAGAGAAGAAGAAGCTCCTTGTGTTGCCGGATTGAATTGAGGTGGGGCGTCAACGATTTGATGGTAGTCGTGAGTCTTGAAGGGAGAAATGAAGTGGATAAGCAATAGAAGTTGAAAGGGGTTCCCATCTCGAGTGTTTAGCTATTTCTCTCATCTATCTGTAGGAAGGAAGATGGTGGGGGAGTAGTTTGCTCCGTAGACTACTAAGTTGTGTTGGGACAGGTGGTGTGTCATGATTGGTTACATGAGTGGTGAAAGAGATTTATGTCTTTAGAGTTTAGCCTCTGCAATTGTAGCTACAGCTGCTGTCGACTCCACGGTGGAGTTTCATGCACAAGCCAAGGCATGCATGGTGCTCCCTTTGAAACCCGATTGTGCTGACTTCCACTTACAAGTGGTGTAACGTGCAAGGGTTTGGCTTCGATAGTTGGGGATTGTGAAGATCTGGTTGACACAAATCGCTAGAAGCCGTCGTTAGTAGCTAGTGATGTTGAGGATGATCCCTAGAATGGGCCCCAGCTAGAGGAGCAATGAGCTGTGCTATCCAAGTCTGTCGTCTATGATGCTAAGCAAAGGTGTGCACATCTAATCATTGGCTTCTCACTTTTAGTGGTTCAAGAACTGAACATAGCTTCAGGGGTGCGGCTGCAGTTCGAGATTATTGAGAAAAGATTGTTGATGGATATCATGCCGAAAAACCAAGTATTACGGACAGCTGGTGAGATCAGCCTTTTCATTGGAGCGAATTAGCAGTTGGTGTGAATGAGCAAGGGGTTGCAGTGGGTAAGACCAGCAAAGATTTCTTTCTTGTAGAGGTAAATCATGGTCTCAACACAATTCTTTAGAAGCCCTCTTTAAAAGCTAGTGATGTTGAGGAAGATCTCTAGGAATGGCCCAGCTAGTGCTGTCCAAGTTTGTTGTTTATGAAGCTAAGCAAAGGTGCATGCAACTCATCGTTGGCTTTAGACCTCCCACTGATAATGGTTTAGGAACCAGACATAGGTTCAGGGGTGCGACTGTAGTTCAAGAACATCAAGACGAGAACGACGATGGAGATCTTGCTACAAAAGCAAGCATTATAGACAAACAGTGAGAGTAACCTTTTCATCAGAGTGATTCAGTAGTTGGTGTTAATGAACAGGGGGCTACAATGAGTAATGCTGGTGAAAGTTTCTTTCTCACTGAGGTAAATTATGGTCTCTTGTCTTGGAGTTTTTATTTATTTATTTATTTATTTATTTTTTATAAATAATTATTTAAATTACCCTCATATAAGTTATTGATGAGAATAGAAAGGGGATAGAAGCTGCTGCATGGCTGGGAAGAATGGATCTCTTTGCTGCAAATGGATACATGGTGGATCTAGGACATGATGAATCATGTGGGGAGAATGGTATGGGTTCCCTTCGGCGATTGTGAGGATTTTGTGGCTCTATGTTAATTAACGAAGTAGTATTAAAAAAAAAAAGCGGAGCTCTCCCACTTGGGTCAAGCCTCTAAAACCTCCAAGGGTAGAAGCAACGCGGGTATTGTGTCTTCAATCAATTACGATAAAGGATACTCATTTATAGGGGACAAAAAGGGAAGGGGGCTAGCATTGTTTAGTCATGAATATTTTAATTTGGAATGTCAGGGGCTGGGTTGGTCCCCATAAAATAGCCCAAATCAATTGGTTGCATTTCAAGAAACGAAAATCCAATTTAATAATGGTAGGTTGGTTGATTCGCTTTGGGAAGGCAGGATGAAAGATTGGGTGGCAGTAGATGCAATTGGGTTTGCTAGGGGCATTGTGGCCATTAGGGATTCAGGGGTGTTGAGAAAGTTGGATTGGTGGGTTAGGCAAGTCTATGTTTTAGTGCTTCTGTATGATTTGACACTAGGCTTCAAATGGGTATCTCCACTGGTGTATGGTTTGAGTCAATGTTCGAAATATTGGTATCGCGTTACGTATCGGCACGTATCGCACCCTTGGGATACAGATGCATATCGGTTATCACATGGGATATATTGATTGTATTGCGTAATATATCGTTGTTGTTGGAAACATGGGGAAATTGGTCGCTTTTTTCAATCAAACTTCAGTGATTGTTAAAAAAGACATCAACACACACTTATAAATCAAAACATTACAAAAAATAAATGTACATAATAGGTTTTCATTGTATGGGGTCCTAACCTATGTGTTGTCTAACTGAATTGATGCAAGTATATTCAAAATCTATTCATATAATTTATACATGTAAGAACACGTGTGGAAACACAAGCAATACATTCAAAAGAAAAAGAAGAATCACTAGATCAGGTTACATACATGTTTGATTTTATGTTTGGACACAAGGATTGCAACCGATTTGCGAGAAAGTGAATTTTTTTAAATATTTTTTTCAATTTTCCGCAACTCGGCCCATCTCCTCCAAATCTTGAAGTTTAAGCTCCTAATCCATGATTTTTCATGCAAAACATGAAAAACCGTGGATTTATAACAATTTGACACTGATTTAACATGATTTATAGAAAAAAAAAAAAGGATCGAAAATGCTCATCGGATCGAACATGTGAGATATATCGCACTGCTTGTGAGTTTCGTATCGCACAGGTGGGATACAAGATATATCGTGGGATATATCGGCTGATATTGTCGATATTTAAAACATTGCCGATACCTAGAAATTTTTAGACTACTAGTGTTCTGATATTGCTACCAATGTTATCGATATCGCCGAGATGGAGATATGGATAATATCAGGGATATTCCGATAATATTGGGGATACTCCGAACAATGGATATATCAAAGTCCCCCCTAGGGTGATAGCACTCGGGTGGTTAGTGAGAAAGGACAAGATGCTAACCATTGATCAATTGAAGAGTAGACGGCTAATGATAAAAAAAGTGCGCAGATGATGATCATGGCTTTCTGTATCCTCTCTCTTTGGGATTTGAATCATTTGGTCATTTATTTATGTAATGTGAGTTTGCGAATTTTACTTGTTTCGAAGCAAATAAAATTTTGTACCTTCAAAGATGACCCCCTATTGTTCAACTAGGAGGAAAAATCTGCAGTTACTATTTTCTGTTTTCTTTCAGATCCGTAAATGAACGTCAACGGGCTCTGCTAGAAGAATTTGCTAAGGAAGAATTTATTGTTGAAAATAGCACATCTGCAGAAGGAAAGTGGTAAGTTTATAATTTGTCCCTCCGAGAATTGCAAGTTTTTTTTCAAAATCCTTGTTATAACATTTTTTAATACATTTCAACTTGTGGGAGTTACTTGAATTTAATCTTTGCATAACCAGCTTCCCTTGCACAATAGTATTAATATGCACATACTGATGGTTTCCATACAATGTAAATGTTGTAAGTGATGTATGCATATTATGGTTTGGAAGTTAGTTCCTAGTTTCACTTTCTAGGGTTGTAGAATTTCTTCAATGTAACTCTTACTTTTATATCAGTAGTTCTTTTCTATTGAATGTTGGTTCTAGTTTAGTGATTCTGTAACTCTGTTGCTTTACCTAAAAACTAATGCATCTTTATATTCTGCAACTCAAAAGCATATGTGATCATTTTTGTGAAGCTTTCATCCACTCACCTAATTCACATCGTCTTTTGCCTTTGATGAGTGTAAGGGTTTAGAAATAAGTCGCATGTTTCATCAGTTTCATCTAACGCGCCCTTCTCGAAGGATTTGGACTATTGTAGGAACCTTAATTCTTCCCCTAAAGTTTCATGCCTCCAACTCCTAAGAAATCTGCTTTCTTTCTTTCTTTCTTTTTGCTTTCCTAGTAGGAATATATTTCTTGCTGATCCAAAAAAGAAAAAAGAAAAGAAGAGAGGACATATTTCTGTCTCCTATATACATCTAGGGTCACCATTTTGTGACAAAAAAAAAATCATTCATCCAACCTTTTTCTTTAAGAATCTTAAGATCAATCATATGTTCACAATGATGTTAAGAAAATTTACCTTTCTACAAAATTGTATCTTTTAATCAGTGTTATCGTGTGCAATTGCATAAGCGATTATGCGATTTCACAATTGCAAACATGGGCTCGGATCACATATGTGATGGTCGCATATGCCATGCAGAAAGTATGTGATGGTTATGTGATGGCATAATCACATAACCATGGCATACTCTAATATGCGATGGCATGATGGCTAATGGTCATATTTCTTGTAAATTGTAATAAGTTGTAATTTGTAACTTGTAACTTGTATTGTATGCATCAACTCATCAAGATTCAAATTATCAATAAAATTTCTGTTTGTAGTTTTTAATAATTAATTCTCTCTTAATGTAACTTGTTGATTGTTTAAATTTGTTTTGTTATATATAAAATAAAGTAACCTATAAATAGTTCAATAGTCAAACTACAATAAAATAGGTAAAAAAAATACCCAATCCAATTTTTCTTGTAGTAATTAGACAGTTTTTTTGAAAGAATTTTTTATGTTTTTTTTCCCCCATTTTTTTTTTTTTTTCGATTTTTTGTTATTAAAAAAAGTTATCAGCCACATCACTCTGGCTGGTGGCTTATGCGATTATATGCGATTTGACAACACTGCTTGTAATAATTAGAGATATTATGATGCAACTAGGTCCACATCACATGTGTCGAGAATGGGCCCCACTTTGAATATGTGTGATTGACAGCCTTCATAAAGGAGTAAAAAATCATCAATAATTCTCCTACATATGGGCATTAATTTTTTTAAAACAGCCTCATACGAGTATTTTGGGTGTTCTTGGGTAAACTTTCATGGAATTAGGCCATAAAAAAGAAAGAAAGAAAGAAAGATTGATAGAAAAAGGAAAAAATAAAATAAAATTGTTTCCTATCTTTTATGTCGATCTTTTAGAGATTTTGTTATGTCATAGGGGTAAGTTCTCTGTGGATCTGTCTTTTGTAGTGTAATCTAAATCAATGATACAAGTTTTCTGTATCGTTATCGCGTAATGTATCGCATTCTTGGGATACGGATACATATTAGTTATCGCACTAGATATATGGATTGTATCGCGTAATTTATCGTTGTTGTTGGGAAACATGAAGAAACATTGGGAAATTGGTTGAACTTTTCAATGAAACTTAAGGGATTGTTAAAATAAGACACCGATACACACTTAGAAATGAAAAAAATTTACAAAAAATAAGTGCATATAATAGGTTTCCTTTATATTGGGTCCTAATCTATGTGTTGTTTGACTGAATTGAAACAACTATATTCAAAGTCAATTCATAAAATTTATGAATGTAAGAAGACATGTATGGAAACACAAGTATTACATTCAAAAGCAAAAGAAGTAGAAAACTAGAAATATATACTGGTGGATTTCGAAAATAAAATTATTTTTAATTAAAAAATTATTATTATTTTTAAATCTCCAAATTTCCAAGAATGTGTAGCTCAAGTTATATACATGTTTGATTTCATATTTGGATACTGAGATTGCAATTGATTTGGAAAAAAAAATTTGATTTTTCTAAAAATTTCCACAACCTGGCTCATCTCTCCCAAATCTTGAAATTGAAGCTTCAAATCTATAATTTTTCGGGCAAAACATGAAAAAGCATGAATTTCTTACCATTTGACATTATTTATAACATATAAAAACGAAAAAAAAAAGAATCAAAACTAAAAAAAATATGCAACTTTTAGAATCTATCCCCAAAAACTTCCAATCGCGATCTCAGAGAAATTTCGAAGACTTTCTTCCAACAAACTAGAGTGGACTGGTCAAAATCACCTTACAATGTACTATCAAGACGCTTCTTTTGCAAAATAAATAAATAAATAAATAAAAATAAAAATCAATATTTGTTTTAGGATTTTCTAGACAACAACGTTGGTTTCCCTTTTATCCATTTTGATATCACACTCAGTATTGATATATTGCATGATACATTAAAAATTTATAGAGGGAGAGTGTAGATATATTGCATGATATCGCAATATACAAGATATATTGCGATACCATGCGATATATTGCACGATACCATGAAAAATGCATATTAAAGTTGGGTTTTGTGTCGCATAGCTAGGATAACCAATATATCGTAGGATATATTGGTGATATTGCAAGATACTAAAAACACTGGTCTAGGTAATACCTCTAAGGCTTTTTGTATGAAAAGTGATGATGAATCTTATTATTATTATTATTTTTAAAGCGTCTTTCAGGATAAAATACTCTTGCAAAGATAGAAAGCCATAAAAAGTCAACCTCTTTGAATTGAGTGGTTTGTGCAAAGAACTGTTCGTTTCAACTTCTCTTCTTCTTTCTTCTTCTGCTGCCTCAAATTGGTTCTGATTCTTCGTAACTTGTATTTTTTTTTAAAGATAACAAAAATTTTATTAACAGAAGAAGTGCCGAGGTGCAAAACTATACAAGGAAGAAATAAGTGCCCCAAAAATTACAACAGAAATTTACAATCAACCCTCTCAAGGAAGAAACAAACGCTACAAAAATTACAACAAAAAGTTACAATCAAATACCCCCTCCCCCCCAATTGCAAATCCAACCCCATTGCTAAAGCAAGATTAAACAAAAACAACGCCTTTCCAAATAGTTGAAGCCCTATACAAAGATGAGTCCTTGGTGCACCATTCGCCTACATCACAACCATATTTACCAGCAATTGTGTCCCTTCATAAGGTTTGTTCTTTTGTTCCAAACCTCCATAGCCACTTACCTAACAAAGCCCTATTCATCACCCCCCAACAAAATCATCTGGTAATTATGTAATGAATATAAACGAATTATAATTCCCCAATTAGTTGGGATAAGTCTTAGATGATGATGAAAAGAATCATAGTTTCTTGGGCAAGAAATGATGATTTATATATCTATATCTACAGCATCTTTATTTAGAATATCCTCGCTGATCAAGTTTGTTAGCTGTAGCAGTAAATACTGCAGTCATTTCTGATTGTAATGGAGGCCTTGGAAATGATAACAGGCTTTTTCAGCAGCTATCTACTGGTTGAACTTACAGGTGGCAGCAAATAATTGATCGCTTGACGGACCAGAAGTTTGTGCTTGAAGTCACTTTCTTTATATTGATGCTCCTGTTGCTGAACAGAGGTATTGGCTAAGAGTCAACATCTTGGTGACATGATGGATGTATCTGCTCCAAATCCCAGCAGATCGGAAGAGCTGTCACCCACCTTCTTTCCCCCCTTGAAACGATG
Source organism: Magnolia sinica (assembly GCF_029962835.1). Classification (NCBI taxonomy): domain Eukaryota; kingdom Viridiplantae; phylum Streptophyta; class Magnoliopsida; order Magnoliales; family Magnoliaceae; genus Magnolia; species Magnolia sinica. Next base: position 11,410,621 of record NC_080574.1, on the reverse strand, counting down.
TCCACCTTGAGGTATGGCACTACCGTACAAGTTGGCTTTACTCTTTCCTCATTCATTTACTTTTACCTGTACCTATTTCAGAAAGAATTTTTATTTATTTATTTTTGTTTACGGTCCAAAAGAGGCCTACATTTACATTTTGCCATATTGGCTTGTCCATGTATCTTTTCCTTTTTACTCCCTTAGTGGTTCAATTTTCGTGTCCCATTCTGCCTTCTGGTGTTTAGTCAACACTTGCTCCTTGAATTTAGGTGGGCTTTGCATCATATTACTGCAAAGATGAATGCTAATTCCAGACACCTCTTCTTCAAGCGCTGAACATAAATGCATCAGAGGGCACATGTGTGCATGGTCTGGGACAATCATAGGGTGGTCCCTCCCACCACGTAAGTGTTCTATACCAAAGATTGGGACATCCAACTCATCACGAGCACATTGATGTAGCATGTTGGTTTTGATTCTTCTATCCATTTCGTAGTACGTATCCTACCTGATAAATAGACCAGCCGGTTTTTTGGGTCAAGGAACATTCACAGTGGGGATCATCCTATGAGCAACCTGAGTCCCTCGCACATGTGAGCCACATCCATGTGGGAAAATTCAAATATCAGCCTGATCCAAAACTTTGGTGGCATTGCCTTCCATTGTTCTCTTTGGTGTGGCCGACTTGAGTCTTGGATCGACCTGATTTTTGGGATGATGTCCTAACGTGAGCTGGAGCAACTGATGGATGGATCAGATTTCGCACATCAGGTTGAGCCCAGAGGTTTTTGTCGCATTGCAAAGTCGGTTCAATTAAATGCTAGGAATGAGAGCGGTTAGGTGCGCATCTTGAAAATCCAGGCCCATAGAAAGAACAAGTGAACCACTAGACACAATCTTATCCATTGGCGCAAGTTTCAATAACTGTGGAAACTACCTGAGGTGAGGGGAAGGTTGTTAATGGTGGGCGTCCCCATCTCCACTGCTCCCGGAGGTGTGGCCCACCTGAATTCCCGACCGGACTTTTTCGATAACTAGTGAGAATGTGAGGGGGTGCACATAATGGGGAGCGGATTAGGTGCGCCTTGGCCTCACCCAAGACGTATGCTTTATCTGTTTTGCCGGATCATTTTAAGGCAGAAGGCCAAAAACTAAAAGGATCCAAATCTCTGGTGGACCATACTTTAGGAAAGAGTGGTGATTGAGCGCCCTACCATTAAAAACTTTGCAGGGTCCACCATAGGGTTTCCGTAATGTTTATCTGCCATCCAACTTGTTGATAAGGTCACATAAACCTGGATGAAGGGATAAAACAAATATCAGCTTGATCCAAAACTTGTGGCCCATTAGTGGTCAATCACCACCTTTTCCTACGGTATGGTTCACTTGAGAATTGGATCTGCTTCATTTTTGGGCACATGCTCTAAAATGATCTCCAAAACGGATGGATGGCATGGATATAGAACACATACATCAAGGTGGGCCTCACTGTAAGTGCCGAACGGTCTTGAGTGAGCTGGGGGCCGCACCTAAGCCGCTCCCGCGCATGATGAATAGATTTGATGTCATGCACACATCAGGTGAACCCCACGCATGCATTGTAGGTTTAGCTTTTAAAAGTCTTCTGCAATGATTTATCCTTCCTGCCAAATAGCGTTATCTGCCTGCTAGTTTTAAGAAAAGACGCAAAAATAAAAATAAAAAAAAAGAAGAAAAAAAAAGAGTGAAATTTTGGCCCCGGGCGAATCGAGAGTGGATACTACCTGGCATCACATTATCTGCTGGCAAGTCAAAATTGAGTGTTGCCAGTTTGGATCGCACCTCCAATGCCGTGTTTCATGCCTGTCCGCGGTTTTTAGCTAAATTCCTTTTGGTGTTGTGAGAATGCGCCAAAACACCAGTTCAAATAAAATCAATTTGGATTGATTTTTGAAAAATCAACCCACTTGCTTTTGCAAGAGCTGAACACGAGTGGAGCTTGGCACAGCTCAGCTCGGCTTGGCCAACAGTCAACCCCAGCTCAAATTCGGTTCAGCTCAGTCCTCCAGCCTGATTGTCCAAACTTGGCCCAGTTTGGTGAAGCTCGGGCCAGCTGAAGCTCAAGCTCGAGCTTTCGGCCCAATATGATTTTCCACATCTTTATAGATTTTGGTATGCTTTGTATCATTAAAAGTTTACAATCTTATCGGTTCATGTTTCTAAATTAACCCACATCTTTCCATTATTGTGGTATCTATCCTTAGCTCTAAATGGCATGCAAGAGCAAGAGGTGGATCACTAAAAGATCTAATCCATGGATGTTGAATCAACAAGAACTATTCACAAGCTAGTTTTGGAAAGATCAATGGATCCATGTTGATGTGTGTAAGGCTTTCACATCATTCTAATTTGCGTACCCAACACTCATATGTCAGCCACCAATACAATATTAAAGTGTGTCAATGCCCATAGCACTGGAAGTCTTTCCATGACTTCAGGTTGAAGAATTAGTCATAGCTATAGCGCACTATCAAGTCAATTCAATTTAAGTATGATGAGCCTCTCTGTTACGAGACTTGATATGATTCGATAATGAGATTATCCAATCAAGGCCAATACAGGTACCTGTGAATACTATTGAAAAAGGTCGATGGCAGCAAGATATGGATACTATTGAAAAAGGGCGATGGCAACAGGATATGGCCAGTAATGGAAACTAATCCATACCAACGCATGATTGTTTCCGTGTACAAGATAACGACAAGACTAGTCCACAATCACCCAAACCTGATGAAGCGGTCATGGAATTTAAGATACCCGGGGACCATGGAGACAACTCTCCGTTGGACTACATCGTTTCCCATGGAGATTAATTCATCCCAATTCATGATTGCTTTCACACACACACACAACAATCACAAAACTAGTCCTAATCCATCCCAATTCATGATTGCTTTCACACACATACAACAATCTCAAAGCTAGTCCTAAGTCACCCAAACACAATAAAGTGGTTCCTTTCCATGAACCCAGGCTGTTATGTCTACTCTTTTTTTTTCCCCACCCAAATACACTCACACCCATACACATCACAATGGGTACTCGAACCTATGATCTCTGTGTTGAAACTCTTGCGAGTCTACTACTGAGTCATGAGCAGGGACCCGAATATTGCAGTACTTGGTAATTGAAATATTAAGACATCCAAATGCCTGGTCGAAAGACCCGGAGATACTGAGGAGTAGAAAAAATCCAACACGTGGAGACGAATCACAGCATTTCACGTACTACTACGTGTTATGTGACTTGCCCTTGTGGATCTTGTTTGTCATGCATCTCCATCTGGGCTGCTAGCTTCTCTTTCTTGTCTTTCTTGAATTCTCCGTAGAAATAAGAGGCAAAACCCCAAAGAGCGAGACTGAGGGCTAGTCCTTTGTCAGCATTGAACTTCTCGTCGTAGAAGAAAACAGCTAATATCTCTGTGACAGGAATGAAAGCGGAAATCAGCACGCCAGCATGCAGAGACGAGGAACAGGAAATGACGCCAACCATTCCTAAGAAGAAGAACTGCCAAAACACCGCACATCCCACTAACACCATGTAATATCTCGACTCTCCAAGCCCATACACTCGTGCCTCTCTTGGAATAGCCTGCACATTCAAATCAATGAAAGAATGAGAGAGAGAGAGAGAGAGAGAGAGAGAGAGAGAGAGAGAGAGAGACTAATCATCATACGATACATATTGTATAGGCCGATGTGACTAATTCACCAGGCGTATCAGTGTGAAAATTTTAAAGATATTCAATTAAAAAAAATAATCCTAATTTGTATTGATAAAAGTTATATGTTGTTAAAAGATTAAATAAATAACAATAATACATTTTTCATCTTTCTCGTGATATTTCTTAGATACATGATGAGTATCAATAACGATACGACTGATTCCCAATACGTGTCAGTTGATAATCTCCAGTGATCATACTCATATGAAATTGAGTTAAAGAGAGAGATTTCTTCACCACACAGAGAGGTCTTCAATGATCATATTCATATGAAATTGAGTAGAAAAGAAAAGTCTCATAACCCACCTTAAAGTCCTTGTTCGCCAGCATTCCCAGAGTACAAAAAGCAGTAGCAAAGAAGCAAATCACCATCTGCATCTCCATCACCAAAGCATATGTTATTGCCTGCTTGGTCTTCATATAGGTCAGCTCCAGCAACGGCAACACGACCCCATAAAGGGCAGCCGCTCCAAGCGTCATGAAGAATCCCAAGTAGTAGTGAAGATTCGTCTCTTTCGCAGGGCGGTCGCTGTTCGAATGTACCCCGAGAATGATTGCTCCCACCATCAATAAAATGACTGCATTGATTGAATATGGTGTAAACTTGTGCTTAACAATAAGGAGCGCGAAAACCGCATTGAAGGCCAGTTGAGATGAGATTAGGATCGATGAAGTCGACACCGGTAGGTATGTCGATCCATAGGCATACATGTAGTCATCAAGGCCTGTAAGGACGCCTAACACAGCACAAGATGCGAAGAGGAATGGTGTTATGAAGAAGACCCTAGTGTTATCCTTACTCTTCAGACGGCGATGGACATAAGAGATGGAGAGAGGGATTAGAATGAGCGGCCAACCCCCAGTCTGCAGCCAGCTCGATAACCATTTGCGGTTACCTCCACGGATGAAATAGAGCCGGAGAATCAAAGGGCCTCCGGTGTTGCCGATTGCCAGCATGGTGCCGTTTAGCAACAAGAGGGTAATCTTCATGGCTTTGCTCTTGTTGTTGTGGACGAAGGGTTGGTGGGGTCCACTGGCTACCATCTCATCGTCCATGGTTGGGGACATGGTCACTGGAATATTTGAGGTTTGCAAACAATGGAAATGCGAGATGGGATATAGGTAAGGGATGATTGCGACCGGGCCCTTTTTTTATTATGCGGATGAGTCTCGTTGATTCATTTTTAAGTAATGATTGAGATTGGGGCCTTCTTTTATTGTGAGAGTAAATCTCACGGTTCATGTGTACGGGTGGAGTACTGGTAGGTGTAAGAGAACTTCTACAATGCCCAAAATCGAAGTTCATTTTGATTTTAAAAAAAAAAAAAAAAGGAGCTGAAATCGAACTTTCCACACGTCACATATGTTTGTTACCCAATTATTTTTTGTGGCGTCGGATCCAGTGTTTCCTGGGGTATTGGGCGGTAGGGTACCCTATCTCATTGCTGCATATGTAGTAGTTCATGAATTACGCTGTTGGGGGCAATCCTAGTACTTCAATCGCTAGAATGCTAATGGAGACTAAAAGCAACAAAACAGCAATGGCTCACGTTCAATGAGGATAGGTCCATTTTTGGTTGGTTACTACTGTCCACTCCTAGCGATTTTTAATTTTTTTTTTTTTAATGGTGGCTAATCAATGATGGAGAAAGCAGGATGCCTGGTTAATCTCATCGTGCAAGATGTGCCACGTGTATGGTGCACCATCTAGAACTACGCGGGATACAAATTAAGGAAAGTAGCATGCTGCATTGTTCTGGTTCAAAACAGAATTCTCTGGAAGTGTTGGGCCAAGCATGTTACATGTATGATATCTACTCCGTTCATCAGACGCAAAGCTCTATGTTAATATCAGGAGTAAAAAATCAGCTTGATTCATAACTCAGGTGGGCCTCACCAGAGGGAGTGAACACCAAGGGAAAGTTTCGTGTGGGGCTCACCCAACCTATTCATCAATTGTCTTACATAGTAAATTTATTATACATGACTAATGATTAACTCTCACCAACTTTTGAAATTGAGAGAAATACTCTCCAAAAGTATGATGGCATATATGTAATTAGACAGCGATTGCATCCGATTAGATCTATAAGGCTCACTACAATGTGTACGTGTAATCCACGCCATCCATCCATCTTACCAACTCTTTTTTAAGATATGAATTAAAAAATAAAGTAGATTATAAGCTCAAGGAAACTACACCACTAGACATAGTGGAGATGATGATGTCTATCGTGGAAGTTAAGATGACTCTAGAGCCCACAACTATGTGTATCTCTCATCTAACTTACTCATAAGGTCACCGACATGGATAAAAGGAAAACACAAATATTAGCTTAATTCAATACTATTTAAGTTTCCTTATTTCTGGTGTTATAGGCTACTTGTGCTTTGCATATTACTTATTTTCAGGCTCATGATTTAAAACGAGCAGATAAAGCAGATGAACAGCATAGATCAGACACAAAACGTAACGGTAGTCCCCGCAAATTATACAAGAACTGTGTTTCCTTTCTTTGATTTTAGCGTCAGAAGCTTCAAAACAAACGTAATAGCTACGTCACGTGGAGGTGGCTGGGCTAATTTACAGGTGTAAATTATTATTTATTTATGAGAAAAACAAACAGAACCTAAAAATAATCCTGATCCAGAATATTGGTTTACTTGATTTTTGTCTAATATTCATTGTTTTGAACTTTACGAAAGCAACCCCTGCTGCAAAGATTTCCTGTCCATTTGGATCGTTCATCATAATCCATGCATCGTCTCGAGTAAATGAGTAACATGAATCTTGTTCATCATAAGTTAAACTATGGTCATTCAAACCTTCTCTTATTATTTGGGAGCGGATTAGCTGAGACCCCGGATCCACTAAGGTGGGTGGGACCCGTGACTTTGGAGTCCACTGTGATGTATGTGACTACATCCACACCGTCCATCTATATTGAAAGCTCATTTTAGGGCATGATTGAAAAATAAAGCAGTACCAAATACCAGATGGACCATAGTACAAGAAACGGTAGTGATTGACCATTAAAAACTTCTTGTGGGGCAGGAAAAGTTTTGGATCAAGGTGATATTTGTGTGGTCTCTTTATCTGGGTGTTTTTGACCTTATCAACAGGTTGGATGGCAAATAAACATTCAGATTGAATCCATAAAGTGGCATGATTGAAAAATAAGGCAGTACCAAATACCAGATGGACCATAGTACAGGAAACGGTAGTGATTGACCATTAAAAACTTCTTGTGGGCCAGAAAAGCTTTGGACCAAGGTGATATTTGTGTGGTCTCTTTATCTAGGTGTTTTTGACCTTATCAACAGGTTTGATGGCAAATAAACATTCAGATTGAATCCATAAAGTTTTTAATGGTAGGGATTCAATTATGACTGTTTCCTGTGGTGTTGTCTACCTAAGATATCAGTCAGCTTCAATTTTGGGATCATGCTCTAAAATGAGCTTTCAAAATGATTGGACGGTGTGGATTTAAGGTACATGCATCACTGTGAGCCCCACAGTCAGGGGTCCCACCCACTCTGTGGATCCGGGTCTCACCCAATCCGCTCCCTTACTATTTTCACTCAAGGTGTGCCTACACGCATGGTATCCACAATAAAAGGGGCAGAAACATCATTTCTTTATATAGAAATTAAAATTTTAAACTTTTTACCGTGACACTCATGAAATCCACAGTAAAATGAATAAAATATTATTTTTTTTTTGTACAGAATTTTTAATTTCTCACGGTGATGGACACGCATGGGATCCATGGCCAAAGGGTACTCGACAACATCATTCTCTTGCAGAGAATCTTTAATTTTCCGCCATCGTTCTCCATGTGTCAGGCACACATGACATGGTACACAGCGTTTTTGGATTGGATGAAAACATAGAGAAGATGAAAACAAAAACGCAAAAAAAAAAAAAGAAAAAAAAAGAAAAAAAAGAATAACAAAAAAACAAAAAGAAAGATGAGGAAGCGAGGCTGCTCCTACTAGTGATTGACCGTCTGTCCGTGAAGGAAATGGAAAAATAATGGGAGATGAAAGGTGACGGAAAGGGAACGGAACACTTCGCTAGCAGCCAGATGATTCTGAGCCTTGTTTTTTTTTTCGTTTGTAATTAAGAGCCAAAGATCAGAAACTGTGGTCCTTTGGAATAATATTAAGGCATTCACGGTGCGGACTACCAAACTGTAGTTTCTAGATGATGGTTAATCCTTCTCTCTCTCTCTCTCTCTGTCTCTCTCTCTCTCTCTCAATCTGCTTTTTGTGGAGTGGTCGACTTGAGCTTTCGATATGCCTATTTTCAGGCGCATGCCCACGGAGCTTGGTGATGTCAACACGACCCACATCGGTGCCCCTGGCCTCACCCAAGATGGTGTGACCCTTACGGTGGGGCACACCTTAATGTATGTTTTTTATATCCACTTCATCCATCCATATTGATAGATCACTTTAGGGTATAAGTCAAAAATTGAAATATATCTAAATCTTAGGTAAACCATATTATAGAAAACAATGATGATTGACCATTAAAAACTTCTAGTGGGCTTCAAAAGTTTTGGATCATACTGATATTTGGTTTATCATAGAATGGTTGCGGGTCATTCTTCATGTTATAAATGAAGAAAAGAAAAGGGAGGATTTTTAATTTTCACTTATATGCTGCATCTTATCCTACACAAGCTTATATATGTGACATATGATAGTGTGATTTAGTTACATTTTGCCTTGTTGAATAGAATATCCCATTAACAAGAACCAAAGAATTTTCAAGAAGTTAATTCCAACCCAATTTGGAAATAAGCTATGAAAGAAGAATTGTAAGTTCTTGATGAAAATAAAACATGGAGTATTGTAAAGTTGTCACTAGGGAAGAAAATGGTTGGGTGTCGTTGGGTATACAAAATCAAATATAAAAGTAATGGAACCATTGATCGGCATAAGGCATGACTTATTACTAGAGGATTCATTAAGATTTATGGAGTCAATTATAAAGAGAAATTTGCACCTGTTGCAAAGATAAACAAATTTCAGATTCTTTTATCTCTAGCAATAAATCAAAACCGAAAGTTATTTCAAATGAACGTTAAAAATGCATTCTTACATGGTGATCTAGAAAAAAGAAGTTTATATGAACATACCACCAAGTCATCCACAAGAGTCTCATTGTGATTTAACACGCAAGCTAAGAAATGCTTTATATGAGCTCAAGCAATTTCCGCGAGCTTGGTATGCTAAGCTCAACTATATTCTCATGAATAACAGGCTAAAGAGAAGTGCAGGTGATCCAATTCCTTATTCATGAAAAGAAGTGTTTTTGGTACTACTACCGTCTTGGTATATGTTAATGACATAGCGATCATTGGTGATGATCAACATGAAATCTCAAAGTCAAGGATCTTTTACACAAAAGGTTTGCTATTAAAGACTTGGGGATATTAAAATATTTTTTAGGATTAGAAGTTGCCTACAAAAAAAAAAAAGACATCTTTTAATCAACGAAAATGTGTTGGCTTGTCATAAGAAGCTGGAAAATTGAGTGTAAGACCCTCAGACATGACTACTGATGGCAGCAACAAACTTAATTTAAATGATTAATTGCTTTCTGATGTTGGTTAATTTCACATATTAGTTGGTAGACTGATTCTTCTCACTATTACTCGACCAAATATCTCATATGTTGTGAGTTTGGTTAATTAATTCATGCATGCCATAAGAGTTAATCACATGAATGCGGTTAACCGAATATGTCAGTATCTAAAGGGTTTGCTTGGAAGAGGCATATGGATGCATAAGAACGGTCATACCTGTACACTGCATATGCTGTTGTTGATTGGGCCTGATGTTCAGTTGATCGAAGATCTACAAAAGGATATTATATCTTTATTGGAGGTAACTTGGTTACTTGAAAGAGTAAAAAATAAAATGTTGTTACTCGATTAAGTGTTGAAGTAGAATATCGAGCAATGACCTCCACTACCAACGACATTATTTGGCTTCGAGCTCTACTGCATGAGCTCGATTTTGGCTCTTCTGAGCTTACAAGAATGTTTTGTGATAATCAAGTTGTAGTTCATATCTCTTCAAATCTAGTATTTCACAAGCATACCAAATATATTGAAGTAGATTGTCATTTTATTTGAGAAAATGTTCAAGCCAATGTTATTTGCACTCCCTTTGTTCATAGTAATCAATAGTTAATGAACGTTTTTACCAAGAGACTACTAGCTACTAAATTTCAAGAGATATTATCCAAGTTGGGCTCTATCAACATTTTCACACCGAATTGAGGGAGAGTGTTGGCAGAGAAGAGAGATTGCCATTATACGAGATTTGTTTATATTAGTAGGTGGATATGAAGATCTCACCCATTTAGTAGTTTTTTTTTTAAAATTATCTATGGGACCCTCTTTTCTTAGCAATTGCTCTTTATATGTTGCTCCTCAGATGGCATCCTATTAAAAAATTTGTAATTATTTTTACTATTGTGATCTCTATCGAGACATACTAAATGAAACATCTCCTCCCAAAATACGTAAATTACTTGTTATTTGGTTGATTTATTCTGATTGACTTCAAAATATTGGTGGAAGTTGCCATTAATGAAAAGACACCGCCAAAAGGGCATGTGTCCTTTTATGAAAGAGTGTGTTCTTTCTATATCTATAAATTTCATAATTGAATGATTCCATAAAATCATAATCAACATCAATTTCCTCTCTCTTTATTCTACTTCACTATTTTTTTGAGTTACTTTGAAAATATGTTGAAATTGCAAAAAAAGAAAAAAAGAAAAAAAAAAAAAAAAAGGACATAAATTGTAGAAGAATAGAAATTAGGGTGTAAATCGTGAAAAATAAAGAAGTCAAGGGCGTACATTACATAAATGCGTTTGTGGGTGTGGTTTTTGGTTTTATAAGCTAAATTCCACATTGCTCCATCTTAGGAGAGGAGGGTTATTGTATCATAGAGACAGATTTGTTATAACCCTCCTATAAACTAGTTTAAACACAGGTAGGGTGTAAATATCGCCTTAAAGATATTGTTACTATAATGTGCCTTTAAGCTTATATTTAAATGTGTTTTCTTTTGTTTTTGTTCTTCGCTGCACTTTGATCTCTTTCACTTGATGAATTACTTGGATCCCAGACAAATATGCTATACGTGTAATAGTGTTTAACATGAATGCTATTCTCTTGCCTCAAAGGGTGTTCATTGAATTATTGGAGAGATTGTCATTGTCAAAGTAGGTTAGCCTTGCATTGTCGTCTTTTCCAATGAACAAATGGATTTTGATGATTTCCCTTCTCGTTAAAGTCAAAAGTAGGTGATTATGTCACAATTTTCATCAAACCTACAAAAAAGTCTTAGAAAGATTGAAAGGATCAAGAGCCTGTTTATAATTATAGAAAGACAAACAATGCTAGATCATCTAGAATCTTTTTAGAGAAAGCTTATCAAAAGACTACTTGTATGGGCATTATTGTTTCTGTATGTAAGCCAACCCATCGAGGAGGTTTACCCTGTTTTAAAAAAAGTGGGACCCCAAAAATAAGGCGGATGCAACCATCTCGAAAGCAAGATAACAAAAAATAAGGTCGATCCAACCATCACGATGCTGTTATCTATTGTTTTTGTGGTGTAGTTGACCTAATGATTATTATTTTTTTTTTTACTGGTATTTATCTTCAGCCAAAGTCTAAAATGGTGTCGATTGTGAATCGGAGACTATTAAATGGAGAAACTTAATACGGAGGCAGTGGTTATTGTAGGGACCAAATAAGAAAATTGATTGGCAGAGGTGAGGGCTCTTCTTGATGGTGTTTTGCTATATGTAGAGTGAGGTTCATCTAATAATGAAATTGAAAGCGATTCAAAGATAGTGGTGAGCAACATTAAATCTATTTTGAATCACTTACGGACTATCTGAAATTGGTCGTTGGAAGCTAAGAGTAAGTTGCAGACAATCAAATTCAATGTGTATAGCCTGTTTTGGAAAGGTACTGAAAGTAGCGGATGGTTTAGCGTGGATAGGAAGCTTAAGTGTGAGAGACGCTTTCTTTTTTAAATATGAAGATCTCCCTGAAGAGGTAAGAGGAAGCTTCTGTTGAGATAAAGTAGGAATTAGCAACATTCATTGAATCTGAGTTGTTTTTTATTTGGTTTTTCCATCCTCTTGCTCTGCTTTGAATATAGGAACGGTCTGACAGTTTAGTTGGTGGGCAGCTATCATGGGTATAATAGGTTGTTTTCTACCTTTGATACTCGGCTTTCTGTATAAGTTTTTTGAGGTAATGATAGGGTCTGCCCAATGTATAATAATTGTTACGTCTAAAATACATCTACGTCTAAAATACATCTAAGTAGTAGAGATCCAGCGTCTCCACATGGTTACCCATAATTTTATATAGTTGGTGCAACAGTTGAATGCTTTAGCTAGGACCCCACACAACAGGATGTGTCGTCATGTTTGGATCGAACTAATGAATATTTTAGACCCATCAAATCAGGATGTGTTACACAAGAGTTAAGTTATCCTCACCGTTCATCACTTGAACTCACCATCGAATGATCACAAGGAAGTGTCACTGACCGTTGAATGTGAAAGTTGATCCCTTCCACGGTGGGTGCTATATTTGGGTTTGTGAGGTTTCAAGGGGTACCACATCACGCGGACCGTTCAGATTATGTGCATAAGACACCTGTGCAGGGATATATATATATATATATATAGACACACACACAGATTCTATGCGTAAGACATCTGTGCAAAGGTGTGAAGGGGTGCTCACACGCGCGCGTGCACACACACGGTGTGTGTGTATATATATGTGTGTGTATTGACTGTTTGATTTTGTACGTCTGCTTAGCTCCACATGTACCCTCTCCTCGGACGCGGATTGCGTCGTACCCCCGCCCGGACGGATTAGGGGCCCAACGTGATGTACGTATTTTATCCACACCGTTACTCGTTTTTATATGATCATTTTAAGTGTAAATAAAAAATTTAGGTAGTTTCAGGGCTTAAGTGGACCACAAAGTGGGGATTGAACGTCCACCATTAAAAACTTCTTAGGAGCTGGAGAAGTGTCGGATCAAGCTGAAATTTGTGTTTTCACTTCATCCAAGTCTGCATGACCTTATTAATAGGTTGGGTGGTAAAAAAAAATATCACGGTGGCCCTTAAAAGGTTTCAACGGTGGGTGTCATTATCACTGCAGCTTCCTTCGATGTGGTCCAATAGAGCTGTGTATCTGCTTCAATTTTTGGTTCATACCTTAGAATGATCATATAAAAACAATTAACGGTGTGGATAAAATAATTACATCACGTTGGGCCCCACGGAGCCCTGCCGGACGGATTGCGGGGGTAGGACGCAATCCGCGTCCGTTCTCCTCATGCACTTTTATTGCTAGCACACGTGCGAACTTGTCAATTGTGCGGCACATACGCATCAGGTGAGGTGGTGACTGGTCTAATATTTGTCTCAAAACGGTGCATATTGCCGTAAGCACATTGTCCCAAAACGGTGCATATTGCCGTAAGCACATGTTCTATCAATAAATGATATGATCGAAATCGCCCACCTCGACCAAACGGCTTGATATGGGGTGATGTGAACCTGTTTTGGTGGTGACCAAATATATTGAAAGCAGATTACGCTGTGTGCCACCCACCACCAACGTCACCAAGCTTTGTGAGCCCACTATACCACACCGCTCCATCCATCATGTGTACCACACAGTAGCAGGCATTGAAAGCCTATCATTGAAAACTTCTTAGGAGCCACAAAAGTTTTGGAACAAGCTGATATTTGTGTTTTCCTTTCATCCATGTCCGTGTGACCTTATGAAGAGTTTGGATAGTACATAAGAACCATGGTAGGCCCTGGTAAAGTTTCAATAGTAGGTGCTGTTGTTCTCGATGCTTCCTGTAGTATGGTCTACTTGAGCTTTGGATCTGCCATATTTTTTGGGCCATGCACTAATATGATCTCCAAAAATTGATGGACAGTATGGATATAATGCATAAATCATGGTGGGATCCATAGGACTTGGTGACGTCAATACACCATGGATGCCATGCAATCCGCTTCCAAATATAGTAAATTTGGTGGTCGGCAAATATGATTTTAGTTAAAAGTAAATAACAAATGAATGAATGATAAGGTGTTACACCTAACAAGTGGATTGGGATGATTTGTCTAGATTGTGGTACTCGTATAATTTGTGTGCACCTGAGAAATGGTTGAGGGTATTTTAATACTTTCGCCATCTTCTGATGGTAGGCAATCACTTCATTATTTTTATTATGGCCGGCCTTCTTCCTTCATTCGAACTTTCTTTTCTTGTTTTTAGTTGAAAACTTTAGTAAAACGTAGAAAACAAATGAATGAATGATAACGTGTTTCACCTAACGAGTGGAATGAGATGATTTGGACGGTTTCTATTGTGGCACTTCTATAGATTTGTGTGCACCTAAGAAATGGCACACGGTATTTTAAGTACTTTTTGCCATATTGTAATTGTAGACAATCACTTTATTGTTTTTATTATGGCCAGACTTCTTTTTCTTCTTCTTCTTCTTCTTTTTTTCTTTTGGGTGTGGGATTAATTGAAAACTTTACTAAAACCTAAATGAGAGTGATAACATGTCTCACCTTAATGAATGGGATGGGATGATTTGGACAGTTTGGATTGTGAAACTTGTATGGATTTGTTCGCATCTAAGAAATAATGTAGGTAGTTTAACACTTTTGCCGTCTTTTGATTACAGCCAATCTTTTTTATTTTACCTTTGTTATTTTTTAATGGTCAACCTTCTTCCTTCTCTCTCTCTCTCTCTCTCTTTTTTTTTAATTTAAAAAAATTATTTTATTTTTGGGTGGGGAATTTGTTGAAAACTTTACTAAAATGTAAATAAGAAATGGATGAACAAGAATATATATATTTGATCAACCTTTTCAAATATAATATGGTTTAGACAAATAGGAAGTGGAGGTAGTATTCTTGGACAAAGCCAAGACAGGTTTCCTCCGATGCGTATTGTAACAGGGTATGTCCACTTTATAGCTGTTGGTAGCTGTTGGATATATGCCACACACACCACACACCACAGTGGGTACTTGAACCTATGACCTCGTGTTGAAACTCCTGTGAGTCTACCATGGAGGCTTGAGTAAGGACCTTGGATTCAATATATTTATATGATAGGCCGCACCATGGATGGAGAAAAATCTTCTCGATCCGTACCATGGATCGAGAATGTTGCAACCACTTGATCACTACCACTCCTTT
This sequence comes from Magnolia sinica, assembly GCF_029962835.1. NCBI lineage: Eukaryota > Viridiplantae > Streptophyta > Magnoliopsida > Magnoliales > Magnoliaceae > Magnolia > Magnolia sinica. The sequence continues at coordinate 11,395,573 of NC_080574.1, read as the reverse complement.
TCATTGATTAGGGCTGCTTCTTAATCATTGTCTTGTGAGCCATTCAATTTCAAGTCTTTAAGATTTTGGAGCCAGGTATCACTAACTGCGCATAATCTACCAACATTCTCGATCACAAAACATGACCCCAAATCCAACGGTTACTTCCCTCAGCAATACGTCTGCAGAGAACATGGAAAGAAAGAAAGTTTAGCATCTTTGTGCAATGGACGGTGGTGCTTATTGCATTACAAAGAAAGAAATTTTAATTAGCATCTTCGTTTAATGGAAGGTGGTGCTGATCGGATAGCAAAGAAAGAAACTTTGGCATCTTCGTGCAATGGACGGTGGTGCTGGTTGGATTGCTTACACTATTATCGAAAAAAGAATGTGATTCCTTAAAATATTAAAAAATAATCTAAGCATAAGGCTACTTGAATTTATTTAAAACCATATGAATATACTCATGCTATATTTAAATATTAGTGACATGGTTGAGTGTTTTCTTATAAAGGGGCACTTTTCTTTTTGTTCCTTGGACCATGTCTATTTCTCTTTCTTCATTAGCTAAGTGTTATTACATAAAGGAATGTGTTTTTCATTAATTGACTTCTATTTCTAGTTAGGAAGAAATAAAAAAGTTAGTTATAGATTGAAACTGGCCCTCCTCATCTCAAGGATGGATTTTTTTTTGGTCCAATCTCTTCATTAATTAGCTAGCTGACTCACAGCCCTATTTCCATTGGCTGGGTCTACATCACAGTTACGGGGTGCTCGATGGAGTGTCAAGTTGGGTAGGCCTACAGGTCAACTGGTCCAACCCACTTCTAAGCCGGGTTTGTGACATGCCAAATGTGTAGTGGGTCAGGCTTGAACCAGAATCCAATGATCATTGGTATATTGCATACCGCTATCTATATGGATGGGTTTGAACACCCAAATACTCCCGGATTCGATGACCCACCAATGTTAGGCCTTTGTAAGTATTTTTCTTAACCATTCATTTGCGGTTTATAAATTTTTAAAGGTTACCGTAGACCCATTGAAGAGATTTGATTCGATGGACAGGCCAATGTGGAGAGAGGGAGAGTTGAAGCTAAAAGAAGAAAAAAAATAATTACAAGAACTAGTAGGGTAGAAGAAAGATTTTACTTCATAGATGAAGACTAACAATGAGATTGTCCTTCTTTATTATCAACATCTTCCTAAACATGGGCTGTTCTGACCTCCCTTTATCTCATCCATTATCCATTCAAATTCTCCAACCACATGGGCCCACCAAATCTTACATGTCTCACTTCATAAGTCTCACTAGCATGTGCTGCATCATCCTTCCCAAGTTGAATGGAGCTCATCCATGAGTTTTGCTGATCACGCCAATCGTGGTAATGGACGGTTCGAATCACACATGCTATCCATGGTGCAATTTCCTCAATATTCATATGTGCTTAGAGGATGAAAAAATAGACCATGTGTGAAGATTTTCAGGCACATCTTCATTGTGTTTTTTTATGGATCCAAATTGACTAACACGAAGGCTTCTCTTCAACAAAATTAGATACATAAATGGCTTCACGTATTACACTTTTCACAAATGTTGTCTCCATATATTTTGTTTTCTTTAGGTTCTTCGTCGAAGAGATCTTCTCTGAGTTTCCATGTACGTGATTTTGATTAAAATGAAAAAATAGCCAGCAGTCCGGATCAGAGTCCTATTGGTTTGCGGAGGTAGAATATGTTCAGCTTAATTTCTAGACTGTAATCCCTCTACCTGATGTCCACCATTTAGACAGTTTAGATTGATTTACTTGTATGCCAAGTGTATATCTCACTCTCTGAACTCTCAAATCGAGAACCAGCCCAGCCTACAAACTAAGTAATCGGGCTTAGGCAAGACTGAGCCCATCATCCAAATACTCTGCCCTTTTAAACAAGTCGAACTGGGTTGGGTCTACTTGTCTGGCTTTAATTTTAGACAGATGAAAGCCAGTTTCAGCCAACTAAACATTGGACCTAATGCTAGCCTGTTGTCCAAAGGTCCTTGGGGCCCAGCCCAACCCAGCTGTACAGCTGGCACCCAGCCCTTTGCCATGCTACTTGATGGACCCTGAAATATGAGATGCAGCACACAAATACAGACTCTCTTGATCTTGAGAAATTACAATACAATCATTTCTAGGATCACATAGATAAGTACATTGTTAGGTCTCCCATCTAAGGCTTGCTTACATGAGTATCGCTTCAACCTTAGGTTTACGCCCATACAACCAGGCTGGAGCATGATTTCGATATCAATAAATAAACAGGCTCATACATGCAGCCAGTTTGACAAACTTTCTAATGAGGCAAGCCAGGCATGGGTCCAATTTAATCTAAATATGTGATGCATGGGCTTGCTTTTTTGGGGCCCAGTTAATAGAATGGCTACACTAGGCTTGACTTTTGGGCCATTGAAAATTGGACAATTCAAACGAAGGCTGATTGCCATCCCTATCCTCGACTCAGGTATACAGTTATGAAAAGGTGCATGGGGCCCATGGTTAATCAACCCAGACCATTGGTCTGATGCATACCACTGTCGATCGACCATGCCACAAAACTGTTCCCAGTTGAAAGAATCTAGCCATTGATCTTGGGTCTTCTTTCTACTGAATTTGGACACTCTACCCTTCTTAAGAAGGCTGTCGACAGGCAGAGGTGGGCCTAGAAAATGTAAAATTTTGAATGGCCTGCCCGAACAGTTCAAAATCCGGGCCTCGGACAACCTTAGGCCCGGTTTGTTACTTCTTAATCGTTTGTTTAAAGGATTGGAAAGGGATGAACTTCCTCGCGGCCCTACATGTATGTCTCACATACCAACCGTTGTTTTTTTTATTTTTATTAAGGATGACCATACGTACTTTCATTCTCAATGTGGAGGACTCTTCCAGCAAACGTCCAAGGGCCTAGGATGGATCCCACGTGATTCGACTTCCAAAACCTCTCGAAGGGGGCGTGTTGCACGGGGGATAGAGTATAGGCATTTTTCGTCGGAATATAGTTTTTTTTTTTAATAAAGGGATTTGACATGTAATGATGTAAACCCTTGTCTTTTGGTCTATTGCAATAAAATCCCTTATTGGTATTCTCAAATAAACCTCTACATTTGATGCGTTAGTAAAAAGAAGCCCTTACATCAGGCAGCCATACGAACCATTAACCATATTGTATTACGTCCAGGATGTCTATTAGGTCCAATGGGCATTTTGTTTATGACCAAATACAAAATACAATTATGTTTGTATGCCAATTCGTTCATAAGGTTATTCCCACCATGACGAAGGGAAAATACAAAAAAAAAATAAAAAATGGCCTGGTCCAAAACTTCCATGGGTCCTAAGAAAGTTTTTATGGTGGAGGTCCAATCTGCACTGTTTCTTATTGTATGACCCGCCTGAATTTTGAATCTATCTGATTTTAAGCTCAGGTCTTAACATGTACTGGTGCAATGGATGAATGGAGTAGATGTCACATAGGAATTACGGTAGACCACTTCATTTTCATGCTCTATGAATTGTTTAGGTGAGGAAAAACAGTCATTTCCATTCCCAGCAATCCTTTTACTCTTCCCTCAGTTAAAATGAATGTATTTTTTAGAAGAATATTGGTGCTTAATTAATGTGAATAAATGCCCAAGGGAGAGGGGTTATTTCTAAACTTGTAAAAGGAGTTGGTGGCTCATGTGGTCCCACCGTAATGTTTATGTGAAATTCACCTCTACCAACTGGTGTGTCATTCCATGTTCGTCCGAAAGACCTGAAAATCAGTCCCATATGTGATTTTGCTTAACCGCATGGTTGAAAATAGTGTACTGGGCAAAGCTCAGGCCTCCAAACTTTTTACGTTCATGTGGTCCACTTCAATCGTGAATAGGCTTGGGTTTTGGGCCCTAGGCATAAATTTTGGTGTGATATATAATAGTTAGAGTAGATTTCATATAATTATCACAGGGGGCCTGAAAAAAATCAAGAGCTGACGCCTCTCTTAACTATTTCCCTTTGTGTAGCCCACCTGAATCACTTAACCTGATTTTTTGGCCATGGCCTAACGTAGAATTACACATCTAATGGTAGGAGCATATCTTACATACACATCATAATAGGCCCTAAAATTAAAGGGTGAGTACATCTCTCCTGCGTGTTTGGAGAAAAAAGTGATCATATCTTTTCAAAATTTGCTAATCTTAAGTCCAACCCCTTCAACCATAAGCTATAATCCAACGATATAATAACTTTCGAAGCATTAAGTGTATGTGACTTGCAGACCTACCAACAGGTTAGCCCCACCATAAGAATCGCCAGTACAATGGCATCTTATCTACAAATTAAGTGGGTCACACCATATAAAACATCCTCTAAACATTAGTAATTAAATAGCTAAACACAAGTGAGGTCCACTTGATGAGTGGATGCTGTGAAGTTTTCTAAGATGTAATTGGCATAATGCATGGGGTAAACCTATTAGACGGGTTATATTTCTTACACACACGAAACATTGGAAGTTATCCGTTGGTTGAATCTTAACCTACAGTCCAGCAAATGAGACTTTCTTGTTAAAAGCAGGGAATTTTAGGAACTGCCCTTGATTATTGACTGCGTGATCTACAATTATGTGTAATCCCATGCTATCCTGTGACCAAAAAAAAAAACAGGTTGACCTATTCTTTTGTAAATCAGGAGCTGTGGAGCAGCTACATAATAAGAGTTAGATGGAATATGGAATAAGTATAGTTGGGCCACATCATCATGGGAACAATTGGTAGAAACATCCACTATTGATTTTTACATGGCCAACTGTAATGATTGTATGAAATCTAAGCATAGAATTAGGAAAACGGATTGCCTGTAATTCCGTATGCTTACATCATAGTGAGTAATCTCTCTTGAGCCCATCATAAATATATGTGGTTTAGCCCGCCATCCATTTTCCAGCTCATTTTAAGGGTTGAGCCCAAAATTGAAGCATATCTAAAGATCAAGTGGACCATGACATAAGAAAGAGTGGAATAATGACATGCCATGAGAAAGAGTGCATGGGAATAATGATATCCACCATTGAAACCTTCTTAGGGTCCACAAAGATGTTTATTTGCCATCCAATCTATCCATAAGATTACACACACATGGATGAAGGTAAAACACGAATATCAACTTGATCTAAAACTTATATACCCCCAAGAAATTTTCAACTGTAGACAAATCAACTCACTGTTGACTTTGGTGTGGTTCACTTGAGCTTTGGATATTCTTCATTTTTTGGCTCAAGCCCTCAAATTATTTGGCAAAATGAATGAACAGAGCCGATAAAATACATAAATCACAGTGGCCCCATAGAGTTTACTCCGTACACAATTTAATTGATCAGTGATACCTATATTGCAATGATATGAATGACTCACTATTCAATCAGTTCAGGGTCATAATTATAAGATTATGCGGGAGAGATGGCCAAGTTCCGTCTCTCTACGATTCCAAACCCTCAAAACAGGTGTAGGCAAGCTTCTTGTAGGGAAGCCTTCAATGTTGGGCTGGCCACAATGAATGTGGCCGCTAAACTATTTAATTTGTCTTCCACAGGCTTTCTTGAAAATCAAGGCAATCCGCTTCCTGGCATTAGATGCTACACCAAAACTGATGCTGGGTTTCAAAAAGTAGGCTCATCCACGATTCAAACAGGCCACACGGGGAGAAATAATTTAGAGGGTGAGTATTGCTTGTACATTGTTTCCAACTTTGTGGTCCACCTGAATCACAGATGAGACTGATTTTTCAAGTGGGTGCTAGCATAGAGAGACACACCTTATGGTTGGGGTGGATTTCACGTAAACATGGTTGAAAGGTACCAACCGAGCCACCTACCGTTTCCCGGAAATAAATGGTGTTTATTCACATTAATTAATCACCTTAATGTAGTTGGTAGGGTTTCCAACTGATTTGGACTTGGGAGTTTCTCCATGCCACTCAACCTGTCAGTGGCTAATCCGCGTGCTTTTTTAAAATGGTACTAGAGAAGGCATGTATCTATTAAAAAATAGTAGGTCTCGGGTTCAATTAGTTGGACATATCCTATATCCACTCAGCAGATGTCTTCTAACTTGCTAATTGCATGGGACATCCAAACCGTTTGATAGATTGGCCCAACCATGAGGAACATTTCATGAAAAAATCAGCCCCATCTACTAACCAAGTGAACCACACTTGTATTTTGCCATTTATTAATGGCTATATACTGTTTTCTATGGTGCAGGTCACTTGATGATCAGATGGGACTAATTTTTGTACAAGGTGATCCTCATAGTAGGACCAACCTATTGTTAGAAAGATTGGATGCCACAGGTTCTTAACAGGTTAGAAGTAATCCCCTGGGTGGACCATAAACTTTGGTCTAACTAATTGGACTTGAGACCCCTTTAAAAATATAATTAGTGACGTGTTTCTTTGACTCAATAATTAGGCCGTCCTATCATCTAGTGGGCCACGTATGAATTTGGAGGTTTTTCTATGGTGTTCATTTTTCTACGGCGTGAAATCTGAATTCATCCGATCATCATCCTCTGTTGTACCCTTTTCTTGGAAAGCGGATTGCCTGTGACCCTGGCATAGAGATATTCAAGGGATGTGTAGGGCCACAGAGATGTCCATGACAAATCCAATCCGTCCATCTGTTTTGAAAGACTACAATAGGATCGGGTTATAAACATCAGACCGATCCAAGAGTCAGGTGGGCCACACGAACGAAACAGTGGGAACACATATGTTCACCTTTGAGACTTTCCTGGAGCTGACCATGATGTTTCTATGCCATCCAAACCATTCATATGGTTATTACCACCCCAGGTAAACTGTAAAAACAAATATCATCCAGATATAAAACTTTTGTCACCCCGGGCGTTCGATTCCTACTTTTTTGTGTGGTATGGCCCACATGAGTTTTGGGAACAGGTATATCTCTGGGCCCGGGGTCACAGGCAATCCGCTCCCCTCTCGGACGGGTCGGATGTGACACGATTTCAGGAAAGTCATTGCTCACGACGGACGCGGATAGCTACTGACAGCTTGAGCAGCGAGAGTCTATGAAGTGACGTCATCAAGTTATGCGGGACCCACCATGATGTATGTTTTGTATCCACACCGTCCATACGTTAGGAGAGATCATTTCAAGTATGAGTCAAAGAATGAGTCACATCCAAATCTCTAATAGACCACATCACATAAAACAGTGGAGAGAGTGATGCACATCATTAAAGCCTTCTTTAAGTCCCCTATGATGTTTATCGGAGATCTCTGTTTATGTATTAAAAAATCAATGAAAGTAGGGAAAACACAAATACCAGATTGATCGAAAACTTGAACTTTTTAATGGTGGACTGTTTTCTGTGGCGGGTTCGCTCGAGCTTTAGATCTGACTCATTCTTTGTATTATACCCTAATATGATATCTACGAATGAATGAACTGTGTTGATACAATGCATGGGGCCCACAAAAGTTGGTGGTGCCATTTCAGTGGCGAGTCTGGCCACTAAACCTGGCGGCATCTAATCGGCGTCCGCTCATGACGAATTTTGCAGTAAAAGTAGACTAGCTATTGAAGTGACGTCACCAAGTAGACCCCTCCACGATGTATGATGTATGTGTTGTATCACAATCGTCCATTCATTCATTTGTAGATATTATTTTCAGGCATGACCCAGAACGAGGCAGATTCAAAGCTTTAGTGGACCCCACCATAGAAAACAGCAGAGGATTACCTAAGGTCCACTGTGATGTTTTTTCCAAATCCCAACCCGTTCAAAAGTTAACAAAGACATTGAGGAAGGGAAAACACAAATATCAGCCTGATCGAAAACTTCTGTGTCCTTTAGAAGTTTTTAATGGTGGTGTCACTCTCCCCACTGTTTTCAGTAGTGGGGTCCACTGGAGCTATGGATGTGACTCATTCTATTGGATCTTAACCTAAAATGATCTCTCCAGATGGATGGACGGCTTGGATACAAAACACACATCATAGTGGGGCCTATAGAACTTGGTGACGTCACTTGAAACAACACATACTCAAATCAAAAACTCACATGTGCTTGGTCTGTGTCCTGTGATTCCATCTTTACAAACTCTCTCAAGTAAAGAAACAAAAATCACACTATAATTCAATCGTTCCAAGCGAATGTTAATGTAGGCCTATCAAGCTACATTTGGACCCGTTTCGATCATGTCCACTTTCTCTTTTAGACCCGTTTCGATCGTGGCCGCTTTCTCCTCTTTGCTCTTCCTGTGTTCCCCATAGAAGTAAGAGGCAAATCCCCAAAGGCACATTGCCAGAGCCAAGCCCTTTTCCGCAGTGAACTTCTCGTGAAAGAAGATGACTGCAAAAATCTCTTGAACTGGGACCAGAAGTGACATGAAAATGCCGCTGAAGAGAGACGTCGAACAAAAAATCACACCCATATTCCCTATGACCAAGAGCTGCATGGCTATGGCCGTCCAAACCAGTATCATGTAGTACTTGGACTCTCCCAGCCCATACTCTTGTGCCTCTCTCGAAATAGCCTGTACAAATCATAATTCTATCTTATTAAACTTCTGTAATATATAAAACGTCAAAAACCCTTTAGTAATATACATAAGTTGTGGAATTAATAAAAGAGAGAGAGAAAAAAAAAATGGTGAAATCATTCACCTGGAAATCCTTGTTTATGATCATGGCTATGGTGCAGAATATAGTGGCGAACAGGCCCACTAGGAATTGAACTTGCATGACAAGAGGGAATGTGATGGCCTTGCACGCCTTGGAGTAAATGGTCTCGATCAATGGTAATTCAAGACCGAAAAGAGCAGCTGCGGCTAGCGTCATGAAGAAACCCATGTAATATCGGCCATTGGATACTCCAGGAGGTCGGTCACTGCTCGCATGGACCCCAAGAACAACTGCTCCGAGGCTCATCAAGATGACGGCATTGATCGAGTAGAACGTGAACTTCTGTTTAACGATAAGGAAAGCGAACAAGGCGGTGAATGCCATTTGGGTGGAAAGGAGAAGTGCAGATGTGGAGACTGGGAGATAAGATAGGCCGAAGGCGTAGAGATAGCTATCAAGTGCGAAGAAGAAACCCATGACGGCACTGGCAGCGAGCAGCTTACGCCCCACTAGGAACTTAGATGAGGCCTTTCCGTCAGCTTTGGACCAGATGTAGGAGATTGAAATAGGGAATAGTATGATGGGGAAGGCTATGGTTTGGATCCAGCTGGTAAACCATTTTCGTTTGCCACCATGAAGGAAGTAGAGCCGTAGGAGCAATGGGCCACCCACCTGTCCGATGGTCGTTAGGATGCAGTTTAGGATAAGGAGCCATCGTTTGATGGGTATGGTTTTCTTCTGTTGTTGGTTGTGGTTTGCTTTCTCCATACCCTCTAAGGTTTCTGAATCCATGGATATGCTCTGTTTTCCTTTTGGTATTTTTTCCTATAAAAGAAAATGAGTATTCAGAGTGAGTGTGGAGGACTGTGTTGAATGCTTCCTTGTTTTTATAGACCGATGGAGATGAAAGAGTTGGTTTGATACTCTGGCGGGCGTCATGTTTCATAGGTATGATATGAGATATTGTATACGTGGCATATATGTAACTTTTTTCTAAACCGTTCAGATTGTAAGAGTCACCGCAGATTGTTCATGTCCTCAAAATCAGATTGATTGAACCATCATTTTTAATGGACATTTGTTTGTTTGATTCAGACCGTTCATAAATTCTCATTTTAAATGTGTACCCATCGGTTATTTAGGACTTCAATTTAGTGTAGGTTTTAGTACACCACCCATCTAAACTGGGTCCTACTCTTTGGACGGTTTGATTTAGTTATATGTATGCCATGTCAGCAGTTTATTAGTTCATGCGTATGTGGCATAAGACTCTTCCGGAGGACCATAATTGTAGTCGGGTAACAAAGGTACGGGAACACAAGGAGATACGTACGAACTACGAAGAGGGCGGAAGATTATCTTAACCACACGTGCCAAGGGCCATAGTTTGATGGATGCGATCTTCTGTTGCTGGTATTGGTTACGGTTTGCTTGGTGGGTCGAGATCGATCCTTGATGAGTCAGCTCGCCACATGAGCGGTGGAGATGTTCTCCACCACTGTATTGGAGGGGCCTTCAAACCATGCTACTATTGCCCGTGATAAAATCGGCGGGCTTCACCTTCAATCTGGTGGATCCCATTCAGTCGGAGATCCTAATCATTTGATCAATGGCTGCAAATGAACTGTTTAAAAATGTGCCAACTGTACGGTGGAGATGATGTTGTATATCAAGTCCATGCGAGGATTCCTCATCACCTGATGCCAACCTTAGATGCGCGCGCATGGGAAAACTGAACTCGGGCGCTAGCTGAGTGGCCCACCTAAGCAAAGCCAAGGGCGGCTGCAAATATTTTGACCGATACAGATGCTCTACCCGGAAGCGGATTGGCTGCTGTACCACACATCACCGACCTGGGTGGTGTATTGACGTCACCAAGTTCTATGGGTCCCACCATAAGGTATGTATTATATCCAAACCGTCCGTCCATTTGGAAAACTTTTTTTTTAAAAGGCTTGAGCGAAAAAATGACAGATCCAAAGATTATGTGGACCACGCTACAAAAAGAAGTGGGGGATTGAACGTCTACCATTGAAACCCTTTTGTGGGTCACATAAGTTTTGGATCAATATGATATTTATTTATTTTCTCTTCATCCAAGTATGTGTGACCTTATGAGCAGATTGAATGAAAAACAAACGTTATGGTGGGCCCTACTAATGTTTTAACGGTGAGAATCATTATCCCTACTTGTATTTGTGGTGTGTTCCAATTGAGCTATTGATATAATTCATTTTTGGAATAATGTTCTAAAATGATCTCGCCGAACGGATTAACGGTGTGGATATAATAAATACATCATTGTGTAGCCCCTGTAACTTTGATATCCTTTGAATCGTTCGTACAGCCCAGAGTTCGAGGAGCTTCGGCGCTCGTCTTCGCACGGCACGTACGCACACCAGCCAGGTCGGTGGTGTGTGGTACACCAGCCAATCCGCTTCCATTCTACCCACGCTCCTACTGATTGGATCACGCATGGGCGGCTTGGGGGAATTTGATATTTTTATGAAGCGAAGCTTCCCAATTTACAGCGGTATGTAACATTTACAGTTCATCGCCACTCTATTTCCGGATTGTTCACTGATGGGCCCCACTGTGAATGGCACATGGAACAAAAACCACCTTGATTGGTAGACCTTTCTCTTTTGAACATGGGTCCTTGAAATTCCTTTTTTCTTTCACTCTCATTAGAAGGTAAGGAAGAAAAATAATAATTATAATTTTTTTTTAAAAAAAACTTGGAATTGTGTCTGGGGTGTGCTCTTCTAATTTGGGCCATCAATTGTAGAGCCTGGCAGATGGACGGTCGAGACTCAGGTACGTTTTGCAGACCATAAAAGCCATTTTCAGCAAGGGAATTTGTTTCGAAATTCCATTCATCAAGGGTGACTCGAGTGATGGCAATGATAGGCACCTTCGTGATTTGTTAGCTGTGGTCTGTGGGGTTGGTGACAGACGATTCTTTTTTCCAATAACAAACGACAAAAGCATTAATGGCTACAAGACATTATCTGAGCTTTGCATCCGGTGGGACGCAATTTTTTAATCTCCACGAGGCCTATTCGCTCGAAATTTTTTCTTTCTTCTGAACGTCTACTTATATAGTACATTGCAGACCACCGTGAAACGGCCTGATTTTTGAGGCAGAACATCTGATCAGTTTGTCCCACCAGATGGAAAGCCTAGATCTCACACGCAGGCTCACTAAGAACAGATGTGCTAACATGTGAATTGGACAGGCTCCACTCGCGTGCGATATTAGCAAACGGACAGGAAGGCCGTGCACACGACCTAGCACCGCGTGGGAGAGAATGTGCATCAGATCCACGATCGCGGATCAAGGAAGGCAGGGCCGCTGGGGTAACAGCTTGGTGGATGAGGCCCTCACAGTGGGGCCTACCTCGATGCATGTGGGGGTATATTCACGCCGTCCATCCGTTTGAATAGCTCATTTTAAAGAATGTTATAAAAAATAATTTTAAAAAAATGAGGCAGATCTAAATCTAAGGTGGACCACCCCGTCCATGAGGTGCTCATTTATGGGACTCCAAGTCAGACGATTAGATGGGCAAGGTGGACTCACTCGCTTTGGACGTTCTTAATGGTGGCACTTCCCATCTTAACTGTTTTCCATGGTACTGGATCCTTACTCTTGACACCCGGCCAAGGGTTAGGGTCTGTGTGCGTGTGTAAAAAAAAAAAAAAAAAAACTGTTATCGATGCTACTGCCCACCTGAGTTTTGAATCGCCCCCATTTTTTAGAGCTTGGTCCAAACAGGACGCGGATTTCCTGCGAAAGCCTTTCGCAGGAAGTTCCTGCGCAAGGATTCTGGATGGGGCCCACTGTAATGTTTGTTAGAAATCCAACCCGTCCATCCGTTTTTTGAACTCATTTTAGGACATGAGACCGAAAATGATTAGGATCCAAAACTCACGTGGGCCATAATAGATGAAACAGTGGGGAAAGGAATTTCTACCGTTGAAACCTTCCCAGGATCCACCTTGATGTTTATATTCCATCCAAACCCTTTATAAGGCCATTTTCACTGAGATGAAGTGAAAAGACCAAGAAATTAAACCGATACAAAACTTTTGTGGCCATATAAATGTTTCAACGGTGGTCACTAAATCCCCACTGTTTCCTCTCGTGTGGCCCACTTGAGTGTTTGATCCTCCTCATTTTTGGTGGCATATCCTAAAATGAACTCGAAAAACGGATGGACGGAGTGGCTTTCTCACAAACATCGTAGTGGACCCCACAGAGAATCTTGCGCAGGAACTTCCTGCGAAAGGCTTTCGCAGGAAATCCGCGTCCGTCCAAACATTGGTAGGCGCAGCTGATGATCCGGGTGCATCTCATTTACATCCATCCACGTCAGCTAATAGTCACGCCTCCCCATGACCACCTGCATCTTTGCAAAAGCGTTTTCCCTGGCAAAACCTCTTCCTTCGAGACAATATTAACTTAGATTAGGTAAGGAGCTTTAAAAAATAGAAATAAATTTTAATAAATTTGAAATTTAATTAATTCATCACATAAATGAGTTTATAACCCTTTAAATAGGGAAATCAAGCAATGGGAGAACTATAACTAAAATTCTCTAAAATTCGTAACTTATTATAAGTAGTAAATTTATTTTTATCGTAAGTGCCCTCTGTGGCTTAACCACGTTATTCTCTTAAATATTCTAAACACTTTTTATGTTGGACACAACTCCTAAAGCCTAATGGATGAAGAGTTATAACCAAACTAAAACTTACTATATGTAGTAAAAATGGAACTAAACATAGAATTCGGCCGTTTATAGAATCTCGCAAATTTGGCATGGGTAACCTGGAATAGTTGGGTTGTTTGGCTAAAGTAGCTCATCCTACCCCAAAATCATAGATGGTACGTCGAGTAACTCATTCCGGTTTGCGAGATATGCCTGTTTTAAGGTTCTGATGGTCTTGATGACTTCTGCCTTTGATCGGGCCTTCTCTGGTCCATCTTGGATATGAAAGTATCTGCGACCTGCTCTACATCAGTCCCATCTACTTCAAAAGAACTCGTCCTCAAGTTCTCGTATAGTTTCGGTTCATAATACTCCATCTGGTGCGCCATAACAATACCCGGATCAAAAGTTTGATCACTTTACGGCCCACCTTCTTTTGGTCTAACCATGCTAGGAATGTATCTATAACACTTTTTACATCAGACCCCTTCTATTGGAAAAAGCTCGTCCTCAAGTTATTAAAGGACTTGGCTTATGATTATGAGATAACTTTTGATGCCGATGTTTATTAGCCATTTTCTTGTACTTGGCATTAGGCTTTTGATTTGATATAATATATGTACTCATGCTTTCCTTGATTTGGCCAGTATAGATCAGTTCCTTCATTTTTACCTTCAAGATCTCACATTCCTTATGATAATATGGGCAATTAGGCAGAGTTATCTCAGTGACAAGATCAATGTGGTTTTGTATATCTCATATGGGAGGCAATTTATTGGGGAGTTTATCACGCACAATCGCCTTGAACTCCTACAACACTGGCTTCAAATCCCCTTGGATGTTCACAGGCTTCATATATTCTTTCTTTTCCAACTAATGGTTATGTATCTCTTATTTCTTCAGATCATTTAACAAAAGTCAGTTCAGTTGTAAGAGATTATTCCTCCACTTTAAAAGTCTTAGGTTGGTTCTCCCTTTCCATAGGGAGAAGACCAATCTTTTTACAATCTTTAGTAAATTTAAATTCGTTATCCTGACCTTGATGCGTAACAATAGCATCAATATTATTTTGCCATGGTCGACCAAGTAATATGTGACAAACTTCCATGTCGACTACGTTATAAAGTACTTAATCCTTATAATTTTTACTAATTGAAAACGAGACAGTATATTGTTCGGTTACCTCTGTTTTGTTAAACTCCTTGATCCATCCAATTGCATACGAAGATGAATGCTTTTATGTTTTCAGTTGTAACTTTTTCACCATCATTTTCGATACGAGATTCTCACTACTCTTGACATCGATGATTACATTACAAACCTTTTGTCTTATAGTGCACCTCATTCAAAAAATGTTATCTCGATGTAATTTTATTTCTACCTTTGGTATGTATAACGGCTTCCTCATGATTAAAGTGATGACTTGCGATTTGCCATCATCTGATGATACTTTGTAGAAATCGGGGTTGTGTCGTACAGCGACCACGAGCGGTTGAGCATCAATTTGAGCTCAAGGCGGATTAGCGCATTCGCAATATGGTTGAGGGTTGCCTGCAGCCATTGCAAGGTCAATCGACTCTCCCGGTGGAAAGTTTCTATTCTTTCCGAAAGATAGCAAATTTTTAGATTACCATCCATATGATTTTTTTCATACTTTCGTTGTTTGCCATTGGCCCGAGAGAAGTCCTCGTTTTGATACCAATTGACGTATGTATGAACGTGATGAGGTCAATCATCGTCTTCCTCAAGGATAAATACTCCGAATCCATGGAGTTTCTCTGGACTCCTCACAGACACTTTTCGAATCCACGAGGAAAAAAACCAAGAAAATAGAAATAAATTTAAATAAATTCAAAATTTAATTAATTAATCAAATAAACGAGTTCACCTCCCTTTAAATAGGGATACCAAGCAATGGGAGAGAAATCAGAAGTAAACTATAACTAAAACTCTCTAAAATTCGTAACTTATATAAATAGTAAATTTATTTTTATAATAAGTGGCCAGGTTATTCTCCTAATTATTCTAAGCACTTGTCATGTTGGACACAACTCCTAAAGCCCAATGGATGAAGAGTTATAATCAAACTAAAACTTAATATTTATAGTAAAAATGAAACTACATATGGAATTCGGTGTCAATATGATCGAATCTCGCAAATTCGGCGTGGGTAACTCGGAATAGCCGGGTTAGTTGGCTAAATTAGCTCTTCCTACCCCAAAATCATATATGGTATGTCGACTAGCTCATTCCGGTTTACGAGATATGCTTGTTTTAAGGTTTTGACGGTTTTGATGACTTTTGCATTTGATAGGGCCTTTTTTGGTCTATCTTGAATATGAAATTGTCTGTAACCCACTCTACATTAGTCCTCTCCACTTTAAAAGAACTCGTCCCCAAATTCTTGTGTTGCTTCGGTTGATGATACTGTATCTAGTACGCCGTAATGATACTCGGATCAAAAGTTACGATCAATCTACAATCACCTTCTTTTGATCCAACCACACTATGAATGTATCCGTACACTTTCTACGTCAGGTGCCCACGTGACGCACGAAGACCCACGTGAGATGAGCTCAAAGAAAGCTGTTCTGTTCTCGCATCAGTGGCCCATTTGGCACGCTTGCGAGATCTGCACCAGTCGATAGCTGCTGCCCACCCTGGATATGCCCTACCCTCAAATTTGGGCTGACCATTCTTCCGTAACCATTTAATGGACGCAGATTGCGGCTGCAGGAGATTCCTGCAGCCATAATGCCCATCATGATGCATATGTTATATCCATTCTATCCATCCATTGGCCAGCTCATTTTAGGACATGAGCCCAAACATTAGGCAGATTCAAATAGACTAAACCATAGGAAACATTAGGGATGGAATGCCCACCATTATAAATTTTATGAGGACCACAGAAGTTTCAAATAAAGATGATATTTGTGCTATCCTTTCATCTTCATCGAGGTCGGAGTCATGTTACAAACAGCTCGAATAACATATAAACACCTCGCTGGTCCTAGAAACATTTCAACGGTGGAACTCTTTATCCCAACTGTTTCTTGTAATGTGGCACCGGATACAGACAATCTGCGTCCACATTTAATCTCCTCATACAGGTGCGGCCCACCTACGTGTGACCAACCAGTTTCTAGGGCTGCTAATGTTGTCTGGATCTCACACGTGTGTCATGAGGTACCCCACCGTCTCACTCACTTGGGTCCCGTTAATACCAATGATAGTTGCAGCACATATACTTGCACACACCAGACTCTTCAAGTGTGGTCCACATGATGAGAAAAATGCTAGTTTTTTAGTCTATACATTCACCAAGGCCGCCCCTGCTGAACAGACTGCTCTCAAATAAACGTGAAGCATGTCAGCACGTGGGTCATTTTTGCCTTTGGCCCATGCAGACGCATGGGAACTTTTTCCTTACCCACTATCTATGAGATCAGCATTTTCCTATAATCAATGGTCAAAATTGTCGTTTGACTTATATCATGATGTCAAGAAATATGAAGCAAGTGGATTTTGCTGTTGAGAAATACTCCAGTGCTCTAGAGAACGCTTGTACAGTCTAGGACACTTTTTGTTGGCTACTAAGCAAAAATAAAACCGATCAGATGATCCAATCCATCCTTCATTTGGCCTTATTTTCTACTGGCATCCTTTTTCCCGAGCCATGGATGGGGTGGTTATGATTGCCTAAGAATCATAAGCAATCCATGTAAATCATCTTGACCTCTCATATTAAAGGCCGTGGATCCAATGGTTATTTTTGTTCAAACCATGTGATGTGTGCATGGACCTAATAAACAAACTGGATCAATGAGTAAGATAAGTGTCCCGATGCAACTAGGAGAGGTAAGGCGTCAATGACTGGGTAGCCTGCAAGACCTGTCGAGCCGGACCCAGCTTTGAACCGATTTGGTCCTATTAGCCTGCCTCATGGGCCGTGCTCGGCCTTGCATGCATGGCCCAATTAATTTCCTGGTCAGGCTTAGGCTCAAGTCATCTTGGCCCGAGCAAACCCAACCTGCCTGGCCTAACCTGATTTTATATCTACATGTGTTATACCCTGCAAACATGGCACTCTAATCCTTAGCTAGGCAAGCATCCATCTTGAATGTGGACACATCGGTTTCATTCTATGAAAAACCTACAACATGATCTTATATATATATATATATATATATATATATATATATATATATATATATATATATATATATATATGAACGGTTGGTTAGAATCATGAGTTATAATTTAGCCCATGCTCAGCATCACCTTTTCCAGTGGTCAATAATCAATGGTCTTGATTGTCCATATCCTGTTCATATCTCTGTCATTATACCGTTTGATTCTCAAACCAAACCATTCCATCCACCAATAGAAAACACAGCACAGGAATACATATGTGCGTTTTATTATAGAGTGATGTTTACATCCTTTTTTGTTTATTTTTTATTTTACAAAAGTGTTCTTCCATTTCACCGTCAGTAAATATACAAATTGAATGTGTTAATATCTATGTGAGCACATATTTAAGTGAGGTAAGCTAGGATCAAACAAACGACGTGCAGTTGCACTGTAGAACGCCGCCATCCTCAGTGGACACGAGGAGTTGAAAGGACTCAAGAAGCTATTAAGCTAAATACAGTTATCAGTCATAATTCATAAATACCACTGAACAGTACGAAATATAATAAGCATGGATGTCTACGGCCTGTAAGTGGAACTGCCAACCTTGCTGGTGCCTAAAACACCCTCCAAGCCACTAGGCTGGTTCTCAGCAAATCCAGGCCGCACCCAGATCTTCATATGACCCTCCCGGCAAATGGCAATGACTGATTCATTACTAAATATCAAACCAGAAAGGGGTTCTGCATGAACACGATGAGCAACTACCGGCGAGAGTTTTGGAACATCTCGCATGCTTGGAGCAGGTTGAAGGGTACCCACTGAACAAATGTTGTCCCAATTTGAAGATTGGTTTCCACCAAAGGATGCAGGTGATCCACCGGGAGGATGTCGATGTGGGGGCACAACAATCTCATCGACTACAAGGTCCCATAGAAGCAACCGAGTGTCCTGCTCACCAATAGAAAGATTATATGAAAAATAATGGAAAGCCGGAAGTAGCAGAAAATTGAGAATGTAATGTGTGACACTGAGGTCTGAAATCCCACATTCTGGGCCAGTTTGGATGCGCCCTCAAAAGGAGCGTTCAACTCCTAAATGCAGTTTTGAGCCAACCCCTATCTCATGTTGTGTTTGGATGTACTTTTGTGAACCCAGCTGATCCACCACCCGTTGAAATAGGCATGAAAAAGCACACTCACTGATTCGGAAAATCGACCAACGAAGTTGGTACATACTTTTGCAGGAAAACCCCTTTTGGGGAAGTGTATCCAAATGGGTCCTTTGGCTCTAATCCTTCGGTGTACCAAGGAGATCTTCTGATACAGCTAAATGCACATGCTCGGGAATGAATGCTCATGCACTTTTCAGTCATAAATGGACTAAATGCATGCTGATTTGTGAGAACTGACAAAGGAACAAAACACCAACAACAAAAAAGGAAAAAGAAAAGAAAAGAATTAAGAGCAAGAAACAATGCAAGAAAATCAGTATCAACACATACACTATGAACATGTATACCAATTAAAACAATAGAATCAGAATTCAGAAATAAATCAATGAAAATAAAACAAAGAAGTCCACATATTGAAAAAGCAAAATCTACACATGCATAAATCACACAAACACATGTTGAACGGTGATGAATATCTATATTTCAATCCCATTTGAAGAAAAGAAAATATTAACAAAAAAAAAAAAAATCTGAAAAGAAAACCCAACCCAAATCAACCAACAAACACTTTGATCTATCAAAAGAGGTGTGGGACATTCTTTTCATTGCTAAATCCACTTTCAAGCAAAAGGATATGAATACCCAATTCATCCAACTTGGAAAACCCAATGGAATGGAAGAAATTGCCGAGGTAACAAAACTCCATGCAAGGAAAAGAAGTGGAAGAAGAAGGGAGGAAGAAGCAGGAAAGAAAGAAGAAAAAATGACGAAAACCAAAAGATGAAGAGAGAATTCAGAAAAAAAAAAGGTCAAACAAAAGAAGAAGAAGAAGAAAAAGATTAAAGATGAGACAAACCAATCCTCTACCATCAGCACTAGCATGTTTTAAGTCATCGTGAAGGCATTGGAGTTTCTTCAGAAGAGAAGAGAGGCATAGGTACCATTTCAGCAAAAGACTACAAGAATTTATCACACATCCACTGTCTAACATGCCAAAGAAGAAATAAACCAAAGAATATAATATCCACAGTAATGATCCGTTATGCTCTATCTCCTGATGTGGCCACCAATTTAGATGATTATGAAGTAAACAACATTCTGTACCTGGCCAACAGAACCGAAGCGGTACACGATGTTTTCTCCAGAGCCATCTGAAGCTGGTGATGACCAATAGGAGTCAAAAGCAACTCCACTAACCTACCAACAGCTTAAAAGAAGTGAGATGGCAGAAGAAATATAACACATACAACATTCAGCGGCCAGACATGCCACCTTGCATGTCCATGGGAATTCTGAGCTGTGCATCAGGCAGTGGCCACCCTGTAGATGACCTCGCCCAAAAATCATTGGCATCTGTGGTCATGTGGAGGGGCATGCAGGCTTATAAAAATTCCGACTCTCTGACAAAGAGACCTTACCCACGAGTTGTGTCCCTCACCCCATGCCACGACCTTCCGATCTTCCATGCTCCAAACTTGTACTAGATCATCTTCGCCTCCAGTCAAAACGTACTTCCCATCAGAGCTAAGGAACAATGAGCAAACAAATAAAATAAATAATTGGAAGGGAGCTGATGAATGATCATTAACAAGTTTGAATTTTAAGTCAGTTTGCCAATGCCGAGGATGGAAATTAAAAATTCCTTACCTCCAGGCACAACATAGTAAAGCGCCATAATAGCTTTTAACACCACACACTAAGAGTTCTTTTGAGTAATTAAATATTCTCAAGTAACCTGCATAAGGCACTTGATCTATCTGAATTAAACATGAAAAAGGAGCAGCGCAATTAGGAGAATTCAAGGATATCTATTAGTATGAAGGGATACCATCTCTTCCGACAGTCGCCAAATACGTTCCATTCATTGAGAAAGAAATGCTGTTGACTGAACCTTGGCAAATGTGCCATCTGGCAATTGGGTTGCTCTGCAAGTAAATCCAAAAAGTCAACTTTTGCCAAGTGGAAGCTCACAAACTGAGAATATATATATATATATATATATATATATATATATATATATCAGCATAAAACAAGAAGGAAACACCAACCATTGCCATGTTGAAACATTGCACTCACAAGTAATGCATGTGCAATTGAATCAATGCCAAAGATTTTAAAAAGAAAAATAAAATCTCTGAGCTAGAGATATTAGACTTCCAATATTAAAGGTGGATGCCTATGAAACAGTGAGGATGGTATTGTTTCACCTTGTGAACACTATATCCATGCAAGGCAAGGAGGAAATTACTTTGGTTCTTTTGGTACATACTTGGCAAAAGAACCATCCTGATGTGCATCTTCTTAGACACGCTAACCACTTTAGTTCAAAGAAAGGAACTATTTGAGGCCATCCATAAGTCCCTAAACACCACCTACCATTAAAAATCCTCATCATCATCATCATCTGAGCGTTATCCCAATTAACTGGGGTCGACTACACAAATCCTATTCTATCAAAGGATCATATCCTCAGTTAAACCATAGGTCATGAAGTCTTTTCTTACTACCTGCACTTACGCCCATGGTTATGAACAGGTTCAAAGGACCTAGCTTGGCGCATTGCATCAGTCTTCAGTCTGGGGCTTTTGGCGTATTCGTTAGACTCTTAACAATTGCTATCAAAGACAACAACACATCCCATTTTTGTGTCACAAACCATGAGGTGGAATGGGCTACCTGGAACAACCAGAGTGCAGCCACCATACCATCTTAGTGTGGAAAGGGCTCCCTAGACAACTATAGTGCAGCCACCATGCCGTCTCTAAGTGGCAAGGGCTACTTGGAAATAAGGCCAGAGTGAGTGCCGCCACATAGTGGGCTGCCCTGGACATTGACTGTGGAACATGGTGGTATGTTACAATCTGGTTTAAAGGGTCAAGCTTGATGCGTTTCATCATTCTAGGGCTTTTGGGTATTGGTTAGGTTCTTAACACATTCTCAGTTAAACCATAGGTCATAAAGTCTTTTCTTATCACCTCCACGGCTCCACTCATGTAATTCTGGCCTTCCCATTTCCCTTTCAGACTCCAACTTGAATTAACTCCTACCAATGTAGTTTCTAGGTCTCCAATGCACATGGCTGAACCATCTAAGTTTACTTTCCTTTATCTTATTACCTATTTGGTATACTCCTAAGTTCACTTGAATTCATTCATTTCCAATTCTATACTTGTCTTGCCACTCATCCATCTCAACATCCTCAATTTAGCTGCACATTCTACATGTTGTTCCTCAACCACCCAAATCTATCTCAAAGACAAAGGCTGGTCTTATAAATGTCCTATAACATTCTCTCAAAGCCATATGCACTGTTTTAAGGAAGGAGACCACCTTCTTGCGAGAGACATGGTCTGGGATTCCTCAATTAGTTTGATTAGTATGTAGCTATCACATAAACATCAAGAGGCACATGTCCACTTCATCCACCCAACTTCAATCCTATTAACAACATACTTCTCAATCTCTCCGTTTTCACGAATCATCGACTCAAGATATAGGAAATGGTCATTTTAAGGTGCCTCTTGGCCATCAATCTTAAGCAACTCATCTGAAAGAAAGAAAAAAAACATAAAACAAGTGACCTCTTCCTATTAGTGCCCAGTTAACTCATCCATAACTAATGCTAAGCCTACTATAATTGAAACCCAATGTTTTTTGCACCATGCATTACACCCTTGGGATACAGAAATATTCAAAAATATTGCATGCATTGCACAATGTATTGTAGTATGAGGGAGACATTGGGGAATCTTCAGAAAAATGGTGGAATTTTTTAGAACTTCAGGAGATGTTAAAGACACATGATTACACACATAAAACTCGAACATTACAAAAAATAAAAATAAAAATGCAGGATATTTTTCCATTGTTTAGGTGACAAAACTATGCAGTTGTTGGCGTAAGCATTGTTTGGAATATCCCCGTTATTATCGGTATCTCCAGCTCGGTGATACTGATAACACCGACAATATCAGAAATTTCAAGTATCGGGATATATCACTTAGTATCGTCATTGTATCGCCGATATTTTTTATTGTGTAAATTCCAAGTGTTGCTTGTATCGCCAATGTATCAATA
This sequence comes from Magnolia sinica, assembly GCF_029962835.1. Lineage (NCBI taxonomy): Eukaryota > Viridiplantae > Streptophyta > Magnoliopsida > Magnoliales > Magnoliaceae > Magnolia > Magnolia sinica. Next base: position 11,372,821 of record NC_080574.1, on the reverse strand, counting down.
TCACCAACGTATCGCCAATATTTTCGACTATCTAAATTCCAGATGTTGCTTATATCACCAATGTATCAGCGATATTTCAATAATGTCGACAATGTATTGCAAATGTATCGACATCGCCAAAAATCTGTCGATTAAAACAATTTTCCATTTCATTTTTTAATGGATGCATGGTTGTATGATGAAATCCATGTTTTTATGTGTGTATATGCATGCATGAATGGATGGAGTATGGATGGATGTAGGTATGCTTGCACGGATGGATGGATGAGGTGTCTTTGTGAATGTGTGTATGCACGCATCATGATGGATGGATGGATCCACAATTTTCTCCATGTTTCCCTGAGTCAACGATATGTGCTTTTAGGCCCCACTAAGGGAAAATTTATTATTCCTAAATATGCAAACATGCATCTTTTTCGCTATTATTTGATTATTAAATAGGCAAATATGTGTATTTTAGCATCAACTAATATATCATTGAAAAATTCCATTATTTTTCCTATGTTTTTCTAAGGTTTCCTTGAGTCAGCGTTACATGCTTCTAGACTCATTAAAGAGAAACTTATTATGTATGCGTCTTCTTTTGCAATTATTTGATTCCTAAATATGCAAATATGTGTATTTTAGTATTTCCTGAAGTTTCATTAAGAAATTCCACAATTTCTTCGTGTTTCTCCAATATTTCCCTTAGTCAGCAATACATTTCCGGGCATTAACAATGATATCAGCGACATCAATACATGTTTCTATATCCCTAGCTAGTGATACGTATAACAATACCGATACTAAGAACACTGGCGATAGGCGATAAGTGATGCAATCATATCCAAAATGAGCACATAACATTCAAATGCCATACAAACAACCAATGAATTTTATTTATTTTTTATTTAAAAAAAAAACCCTCTAAAAACCAAAACAAAAAGAAAAATACCTTGGTCTCAAATTCACATGGTGTTACCCATCCGTGGAGATTGTCTATTATGGTTGACAAAATATGGGATTAAGCGTCAAGGGAAAACATTCCATTTTCCCAAGTCGAGAGGGCAATAAATGCAATCGCCAACACCCTTCTTAATGGATCGCATTGTCACCCTTGTGATGTAACAATGAGAAAGATTGAACTTTTTCTTTTTCTACTCTTTTCTATTCTACTCTTTTCTTTCTTTCTTTTTTTCCTCTTTTTTTTCTTTTCTTCTTCTTCTCTCTCTCTCTCTCTCTTTTTTTTTGAGATGAGTGAGGCATTGAAAGTAAACCAAGGGGAAAAGGCATACATACCAATTATAGATTCATCACTCCCACTTAATTGCCACAATAGAGAAGAAAATATTAAATAATGAACTCGACATCCTAGGTGGCATGGTCATGGGATATATCTGAGATATTGCGATATATATATCGTCATGATACATGGGATTTTTCATTTTACAGCCCATGTTTTGTATATGTACCATGGGATACCCATAATAACAACAAAATATATCTGTTAATATTGTCAATATATAGAACTTTGTAGAAAACCCATTTCTCTCCATTAGTGGTCCACAAATTAGTTATCACAACCTTGTAGATGTCCTTAATCATGTCAATATGTTCTCCTTAGAACTCGTATCTTTCTCAACGCTCCCAATATTATCTCTATAGGGACCCTATTGTATGCTTTCTCCAAGTCAATAAAAACCACGGGAGGATCCTTCTCCTCTCTCCGGACTTCTCCATGAACTGTTTAAGTAAGAATATAGCCTTAGCCTGGTTGACCTCCCTAGAATAAATTCAAACAAATTTTTTTGATGCATTAGTCTAATGCTTTAATCTTTACCTAATCATTCTCTCCCAAAGTTCCATAGCATGACCCATAAGTTTAATTACACGATGGTTAGTACAGCTGTGTGCGTCTCCTTACCATCTACCATTAAAACATCATACTTCGTTATCATCTAGGGTATGGCCCTTTATAGAGTGGAATGACAGAAAAGGATTCATGTAGCTGATCCCAATTAGTTGGGATAAGGTTTAGATGACGACAACGACAACTTAATTTATTAAAATAAATAAATAAATAAATAAAAATTCCCGAGCCATTGTTGTGAAGGTATTCAATAACAATAATGGTGGTTGTAATGGCCAGCCTCGGAGCTGTTATGATAGAGACTACAATGGCCATTATGCCGTTGTCATGGTTAAAAAAATAAATAAATGAAGAAAACCGGCCCTGTATTGGCCTGTTACGGGCCTGTAATGGCCCGTTATGGGCCTGTAATGGCCATTAGAGGCCATTTTCTCAGAATGGGAGTTACGACCCTGAATCGTGTAATAGGTTCCACCGTTACCATTTCATAACGGCCATTACGGCCTTAACATAACCCTTTTTAATACCATGGAAATTGTATTGAAAGTGAATCCATTTTATCAACCTTCACCAACAATTTATAAGATTTACTTTTTGAGCTGTTTTTTGGAGAGAGAAGAAACAAACATGCGCAAAGCTCAACTATTACAGTTAATGACAATATAGTCTGTTCTTTAATATTTAAAATCATATTTGTTCCTTGATTGGAAGCCTCTTTGTTATTCCAATGTTTGATTTGAGAACTTATAAAACCTTTTATATATTTGGAAATCAAAGGAAGCTTCGGAATCCTTTAAAAAAAAAAAAAAGTTTAACAAACCACCTCGTTCAATGACCTTATCTTAATATTCAGTTAGAACAAAATCTAGGCTTGTTTTTTGAAAGGTCAAAAGATATTAGTACCTAGATGCATGGTGCAAAAACAATTGTCTGACTGGCACTCATTTGATTTGATGCACCAGGGCTGATGATATATTTTGACAACTCAAAATGGCTGGAAAAGATCAGGTGCCAAATTACCTTGTTGGACCGTGCATGTGCAACAGAAAACTGAGATTGGTCATTGATGACAGGGAATGAAGAATCGCCAATGCCATCCTTGTTCTAAGACAAATAAGAAACTTAAGTATCATGCAGTCCATGCAGTTTCACAAACTGTTAAAAGAAATTCAGCTATTGGCCAGTGTTAGGACTTACTCTTTCATACACATATAAGTTTCCATCGGCATGAGCAACGACAAAAGTGCCTTCACTTTCAGGAACCCATGCGATGCTGGTGCATCGACTGTGGAAAATAACATTTGCAGCTTTAGGCTAACAAGCACATGAGATCTTCTACAGGAACAAACAAGCATCAAGTCATCTAAGAAATTGCATATAATAAACAGAACCAACAAGGGATGTGACCATTAACATGTTGAAAGAAGTTATAACCTAATACAATATTATAATGCTTGCAATCTGCTTTTCCTTGCCTGGCTATGGAAAGAAGACATTTCATCTTTTAATAACCAAAAGAAGATTCAGCTTTCATTAAAAAAAAAAAAAATCTCTTCTTTTTCTTTTCCTTTCTCTTTCTTTTTCCCTTTTTTTTCCCCCATCTTTTAAAGATAACAAAAGCTTTATAAAGAGAGAGAAAAGGGTGAGAACAAAACAACATTAAGGGAGAGGCAACAAGGAATCCACGGTGAGTGACCTTCTCACTGCTTCCTCTTTCGCACGAGTATCAGCAACCTTTTTTGTATCCATTTGAAAATTATTTCTGCAACTACTCCTTGCATGCAGCAGCAACTCACAATGAGAATTAAGCATTGAGATGAAGATGTGCAATGCACACACACGCACATGTGAGCATCCATTGTCATCAAATTTCCCCTTCATAGAGAAGGGTTGTATTATTTTTGTGAGGACGTACACTTCAGATGTAAGCAGTTACATACCGTTCAAGCATGTCAATACTAATAATGTGAGCTTTTTCTGATGGAAAAACATGTTGAAGGGTCTTTTCCTACTTTTTGTTGATGAAGAAGAAATTGCTGATGAAGAAGATACGTGTGTGGGCGTGCTTCTGGCTTTTGTTGACAAAGAGGATCTGCGAGGGTCTGCTCTGAAATGTCAATGAAGAAAAAGTGGGTTCACCTCCTAATTTTTGTTGATGATGAATACATTCATGGGCTTCGCCTCCAATTCCTGTTGATGAAGAAACCATGCGGTGTCCACCCTACAGTTGTTGATAAGGAAAAAGTTTGCGCATTCTCCTAGTTCCTGTTGATGAAGCAGAGGTGTAGGTTCCACCCCTAACTATTGTTGATGAGAAAATGTGTGAAGGTCTACCCTTTTTTTCTTTTTCTTTTTTTTTTTTTTTTTCATTTTTATTTGTTGTAGTGGTAGAGATGAGGGAACCCCAAATATTTTATTTTATTTTTTCATATCAATCTATGAGATCTTTGAAAGTATCATTGTGGTCGTTATCTTGAAAGTATCCATCCTCTTTCAAATTTCTGATGGGTTGACCTTTCATGCTCTTTTCTTTTATTTTGTAGTTAATGCCTTTGTAAAAAGACCAAGGTATTATGTAATGGTAATGGTGCCATAATGGCTTTGGTGCAAACCATTACTATTAGAGGCCGTTATGACTGTTACAGGGGGTGTAACGGTCAATTTTTTCAAAAGCAAAAATCTCAAGAAAGTGGAAGAAAACCCAAATATTTAGAGGACTCCAAATATGTATTATTTTCTAATATTGAGCACGTTTATGATGGTGTAACAATCCGCTCTTTGGTAGAATCCTGTCTCAACCTGCTTGATGATTTTATGAACTTTTCAAGCTTAGATTCACTATAACACTCGTATATTTGATCTAAATAAAAAATGAGATGAAAAAGAAAATCTGATCTAGTGCATGCAGGTGTAGATGCACAGAGTTTACATGCATCCCAACTATCCACACTCAAAACAAAAGAATAAAAAAAAAAAGAAATTTGCTGAAATTTTAGAACTGACTATTCGTTCCAAAAAAAAAGCTGAAAATTAAAAAATAAAAAATAAAAAATTATCAAAAAAATAGAAAATGAGATGAAAAAAATCTTAGGCCACGTTTGGAAACCTGGATTCCATGTCAATCAACGGAAAAGGAATATGGTTTTCCTTTAATGTGGCCATTTGTGTTGTTTGGATAGCAAAAAAATGGTGGATTCCAACAAGCAATCCTTACGCTTTTCCAGAATTTGGATTCTTGGCAGAAGAAACTAGGTGAGCATTGTGAGAGGAACATGAGATTTCCACTTATTACCCAAACAAGAACTCAAAATTGGAATCCATCTTTCAATAATTCTCATGAAAATCATCCTTGGATGATTATTGTTTTTATTTCCCCTTTCTTTCGCCTTGGATTTCACATGTCCTTTGTGTAATCCATGGAGATGCAAAATCATGTAACCATTTAAAAGTTTGCACCGATGGTATTAAAGCAGATGCCTATAAAGAAAAGGGAAAATATATGCCATGTATCTTAAGGTTTGCACAGGCATATGGTAGCAATTGTGCATAGACCACGAACAGGATAATCAACATGCATGTTAACAAATCATACTTTCATGGCATGCAAAAGAAGCAAGGTTGGAGAAGAAAGGGCTAATGTAAAAGCTTTATTGGTTGATATGACTGTGAGTGACAGGCAAAGTGCAAATTTCAAACTCCACAGTAAAAACCTCCACAAGGAATTAACAATTTGATGAAAAGGAACAAACATTGAATCTGAGAAGGGCATGCTTGCCTATTATTAAGCAAACCGTCTTTGTTGTAGTGTTGCACTCCAACAAGCTTCTTCCCAGGATCTTGCAATTGTTGTCTCAATGAGACTGAATAGACTGGGAAACATGTAGGAAGAGCACGCCAAAAAAATAGTGAGAAAGGTGCAAGTAGTAGAGAGTGAAATATGTAGGACAACAAGCTTGGTGCAGAGGACATTCACCATCTCCTGTGTTTGAACCAATAAGGAGGTCATGACCGTCATTTGCTTCAGGACTGAATGCATGGCATACAGGGTTCGAGTTGCTGAAATGGATGGATTTGATAGGATGCTGGAATGGACAATAATTTCAATCCTTGAGTTGCAAGTTTCTGAAGGTGATTGTGCAAAAACTTATCAACAGATAAGAGCGGGGAGCGACAGGATCATAGGAAGTACCTTGTCTTGGGAATTGAAATCACTAATGAAAAGAGTATCTCCAACATTGAAAATCAAGTACACTCCTTTGTCGTCATAGTTGGGGGGAGATGAAGAATTACTGAAGCCAGAAATTCCAACGGATCTGGTCCTGGTGTTTCCTGCAACCGCTTTAATCACACCATTGCCTCCAAAGCCCAAGGTTCGGCTCCCATTCCCGCCGCCTAATAACCTTGCAGCCACCGACTTTGCTCCATTGCTAGCACTCAAGTTGGAGGGAGGAGGGGTGAAAGAGGTAGTTTTATCTTTAAGATGTGCAAGGGTTACCTGAAGATAAATAAAGCAGAAGTAATTTGTGACAGTAATTAGAAACCATGAAATTGTTATTGTTGAGTTTGAATCATCATCATCAACAACATCAAAGCTTTATCCCAACTAACTGGGGTCCGCTATGTGAATCACATTACACTCTATCAAGCACCATAACTTCAGTTAAACCATAGGTCATTATGTCTTTTCTAACTAACTCCACCCACGTCCTCTTGGGCCTTCCCCTTGCCTTTCTAGAGCCTTCAACTTGCGCGAAGTCACTCCTAACTGGCACAGTTCTTGGTCTCCGTTGCACATGACCAAACCACCTCATATTGTTACCTATTGGCGCTAATCCTAAATTCCATCAAATGCATTCATTTCTAATTCTATCTTGCCTCGTCTTGCCAATCATCTATCTCAACATCCTCATTTCAGCTACACTCATCTTATAGACATGCTATGCCTTAACCGCCCAACATTTTGTCCCATAAAGCATGGCCGGTCTTATTGCCATCCCATAAAAATTTCCCTTTCAATTCGAGTGATACACGACAATCACATAAAACTCTAGAGGTACATCTTCATATCTTCCACTCTGCTTGAATTCTATGGGCAACATCCTTCTCAATCTCTCCACTATTATAAATTATCAACCCAAGATATCAAAAGTGGTCATTTTGGAAAACTTCTTGTTCAACAATCTTTACTAATTTGTCATTCCCACTACTATCATTACTAAATTGCCCTCAATAAACTCTGTTTTATTCCGACTAATTTTAAATCCTTTAGATTCTAAAGCACCTCTCCATAAATCTAACTTTGTGTTTATGACCTTCCTCATCTTGTTCATCGTTGAGTTTGAATAGAAAACATAAGGTAGTATCAGTATGGAAAAGCGAGGGGGAGAAAAATAGAGAGAGAAACCCTATTACCTGGGAGGTGGATTTCCCATGGGCATAATGGAGGAGGCCAGCAGGGTAAGTCTTCTCATAGTGGAGTTTGTAACGGCCTTCGGGGGTCTTAAAATAGGTCTTTAGCCCTGGAGATTGGGTATTGGCCAATGATGACGACATTCTACTGCTGCTCATGACAATGACAATAGATCACAGTCATCGAACCATAAAAAGAACATTGTCTTTTCTCTCCTTATGCTTTTGATTTTGTTTCTTCTCCTCCCTTGGTAAGGAAATCAAGATCCAAACTAGCATGTCTATCAAATCACAAAGCGCGGACACACAATGTGCATTAGAAGTTGATGATATGTCTAAAAGTCAAACAGTTTTCTTATTACAGAATAGTTAATAAACATTAAAAAAATGACGTAAAATGACAGCAAGAATGTAAGTAAACTAGCAGAAAATCATCCTGTTTAGGCTATCAGAATATCATTTTGCAAAACTGAACTATTTCAATGTTAACTCTCTGATCTAACATGGTCCGCAATCAACAAAAAGAACATACAGGAATTCAAGTGGGAACCCATGATTTCAGTTTGTGCAAGTGGGACCCCATGGACTCTGGTTTCAGTTTATGCAAGTGGCACCCCATAGTCTGTGATATACACCATTCATAACTTGATACAAAGGGTCCCACTTTGGAGCCCCTTGAACCAAAAATCTCTTCAGTAGGTAAATCGAAACCATTCAATTGGTGGGCAGCTAATAGATGGTAGGGAAAGAAAATACAGCAACAGTCCAAATTCAACAGGAAAATGCCAAAAAGTCAATGGCTACTTACATTCCAGGAATTTTTCTGCAGGGAGAATCCTTAATGGGCCCTACCATGTCGACAGTATGGGTCACTCAATCTGGATCCCCACTTAGACAAACTTAAAGCCCAAGCAAGGTGTGCATATTCACAGGTTGAGCATCATAAAATAACAGTGTTCTGCTTTTGACACTTCCACACATATGGAGGCCATGGTTTGGTTATCCACAATGTCCATCAGGTGGACGGAACCCACCTTGGTTGGAGAATCCCCTAAAAAATATTCTGTATTGGAATATCCTAATCCTTGAACCTTCACCCCTTCCTGTTGAATGTATACCTTCGAAGCCCAAGTATGAAACTGTTAGAATGTTCAAATCTGGGAGATTTTTGGGGCATCCCCTGTTCACACCGCTGTCATATAGATTATAGAGGGTCTGGATCACCCACGTATGGGCCCCACATTTACGAAATTGTGTGAAGCGACACAGGACCCTATAATTCCTCATAACGAAGAACCTGTTCTCTCCACTATAGGCTAAAACGTAAAATTCTCTAAATCAAGAGGAAAAGGATAGAGAGTAGAGTTTCGATACAGGCACCAATGAAAACTACAATTAGAAGATAAATTAATGAAATTCTAATGGAAGATATTATATATTTCGATCCAAACTCATTTAATTAACATCTTCGTTTTGCTCGAGCCGTGAAAAGAGAACAATTTCCGATTTTTGAGATTTCTACTCGTAATGGATTTTCCAAAAATCATGAAACGATACTTATGTGGATGCAGATAAAGAACTCTTTCTTTCCAATACAAGACAAAAGAGCTCCATCTCGCGATCTTTTGGAAATCCCACTGAGAGTTGAAAACCAAAACCGAAAATTTTAATTTTCCCCGCTCTTGATACGCTCATGAGCCAAACGCTACCTAAAGTCTATATCCACATACATGCATACACATACATAGATACATGCATGCATGTTATAGATATATACAAAAACATACATACATAACGATATCGAATCTGTTCCTCCTAAGAATGGCGATTGTAAATAGGAACTAAAAGCGAAGATCAAAGAATACAGAGGGGAAGTTTTGAGAGATAGTTACATGATCGACGTCTCCGTTCGAGAGAGTCAGAGACAGAGAGATGCGTGCGTGGATATATGCGATTTGGAGGTGGGACAGGTAAAAGCGTTGTAAAGAGGGTTGAGGAGGAAGACGGATGGAAACGGAATCCTTTTTCGTCTTTAGCTTGAGAGAGAAAGGGTTGGTTATCAGCGGACGACTGAACTTAAATTGTAGTCCGCGGGCCACGTGTAAGACGGTTATGCCATGGACGTAGAAACGCGGGGCTATATCGTGGGTGTTAGTAGGCCGGTGTTAATGGTGGCAATGGGCCGGACTCAGGGTTACAAAGAAAAAGTGGGAAATGATTAAGGGTTCAAGACTTTTTAGGCTTATCTCATCCGTCCATAGCGAGTTTTATGAATGGTTTTTGATCATCAGAACATAAGCTTCAATCCAAGAGTTCTTTTTTAAACTCGTTGAATACGACCACTTAGAGGCATCGTCATATTTAAACTATTTGTTCATCTTGTGCAATTGGGGAGTGGGTTAGGTGCGGCCCCGGACTCACCAACATTGTACGGCCCTGACCGTGGAGCCCACCTTGATGTATGTATTGTGTATACACGCCGCCCATCTGTTTTGCTATCTCATTTTCTGGCATTGCCGTATGGTGAAGCAAACCCAAATCTCACAGGAACCACACCGTAGGAAACAGTGTTGATTGAATGACCACCATTAAAAACTTCTTACTGTGGTTATTTTCTATCTAATCAATTGATAAGGTCACACATATGAATGAAGGGAAAAAAAATTATCAGCTGGATCCAATTTGGTTTTAAGATCAATCACCAATATTTCCTGTGGTGTTTTCCACCCTAGATTTTTAATCTGTTTTATTTTTTTATTTTTATTTTTTTTGCCCAAGAATGAGTTGGCAAAACGGATGTAGTGCGTGGATAAGAGCAGATTAGGTGAGACCCCAGCCTCGCCCAAGACACGGCGGCCTTACCATGGGGCTGAACTTCATGTATGTATTATGTATCCATGCAGTCCTTCTGTTTTTTCCCAAATCAATTTTAGAATTTATTTCTAAAATAAAGCAGACCCAATTATCATGTGGACCGTACCATAAGAAACAATGGTAATTGACCATTAATGGGCCACAAAAGTTTTGGATCAAATATTTGTTTTTTTTCCTTTTATCTAGGCTGATGTGCCGCTATCAATGGATTGGATTTTTAAATAAACATTACGGCAACATTAAGGTGTGCCCTAAGAAGTTTTTATTGGTAAGAGGGTCAATCACCACTATTTCTTCTAGTATGGTCCACCTGATAATTGGATCTGCTCCTTTTTTGAGATAACGCCGTAAAATAAAATGGAAAATGGATGGACATCATGTATACATAATATATACATTAAGGTGGGCCTCACAGTAGCCCCATGGTAAGGGCAGCACTGTCTTGGGTGAGGCCGGGGTCTTACCTGATCCGTTGGCCGCGGCCTGCATATACAATACATACATCAAGGTGGGCCCCAAGGTCAGGGCCGTACCATGTTGGGTGAGGCCAGGGCGCACCTATTCCACTCCCCGTACAATTGATGATTAGACCCAGCCTGGGTATCCATCTTTGATTGGGGCCAGCGTACACCCGGTTAGATCTCAAACCCAGCTTAGGCCTTGGGTCAAGTTTAAGAGCCCAGACCTTTGCCCGGCTGGGCCAGGCTGCCCAGCCAAGTGTCATTCCTAGGCCAGCACCCAGCTCTCTAAGGAAAAGACTTCTAAAACTCACCTCAAGGGGTGGGCATCTCAGTGCCTGGGCTCAGCTGGATAGAGACAGTGATGCATAGTCAGCATGGCTTGCCCAACCCAGGAGCACTGAAACATGCTGCATATTACTTTTGGTGGAAGTGAAACATTAAATTGGATATATTTCTAGGCATACATCAGCTAACACAAAGATAGAATCAACCATATCTTTTCTAGGTATTGCTGGATGAACATTACCTATTGCTAATAGTAAGGCTTATAACGTCAACTATCAACACTGTAGATTACTGAAAAAACAAAAACAAAAAAACAAAAAGAGAGAAAAAAAGAGTGCCTCCCATGATAGATGCTAATGGAAAATATTAGAAGAAAAAGAAAAAATTTCAATGCTTTACAACCATATAATCCAACAAGACATCGATATAATTCATTGAGCTCTATAATTTTAGTAGTCCAAGAGTCAGATTGTTATTGGGTTTTTTTGACGACCCAAAACTCTACATATAGCTCATGCGTGGTGGGATCTACTTCTGATTATGTAGTTCCCCAATTAAATGGATCACAAGTTTACATTGGTAGTCTGTGTGTGACAGTTCATGGCCACAATGAGCATTAATGCTAAGGGCCTGTTTGGCCGGGCAGATAGGATGGAATTGAAAGGGATTGGAAGGGATTGGAAGATAGATCCCAGGATTGGCCACGCGTGCCAAACAGACATGGGATCCTGATCTTGGGATATAGCAATCCTATGGATCTTAAGACAATCCATTGACACCACCATCATTACCTAATCCCATCAAATCCACCCTAATCCCTTCAAAATTGCCTGGGACGTGTTTGGTTCGAGGGATTGAAAGGGATTGGAAGGTATAATCCTGGGATTGGCCGGGCATGCCAAACAGACAGCAATCCCATAGATCTTGCACTAATCCACTGACGCAGCTATCATTACCTTGAAATCCATGCAATCCGTGCAATTCACTCTAATACCATCCAATCCCATCCAATCTGCCTGGCCAAACAGGCCCTAAGTGTGCTTGTGAGAGATGGGCATTACTAACATATGGCCATGCGACGCATATGTGGGACAAATTAACATAGCGGGTGCGTTGATAAAAGAGAAGATCAATGTCTTTTTTCTTTAAAATGGCCCTTGAATTTGTAAGAAGAAAGAAATCTCTAAAAAATGAAGAAAAAAAAAAGTAATGTTATTAATGAAAAGTGCTACTTATTATGTGTTTAATGACTGTCAGTCTTGAATTCGGGCACACGGAACACGTATATGGATTGCAGGCGTGCTGGATTTGATTGGGTCCGATTCAAACCATGATCACCAACTCCTAGTGTCGAGATAGAGTGAAGTTTGGTCATGGGTTCGTCCGTTCATCTATTCAACTAACTGTTATGTGCTCGTTACTTAGGCGATTGGTGGAAGTTGGAGCTCTTTCTCTAATGAGCTCTTTTTTACCTTGAAAAATTCAAGAACTTTAAATTGTGTAATAATTGTATGGTTAAAATGGAAAAGATGGGAGATAGATGGATGAAACCATATGACTTACTACTAAAGTAAAATTAATCACCGACCTGACTGAGAGTAGTATGGTGCTTCCAAGAGTAGTGTGCTGATGGTGAGGTAAAGGTAATGTTGAAGATTACAACTAAGGTTAGCCTAACATATGAGCATAGGCAAACATGTTCCTAAGCTAAGATCTTCATTCCAATCTACCACATAGGTGTGGATGGAAGGGGATTACAACTAATAATTATGGCTAGTCCGGCGTATGCGCATGGACAAATTGAGACTAAATCTATACTAAGAGTCTGTTTTCACTAAGTAGGGGAGAACTAAACCTAGATACATGATATTGTGTTGGATGTTTATAGGTTTTTGGACTGGAAGAGGGGTTTGGGCTTTGGATCTACTTATTCTATTTATATTTTTTTAGAGGAGAATGGAGAACAAATGTCAACCCACGTGACACCTTTGCGTGCAATTAACTAGAAAAAAAAAAAGCAATTACATTTCATTGATCCTGACCTAATATCTTTATTGTATGCTTACCGCTGACATGGCTAGAATAATTGTTCACCCTTATCCGGAGAAAACCAAAATGTTGAAAACACCCTCCAAAAGGTAAATTGATTTTCAAATTCTTGACACATGCTTCTCAAATATCTTCCGTGCCACGTGGCTAAATCTATACCATTTATCTAATCCACATGAATTTTGGTACAAACAATGGCCTTATCATATAATAACAATAAATCTGAAAACTTTGGGTGATTAATCAAATTATAAAGCTCATTAATAACTTTCCAATAATATGTTATACATGTGAAACAAACAACTGATCTCTCCCCCTGTTTAGTCATCCATCGAATCCTGTGCATTTAGGCTTTCATTTTTTTTTTTTCGCCTAATCTCACCCTCTGTTTGGTCATCCTTTTTCTGTCCAACATCACATGTGGGCTATTCATTAGGACCTGCAATTTATGAACAGTAGCCTGTTACGAAACTAGACTGGTAACTAGTGAGGTAAGCCACATGTAAGGTTGAGCACAGTTAGGTCAGCCGCATGTAAAGTTGACCACAGACCTGCGGCCAAATTTCTCTTCGTGCAGCGTACTATATTAGTTGACCAGTCCTCTTGGGCCATACACATGCTGACGATTGGAATTTTCTGATGAATGGACAGGATCTCTTATAAGTATTCAATGTTGGCACATCTGCTCAAAGGCCCACTTCTAAAGGGCGTGGGTGCAGTTGGCGTTCCTCACCCACTTTTATTGTACAAACACGTGTGATCCACGTGGAGATTAGGATGCAAAGGGTACCCGTGAATCGGGGGCTAAGAGACTCGCTCTCCAACCCATTCATCTGGGAGGGTCCGTTCACTCGCCGAAAGAAGACGCCATTCTGCTCATCGGTTGGGCTGCACGGCAGTAACTAGCAAATATAAAGTGTAATCACCTAAAACATTGAGATGAGGTGTACGAGTGTGCGATTAGAGCCATTCATCAAGTGCCCCCACTAGGTAAGGGAGAGGATTAGGTGTGGCCCTCCCTGTGGGCCCCACCTTGATGTATGTTTTGTACATCCACACCGTCCATCCGTTTTTCAAGATCATTTTAAGGCATAAGCCAAAAAAATGAAGCAGATCCAAATCCCAGGTGGGCCATACCATTGGAAACAGTGGTGATTGAATGCCATCATTAAAACCTTTCAAGAGTCCACAGTAATGTTATTTTCTATCCAACTTGTTGATAAGGTAACACAGGCCTCGTTGAAGAAAAAAAAAAAAAAAATTTATAAGCTTGATAAAAAACTTGTGACCCACAGGAAGTTTTTAATGGTCAATCACCACTGTTTCCTGTGGTGGGCCCACCTGATAATTGGATCTATTTCATTTTTTGTCTCATGTACTAAAATAAGCCGAAAAAATGGATGGACAGTGGATATACTACACATACATCGATGTGGCTCCCACAGTCAGGCTCCCACTGGGTGTCAAAATATTGAGGCCGATGGGATAATAAGGTGGGCCATACCTGCACAAAATAAATGATTTTTTAAGAAAAATTGACCAAGTCTTCAAATTCAATACACACGTAAGGTCCATCCGATGATCATATAGTTCTAATTTTAGAAGCATAATTTCTACACAAGGGGACCTCTTGATGAGTAGTGGCTTTTATCTTGCACGTGCTCCTTATTTTAACACGTGACTCCATAATCTGGGAAGAGGCAAACATGCCAAGGGCCTATGTCTAAGAGTGGCAGTGGGTTGAGTTTGCCCACCAATCAACTGGCTCAACCGACTTTTGAGGAGGTGTGGACCAATATAAATGGTTAGTTGGTCGGGCTTGGGTTGACCCAATCAGACCCATAAATAACTTGTCGATGGGTTAGGCCAGAAGACCAGACTGACCCAACCAAGAACCTAGAACAAATCGAGAGATGATAAGTGGGAATATATACACATGATGTGTGTATTGACAAATTGGAAAGGGCTGGGCATACCTTTAACCCCATATTACATTTCTTAAATTCCAGTGTGATCGTGTCAGGTCAGGTCCGGTCAGCTGAGCCTAACTTGATTATGATTAAGTGGGATGTGTTAGGTGAAGCCTAGACTAGGTAAATTTCAAGTGGGCCAGGTTAGGCCATCGGGTTATGGTGGTGGGTCTGGTTGGGCTAGATTAATTTTAGCGAGTCTAGTAAATGGGTTGGGCTTGTGCTGATCCCAACTCCATCAAACCCAGCACATTCCAGCCACACGTCTTTTATGATCCAAAGATTGCATTAGTGTGCATATGCCACGCCAGCAAGTATAAGAAGGACGCAGATTGTGTGGTGAGGAGCTTACCACGCTATAGCATGGTGTGGATTCTCTTTCAGGCCCACCGTGATGTATATGTTTTATCCACGCCGTCCATCACTGACCCCACTAGCGTGGTGAGCTCCTCTCCACACAATCCACATCCGTATAAGGCAAGCTCCCAACTAAGTGCGGAGTGCACAAAAGGCACAAACGGAGAAGTATGGTAGGCATCTTTTAAAAAATGATCCGGTATGGCTGTTATATCATGAGTTGTGGTACAGACATTTTTAACCGGCCAACATGTCACATGCATAACTGTAATGTGGCTGAGGTTATGCTTTGTTGCTGCCATGCTCACCTGCTTCTAATCAGCTCCCTGGGCATTCAAGCTAAGATTCAACAGACTTCACGCTTGTTTTACTGCCATGCTATCATGCTACCAGATGATCCCTGTGAAGAGGGCCTGTCTCAGGTGTGTTCAAGGTGCAAGTTGGAGTTGTCATTGCCCGGTATGAGCTGGTGGCTTGTATCTTTTTTTGTAGCCTGTTTGTTTCTTTTCATGGCTAGTTGTACGGGTATTGTGCGAGTGGAGGTTCCTGACAAGGAGGTTCTAATTTTCTGATTTGGGATTCGAAATTCCTAATTATCTGATTCGGGATTCAAAATTTTTAATTTTCTGATTTGGGATTTAAAATTCCTAATTGTCTTTGATCCTCTATACTTGATGCACAATGACTTTGATACCAATTGTAAACTATATACCAAATTGTAAGGACTATGCTATGCATCGGATATGGAGATCTGAAGAAATATATGGCATACCTTGTTGAGACATCATTATTGTATGTCGGATGCCGCAGTCTTCCTTTCCTTAAACCCTTAAAGAAGCTCTAATGTAATTCTTGCTTCTGTCAATGTGTTGGATTGGGGTACCAGTCCTGTTCTTATAGCTATAGAGGGCACGCAGATGAGTTTGAAACTCATCAAAACTCCTCTTCCTATACCTCCATGTGAATTAGATAATTCTAATCTCACTTGGATACTGTTTGTATATTACAGTTCTAGCATCCCTCCCATTACATGAATTTTCTGGATCATCACAACTTAGTGGGGTCACTGGTGCACCCGATCATATTATCCAACCCTTAGGACAATCTAGACCGTTGATCAATAAGGCTCACCTTATAGAATTCTTATAATGTGGTGGTACTGTGAGGTGCTCTTGGGTGCGGCTGGCTATTCGGCAGCAGCATCTGAAGGTGTGGCTGATCAACGAGGTAGGTTGATCAACCCAGCTTGTATGACTGGGGAGGCTCTTGTGTCCGGTATTTGATGAGTTGTTTTGGGATCTCATGCAGGTGGTGGTGCCACTGACATTTTGTTTTCCAAGATGTAGCTAGCTGTATCTAAATAGGATAGCAATGTATTTGGCTATTTTAAACAATAGGAGAGTCACCTGTACCTTATTCAGTGGCGGCCATCCTAATTTACAATTATTTGCTAAATCAACAAAATTACAACAGACCTGCTCACACCTTTTTTTAAAATAGAAGGTGTTATTGTAAAATTTAAAATTCATAACGGGGTTGGAAATATCTCTGGTGTCCCAGCAGGGCAGGATTTAATTTAGCCACATGTCATTGTTAGAGACATGTCAATACATCATCGATTAAAGAATAACTTTCAAACATGCTTTGTGTGGTTTATCTCTGGCAATAGGTGAACTGGAGGTCTAATACTATCATTAAGTGGTACAATATTAGAAATAATTAGCAATGATTCAATGTACTTTTTTTGCATGGCTAGTGAGTGGACAATCTAATATCCACATGAATTTGGGTAGCATTTATGTCAATGCAAAGCATCTATTGCAAAGAAGTGAAAAACTTTAACTAGCTGCATGTGGGGCACCATAGTATATGTGTTGGATCCAGTGTCATGGAAAATTAATGTGAGCTCTAATCTATTAACCATGTGGATGTGATTAGAGCAATTTCAACTATATATCATGATGAGTATGAGTTCTTGGTGGACATCCGATTGATCCTCAGTGTATAGAGTCGCCTTGAATCTTTATTATAGGGGTTTATTAAGGAGTGATTCCTCTAATCATTATTAATTGGGAACTTGAGATTGGACATGACGGTCATCAACTTGGGAGATCATGGTTCATGAATCTGAATATCTTGTTAGACTATGACCATCACAAGTGTATGGGACACACCAGCGGACATTAGTTCATGAGATGTATGGCCATTTTATATAAGGGGACTAACTTGGGTTATGATGAGTTGTTTCAACTATCGAGAACTGATTTGATGCCTTATCCTTATCCTACACAGGAGTGTGAGTATACCATGAACAAAGAATCCAAGTTCAAGCCTTTGGTCACTTACATTGATGGATCAAAATCATGCTAATAGTCTGGAAGCTCATTAGCCTGAACATGGATTGTGAGATTATGACTTTATGATGTATGAAAGATGATTAGTCTTTAGATTTGAGTATGTGTAAGGATCATGATCTTTGTCTCTTCTTACGAGGTCCACGTAAGGGGCTAATAAAGTACGTGTAGTTGGGTACTTCCATCAAGAACCATTGATTCTTACACGGTAAAACAAGGGATCTACTATTTTATCAAGGAATATGTTTATGGCTTTGATATAGATATATCAAGAACTCATTAGGTGATTTTTTCACTAAGCTCAACATTCTAATTATTTTAATCAGGTTTTCAAAGGTTTTTGACTGTTAAAACTGTTTTGATCGCACGTGATGACAACTTGATGTTCATTTCTGATTAGCATGTGATATGATCATTAGTGGATAAACATAGTAATGAATGGATTAGATCATGAATTTATGCATAAATGAGGCAAATCAATGTACTTCCCTCATAGCATGTTATAAAGTTGTGAGTATGGTGGTAGAGTACCATACTATTATTCCCTTGATACCCAAGTTTCCTCATTATTTGTTTGATACTATTTCATAGGAGTAATACCAGAAGCCCTAAACACATTTCCCCTTGAGTGTGTGAATCAGAGAAAAGAGAGAACAAACTATCGAGAGAGAATAAGTTTTTCATCATCTCCTCCATCTCTATGTGGTCTATCCTTGTGGATGGTTGTGTGATTTCTTAGCACATACTAGAATATATTTCTTAGACTTTTTAGATCTCTCTGATAGTAGAATAAATTGAAGAAAGATCTTTCAGTATGGAGGACCATCATTGACATTGCATCACTACGTATCGTTAGATTCGAAAAATCTTAATGTTGTGATTTCATTTTTTTTAAAAAAAAACTCAAATTCTAATGTGCAAATTGATAAAATCTCATCAATATGTATGACATCAAATCTATCTAATAGGATTGTCCAATTGTGTAAATAGGATGGCTCAAAATCATGCCGATCCAACCTCGCACGGGCCAAATGATAAAAAACAATAGATAACTATCCAAAGCCTTGGAATGCACTTGGTGTCCCACTTGATGGTTGGATCCCCATGATTTTGGGGCATCCCATCTTCATTACGGGGTAACCATGTGAGATTGGTTGGATGCCATGCATAAACCACCATGGACCTAATATCCCCACTAGCTGCAACTATAACTAGTTGCGTGTGACCTTCCGGTCACTTTTTCCCCTCTTTTACCACGATTTGTCAACTCTTTAAGGGGTTGTGTGGTTGCTGGTTTGTTTAATTTCTCAGCCTAGTAATTCGCTGACTTTTCTAAAAAATCAAGTTTGGATCATACTTTTTTTTTTTCTTTTAATCACTTATACATCTCCCTATAAATTTCATTCCCAACTTTTCTTAAAAACCTTATTTCAAATTTTAGTTGGAATGAAAAACTCAAGAAAACCCCACAAATCAACCAAGCCAAATTTAATAATTTCCTATGAGAAATGAAATCAACTTCAACATTTCTCACAAAACATAAAAATCACAGGAATAAATTTCCAACAACCCAGCAAGCCTGGGGACATTTTATTTTTAATTGTCTTTTATTTATTTATTTATTTGAAATTAGATTTACCTCAAATCCATAGATTTACGGAGGCTTGGATACGAGAAGCCATTATAATATATGTGTTGTATACACACCGTCCATCCATTGGACAAGATCATTTTAGGATGCTTAAATCCATGGATAGGATGCAGATTAGCTTCTGACGGCTTGTTGAAGTGACGTCACAAAGTTCTGTAGGCAGCCCCACCATAATATATGTGTTGTATCCACACCATCCATCCATTTGGCAAGATCATTTTAGTATATGATTCCAAAAATGCAGCAGATCCAAAGCTCCAACGGACCCATTAAAGAAAACAATGGGACAGTAATGCCTACCATTGAAACCTTTCTAGGGCCCGCCATGATTTTTATTTGAGATCGTTCATAAGTTCGGACAGACATACACAAAGGGAAAACACAAATATAAGCTTGATAAAAAACTTTGTTGGCCACCAAAAAGTTTTTAATGGTAAGCATTCAATTCCCACTACTTTCTGTGGTGGGGTCCACTTGAGCTTTGGATCTACTTCATTCTTTGTCTCATGCCCTAAAGTGATATCCCCAAAGGGATGGACGGTGTGGATATAAGATATATATCATGATGGGCCCCACAAAACTTAGTGACGTAACTTCGGTAGCATGACAGCTACTGAAGCCGTCGGTAGCTAATCCGCATCCATCGATTTACCGTTGAATTCTTACATGAAGACTTGGAATGTGTCAAATCCAAATTCAATGTAAATTCATGAATTCATAGTTCAATTCATAAACTGTGGAATTTGGAATGTGTCAAACCCAAATTCAATGCAATTCCTTGAATTTATATTTTCGATTCTTAAAGTGTAGACTTTGGAATGTGTCAAATCCAAATTCAATGCAAATCCATGAATTTAGTAAGTTCCTAAATTGACCAAATTCACATTCACAAATAAGAATTAATCGAGGGACCATATACATAATTCAAGATTTCTCTACCGTTTCTATACACATTAGGTAAACATTATTTACAAAGTCCCGAGTATACAAAATAAGGAGAAAGTGTTGGTGAAACATCGAGTCCGTATCACACCTCAAGTAATTGCCAAGTTAGCAAAAGTCATGCATGTGGGGCCAACGAACCTCCTCCACATATTATCAGGTCTTGGCCATTTCAATTGATCTTGTCGCATTTTAGAATAACTCCAGCAATTATTGAGTCCTCATGACGATCTAAAATAAACAATTTTCAGGACTGGTAGGTTATATCCCATTGAGAGGACCAGTACACTTGCCCGTCCACACGTGGGGTCCACTATCAAACCATCTTCTCTTTCATCGTTTGTCCGCATAAATACAAAGTTTTAAAATCCTTCGTGATTTCTTGCTTATCAGTTTATGTTCCCTCTCCTCCACGTAATCCAGTGCTGAAGCATTTCTCTATTGAAGTTGAGATTTTTTAATGGGGAAAGGATGGCAATAGCCTTTATGATAACGAGATATTTGGATTGCCGATCCTGTGGCCTCCATCATGGATGATTTACGGCCAAAACCATGGGCTGAATGGATGATTCTAACCATTGGAAACTGCTTACTGCAAATGAACGGTTAAAAACACAAACAAAGGGCAATGGATGAATAACAATCCATGTTCAAGCTGCAAATAGTTTCATGATCAAATGGTTAGGATGTTTTGATGACTGCGACTTTCATATGGTAGCCCATCCATGGTGGGGCTCCTTGGCGAGATGCTCCAAATCATGGTACAAGCAGCCACATCGACTAGGATGATGGAACGTGTGAGGGAATTTACGACAAATCCGATAGAAACGGCGATAAAAATACTCGAGGGTGAACTCCATGCACCGATATTTGAAGGAAAGGAATGCGGTGCACATCTCGCACTATCTAATTAGTAGGTGCGTCACCATCTCTATGACACGTTTCTGTCAATCATTTCGGTGGGTGCTTATGCCTCGAGGACGTCTCGGTCGCAACTTAGGCTCCTGCGGGTCATGTAAGTTCGTTATACCACCAGCAATTTATTTTGATTTCTACTCTATTCAGTAGATAAGCATGTTTGCTAAATTAAGTTTATTTCCATCAAGTAAAAAATAATGTTCGATCCACCTTTAATATCCATCATTCATCCTGTAGGGTCAACCTTTGATATGGACCGTTAATTATGTTAGTCCATCTTAGCCTTATTTTCAATGTGAACCGTACATCCATCATATAGGGCCTATCTTTAATGTGGACCATTCACCTTGTGAGGTGCACCGCCGATGTAGGCTATTTATTAGCTATCTATCATTTGCAAGACTCACCTTGGATGTGAGTTGTCCATTACGTCAGACATTAGATTTGGACCGTCCGTCACATGAGGCCCACCTTTAATGTAGACACCCCATCATGCAGTGCCCAACTTCGAAGTGGGTTATCCATACGTAAGGCATGCCTTGGATGTGGGCCATTCCTCATTAGGGGCCAACCATCAATATCGATTGTCCTTATGTGGGGCCTACCTTAACATGGGTCATCCATCATGTGGGGCCTACCCACCATCAATGTTATCGTCCATCACGTGGAGTCTACTTTTGATGTAACGCCCCAGTTTCTAAAACCTAATTATGAGACTCGTTCCGAAAACCCAAGAGTTTATAAATCAGAGAACTAGCAGAAGTATCAAAATCAGAGTGTGATAGCATAAATAAGCATGAATGATATCATAAGATCTGAATATTTGGCCCACTTAGCTGGGGGCCATAGTACAAAATTTTTAAGTTTTCCACGTAACAACAACTGTAAAAGAAATGCTACATCTACTGGTTGAGTCTGAAATATTCAGCCGCCTCCTGCTACGACTCGTCCTCATAATATCTTTCCTCGAGGTTTGCTGTCGCGCTTTCGAGGTCAGTGCTACCATCCTCTTCATCTACGCCTGCATACTCTGTACGGTTGGATATTCAATGAATGAGTGGCTAGCTCAGTGTGAATTTCCCTCAAGATTACACACCGCTGCCTTAGCAAACATAGTAAAAGAAAAATAAGGATATAATCCAAAACAGGTAAGATGCATCTTAATTAGATGTATGGATGTATGAATGCACATTGACCTGGGGATGCTTATCTAGTCGGACTTGGGCTCATCACCCATGCAATCATCGACCTGAGAATGCTCATCCAGTCGGACAAATAGGTCGATAGTCGGTGGTCTAGGAGCTAGCGATACGATACCCCAATGATCCTAAGGGTACGTGCTACAGCATTCAGAATTAGCCATCCATCATCGCCAATATGCTATGGATGCATGATTAGCTAAACCATTATTATTTCAATCATAATCAGCCCTTTTAAGTAGCTCAATGGTCACTATAGGGGGCTCGTCACCCAGTGTAAGCCGACAGCTCAGGCATAGTGTCCCATGACCACCATCCTCAGCTCATGAGGTTTTTCCACCTTGGGATATTAAATAAGATCTTTTGATTGAAATGACACTAAGTCAAGGGCCCTATTTTCCACACAATCTGTCTAGTTACATCCCAAGTGTGGCTCACATACAATAGTGGAGTTTTTCTACGTGTAGTGTTGTGAGTTAGATATTAAGGTGACTCACAACTATAATTTTAAATATGAAAGAGCATAGAATTGCATAATGGTGGTAAAATCTTCAATGTGTCATTGTGAGATTATAGTGCCAACTATCAAGCAACATAATGCTAAACATAAGAATAACGATCATCTTTCATGAATGGTATTACTAGCATATGAGCCTAGCATGTAGTATGAACATAATACGTCAATCATGGATTTGAGATAGGGCAGTTAATAGAACTTAGAAATTTACGACAGTTATTAGGACCTTAAACTAGTGATAGCAATTTGATGTAAACTATGTTTGGCTAACTTAGAGATGGAAAGCCTAAGGGGAAAGTCATCACCTGGGGGTTCGCAACTCCTTTCTTGATTTAGATTCCTGCGATCAACTAATGGTTCAACTCCATGTGATTGATTTCCTAGGATTAATTGTTTCCAACCCAAGAGCTCATATTAAATAGTATTTTCAAGATTATAGTTAACTGACGTATTGAAGTTACGTGGAGGCAAGGAAAGACTCATGAACAAGGTCAGTTGGGCCTGCCCTTGAGTGACTAGGCCCGCCAGACTTTATCCCTAGAAGTGGCCATCTTTGGGCCCAAAATTATTCCTATTCAAGGGCCGAGTCGATCCTTGTCTTGGCCCAGCCATTGGGTTCCATATTAAGTCCAGAAATGGGGACTGGGTAGCTCATTGTTGTCCCCATCTCAGGCCCATATTTTCTGTCCATTTATGGCTAGGCTCAGGCCCTAGTCAGTTGGACCCAACCCAGGACTCAGCCCAGACCTAGCTGTCATGGTTGGGCTGATTTGCTTGGTCCACAGCTGCTGCTGGACTGATGGTCTGGCTTACCTATTGCCCACCATGAGGCTCATGTACGGCCCAAAGAATTTACAAGGAGTGTGGCCCACCTGTAGTTAGTGTGCAGCCCACCTGTTTTACATAGGGTGCGGCCCACTTGATGTCAGATGTGGTCTGGCCCACCGGCTATCCATGCGGGGTGTGGCCTTCCTGCTGTCTACGTGTCGTGTGGCCCACCAATTGTCCATTGAGAGGCCAGTGCCAGCCCGTTCTTTGAATTGGTTGTGATCCAGAATATGGGCTGGCTTCGGCCCATATGACAGCCCTTCTGAAGTACTATCTTCAGCTCGTTGCAGGCCCATATAGAGACCTATTCCTAGTCCAAATAAGGACTCTATTGGTGGGACGTTTTGCAGCTCGAATCAAAGCCTGTTGGCGGACCGATTTAGGTCATGGTTTCAACTAAGATCATGGCCTGTTCTCAGCTTGGATTGAAGGTCCAACTATTGCCTGGCTTTAGATCAGATTCACGGCCCACTTTTAGTCCAGGTTATGGACCAGCTGAAGGGTGTTTTCAGCCTACTTCAAGGCCCAAGTGAGGTTCGTTTTTAGCACCAAACATGACCTAGATGGGGCTCATTTTTAGCACAACTTCAGGCCTGATTTCAGCTTGGTAACATCCAAATTCCTGGCTAAACTCCAGCTATCTTCAAGATGGATTCCCAGCTATTTTTAGACTTTCAGCTGCTTTTAGCTACTTTCAGGTTAGATTTTCAGCTGCCTTTAAGTTAGAATCTCAGCTGTTTTCATGTTAGATTTCCAGCTGCCTTTTAGCTGTTTTCAAGTTAGATTTTTCAGCTGCCTTCAAGGTGGGTTTTTAGACCAGATTTGTGACTGGATATACCATACGACGTGCCGTTGGATGGAAAGAAAGACAGGGGAAGTTAGGCCATTACCTGGTCTGATCTGCAAGCTGGTCCACTGCTCTCTCTCTCTCTCTCTCTCTCTCTCTCTCTCTCTCTCTCTCTCCTAGCAGGTGTGTTGCTGGTCAGCACTAACCCAACTCGGTCCGAATTGTGTGGGCCGAGTTAGTGCAGTGTAGTACCGAGTCACCCACTCAACTCACTCTTCATTACTTGACCTTTCTCCTCTTCCTCTCTTTCTCCATCCCTCTCTCTCTTTTCTTTCCCTTCCCTCTCTTTCTGGTGTGAAATCCTGAAGTAATAGTGTCCTATTTATAGCCTGGAGGGAGAGATCATCAACGGTTGGAAAAAGACCTCCCCTAGCAATGGTTGTGATCGAAGGATGGCTATGCATGGGGGCAATCTGATCCCAGAGATGAGTTGTTGATGCTCTGATTTCTCAAAAAAGTAATTCTCTAAGTCTGGTGGGACCCATCTCGTGATCGAGTCCATGTAGGTTATTGGGGAAGATGATTGGGTTATTAATGGCAGAACACTATCCCATGTGTTTCGACATGATCTGGTCCATTTGAGCGGACCGGATGGGTCCCCTGATTAGTGTGGGGCCCACTTTTTGGGCCACAATCACAAGTTCTGGTTTATCTCATGAAAAGATCCGATTTTCTTCATTTTCTCATGAGATGAGATGACTTAACTTCTCATTTCGTACTACCCATGAGGAGGGGCTGGGATCACGCCACGTGGCCCCAAGGAACAGCCACAAGTGTGCCAGCTTCCCTTATCCAAAAAAAGAAATTCTTCTTTTTCTTCTCTTTTGGTTTGCTTGGCCATTTCTGGCTGTGAGAAGTCCCTACTTAGTTGGCTAGTGGGTGGCTATAATCCCTTGGATAAACTGATGTTGGCTTTCACATCAAGCTACCTAATGGTTGATTGCTTGCCTCTAAGTGCAGAGGTTCGTAAGTAGTATCCTGTGAATACAAGATCGATCCCACAGGGAGATGAATTGTCAGAAGGAAAAAAATCAAATGCAAAACAAACTAAGTAATAAAAACTAAACTAATGATTTGATTTTGAGATTTTTGAATGGATGTAATTCAACTGAATAAAATAATACCCAAGTTTCAAAGTTCCACACATAGGTTAATGTTCCAAAATCATGATGACTTGGATAACACAACTAGGATCTAAGCACTATGGTCAGCCTAATCGAAAAATAAAACAGTTTAAATAGTTTAATAAGTGATATAAAATATTAGAAAATCATGGATTTGCATCATTGACATATATTCTCAAGTGTCAGTGATTTTAAAAATTCAATATCAATGAGATAATGAAAATCAAAGAAATATAACAGGTTGAGAACCTCTCCTATCTAGGAAATCTGATTGATCTAGGGTAAGCCTATCCATTAATGTGGATCTAACAAGAGGATAAAAAATAAAACCTAAATAATAGACAACATGCATATACTATTCTTCTCATCATTAAAACAATCAATCATTATAATTTTAAAGAATTAGGTGCTTCCCTTCTAGCTTGGGCTAGAAGGAACTTAGAAAAACATAATTAAAATAAGAAAGAAAAAAATAAGAAGAAAGAAATAAATGCAAATAGAAAAGATCTAAAAAAAAAAACTTATTAAGCTCTAATAAAATTAAAAACTCTTTAAAAATCTTAAATTTTACTTTGGGATGCCTTGAATGATGCTTAGAAATGTCCTAGGAAGCCCTATTTATAAGTAGGGAACTCCAATTTTCGTACAAAGTTGAAAAACCCTAGAAACCGCATCAAATATACATATTTTTTCAAAATAAACTTCTCGCTGCACAGTTTGTTTAAAATAGATTTCCTGCTATGTAGTTTTCCAAAATAGACCTTAGAGCTTCAGAATACACTTTTTAGGATGATTTCAGGATTCTTCACTTTAAATCTTCGATTTTCTTTATTCTTCACTTGGTTTTCTTGGATCTTTGGCATGTGAATTCTTTAATCTTAGTCTCCTATGATCTATCCCTTGCCTTGGTGATTCTTGAGCATCAAATCCATGTTTTTTAGCACCCTTTTTCAATCCATGCTCTTAAATTCACCTTACAACACACACATGAGTAAATTAGAACATTAAGCTGATTCATGTTCATAAAACCAAGATGTAAATGGAAAAAATTATGCAATATTTGAGTCTCAACAATGGTCCTTCATCTGCAGATCTTAGCCATACATGAAGTAATGGACGGTTCAGACCCAACTCCTTCATTCCTATGCACGGATCTAAATCCCTATACGGTTTTGGTTGGGCGGACCCCACGAGCAAAATGGACGGTTTGGATTGTCCAGAAAGTGGCCATGGTGGCCCACTTTGAAGTTTGAAGTCCATCATTTTCAAACAGGGAGCTTGGGTGGGAAGGAATTTCGCTTTTGCGGTTTTGGCTCGGTCAAGGGTCGTTTGACCCCTTTGCTTGGTTCAGTGCACTTCATGCACTATGGTACATGGTGCACACACACTTCGTGTGGGGGCCATTGTAATGTCTATGATAAATCCACTCCGTCCAATTGGCTTGGGGGCCCCGCCCAGGGGTCTTGGCCTTGTTTTGGGCCGAGTGTGAGGTCCAGGTGGGCCGTATTGCATATTCCAGGTCTTGTTTGGCCTATACATTTCGACCCAATGGTCGGATTGGTTTGAGGCCTCATTTTAGTGGCTAAATGGGGATTCGAGAGGTTTCAAGTGCTTGGTTGGCCACTAATTGATCCTCGAGTGTTGATAGTAAGTGTATTATGCCAGTATAGGTGATCTATAATGTCTTTAACTTGAAGTGTTCAGTTAAACTTACCCTCTTGACTGATGTAGGGTCCATGTTAGCTCCTAAACACTGTGATGGATGGCCTCAATGTTGTTGGGAAGTCTCATCCTGCACGTGTTAAGTTTAAGTCGCCTAATTAATCGATCTCGGTTTCCATAAACGTGGGTATAAGAGGTAACACCTGTGTACCAAAGGTACGGGGTGTTACATTTGATGTGGACCATCATCATGTGGGCCTCACCTCTGACCATTCATCTTTAAGGCTAACCTTTGATGCGGACCATCCATTATATAGGCCCACCTTTATATGAGTCATCCATCATGTGGGGCCTACATTCAATGTCCACTTCCCATTAAGTGGGACGCACCTTAATGTGAATCATCTATTACTTGGGCCCACCATCAATGTTAATTGTCCATTATGTGGGACCTTCCTTTAATGTTCACTACCCATCATGTGGAGCCAATGTTTGATACAGATCGTCCATGATCATGTGGGTCCCACCTTTAATGTGGATAGTTCATCATGCAAGATGAGAGAGTAGAATGGTAAAAAGTTTAAAAGCTTTTTTTTTTTTTTCTGGCAATGATTGCTATAAACAACTCTAAAGTATTAAGTTACTTTTTCAAATCATGCTTTCAAACTAATATAACTTTAAAAGGGTAACTTTTTTACTAAAAAAATTACTTTAGTGGTACCTAAACATGTCCTAACTATTGGATTAAACATGTTACTTAATATTAACTGGAATTGGCAGTTGCCAAAACCAGCTATGCTAGAAAAAATAAAAAATCAATAAAAATAAATAAACGATTTTGAGAAATGCCCTGGTGCTCTCAAGGCATATAAGTTACATTGTTCCTAGTTCCATTAAGTAAATTTGATAATCCACCAGATTGATCTAACTATCCATTTCAAGCATTATCATGCAAAAAGCGAGACTAATTTGATAATCAAATTTATCATAGATTCAGCCTTGTTTTTTATAGTCATCATTTTTCCAACCCATGGATGGGATGGTCAGGATTGACTAATAGAAGTGAATATTTAGAATCATAAGTAATCTATGATTACAATTATTAAACGGCTAGATCGGATGTTGGTTAGACCTATTATTTTACAATGATCTTGACTGTCCATATTTGAAGCCATTATACCAGTGTAATATTTACATGGTATCACAAGAAACGTATGTTGGACCTAATGGATGGTTTATATGAATCTATTGGGTCATCTACGATTCCAAATTTAATGATGAGCAATATAACTTATAATGCTCTGGTAGAGCGCTCCAGCATCTATCAATAAGAATTATGGTCTTTTGAATAAGAATACACTTGTTGAGTACAATAAACAGGGCTTTTACCGGCGGTCCCAAAAAGTGCGCAATTCTAATAGCGGCGCTCGACAAGCGCCGGCAATTGGATATTTCGGTAAAACTTAATGCGGCGTCAGAGACGAGCGCCGGCAAATAAGTTCTTTTTCGTCACTTCACCGGCGCTTTTACCGGCTGCTGGTGATCTTGAAAGAAGCGCCGCTAAATATAAGCGCCGCCAAATTCAATACAAGCGCCGGAGTGTGGTTTGGGACACTTTTTGTCACGGAAAAGTGTCGATAGAAATTTACAGAAGCGCCGGTAAAGTCTTTGTATAGATTTGAGAGGCCCCAAATTTTTTTATTATATATAATTCAATTAAAACCTGTATTTCTTTTAATATTTAAAACATAAAAAATTAAGCAATGCAATTAAAACTGAATATTGAACAAAATTTATATTACAACACAATAAAAAAATAATAATATTTATTACAATAAGTTGAAAATAGTCTTGAATAAATAAATAAATAAAAAAAACAAATCCGCTATATGGTCTAAATTTAGGCTGAAGTGATGTAAATCCCACACACAAGGGAAAAAAAAGTCAAAAAGTAGCATTCAACAAATTGACGCATGAAAAATTCACATATATTAAAAGCTTACGTGCCATTTAAATATTTAGATGCAATGTGTAAAGCTAAAAATTCTGACTGAACATAACTTTCAATGGGCAATCTCAAAATCCGGATGTGGGCCTTTGACCATTTTTCTTTTGGGGACTATAAGTTTAGAATTATTATATGGCTAAAAGCACAACTTATGGGGGTATTTATCGAATCAGTACTAGGTCTATACACAAAATATGTGGCATTTGTAATGTTTTCCAGACAACTAAGATTACTTGAAGGTATTTGAGCCAAGAATGACAAGGGAAAAGCATGTACATACATACCTGCTGCTTTTGCTTCTTCTTCTACTGCTTCGGTGACACCTTTAAGAAGCAAGCCTAAAAAGGTAGAAAAAGATGAATGTGAGGTTAGAAAAGTCTTCATAGGCTATTCTGCATCAACATCAAGCAAACAATGAACCTATTGTTTCGTAGGTTTCCTGAAGTTGAGAAGCAAACAGTAGTTAACAAGACTTTTCAGCTTCCGACTATAGCGGTCATTACAGATACAAATGATAGGAATTTTGGAAATCTTAATACTAGTAGACATACCATCAACCTCGTCCATAATCAACACAGATTTTGGATGCTTTGACCTGATTCAAAGATAGATAGCATTAGAAAAATGTCAATTATTCTTCAGAACATCAGAATAAGCAGAACAAAGTAAAGACCAACTTGTCCATGTTAGAACTCAGAGCTTCGTTGCTGATGAGTTCTTTTATAGAATTTGTTGTACTTCCACCAATTCCTTCAGCAATTGTGGAGTCAGCCTTTCCACGGTTATCACTAGCATTAACCTACATGACAAGAATGGAACTTTTAAACTGGGAACGAAAATACAAAGTCACCAACAACCGTATATTTAAAATCCCAAGCGTTGGTTTTGGTGAACCCTTCTATGCTACAAATAGAAACAAGGGCCATAATGAATGGTTGGATCTGTAGGGAAGTGCGGAAGGTGAGCCCTCAAGATCTGACGGTCTACACAATGTTTGGAACCTTTACAAAGCAGAAGATTGACGCTCCAACGGATGAGACCATATCATCCGGTCTTATCCCTATCTCCTATCATAAATCAAATTCAATTTTGAATTTGAAATATAACAGAAAAGGAGAAAGGCCGGAAGATGCCTAAACTTATGGGACCCACTCACTAGTGATTGCTCACCAGTGGGCCCCACCGGCCTACGTCCAATAGGATCTAATCTAAACAACATAGCAGACCCCAAAATTCCATCTGGATGTCTCCACGGGGGGCGTCACTCTTCAGTGGGGCCCACCTGTTGTATGAATTTTACTGGTTTTTGGGATCTAGGCCTAATCCCCACACAGCTAGCACGTATCATAATCTATCCCTTGAGTTGCTACTCCTGTGCATGTTAGAAGAGGGGGAGCTTACGGTGAAAAGTAAAGATTCCCTTTCAATGGTAGGTCTCCTATTCGACCCTTGCAGCTGCGGCACTTTTTCCTTCACTCTTACACGTGTTGCCACATGCATCTATTCGACCCTTGCAAGGTGTGCCCCACAGAGTTGATAAATGGTGCATCCTTGGACTTTCAGTTTGTGCTGGTGGGGCCGCCTCTTGGTTGATCAGATTGTTGATGGGTTACCAAACTGCACTTGATGGATCTTAAACACAGCCATCTGATCCCTTTATCAGTGACCTATAGGCTACAACAGATGTCTGGATGGATCTAACCAGTTGCCGATGAATGGATCTGATATTTTTTCCAAACACCAATGTTTAAACAATATCTAAGAAAAGATAAAATAGAAACTGTCATCCAAACAATTTTCTCAAGAAATATAAATTTCTTAAACTAGGTTTTCAGAATTTTTCCATAAAAATATGCTTCACAAAATTCTTCTTTTTTTTTTGAAAGGCATGCTTCACGAAATCTTTTTTCAAGTGTCAACCAAACAGGCCCTAAACGGCTTCTCATGTAGCACAGATGTGGCCCCATTTAGTTATGGACATGGCTTTGCAAGGTAGCATAAGAGAAATGCCAACAGACATAAGGATGCCTAAAGGATTTCTCATTTCTTAAAGGATTATGCGCCATTGCAGCAAATGCGTGCACAAGTGGACCTTTCATCAGGTTGGAACTGCCTGAATATGCCATGGCCCAAAGAAAAGGCTGGTCCACTCATCAACTGATCCACGTGCATGTCGTATGTGAAACCTGTGTCATTTTTTCTAACTGCATATTCATTATACATAGACCATAGATGAGTAGACCAGCCCAATTACTGGGCCAGTGCATCCAACGAATGGAGTAGATCCGGCACGTGCGCCAGCAAAAAAAAAAAAACTCTGATCATCTTCAAGTGGATCACCTTGTGATTACATGTATTTCTAATCATCAACCAACAAACATCACACTAGAACAGGTCCAGTGGCAGAATATGTACAAGCAAAAAATAAAAAATAAAAAAAAAATCAGAAAATCAAACCAACAACATTGCTGTCATCATCTCAGGTCTTGTTTGGTAGACACCTAAAAATGAGTTGATATTATTTTACGTGACAGTAATTATGTATTAGAGATCAAGATCTCTAATACATAATTACTTTGAACTAAAATGAGATCTACTCATTATTAGGTATCTACCAAACAAGGCCTTAGCCCATTCCCAACAATTTGGGTTTGCTTTTAGAAGGTAGATTGGCAAAAGTTTTATGATTGGCCACCTAGAAAATACCATCAAGAGCTAGTAATAACTGTAAGAATATCACAGCGAATTTTATCAACAGCTGACGCATTGTATGCTTAGTATACAGCAGCTCACCAAATCACAAGATTGGATGTACCAAAACAGTGCTTATTAGTTACAGCAGGAAGTTGGTAAGTCATTGTCACCTTTAAGAACCCATACACACTTTGAATCCTACATACAAAAATGTTTCTTTCGCTTATGGAATGTTTTACACTGAACTCAACGGTAAAGGCAGAATTTTGTGCGCGCTGTAAAAATAATGAATCGATACAACAAACCTCTCGGAGTTTGAATTTGAAACAATGATATATGCCCATGAAGCTCACGTACCAGGCCACCAAATCCATGAAACCCATCTGGGCATTTCTTTATTGGAAGCATGACAGATATATGAGTTTGGATTCCTTGAATTTGCAGTGCAGCACCACACAAATACTACTCCTTAGCCCTAAACAGATGAAGGAGAAGAACCCCAAGTCATGAAATTTAACAGAACATGTGAGAGGCAACTAGCAAGTTATCAAAGATAATCCCAGAGTTCCAAGTATATCAGGTGCCAGGTGAAAAAACATGGACTGTTTGCATCTTCTTTAAGAAAGAGAGAAGGATACTCTTGCAGAGTCTCATGAGTGACAATCCATACAAATGCAGAGGCAGAGAGAAACAGGATCATAGCATCAGTTTCACATGTGGCAATCCCACCAAGATCTCTTTGTTAGTTGGGGGAAGAATTGGCACATGTACCTCAAATTAAACCATCCCAATCTTTGGCCCGGCTTTGGACAGGAACATTGCCCTGAAATCAGATCAACTGAATGCTCCTAACCTTTGATTGGCGGACATTTGTTAGTTGAATTTCGGCTTACTTTTCATTTTAACCATCTGTGTGATGCCCACTAATCGGATGGTCACAACCATGCCTCTCAGCATAAATTTTGAAATGTCCCTCCATGATAGGCCTCATTTGAAAAGTTTGGATTCAGGAACATGTATGCCAAGTCTTGCGGCTCTTCCCCTGAGACATTTCATCAAACACATGT
Source organism: Magnolia sinica (assembly GCF_029962835.1). Classification (NCBI taxonomy): domain Eukaryota; kingdom Viridiplantae; phylum Streptophyta; class Magnoliopsida; order Magnoliales; family Magnoliaceae; genus Magnolia; species Magnolia sinica. Next base: position 11,339,756 of record NC_080574.1, on the reverse strand, counting down.
TGTACACACCTTAAACATTCACAACAAATGATGAATGGCAAGACTATTCTATGTCTACATCCATTGTATACATGGCATACATCTATAGCAACCCAGGCCATCTAGATCATTGGTCCCATTACAGAGTTTAGGAAATCCCTAATCCTTTTCCCATTATAGAGTTTAGGAAATCCCTAATCACCAATAAACCATAAAAGTGATTATTTAGGAAAGCCCTAATCCTTTTTCCATTACAGAGTTTAGGAAATCCCTAATTCCAATATTGTATCCACTAATAATTTGCAGATTTACAGATCTAAAAATAAAAAAATCTAAATATCTATTTGAGAGAAATGAGTACCTGGCCGGGAAAGAGATGAAGGGCAGGGGCTGCTGGCCACACCAGATCTGGAGATGATGCAAGTGAGGAAGAGAGAGAGAGAGAGAGAGAGAGAGAGAGAGAGAGAGAGAGAGAGAGGCGCGAGATCTGGAGATGATGCAAGTGAGAGAGAGAGAGATCGTGGAGGGAGAGAGAGTGCAAGATAGGTAGATGGAGAGAGGCGCGGGGTCCAGGAGCGAAATATATATATATATATGATTGATATATATATATATATATAAGGTAAAACAACCATGGACCTTGTTTTACACAGCGGCGGTGCAAGAGGTACCTAAAGTGCCGCTGTTACTCTCCTTTGTTGTAGTGCTTTCACATGACGAACTTTATTGTATAAGCGTGAGGCATGTCAATACTCCCTTAGAAATCCACTCCATCCATTAGTTTCACCACCCACATTAGGACAAGAGCCCAAAAATGACTTGAATCCAAAACTCAAGTGGGCCACATAATAGAAAATAGTGAGTATGAACGCTCAAACCTTCTTGGAACCCAATTGATGTTTATATGCCAAACAAATTGCTCATAAGGTTATTGTAATTGGAATGAACTAAAAATATGAATATTGGCCTAATTCAAAACTCGTGGCCCATGAAGGTTTCAATGGTGGGCGTTCAATTCACATAATTCTAAAATTTGCTAACGGCACTCCACTTGAGTTTTGGATGTCCATGATTTTTTTGGACTCGTGATGTACTAACATAAGCCAACAAAACATGTAACTGGAGTGGATGCTGTAAGGAAATTGTGATTGACTGCATTTAGCTTTTGCCCACGGGAACTCCTGTAGGCTAGGGCAAAGGCAATTTGCACCATTTTGGATTATATTTTCATGTGACGCCTAAAACACCCAGCCTAAACACCAACGGTAAATGTCTATATACATGTTTTATTGTAGTGGCATAAAACATTGGATCTCCACGGGGGCCGCCATGTTGTATGTGTAAATCCTCTTCATCTATTGGGTGGGAAACCTTATTTCTATGGTACATATATACAAAAGAATAACCTAATAAAAACGCTCAATGGACTATACTAATTAATGCCAAACAATGTAAAAGTTCTCCTAAAAGCTCTAAATTAAATTCATGCTTGTGGTCCTCTGACTTTTCGATCAAACTGATTTTTGTATCTTTACTTTACCCTTTTGAATTACACTTGATTACAGGCTTCATGAAAGATACTTGACCCTACATGGCAACCTACAGTTAACATCCTATCCCCATTATTCCCTTGGTATGGCCCACCTACGTTGTGGATGTAGTTGATTTATATCCCTAAGGCTAGAATCAATGATAAAACATGGTATCAGACTGACAGGAGTTTCAACACCAGGTCGAGGATTCCGAGTACCCATAGGTGTGAAATCCCACTACGTTGTGAGAGTGTTGATCTCACTTGAGTGAGCATCCTCATTCAAATTGACTAACTGATACATCATCTTATGGTTTGGGCCATGAGCATCTAGGGCTGTAAATGGATTGGGTTCGTTGGGGACTGGTGTACCAAACTCAACCAAGGGATTCCAACTCGCGCTGGTTCGGGTTTGCACGGTTATGGGACGTGTTGGACCCGTAACAAACTTGATTGGGATATCTCAGCAGCGATGTCAGGTTTAAGTTTCGAACATGGATTAGGAAGACCATAGAGTTCACATCTGGAACAAGGTTTAGGATTTAGTCCAGTCAGATCCTAGTGCTCATACCGTTGGCCACACCATAAAAATCACTTGGTCCATCTAATCAGTTGGATCAGTCTGATTTTTGAGCTGATAAATCTTCATGGCAAGGCCTACCTTTTGCATGGTTCCGATGTCCTACGTAAGTGACACCTTATCGGAAAGGATTACTGCATGATAAGTTAGGGTGTTCTCACCGGACTCGGATTCGGTAGTGAACTAATGACCACTCAAGTACCCAGCACGGTACTGCTCGGTGCTGAAGATGGCCCACCTTGATGTATTTTTTTTTATCCACACCGTCCATTCATTTTTCAGGTCATTATAGGGAATAAGCGCATCAATGACGCAGATCCACTATCAGGTGAACCCACAATAAGAAACCAGCACTGATTGAACATGTACCATTAAAAACTCCAGAGGGGACAAAAAAGTTTTGGATGAAGCTGATATTCGTGTTTTCCTTCGTCTAGGTCTGTGCCCTAATCAACAGGTTAGATGAAAAATAAAAATTACAATGATCCCTAGGAATCTTTTAATGGTGGGCTTTCAATCACCACTGTTTCTTGTGGTGGGGTACACCTAAGATTTGAATCTATCTCATTTTTGGCATGATTCCCTAAAATGAGCTCGAAAAATGTATGGACGGCACGGATAAGACACATACATCATGGTGGCCCCACATAGCTTTTCCACCACCAAACCAGTATGGACCCGGGTACTGGAGTGTTCAGTACCGAAGCGAAGCCGAGTCCATCGTCACCTGCAAGGTATTAGCTATAATAATTTTATAAGCCATGCATGAGATAATCACCCCATAAAATACAGTTACGGGGCGTTTCTCGCATGGGTTTAAATGGGATTAGGCGGAGTGGGTTCTAAGATCACATGGATATTTGCAATGTCCCGTTTGGGATTCATGTAAGGTATGGGTTGTGAAGCCCTTTTTGGAATCAATGCCGGGGCAAGGGTTTATGCAATCTTACTTTGGTTTCGTGTGGCCAATGGTCAGTGCTATGTAGACCCCATCATGATTTATGTGTTTTATCCAGGCCATTCATCCATTTTGAAAAATAATTTTAGGGCTTGATCCCAAAAATGAGGTAGATATAAATCTTAGGTGCGCCACACAATGGGAAAACAGTAGTGATTGAATTACACCATTAAAAACCTCCTAGGGCCAACTATGTGGTCCACTTGAGATTTGGATCGAACTCATTTTTTGAGTTCATACCATAAAAAAACATGGAAGAATGGGTGGACGACATGGATGAAACACATACTTCATGGTGGGGCCCACAAAACACCGACGGGTAGTGGCAAGATGAGTATTCAATTCGTTTCCCAAACATGAATTGGGATGGCCTCCAAGCTATGAGATTAGACGACAATAGTTGACACAATGTAATCATCACATTATGGTAATTCCATCCCACTTAAACCCATCTAATCCCACGCACGTGTTTGGGCTAGCGGTATTTAGACGAATCACCATATCCCTCGGTTTTTAGAGGGGTTCATATGGGAGAGGAGATAACTTCATCACGTCCCATTGTCTTCCTTGAGCCCATCCACCAAATCCCGCGGGATTTCTCTTCAATCTTGTAATGTCGTCTCTGCAGATGGCCCTGTCTTAGCAAGCCGTACCTGAAGATGACGACCAGCGTCGGGTCGTGTCTTCTATAGGCGATCCTTCATCATCTATATAGAGATGGGTGTACTGGTAGATGAAATAGGGGTTTCGTTCCAGGTACGTGCAGCATGTAATTTTTATCAATTCTATTTTCTTCCCCAATTCCTCTCATGGATTTAAGGTTTACTTGTAGATGAAACAGGGTTTTTGTTCTCCAAAAAGGCTATGTCGAATGAGATGTTTCGTTCTCTTGATGCTGGTTTTTAAGCAGCAAAGTAGTGATTAAATGTGTTAGATGCTTTTGTGGATATTTTGCTTTGATGAATGTTTGCTTGAAGTTTTGTTTTTGGTTCTCTTTTTTCACTGCAGACGGTGATAGTACAATGTTAAGTGCACACATCTTGCTCACCAGTTACTTGTCTCTTTGTATATGGCATGCATACACAAATTCTAGTTTTCTTTAGTTAGGATGTACTGTGGATGGGTTATGATACATAAGCCATGCCCCAGAAGGGGTGTAAAATGATCCTAGTTGTCTAAGGAAGACTTTTACCCTTTGAATGTCGAAGTCCATTGCTTGGACTTCTTTCTTACCATCCATTTGAAATCCTAAAAAGTCTGTTAATTGGTGGCAACAATCATCCAAATGAGGTTTTGCTAAGCAAATACGTATGTACAAGGCAGCTCATGTACATGAGAAACATCTGCCAGCACAAATCTTCTTATGAGAACCAATCCCCATTCATTTAGAAGTGAAAAACTGCAGCCTGCAAACATCTGCCAACACAGCAAATTGTTAAGATGTGCATTTCATCCACCTTGGACATGGCATCCTTTTACATCAGTCCAAGTTGTCCAACATGTCTGCCTCAACGAGGATGGAACATAGCCCGAAAGTTGCATTGATCAAAAGATCACCGACTGGCTGATTGATTAACATTCGATTCATACACAGGTCAAAATAAAATGGTCAGTGCTCCAACCTCAATGAGTGAAAATGCAATGGATAGGATGTTGAGGTTGTTTGTTCATTGTGAAATTTGGATTGTGCTCAATCCATGAAGGGGCCAATGATTTGGATGGTCATATAGTATCTGCCATATGTTCCAACTCAGCAATTTTTTGTATCGAACTTTTTGAGTCATTGATCCCTATTGCTTCTCCTTTGTTGCACTATCATCATTTTCAGTTTTTTGTTGCACTTCAAGCTCGGGAGACATTATATATTTTGGGGAAGAAACTGCTAATGTTTCTTGAATTTCTTTTTCCACCTGAGCATTTTTGTAACAATCCCAAATGCAAGGTACACATCTTTTGTAATGACCATATTGGGTAGATTGAAATGCCTGTAAAGATTTTACCTTTCAAGGAAAAAAAAGAAAGAAAGAAGAGGAAATAGGATGTTTCCTCTATATTTAAGACCTTAACAATCTATTCCCTATTTTGTTGTTTTTTTTTTTTTGGATATGGCGGCCCATTCATATAGTAGTTCCTTCAATCATCCAACCACCTTACACATTTGCTTTATGTATGTTAAGGGCCACAATCTATGCAGCTTGTCTGAAGTGTTGCTGGTACAATGACATTTCTCTTACTCCTGCATCCTACTCACTTAAAATTTATGATAATGTCATTTGCTTCTTTACTTAAACAATGTGTTTGGATGTACTATTAAATCGAATCACAATTAGTCTACTTTTAAATTAGTCCCAACAGGAGTGTATCTGCAATCTTAGGGCCATTTTGTAGTAATGAGTACAGGGAAATTATTTACGTTACTGTTACTTCTTCTCTACTGAACCAATTTGATGAGAAAATCAAATTTCTGTGTGGACTCCTTTAAATTTTTAAATATTTCTCACTGTGCAGTTTCTACATAGACATTCGCCACCCGTATTTACAACGTTCATATAACTGTCACACTTAGTCTCAGGTATATTTTAAACATGTCAAACTTGTACTTCTATTAGTTGTATATGAGCCTTGCTTTTTCATTGTACCTCCAGTTCAGTTGTGTGAAACTGAGTGACTTAGTTCCAGTCAGCTAAGTGCTTGATTTGACTGGATAAGTCTGACTGAGTCACAGGCCAAGTTTCAAGTAGAATAGTGAGTTTTAGTACTATGATTTAGAATGTCTCCTTAACTATATTTTGGGTTTTCTGCTACAACAACTAATTTTGTAGCTGGTAGCATATGTAGTAGAAGGTACCAACTGATGGGGATTTTCTCCTCATTACTAGGTTGGATGAAATCGGAATCAGTTTTGATATCATTGATAATTGCTGAATTTTTTTACTGATGGTCACTAGACAGTTTTTTGGTCCTGTCGATATCATCAATAGGACTTTAGATGATATCGAGGCTGTCATCGAGAGTGGTTCGATGACATCGATAATTGTTGGAATTTTTCACTCCTGGTTGCTGGACAGTTTTGGTCCTATTTCAATATCATCGAAGGACCTTTAGATGATATCGATGCTGTCATCAAGAGACCTTCGATGACATCAAAGAGTTCCACAGATGCGATTGCGAAAACGCAGATTTTGCGGATTTTGTTTCCTATTTGGATTCTACCTCTTTTTATTCTTATATAAAGGGGTGTATGCGGGATTGAGGTGCATTCTAGGGTTTTCTAAGGTTTCCTAAAGGTACTCTAAGATGGCTTAGGGCTATCAAAAGGTGTCAGAGACAGAGAGGAAGCTTATGGAAGGGAGGCTATGCTCGTAGAGGTGATCTACCATATCTCAGCGCTTTCACGTCCTCATAATCGGTGAGATCTCTCCATTTTCTTTGTTTCTTTTATTGTTTATCCACTTCTGCATGAGTGAAGAAGGTTTGATCCAAGCAGTGTGTGCTTGTGATCAGTTGTAACGTTCTGCTTTATAGTGGATTATTGATCTGGATGAGGTCCCGTGGTTTTTACCTCTTTGAGGGTTTTCAACGTAAAAATCCCTGGTGTGGTGTGGTTTATGTTTTGATTTAGTTCATTGCTGGTTTGTTTCGTGAGGATAGATCCTAAGGTTTTGTGCAAGGCCCCCAACAAAGTGGTATCAGAGCTAAGTTCATTGAACGGGTAGGATCGGTTTGGAATTATGGAAGGTGGCTCATTAAGGATGATCAGCCTCAATGGTTCTAACTGGACCATATGGAAGGCTAAGATGGAGGACCTGCTTTATTGCAAGGACCTATATTCTCCAATTTTAGGCATATCAACAAAATCCAAGGATATGTCTGATGATGATTGGAAGAAGATGGACCGAAAGGTAGTGAGGTTTATTAGACAATGGCTGGATGATTCTGTGTTCCATCATGTGTCTACGGAGACCTCAGCCTCTAGTATATGGCTGAAATTGCAAGGGTTATATGAGAGGAAGACAACTGGTAATAAAATCTTTCTGATAAGACGACTTGTGAATCTTAAGTTAAAAAATGGTGGTTCAGTGGCTGAGCACATGAATGAGGTCAACAATATAGTGAACCAGCTCTCCGCTTTGAAGATGGTCCTGGATGATGAATTGAAGGCTTTGCTATTGCTTAGTTCATTGCCTGACAGTTGGGAGACATTGGTGGTGTCTCTAAGTAACTCCGCACCAGATAGAAAGATATCCATGAAACAGATAACCAGTTATCTCTTCAATGAGGAGACAAGGACGAAGTCTCATGGGTCTACTCAGCAAGAGGCCCTTATGACATAGGAACGGGGGAGAGGAAAGAACAGGAAGGGCGGGAAGGCCCGAGATAAATCAAGAGGCAAGTCGAGTACTAGAAAAGATATTGATTGCTGGAATTGTAGCAAGAAGGGCCACTACAAGCATGAATATCGTGGTAAGAAAAACGATAAGAAAGGAAAAGGAAAGGAGAAGGAAGATGAATCAGATTCCACTGCGGTCGCTTCAGATGACGATGTTGTAATTATTCTTTCAGCAGATTACGATGTATGTCTCACGGCTATAGGTCAGGACACTGACTGGGTGATAGACTCAGGAGCTTCTTTTCACGTGACTCCAGGCAGGGACTTCTTCACAAGCTACAAGTCAGGTGACTATGGGACCGTGAAGATTGAAAATTCTAGCGTATCGAAGATCGTAGGGGTCGGTGATATTTGTGTGAAGACCGATGTGGGCTGCACATTGGTTTTCAGGGATGTAAGGCATATCCCAAACCTTCACCTCAACTTGATGTCGACGGGAAGGCTGGATGATGATGGCTATGAAAGTCAGTTTGCTGGTGGGCGCTGGAAGCTCATCAAGGGTTCGTTGATCCCATCCAGAGAAAAGAAGTGTTGCACCCTTTACAAGGCAAGTGTCAGTGTGTGTAAGGGTGGGTTGAACGTAGTGGAAGATTCAGCTATTGACATGTGGCACAGGCGTCTAGGCCACATGAGTGAAAAATGGCTTCAGCTACTAGCGAGGAAGCTGCTCCTTCCAGACGTGACAGGTACACCTTTCAAAACTTATTTTGATTGTTTATCAGGGAAACATCATAGAGTTTTATTCGTTAAAACTGCTTCTCATGTTAATAAAGTGCATGCATTAGATTTGGTTTATTCTGATGTTTGTGGTCCTATGAGAACAAAAACCTTGGGTGGGGTATTGTATTTTGTCACTTTTATAAATGATGCATCTAGGAAGGTTTGGGTTTATGCTTTAAAATCCAAGGATGAGGTATTTGGTATGTTTAAATTATTTCATGCTGTGGTCGAGAGAGAGACAGGTAGATCAATGAAGTGCATCCGCACTGACAATGGTGGTGAATACATTGGCGACTTTCATGAGTACTAGAAGTCCCTGGGTATACGGTATGAACAGACGGTTCCCAAGACCCCCCAGCATAATGGTGTAGCTGAGCGAATGAATCGCACCATTGTAGAGAGAATCAGATGCATGTTATCCCATGCGAAGTTGCCCAAGACGTTTTGGGGAGAAGCAATGCACAGGGTGGTGTATTTGATAAACAGGTCTCCATCAGCCCAGTTGAATGGAGAAGTACCTAAGAAGGTGTGGACTAGAAGGATCCATTGTATAGTCATCTCAGGGTGTTTAGATGCAGGGCATCTGTACACGTACCAAAAGACGACAGGTCCAAGCTCGATATGAAGATCAGACAGTGTGTGTTCTTGGGGTACGGTGATAAAAAGTTCGGTTACAGGTTATGGGATTCGACCGAGAGGAAGCTCGTTAGGAGTAGAGGTGTGGTTTTCTTTGAAGATCAGTGTATAGAAGACATTAGTAAGCCATAGAAGAATCAGCTTAGTTCAGATGAGCTAGCTAGAAGACATAGATCCGGTTATTCCTCCCGTGGTGCCTGATGACGGGGGAATACAGCAAGGTGCAGAGGATGAGGAAGTTCCCACAGAAGATGGACCGGGGGAGCTGCCCCCACTTGATCCACCTGTTGAGCCATAGGTGAGGAGGTCTCTAGGGACAGACAGCCGTCTAAGAGGTACTTACCGCATGAGTATATTATGCTCACTGATGGGGAAGAGCTAGAAAATTATTCTGAAGCCCTAGCCGACAAGCATAAGGGGGAGTGGTTGAAAGCTATGCAAGAGGAGATGGAATCCTTGCATAAGAACCACACCTATGATATGGTGAAATTGTCTAAGGGCAATAAAGCTTTGAGCAACAAGTGGGTGTTCAGAAAGAAGATTGAGCAGAAGAATTCACAGACGAGGTTCAAGGCCAGACTTGTGGTGAAAGGATTTGGTCAGAGGAAAGGTATAGACTTCGAGGAGATATTCTCACCAGTGGTGAAGATGACATCCATACAGGTGTTACTTGGGTTGGCGGCTAGCATGGATCTGGAGATAGAGCAGTTAGATGTTAAAACTGCCTTTCTCCATGGTGACCTGGAAGAAGAGATCTGCATGCACCAACCAAAGGGTTTCAAAATCAAGGGCAAAGAGCATATGGTGTGTAGGCTAAGGAAGAGCTTGTATGGGCTGAAACAAGCTCCACGACAATGGTATAAGAAGTTCGACTCATTCATGTTACAGCATGGGTATGACAGAACGGAGTCAGACCACTGTGTATTCACGAGCAAGTTCTCAGATGGTGATTTCTTAGTTCTGCTGTTATATGTTGATGACATGCTCATCATGGGAAAAGACATCAAGAAGATCAATAGGCTGAAACAAGAGTTGGGCAAGTCGTTTATGATAAAAGACTTGGGCTCGGCTAAACAAATCCTAGGAATGGAGATAACCCGTGACAAAAGCAACAGGAAACTTTGGCTGTCACAAGAGCGGTATATTGAGAAAGTCCTAGAACGGTTCAATATAAATGGAGTGAAGCCGGTCAGTACTCCACTGGATGGTCACTTCAGATTGAGCGACAGACAGTGTCCCAAGATGAAGGCAGAAGTGGAAGAGATGCAAAAGACACCCTACCCTACGCATCAGCAGTAGGAAGCTTGATGTATGCAATGGTGTGTACACACCCAGACGTAGCATATGCGGTTGGTGTTGTCAGCCGGTATCTTGCCAATCCTGGCAAAGAGCATTACGCAGTGGTGAAGTGGATACTGTGGTATCTAAGAGGCTCATCCAGGTTGAGCCTATGCTATGGTGATGGAAAACCTGTGTTAGAGGGCTACACAGATGTAGATATGGCAGGTGACATAGACTCCAGAAGTCTACATCGGGGTTCATGTTCACGTTTGTAGGGGGAGCGGTTTCTTGGTAGATCAAGCTACAGAAGGTCGTAGCATTGTCGGCGACAGAGGCCGAGTATATTACAATCATAGAGGCATGTAAAGAGATGCTTTGGATGAAGAGGTTCCTATAGAAACTTAGCCTGAAGCAGGAGCAGCATATGGTCTATTGCGATAGTCAAAGTACTATACACTTGAGCAAGAATCTAAGTCAGCACTCCAAGTCGAAGCACATAGAGATTCGGTATCACTGGATCAGGGATGAAAGTGCCTTGGTTTGTCAATTAGCGCGAGTGTTATGTCAGTCAGACTGCAGAGCCTCATAGGAAGATCATATCAAAGCTTCTACCTCAACTGAATGTGTGCAGGCTTGCCACAGGTAAATCTAAGCCTCACATCCCGTGTCCCAAAACACCAGGTGAATAAAATCCTTAAAACAAGTTAGAACATTATAGGGTTTATAAGTGAGAAAAATTTTTCGAAAACAAAAAATCTCTAAGTTTTTCTTGCTTTATCGATTTTATCGATACACGTCTCGATAGAAACGACCTGCTCTGTCAATGTCCTCGATGCTTAAACGATATTATCAAAATGAGGACAAAAGTGTCTAGCAACTGCATATATCTCTGGACTGATTTATCGATATCGATCTACCCATCGATATCATCGATATTTAAATCTCGAGTCTATCGAAAGTGACTCGATAATATTGACAGACACATTTTTGGCGCCCCTCTTTTTACTTAAGAAAATGACATGTGCATTGATATATCGAAGCCGTTCTCGTACCATCGAAGTTCAAATCTCGATGATATCGGATGGCTCTCGATATTATCGGTCATGGGCGCCTAGTCTTCCAGCAATTATTTCAAGATGGTTTATCTGTGATCGAGGGGCATTCGATAGAATCAATATTCAAATATCGAAGATATCGGTATGGTTTCGATAGCATCGAACAGGGACAGAAACTGTCCAGCAAGTTTAAATAAAAATCCTTTGGATTTATCGATGCATTGACACTCTATCGATATCATCGACATTAAAATTCCGATGATCTCGACGATCCCTCGATCATTCTTATAAACCTAAAATATTTCAAAGCAAGTCTCTCTCATTTTTTAAATGTCGAGGAATCGAACCTTTCATTGATGGAATCAGAGTTCAAAATCCGATGACATCGATACTAGTCTCGATTCCCTCGACCAGCTGGCAATTGGTTTCAAAAGCATAACATTTGAGTTTGTGTCATCGAGCGGCCAGTCGATGCTATCGAGAGTATACGCTCGATGATATAACCTTACTCGATGATATCGAAATTTGTCATAAATGTGACCGTTTTATATCCGTTGGAACCTTTTGCCTATATAAAGAGAACTTGTCTATTGTTGCTAGGAGAGAAAGAAGAGAGTGCTTTTGAGTGTTTTACCTTAGATCATATACTCAAAGCCCTTTCTCTCAAGGAAGTTCATCCTCTAATCCACCCTCATCATTGATATTAAATAGAGTAGATTGGGAAATGAACTTTCGCATTCAAGGATCTTCCAGTTATTACCTTAATGGAAAATCATTAAGTTGGGATGCCTTGAATGCATAGATGATTGGAATCGCTCTATCTTCCTAATAGAAAAACATTTAGAGAGTAGGATTCCATCATAACCTTGACCCAACCCGAAGCCTCGTATTGGTACATTATTTGTGTTGCGGATCAAGGAAGTCGAAGATTCTTCATCAACAAGGAGGAGATCTTCATCAATGCGCTGAATGAGACTCTTCCACTTATCTGTAAGTAACTAGAGTCCAAAGGACCCTTTGATCATTCCTTTATAGGATTGGGTCTAAGGTGTTTCTCACCATTTCAAGCTCTCGTAGGAGGCCTCCGGCAGGAGTGTACTTGGTGGGTGCATTGTGTGGACCCTTGCTCTGTGGAGAGCATAAACATCTGGTTAGGAGTGAACCAGTTAAAACCTTTGGTTTGAGGTAAACTATGTAAAACCTCTGATAGGGTCTTATGGAAGATCCTTAGCCAGTGTGCCTAAAAGTGGGTGCGTCGTGTTGACCCTTGCTCGTGAGAGCATAAATAGTCAGCCTCAGTGTAGGTTTTAAAGGTTAAAGGTGAACCTTATTTAAACCTTAGGTTTGAGGTGAACCGTTGTGAAACCTCCTTAGTGAAATCCGGTACACTCAAGGGTTGAGTGCGGTTACTGGGAGTGGAGTAGACAAGTAGTCGAACCACTATAAAAATGACTCTGTTTGAGGTTGCTATTCTGTTTGTGTGATTTACTTTAATATTTTCATATCTGAATATCTGAGATCACACCTCACACACATACACAGTCATATCCATCATAAACTAGTTTACATATTGTTCACTTCTTAAATAATTTGTGATTGGATCCTCTACTGGGCTTGGAAGCCAGTAGAGTTATTCTTGAGTAATCCTGATAAGCGTCTATCATTACGATTAGTGTAATAGGATTTTTAATAAATCATAAAAACTTTAAAAAGTCATATTCACCCCCCTCTAGGACATATTGGTATATTCCTACTTTAACTAAAGCGGTCTTCACCGCAATTTCAATTGGTATCAGAGCAGGTCTCTCTTTAAGGACTGCACTGCCTAGAGAGTGATCTTGACTAAAGTTGGGAATATAGCCAAAGGAGAGGGCTCATTGGTCACTAGACCTCCAGTGTTTGATGGATCAAATTATGCATACTGGAAGGCTAGGATGCACTACTTTCTGAGATCTTTGAATCATGATGTTTGGAATATAGTTGAAAGTGGATATGTGTCACCATCTGAAAAAGTTGTACTTGACAGTGGCGCAACCATTACAAAACTCAAACCCAAAGAGAAGTGGACGACGTTCGATAAAGAAAGACGAACTGCTGAAGCTAAAGCTATGAACGCCATCTACTGTGTCGTGTCTCAAGATATTTTCAATCAAATAAGCATGTGTGAGACATCTAAAGAAGCATGGGATCTATTGGAAACAACCCATGAAGCACAAGCACTATGAAGAGGTCCAAACTATAACTTCTGACTTCATAGTTCAAAAGTCTCAGAATGGAAGAGCATGAGACGTTTATAGAGTTTTTCACAAAGTTGAATATCATTTGCAACTCCATGGGTGGATTGGGAGAAAAAGTTCCGGTATCGAAAATTTGTAGGAAAATTCTAAGATCCTTACCGAAACGATTTAATCCCAAAGTAACAACCATTGAAGAGTGTAGGAATATTAATGAAATGAAAGTAGAAGAACTGGTAGGTTCCCTACAAACTTTTGAACTACACTTTAAACAAACCCAAAAATCTAAAACAACTGTCCTAAAAACTTCAAAGAAAATTACACATGAGGACAGTGGAAGTGAAAAGGAAGATGAAGATGAGGAAGTGGCTTTGCTGGCACAAAGATTCAGATAATTCTTTCAGAAGAATCATGGTCATCCTTCCAGAGGAAGAAATATGGATAGCAGACCTTCTGCAGGTAAATTTGGTAAAAAGGCCAAAGAACCACAATGTTATGCCTGTTAGAAGTATGGACACCTGTCTACTGAATGCCCAAACAGAAAAACTAAGGGCAAGGCAATGGCCGTCACATGGGATGATACAGAAGAGTTAAATTCAGAATCTAGTGACTCAGAGAGCGATGGAGATCAGAAATCATTGAAAATTCTCATGGTCTCCACTACTCCAATCATCCCCACAAAATCTGAAAACAAGGAAGAACAGCAAGCCACTGAATCATCTCCATCAGATAGTGAGGAAACTGAAATGGAAGAAGAAGAAAAACAATAAAACAAGCTACGAGATGCTTATAATCAACTTTATATTCATAGCATCAACATTCTTAAAAGACTTGGAATGTCTAAAAATAAGAAGGAATTGCTGTAAAAAGATCTGAACAAAACATTGGAAATCAATTCACATCTAATTAATGATCTACAGCAATATTATTCAGATAATGACAAGAATCAACCTATCCCTAAAAACTGACTCATCAAAGCTTACCAAACAAATTGAATTATTAGAAGATGAAAATAGGCATCTCCGGAATGAGAATCACACACTTCGGTTTGACTTAGAGAAATCCAGAAAATTTGCTGAAAAAAACTATAAGTTTTCCCAGAGTGGTGAAAAGCCCGAAAAATTGTTAGGGATGGGCAGACAAGGAAGAGACAAGAGTGGCTTAGGGTATGAGAAAACTAAAATGAAAACTGGAAATAAAGCCCCAACAACTGAAAAACTTGCTGCTTCAGATAGCAATATGAGAACTTCTCCGGTTTGTCATTTATGTGGTGATATGGGTCATTATAAGTTTGAATGGTTGACACCTAGAAGGACATTACATAACACTGGTCAAAATCATATTGGAAAATTCAAACCGACCAGAGATATATGGAATGCCAAAAGTCCACCTAGGAGAAACTCTCATCCATCACCACCCAAAATGAAAGACAGGATAAAGGGATCATTGGATCAAGTGGGTGAGATAACCTTAAAAACTAAATCCACCACTCTAAAGAATTCTGTCTCAAAATGGGTAGTAAAAGAAAAACTGAATTTTCTACCCTGAAATATCAAGCATGAAAAGATAAGTCCAAATCATGCATCTAGATCCGGATATTTGCTGAAATGATGCAAATTTTGTTGAGCTTCAAATGATATATCTGAGGTTCCTTACCTCAATCTTTTGTATATAAACATTCAAATGTTTATAATTTTGTTGTGTACAGTGATTGTACATAATTTTACTGAGTATACTATTGATTCATAGAAATACTACAACTATACTTGAAGGGTCGTCTGAATGCTGAAAATGAAAAATCATTCACCTTCAATACGACTATTGACATGTCATTCTCGATTAATCGATAAAGGGTCGATGTCATCGACGCCTCCTTGGAATAAAAAAAAGTCATGTGATCGAGAATGATATCGAAGACAGGATCGATAAAATCGATCAGGGTCCATTGATATCATCGAAATGAGGATCGATGATATCGACAGATGCCGTCTGATATAAACCGGTGGAGCCCGAAAAAGGGGTTTTTATCTCAATGGTTTCTTTTCTTCTTCCCTGCTCGATTCTCTCGACCGGACCACTCAGATCCTCGACAGACTACCCCATCGTTCTAAAAATTGGTAATACCCTTCCAAATCATTAAGATTCCATTTATTTTGGGGTATTTCCTTTTCAGTTGGGTTGTGTTTCTTTTTCCAAATACTTTTAAATCCTTTTTATCCACATAGGAAAAGATAAGGGAAAAGTGTTGGGTCCGGGCGAATCTTCAAGATCCGCTCGACAAAAAGTGCTTGCTCTAAAAGAAAGAGCAAGAGCACCAGAACATAGGATCCCCACTAGGCAACGAACAAGACGGCGTGGGTCCCAGCCGTCTTGTTCCCAGCCTAAGGTACAGGCTCCCCCACTAGTGCAAGTTAATCTGGTCTTGGTAAAGTTTGCTGGAAGAAAGGTTATTTTCGAGAAAAAAGTCGACCGAAGCTGTCTAATTCCATATAATCTGGAACCTCTATTTGCTGCCATAGATTGGTTACTAGTTCTCGACCTTGGGGGGCCGTATCAACTTAAGCGGACCTATAATTTCTTTGCCGCCTGTTATTCTCTGATATCTGATCACCATCCATCACCGTATCCGTCGATGGTGATGATGTGGTGATTACTCTGGAATCTGTAGCTTAGATATTCAATCTTACCTTATCTCCTGAGGAAATCCCTGAGATGGACATGGAAAATATTGAGGTTCGGTCTAAGATCACCAAATTCCTCTGTCATGGTCTTGATGTTGAATGGTACCAAGGAAATGCCCTAAAAGTTAGATTCATGGAACCACGCTATCGTGTCTTGCATGGTATCCTTGCTTCTAACATCTACTCCAGGGGAACAAACAGCAGATCTCACGGGCTTCATAACTATGATAGTTTACTTGATCGCTGCTGGGATCAAGATTTGTCTACCTACCCTCATCGTGTATCAGTTGGTTTATGCCTATCATAGGGTTAGGTACACTCTCTTGCCATATCCCTAGATCATAGATACGATTTGCAATGCCATATCATTTCTAACTACAAGTGATCATGTACTTCCCCTCCAAACCTTCAATAGAAGTAACATTCGAAGGATGGATCTGAGATTTCATAAATATCCTGAGGATCCACCTGAAGAAGAAGGCATTCAAGTAAAAAGGGAAAGTGGAGCAGGTGAGGCTCCCTTGGAAGGGACTGAGACAGTAGGAGAAGAAGCTTCGAGACCGCATCAAGCACCTTCGACATCAGCTCCTGGGCATGCAAAACGTTTTAAGTTCCACTAGGATCGGATTGGTGCTATTCAGAGGGATGTCCACTTGGTGCACGAGAGGCTCACTGTCTTGGAAAGGCTAGTTCAAGGAGTGCAGCAAACGGTCCAACAATTGGTTGATCTGATGACTTGCCATCGGGACGACACAACACCTTCCTACTTTGCTCCATAGTGGTGGTTCTTAAATGCTGTCACACACACCTCACTCCTATCTCAGTGTATGAATGTTAGTATCTTTTTGGATGTTCTAAGCTCACATAGGTGTATGTGATAGCTCTCTAACTTGCATAGGCTAATTCCTTTTTGCTATGTATGCCCAGTTTTTTTTTGGGTGTCCTTAAATGGGCTTGGTGATTTGTGTTGGGATAACTGTGAAGTTTACTGTTGTCTGGGGCAGTTGTTCACTCCCCAAGTATAGGGTTGTGATGTAGTAATAAACTCGGTAAGACCGAGGTCGAATCCACAGGGACTGATACCTGTACGTTATCTGAAACCAAGTAGAACTAGAACTAGACTAAGATGTGATCTAAACCAAATAGAATTTAGGAAATAATTGTGGAATAATTATCTAAAACTTTAAGGAATTTAGAGGAAGGAAACTAGGGTTTCAGAGGATCCACTTGTAGAGATCAGGGAGATCTTATGCCTGCATCAAGGATTATGGAATTCAAACTGAACTTACTTGATCTGGTTTTCAAGAGATGAAAGGTATATGAATTAGAATGGATTCCATCATCTAACCATGCCCAGGAGACAAGGCAAATAACAGGATTAAACTAATTACCAACCAATCAAAAGTGCATGAAAGTTAGGAAGAGTACTATCATCCAACCATGCCCAGGAGATGATGGTGAACAACAGGACCTCCTGACGTCATAAACATCAAAAGAGAAAAAGAGATATTCAAAGCCATTGCAAACCCATTGTAATTTCAGTCACAATAGACTATTAAAGACTGAGAAAATATTCTTTTAATAATCAACTCAAAACCAAGTTCAGTTCATAAATTTAAATGAAAAGCAGGAAATAGTGTCTCCCATCTCACTACAGGCTTCACCTCTTAGCCCTAGTTAAGAGGATTAGCTACACATGAATGGGCTGATTAAAACAACAAAATAAAAATAAAAAGGGAAAGAAAAGAACAAGAAGGAAAGAGAGAAAAAAAACCCGCTTCACGTTTCTTCCTTCCTTCCTTCAATCCTCCAAAACGAGCAACTCCACACGCTGCCAATTCCCCCCGTCCTCACGTTCCACGTGCCTCAACTGACGTGCAGCAGCAACCCACGTTTTCTCTCGCTGTCTTCTTTTCTTCCTCACGTTTCAGGCCGTAGCTCCTCCTCCCCTAGTTCAATGCCCTTTTGTCACGTTCCACTCCCTCTTATAGGCAGGTGCGTAGGGCCGTGGAGAGGTTGAGTCTGAGAAGGAATAGGCTGCGGAAGATCTATTTATGCAAGGCTGGTGCGTAGGGACGTTTTGCAGCCAAGAAAAAGGAAGGAAAAACTTCCACTTCCATCACATTCTTTCCAAATAGCTGACGTCCCTTGGAAAATCTCTGGACGAGATACACGATGGATGGTTTGGATCATGCCTCTGATCAACTATGGTGGGCCAGAACCGCACGGAAAACCCGGGTTTTCCGGACGCGAAAACAGAGTAGTGTCCTTTGGCGCTGTGACAATGGTGGAGCCCACTTCACTATTTTTCTGAGAAATCCAAGCCGTCCATTGAATGAAGAATGAAAAACCAGGTGGGAATGGCTGGTTTCGGATCAAACTTGGTGTGGCCTACGGATTTCTTCGTTGCACCGTCTATCCTGCGTTTACATGCACTGTACCTGTGTGTGTGTGCATGGGACAAAAAAGAAAGCTAGGCGACGGTTTTGGTCACCTCGCAGAGCATATGGACGGTTCTGATTTCTGATACCTATGATGGATGGGGCCCACTAATGAAAAACGGACGGACAGCGTCCGTCCGCTGTTGATGAGGAAGAAGAAGACGGGTCAGCCCGTCTTTGACCGGGCTGACCGTCCGGTACGGCGCGGGCAGCGGTGCCTTATGTACACGCGCTGTACATACGGAGTCCACTGTGATGATCGTGAGAAATTCGCTCCGTCCATCTGCTTTGACACGTGGTTTAAGGCGTTGAGACCAAAATTGGAGTATATCCAGATATCAGGCGGGCCCCAAATTAAGATTTTAGGGGCTAATCTGTCCGTTGGGCCACTTCTGAAGGGATCTGAAGGTTGAAATTCGCCATGTACGGTTAATTTGTGGGCCCTTGGCCATGTATGGAGTTTTGAACTGAACGGGTGGTGGGAACCTCGTGATCTTGCATTCTGGCTGACTTTCAGGCCGCTTGAGCTTTAGTTTCTCGATTTTCGCGGATCCCTGGCGTGTAATTTCGTTGATCTTGGTCCCCTGGAGTCCATCCCATGCTTTAGTGTCATCAGAGGGTTAAATCCATGCTTTAAGCATCCTGTTTCAGTCCATGCTCGTAAATACACTCTGCATCACAAACACAATTAAATCAGGCCATTAAATGGTATCATGCTTGTAAAACTATGCAGCAACTGGGTCTGATATGCAATATTTGACCCTCAACAGCAGTATATGCTTTGGATAATTTTGGCAATGGCTGATTACAATTCACTCCTACTTAATGCCATATTTTTTTATCCCTTGGTTTCTTTAGTATCTGATATGGAGTGCATGTGACTTTCATGATTATTTTACTCCTATCCCTGCTCTATTTGATCTGCTATGCATACATACTTACTGCAAATGATGTCTGATTAAACTGATTTGATTATCTTACATCTATCTTTTATATGCATATTTCTCTGAATAAATAGTTCTCTTCAAGCTTCAGTCAATATCAACTGCTATATCTTTGTCAATGACTGACAAAAGGGGGGAGAATAATTTATAGGGGAAGAATAGTTCAAACAAATACCCAGAACGAAAAATTGTATATCTGCTTAAATGGTGTTGCAGGTGTTAGGGGGAGCAGCTGCACCAAGATGACGGGAGTTTGAAGTTAGGGGGAGCAGATACTAGGTTGTGTACATGGGCTAGAAATTGTAAATTTGTTTAAAATGTATACACAATTTAGGTTGTGGTAGCCTAAATATTTTTCTAGGGTGTTTTGGTATTTTTTCACGTAATTGACAAAGGGGGAGATTGAAAGTGCCCTGGTTTGTCAATTAGCGTGAGTGTTGAGTCAGTCAAACTGCAGAGCCTCATAGGAAGATCATATCAAAGCATCTACCTCAACCGAATGTGTGCAAGCTCGCCACAGGTAAATCTAAGCCTCACATCTCGTGTCCTAAAACACTAGGAGAATAAAACCCTTAAAACAAGTTAGAACATTATAGGGTTTATAAGTGAGAAAATTTTTTTGAAAACAAAAAATCTCTAAGTTTTTCTTGCTTTATCGATTTTATCAATACACGTCTCGATAGAATCGACCTGCTCTATCGATGTCCTCGATGCCTAAATGATATCATCGAAATGAGGACAAAAGTGTCCAGCAACCACATATATTTCTGGACTGATTTATCGATATATCGATATACCCATCGATATCATCGATATTTAAATCTCGAGTCTATCGAAAGTGACTCGATAATATCGATAGACAGATTTTTGGCGCCCCTATTTTTACTTAAGAAAATCACATGTGCATCGATATATCGAAGCCATTCTCGATACCATCGAAGTTCAAATCTCGATGATATCGGAGGGCTCTTGATATTATCGGTCATTGGCGCCTAGTCTTCTAACAATTATTTCAGGATGGTTTATCTGTGATTGAGGGGCATTCGATAGAATCGATATTCAAATATCGATGATATCAGTATAGTTTCGATAGCATCAAACAGGGACAGAAATTGTCCAGCAAGCTTAAACAAAAATCTTTTGGATTTATCGATGCATTGACACTCTATCGATATCATCGACATTCAAATTCCAATGATCTCGAAGATCCCTCGATCATTCTTATAAACTTGAAATATTTCAAAGTAAGTCTCTCTCATTTTTTAAATGTCGAGGAATCGAACCTTGCATCGATGGAATCGGAGTTTGAAATCCGATGACATCGATACTAGTCTCGATTCCTTCGACCAGCTGGCAATTGGTTTCAAAAGTGTATGAAATTTGAGTTTGTGTCATCGAGCAACCAGTCGATACTATCGAGAGTATACGTTCAATGATATCGACCTTGCTTGATGATATCGAACTCTGTCATTGGAACCTTTTGCCTATATAAAGAGAACTCGTCTATTGTTGCTAGGAGAGAAAGAAGAGAGTGCTTTTGAGTGTTTTACCTTAGATCATATACCCAAAGCCCTTTCTCTTAAGGAAGTTCATCCTCCAATCCACCCTCATCATTGATATTCAATAGAGTGGATTGAGGAATGAACTTCCGCATTCAAGGATCCTCCAGCTACTACCTTAATGGCAAATCATTAAGCTGGGATGCCTTAAATGCATAGATGATTGGAATCGCTCTATCTTCCTAATAGGAAAATATTTAGAGAGTAGGATTCCATCATAACCTTGACCCAACCCGAAGCCTCGTCTTGGTACATCATTTGTGTTGCGAATTAAGGAAGTCGAAGATTCTTCATCAACAGGGAGGAAATCTTCATCAATGCGCTGAATGAGACTCATCCACTTATCTGTAAGTAACTAGAGTCCAGAGGACACTTTGATCATTCCTCTGTAAGATTAGGTCTAAGGTGTTTCTCACCCTTGTAAGCCTTCATAGGAGGCCTCCGGTGGGAGTGTACTTGGTGGGTGCGTTGTGTGGACCCTTGCTCTATGAAGAGCATAAACATCTGGTTAGGGGTGAATCGGTTAAAACCTTGAGTTTGAGGTAAACTATGTAAAACCTCTAATAGGGTCTTATGGAACATCCTTGGCTAGTGTACCTAAAAGTGGGTGCGTCGTGTTGACCCTTACTCGTGAGAGCATAAATAGTCAGCCTCAGTATATGTTGTAAAGGTTGAAGGTGAACCTGATTTAAAACCTTAAGTTTGAGGTGAACCGCTGTGAAATCTCCTTAGTGAAATTCGGTACACTCAAGGGTTGAGTACGATTACCGGGAGTGGAGTAGATAAGTAGTCGAACCACTATAAAAATGACTGTGTTTGAGGTTGCTATTTTGTTTGTGTGATTTATTTTAATATTTTCATATCTGAATATCTGATATCACACCTTACACACATACACAGTCATATCCATCATAAACTAGTTTATATATTGTTCACTTCTTGAATAATTTGTGATTGGATCCTCTACCAGGCTTGGAAGCTAGTAGAGTTATTCTTGAGTAATTTTGATAAGCGTCTATCGTTAGGATTAGTGTAATAGTATTTTTAATAAATCATAAAAACTTTAAAAAGTCTTATTCACCCCCTCTAGGACATATTGTATATTCCTACTTCAACTAAAGCGGTCTTCACTGCAATTTCAAGAGATACTTTGGAACAGAAGGTGTTATAGCTTGAGAAGGTCTATATAGACGATAATGGGTCAGACATGATGACCAAGGCTTTGCTCAAGGGTAAGTTTGAGGTTTGTAGAAACCGGGCTGGCTTGAAGAAGGTGAATTCCTCCTAAGTCAAAAGGGGAGAGATTTGATGGGAATTTTCTCCTTATTGCTAGGTTCGATGAAATTAGAACCAGTTTTGATATTATTGATAATTGCTGAATTTTTTTACTGATGGTCGCTGGACAGTTTTTTGGTCCTGTCGATATCATCGATAGGACTTTAGATGATATCGAGGCTGTCATTGAGAGTTGTTCGATGATATCGATAATTGTTGGAATTTTTCACCCCTGGTTGCTGGACAGTTTTGGTCTTGTTTCGATATCATTGAAGGACCTTTAGATGATATTGAGGCTATCATCGAGAGACCTTCGATGACATCGAAGAGTTTCGCAGATGCGATTGCGGAAACGCAGATTTTGCGGATTTTGTTTCCTATTTGGATTCTACCTCTTTTTATTCTTATATAAAGGGGTGTATGCGGGATTGGGGTGTATTTCAGGGTTTTCTAAGGTTTCCTAAAGGTACTCTAAGAGGGCTTAGGGCTATCAAAAAGTGTGAGAGATAGAGAGGAAGCTTGTGGAAGGGAGGCTATGCTCGTAGAGGTGATCTATTATATTTCAGTGCTTCCACGTCCTCATAATGGGTGAGATTTCTCCGTCTTCTTTGTTTCTCTTATTGTTTATCCACTCCTGCGTAAGTGAAGAAGGTTTGATCCAAGCAGTGTGTGCTTGTGATGGGTTGTAACGTTTTTCTTTATAGTGGATTGTTGATTTGGACAAGGTCCTGTGGTTTTTACCTCTTTGAGAGTTTTCCACGTAAAAATCCCTGGTGTGGTGTGGTTTATGTTTTGATTTAGTTCATTGCATTATTATTCCATAATTCTGGTTTGTTTCGGGAGGCTAGATCCTAAGGTTTTGTGCAAGGCCCCCAACACCAACTCCATTCACTACATGTCGATAATCTGATGGATGTGAGCACCATCATTCGCTCATGTTAATGCATATTGATTTTGTACATGCGCAAAATGTAAAGATCATGTGCATACCATCTGCCATACTTAGATTTCTACGGTAGCATTTCCATGGAAGCACACTGTCATAGTAAAAGAAATTAAGAGTAAGGTCAGCAGTCTTTAGGTTTCTTTCCAGCTTCTGTCGAGAGAGGCCAACTATGCAGCAAATTATCTAGCTCAAGAAGGTGTTCATAGACTAGCCCTTTGTACCAGAACTTGTTATCCATTGCCTTAATGGATAACAGATCCTTTTTTCTTTCTTTTTTATATGAAATTTCTGTTGGCAACCATAAAAAGAAACACTTGATGAGCATTCCAAGCCATAGGCAATGAAAGGTCAAGCCATAGTTCAACAAGTAAATGGTCACTCAATCCAAGTTTAGAGAAGATCACATTTAATCTGTTAACAATTGAAATGGAACGCGTATGTAACAGTTGATTAGCTAAGTTTGCAAGTTGGAAAGGCATGCCGTTGCATAATCAACAGAAATCTATACAGAAGATTTTCAATCTCAAATGAACTCAAATGGCCAATGAAAAGCACCCCACTGATATAGGCAGTCAGTCCATCCCCTTCATTATGAAACAATAATCCTCATGATAAGCTAGCATCAAGTCTGTGAAGAACTTCAAATCCTCCAAAAAAAAAATCTACGATTCTTTTTTTAAAATGAACCAAAATGTTCTTGGAAAAAGAAAGGAGAAAAAATTTCCAGGAAGCCAACTGACCTCATTATAAGTGGTTCTACCTTTGCTTTCAACTTTCTCACAGACTGTTAAGAATCAAGAACATAGTAGAAACATGCAATCAGTGAGGAAAAAGAGTTGGATGATAAAAGGCTCAAAAGGGCAGCTTAAGAAAAAGAGATCAATGATAAAAGGCTCAAAAAGGTTTAAGTATTTATTTTATTTTATTTTTAAATACACATGTACTGTGAATAAGAACTGCTTACAACCGTATTTAACATGTCTATGTTTTTTTAGTAATAGTAGCCTAATTGATGATTGAACCTGGTCAGGCGTCAATCTTATAGAATGTTTTTTCAGGGTGCTCATTTTATTTAAGCTTTCAGTTTAATGTTTCTATTTTGCAGCTGTGATTATTGGCAAAGACTCATTGAATTCATCATTTAGGCTTTTAACAAATAAAAGATTGCTCTTGCTACTCAGCCAAGACCCTTGAGCATTGTATAAGTACATGTTGTAGGAGTGACCCATTATCTTCTGGTGGAATTGCATAAGATTGGCTTTCTTCTTGGCAAGAATTATTTCAGTAGGAGAATGGCTGGGAGGATTTGAAAGGCATTATGAAATTAAGATTTTCAAGATAATACCATTTCATTTACCCAATCACGAGCCTAGACTTCTAGCTATCGCATAGCCAAGAATATGGACCATAGCCCTCGCCCTACAAGGTAAGGCCTCTTGCCCGTCGCCACATCTTAGTAAGAGCTCTCTCTCAGCTGCTTTTGAAATTACCCAAGAACCAAACACAGATTAATTGTGTTATCATAATCCCACATTAGTTTGATCTATTTGAGATTCCCTTACAATATTTGAGATTCCCTTCATCCCCTTAATTATGGTTCTTAGAACGTGTATATTGAATTTTTGCTTTGGCTGCTTTGGGATATTCCCTCATCATCCCTTGTTGATTCTTCATCCAACAAAGAAAAGTGTTAAGAGTCAATTTTCATAGCCAAGAGATAGCATCTCCTTGTTATAGTGTTGGCTTTTTAACGTCTGTTAGACAAGCTAATGTTAAAGTCTTCTACTTCTACTTGTATACATAGATATCACACTTATGATGGAAGATGAAGATAAGGAAGAGATGGCCGATTCCATTGTTGTTCTTGCAATGGTTGCTTGCGTTGCAGCTGTTGGGGAATACTATCGACACTATATGTTGAGAGAGTCAGCTCGAATAGGTGATGATGCGCGGGCTAGATTTATCAACTTTATTATTCGCATAGGTGATAGGGACTGCATTACTCAACTTAGGATGAAACATGATGTATTTTTTCATCTATGTGAAGTACTGAGTAAGAAGACGACCCTACGCGATACACGTAATGTTAGTTTGAAGGAACAACTAGTCGTGTTCTTGCATACAGTCGAACATAATGTGTGTAATCGTGTGATAGGATACATATTTTGTCGTTCAGGTGAAATTATAAGCTGTCACTTTCACCAAGTTCTAGATGCGGTTGTCTTCTTATACCCTAATTATATGTTAAGCAAGCCGGCGCAAAAACCCCGAATGAGATTCAATCAAATACATATTGGGCCAGTTATTTCCCGATACCATAATCGACCAACGGTTCATTCGTGAATCTAGGGGGTGTTTGGCTGGCCGGATTGAATGGGGTTAGGAGGGATGACCCATCCCTCCTAATCCCATTCAAACCGGCTGGCCAGACAGGCTTGGATCTCAAAATTTGTATCATTCATACTAATCTTATGGGCTCGAAAACTCCTCTATTATGGGATTGTGTAGGTGTAATTGACAGGACACATATTCCTACACATATACCAGCTTCATAACATGCAAGCTTCCGCAACCAAAAGGGTATATTGTCTCAAAATGTACTTACTTCTTGTTCATTTGATATGTCAATATTATACGTGTTAGCCGGATGGGAAGGCTTAGCGTCGGATGCAAGGGTCCTACATAATGCCTTGACGCAAAATGATGATCCTCTGATTGTGCCACATGGTAAATAATCTTCACCATCATTTGCTCATCATTTGCTGCATATTATCATGTTGTTGTAAGACTGAAAGAATCATTCCTGCAATTATGTAGGAAAATACTTCGTTGTTGACGCAGGTTACACTCACCTGGGTTCATGGCCCCTTATTATGAAGTTAAATACCATCTGCAAGAGAATCGTACCGAGAGAGCTCCCATGAATATGAAAGAATTATTTAATTATTGACTTGTGCAATTGCAAAACGTAATTGAGCGATGTTTCAGTGTGATGAAGGGGAGATTTCTAATTTTAAAGACGGTTGTGCAATATCTTTTTGATATGCAAGTCAAAATTGTTGTTGCTTGTTGTGTGCTACATAATTTCATACAAAAAGAAGATAGATCGGACCAAGATTTACGTGATATTGGTGTACCTGTGGGTGACGTTGAGGTTAATCCTACCCCAAATGAGGTATCATCAGTTGATAAAATGCAATGGCTAGTCCAAGTCACTCAACAAGAGAAAGATGAGTGGATCAGAACTTGTGATAGGATTGTGGAGCGCATGTGGGCAGACACCCAAAACAATAGTAGGATTCGATAGGTCTACTAAGTTTCTTAAGTGCTTTGATTATACATAATAGATATGTCGAAATATGTGTAAGTTCTATACGCATTTGTTTGGTATTTATATTCGGGTTTGATAAATTATCACGAAACAGTAGCTACTGTTCCACTAACTCTTATTGACATATACTCTGATTGAATGATACATAACTCGCATGGTTTTGTTTTGTAATTGCCTTCGCATGTATACGTAGGTAGATGTCGGACATTTTGGGAGGTTCTACACCGACTCCGACGCAGTCACCGGTGAGAACCTCGGTCCTATTGACGCGTTGTTCACCCTGTGAGAAGTCCATCAAATCCCTCGTAGAGCCTTCCTCTTGCGCCGCCAAAATCAAATGGACCAGGAGTATGGATCAAGTATTGTTCGACACTTTGATTGAGCAAATTGCGTTAGGTCGAAAGGCTGATAATGTCTTCAAAAGATAAGCCTATCAAGTGGCCGGCGACGAGGTGCATAAACGTACTCAAACCCTTGTCAACTGACAAAATGTCCAGAACAGATTGAGGTATCATAAGAGAGAATACAACGATGTAAGGGACATGCTGCCTATGAGCGACTTCGATTAGGACAGTGAGCGCATAGTTGTAACGGCACCAGATGAAGTGTGGGAGGAGTATTTAAAGGTAACGATCCCTCCAACTATGGTTTAAGAAACTTGATTGTCAAGTAACACACCTTCTATATTTATGATTTGAAACCGTTGTGTCCAATTTAATTGCCAAATTCTTCATTATTTGTAGTCTCATTCGAGAGTTGAGAGGTTACGTGGCAAGCAAATTGAACGGATGGATGATTTAGCGATGATTGTAGGTTTTGACTAGGATACGGGACGATATGCACAAGGGAGTAGGAACATGGCCGCATCTTTGTCTCATGTTAATGGAGACATGAACGAAGCATGGACAGAGCTGGACAATAATCCTGATGCTACCGTGGACCTCTTTGAAGAAAATCTCCATAAATCACCTGAAAATTATGGCCATTCAACTGAAAGTCAATCAAGGAAAAATAGGCCGTTTCAAAACACTCCCGGTTGTGGAACCGAATCCGATAGCACTCGTGGTGGGAGTGCGACAACAAAAAGGATACGACCTGCTCGTCCCTGCAATGTCCTAGGCATGTCTCTCATGACTGTAACAGAGGTTATGCGTAACTTTAGACTTGGGAAGGAGGTCAACCGAACAAGTAGGATCTTAGACATACTTGAAGAGGTTCAGGGGCTAACTAACGCTAAGTTTATTGAGGTTGGTCAGGTCCTGAGTAGGGATGACAAGCTTACATCCTTTTTTGTTGCTCTACGACTGGAATATCGTGTTAATTGGCTAAAAAAAAAAAAACTCTCTTCGATTTGAAGGGTAGTGATGGTAGTGCTTCTAGTTGATAGAAGCAGATTTTAAGGGTTTCGAAACTTTGAAATTTACGTTACAGTTTGGATAATATTTGGGGTGAAGGGACGATTTGCTACAATAGACTTTCTTTCTTTTGATGAATTTCTGTGTGGACATGTAATAGACATTTTTCTCTCTTTATGGTTTTAATTTTTTGGATTACTCATATTTGGTATACAGTGTTATCCACTGGCCCTAGATTGCTCCTATGAGGACTTCTGGTTATGTAATATCTTAATTTCATGTCGATCAAATGCTTTTTGTCTGCACGTTTTGATAGATACAACCACACACTTCGAATGGAGAAAGGGTACGTATTCACAACTTTTTCATTACGTTTGATCAAAGATAATATCTATTTTTTGTCGATTGGATATGCCTCATAATTTTTAAACACATTTCGCACCAAATATGTTAGTATGCATTAATCTGATAATGGGCATGTCTTTGCAGATGGCAAAAGAAAAATACTACGTTGTATTGGTTGGGCGTGGCCCAGGCATTTATCTTACATGGGATGATGCGCGATTGAAAGTCGAGGGGTACAATGGAGGTCGACATCGACCATTCAAAAATTGGAAGGAAGCCACTACATGTTGGGACAATTTTTTTGGTCTTACCAGTGCATCGACAGGACTTGAACGGGGATCTCATTTAGGATATGTGGCCACATCAGTGGATGAGGTTGATATCCATCATTTATCAACTTTGTCTATCCAATAGACGACCCAGACTATGGTTTCTCATGAATCAAGAATATTTTTTTAAAAAAAAAGAATAAAATAAAGAAATAAAGAAAGAAAGAAAGAAACGTAGGTCTAGGCATCCAAATGACACGATGAAAGCAAAAGTACCATACTTAATTGAGATTGGTTTGTTTTACAAACTAATACACTGATCAACTAATTACACATTTAATTAAGAAATGATACATACATCTAATATTTATATATATGGTCCCTGATAGAGTGGAATGGTAGAAGAGGATTTGTATAGCCAACCCACTAATTAGTTGGGATAAGCCTTATATGACGATGATACAAATCAAACATACCCAGGAGTGAGTCACACGTTGTTCGCTTCCGACTCAGTTACCGGCGGCTTCTGATTCTTGTTCATGACATATGCTCCATAGAAGTAAGATGTGAAGCCCCACAGACACAAAGCCAGGGCCATGCCTTTCTCAGCGGTGAACTTCTCATCGAAAGCTATAACACCAGCAACTTCTGTCAGCGGCAGCAGCGCTGCGCTGAGGATACCGGTAAAGAGAGAGGAGACGCAAAAGACGACACCTAACGTTCCGATAAACAGCATTTGGAAGAGGACGGCGCATGAGACGAGCACCACATAGTACTTTGTCTCTCCAAGCCCGTACTCCTTCGCCTCTCTTTGAATAGCCTGCCAACAACAATCCATGTGTTATTGTACGTGGAGTTAAACTAACATCAAGAGATTCTAAGTTCTATCAGTGTGGTGATCCAGAATTTTGAGTAAAATATGTGGGGTCCACTATGATTTATGTATTTTATACACTTCCGTCCATCCATTTTACCATATAATTTTAGGGCTTGATCCCAAAAATGAAGCATATATCCACTCCGTTCAAGTGGATTTGATGGATAAACATACAGTTTTTTTTTTTTTTACTTGTTAATCGTAGTGGTTTTGGATGTATACCTTGAAATCATTGTTTATTAGCATTCCAATGGTGCAAAAGATGGTAGCGAAGAGCATAACACCGAGCTGGAATTGCATCACTACATTGTAGGTGATGGCCTTGGTGCACTTAGCATAAGCGAGCTCGATGGACGGCAGGATGAAACCGAGGAGAACGGCTGCACCTAGAGTTATAAAGAACCCCAACAAGTACTGACCATCTGAGACATTGGGTGGTCGATCGCCAGATTTGTGAATCCCAAGAATGATGGATCCAAGGGTCATCAAGACCACAGAGTTGATAGAGTAAGCAGTGAACTTCTGTCGGACGATGATCAGAGCGAAGATGGCGGTGAATGCGAGCTGGGTCGCGAAGAGGATAGAAGTCGTGGATACTGGCAGGTACGAGAGGCCCACCGAGTACATGTAGCTATTGAGGCCCACAAGGAGGCCTATCACAGCACTGGCGATCAAGAGCTTCGATCCGGCGAAAAACTTGGCGGGCCGTTCTTGGGCCCGGTTTTGGAAGTAGAGGATGGATAGTGGGATGAGTAGGATGGGGAATCCAACGGTCTGTAACCAGCTTGGCACCCATTTTCGACTCCCTCCATGGAGAAAGTAGAGTCTACTAATGAGTGGGCCACCAATGGTGCCGGTTGCTAGGGTGGCGCAGTTTAGCAAGAGTAGCCACCATCTGATTCCTTCCCTTGTTTCTGGTGGGAGATTGCGGTTGGTGTTTGTGGGCGTTTGGCTGGCTTCTTCATTCATATTCTCTACTCTGTTTTTAGACAAGCTTACAGCACTTGTTCGCATTTCCATAGGTTGTACGTGAGTATAGATATATGGGAACCGTTAACCACCGGCCGTCTTGGCAACGACTGGTAGTTGATACCTAGTGACGAAAATACCCTTCAGATCCTCTAGAAATACGCATCCACCCCCTGATAGCCACCCCCACCGTCCATCCATTTTTTTTCATATATCATTTTAGAGTATAAAATGAAATCAACACTACTTGAAATACATACTTGTGGAGGGTGTAGCATGAGTAAATTATTATTTTTTTAACTACTCCCTTAAATGGCAGAAGAGTCACGGTGTAACAAAAGTGTTTCTAAGCTACTAATATATTGTACACTTGTCACATTGTTGATATTTAAAAACAATTCAATTATCAGCTGCAACACCAAAATCGGATAATAAATTGATTTCAACTGTTGACATCTAAATGGACAGCTAAAAAAAGGTTGGAATCGAAAGTTTATCATTTTTAACTAAAAGGTATATTTGAATGGGCTTATTATAAATATACTAAAGAATTTCAATGCTTTCCAAGTAAACACAACTAAGGCTTGAAATCACCTTAATTCCAATGTAATTGTGATTTGGATCCCGATGCATTTCAAATACAAGCTTCCAAATGAGCTATACAAGTAACTGCCATGTCACTTGCCTTATCATCTTTCCCACTAACATGACACTTATTTAGAACATCCGTACCACCGAAACAATAGACCCACCATAAATCTCACTACTGTCTGACTTTACACATGTAGAAGAAGATTCCTAGGGGCATGGTATTTTTAAGGTCAGGCTGCCCAGTCAGCAGGCTTTTTGGGTTGGCCCAATAGGAGATGCACCCAGCTGTGGGCTCGGGAGAAAACTAAAGCCCGCTTACAACTTGGTGAACCGTGGGTCTATCGATTGAGTCCTCTCAGGCCCTTGTGGGGATTTTTACTAGGCCCATGTCCAGGGATTGGCCTAAGCCCAACATGGCCATCCTAAAGAAGACTCAATGGCCAAATTCCCTAGTTGTCAGAAAATGTCCGAATCCGATAAGGTTTGGTCTGTGGGCCATCCATGGCGATTAATCCAGATGATTGCTCTGGATCAAACACACGAAGCACATTTTAGGAACGTAATTTTTTACTCTGTAAGTGAGACCAACGGCTTAAAATAAAAAATCAAAATTTGTTAGGTAGCAAAAAAGGCACACAGCTCCCAAATCGTCGAGTCAGATCCACGTGGAATAGATAAATCTCACGGGCCCTGCAGATCACCGTCAAATAAAAGAGCAAGGACTCGGATTCAGTAGGGACCCCTCTTGTACCGAGATCAATACTGGTCGGTGATCCAGAGGCCCCACCATGATGTATGTAGTTCATCCACACTGTCCATCCATTTTTTCCAACTCATTTTAGCAATGATCCCAAAAATTAGGTGGATCAAAATCTCAGTTGGGCCACACCACAAGAAAAGGGTGGTGATTGAACACTCACCGTTAAAAACTTCTTGGGGTTACAAAAGTTTTGGATCAAGATGATATTTGGGTTTTCCCTTCGTCCAGTTCTGTACGAGCTAACAACAGTTTTGATGACAAATAAACATTTCAGCAGGCCCAATGAAGTTTTTAATGGTGGGTGTTAAATCATCAACTTTTCTTGTGGTGTGGTCCACCTGAGATTTGGATCTGCCTCATTTTTGGGTTCATACCCTAAAAATTAGCTGGAAATGTGGATGAACAGCGTGGATAAAATACATACATCATGGTGGGGCCCACATCTTTTTCAGCACCAAGCTTGTCAGGTAAGTAGATTGAATGCACAACCATTAAAAACTTTCTAGGCCCATCTTAATGTTTCCGTAACGAATAGTCCACATGAGATTTGAATCTGCTTAAGTTTTACTCTAAAATAATTTAAAATAATAATGATAATCAGATGAACGGTGATAATGCAGAATACATACAATAAGGTGGGCCTCACAATAAGGGCCGCGCCGTCGTGGGTGAAGCCCGGCCCGCACCTATTCCGCTATCTGTACTTGTGGGGTCACCACCCAAACCGAGTACAAAGAGTAAGTGCCAAATTCCAGTTTGTAACCCCACGTAAGTACTGTACCTGCCCCATATGATGTAATTAGTGATGGGATCCATCAGATAAAGGTTTATAATAATACATGATGGAATCGGCTATAAAAAATAGGGAAGCAGATTCCCTCCAGCACTTACCTGTGGCACGACGTGGCCCAAGCTCCGTGGAGCCCACAGTGATGTATGTGTTTTATCCACGCCGTCCATCCGTTTTTCCGGATCATTTCAGGGCATCAGCCAAAAAATAATGTAGATAGAAAGCTCAAGTGGACAACACGGAAAAAACAGTGGGTGTTGAACATCCACAGTTGAAAACTTCATGGAGGCAATGGAGTTTGGGGTATGGCCCACTTGAGTGCTGGATCTACCTCATGTTTGGATGCATGTCCTAAAATGAGCTGTCCAAACGGATGGACGATTTGGATATAACATAGTGCAAACATCGTAGTGGGCCATGGAGTTTTGGGTTACATGTGAGCCGTATACCTGGGGTTACACGCAAATCACATCCTATAAAAGGGGCGTCGGCGAGGCCATTTTAGGGCGTGTTTGAATTCACGTTTGGGAGTGTACAGTATCGTATTGGAGACCATGATGGGACGTGTCCTGTGTTTGTTTTGGAACGCCCGGGCGACGCATTCCACGCGCATGAATACCGTGTCGAACCAGTTTTCGTAATCGAGTGTACATTACCTACTGACGGCTATTCAGCGTCCGGTCCCGTCTATTGGCAATATTGTATTGAAGAGGGAAATAACTCAAAAATACACCATATCGGCTCTATTCACTGGAAGAACGGCGATGCGCTACTCATTCGTCTCCGTATACCATCTCCCTTACCCTGCATGTCGGAGATGAACTCAGATTAGTCCATCTCTTAGACCGACTTCATCTTACAGTAGCTACAGTACATTGCTGCTACCTTCCTCTTTGCAAGACGGGTGTCCGTGCTTCTCAATCCAACTGCGCAGTGCACTTGCTTCAGTAATGATCCTCCATTCTCTAGAAATCGGTTTGGATTCATCCAACGACCTTTACCAACATCGGATTCAATCGGTGCATCAGTCAGGTGTATACACCCTATTTCCCATCTCTATGTGTACACAGGCAATGGTGGGGCAATCTTCTCTTGTCAAATCTATTATTGGTTTTCATAAAAGATTCCGCCAAACTCTGGAAGTCTGGAAAGGATGGGTGCATGACACCCATCTGTTTGCGGAAGGCCATGTATAGGTGGTGTCTGTACCGACGAATCTTTCGATCAGGTGGATATGCCGTGTATTACATAAAACCCTAGTCTAAGATTTCAAAACCATTCATGAACGACAGTTCTTCTCTTCGAACCTTTCATTTTCTGGGAGAAAGCATTATCTCGTGCATGAACTGCACAGTCTGGGTTAATTTCAAAAAGAGGTATTTCTCTATCAATAAATTTGCTCCTTAAATCTGAGATATCTGATTGAGGAACCCAGTGGTTTTTGATGTGTTTTTCTTTTTCATTCTAGAAATATTCTTCATGTCATGTGAACAGGTATGATATATGAAACTGTTCAACAGCAACTATAAATTTCAGACTTTCTCATAAAGTAACTGATTGCATAAAAAAGTACTTTCTCTGTTTCGTTTATCTCTCCCTACATTTCTAACTTCTGCTGTTGAATATGTTTGATGTATCAGTCATAGGTTAAAGGTTTACAAAATTCATGCAAGCAATTATGTTGTGGATTCTGCTGTTACATATTCTATTTCTGATGTTTTAGGGTTATTAAAATATTCAGCTCACAAGCATTGGTTTTGCTTGTTGAGTAACCAGGTGTTTAATTATGTACTCTGTTTACATACTGAACATGTTGTTCTCATCGCGTGCCATTGGATGAACGTTTTAATCTGTTCAGCAACAACTAAATTTAGGATACTAATTAACAAACTAAGACCACCTGTACATCTGTTGTACCTGACCTTTACATGTTTGAAGTTTTAATCTGAGGTTGAGGGACTAGAAAAGTCTGCTGTCGAAAAATGTAAGCTTAATTCTGCATTACATTGTGCACTTCTGCTGTTATTTGAGGTTAAAAATTCTCACATCAAAATCTTCACTACTTGATTGAAGAACAAGTCATTTCTATACTGTTTGTAACTTTTCTCATATCTTGAAGATATGATGTTAATAGTCTTGATGTATCAATATGTTCAGCACCAAGTTAACAATTGAAAGATGAACGAAAAAAATAACTGATAAGCCTGAAACATGTGGTTTAGGTGTTACTATGAAATCTGTGTACATCTTCTATTGATGCTGCTTACATGCTTCACATAACAATCTAAGTTAGAAGGATAAATAATTCTCAGAGGCATAATCTGTTGTTAACTTTGCTGTAATTTTTGTAATACTGCTAGTATCTCCTATTAACGGAATCTACTCTACTATCTTCATGAATTGATTGAAGAACCAAGTGATTCATGTACTGTTTCTGACTCTGTGTACATGAATCACTTGATGTTAACAGTTTTCATTCTTCAATAATGTCCAGCAAAATGAAAAAAATTCTCAGAGTATATGAAAATAACTAATAAGCCTGAAACATGTGGTTTAACAACTTGATGTATACTGTTTTCATGTATCAATCTGTTTAACAGCATATTAAAAAATTGTCTGGAATATATCTATAACTGATGTAAGAAACAAGTGTTTAATCTATTATTTGTAACTTCCTGTGCATCTTCTAATTCTACTGTTATCAGATGGGATGTATCAATTTATTCACTGACGAACGAGAACCAGCATGTTTTTAACAGTTATTTTGCAACTGATCCTGAAAGAAAGACTTCAAGATATAAACAAAAAAAGAAGAAATTGTTTAATTAGGTAAACAAGTGATTATCAATTATTTTGAATTATACAAGTTTGATGTAGTATGTATATATGTTTCTATACAAGTCAAATTTGTATTCTCTTCTAATTATCAATCAGATCATTTTTTTAGTTGTCTTTAAATTGCCATGGCATCCAAAAGTGCGAAATATTCCGATGATAGATCATCTGACAGTAATTGGCATGATAGTGAAATAGCCGCTGCCATAACCACCATTACAGCTGTAGTAATTGTAATGGGAGCGGCTGAATATTATCGCCGTTACTGTGTGAAGGCTAAACCAATGAAAGCCAGATTGAGAGGGATAGGTTCATAAGCTGAATTATACGTAAGAGCGATACTGAGTGTCTTGCACAGCTGAAGATGGGCATGAACAATTTTTTTGAATTATGTTTACTGCTGAGGGACCGGAATTTACTTTCCAATAGTTAGAGACGCAGCATGGAGGAGGAAGTTGTAATGTTTTTTCATACTATCGAACATAATGTACGAAATCGTATGATTGGTCATCGTTTTACACGATCAGGTGAGACTGTGAGCAGACACTTTAGTAGAGTGCTGGATGCTATAATCGGTCTATATCCCGAGTACGTTAGGTTTCTTGGTTTACACACCCAAGGAAATTTCCAACAATCCTTTATGGAGTTCATATTTTCAAATAAAGTTGAAGATACGTTAGAGAAGTTCCTAAATAATAAGTTGATAGTTATTGGATGAACTGATCATATGTCACCCTTCTGATTGCAAGACTGCATCGGGACCCTAGATATCCCGGCTTATTTGCCAAAAGAAAAAAGCTCGACTTTCTGAAATAGAAAAGGATTTCTATCACAGAATGTTTTGGCCGCATGTACTTTTGATATGAAATTTGTATATGTGCTAGCTAGTTGGGATGGATCCGCATCCGATGCTCATGTGCTACAAAATGCACTCACCCATTACCCTAACTATTTTCTTATTCCACATGGTAATTGCGATAAGGGGTTATTATTTTTTATATACGTAATTATGTATTATAGATATCTGAAACATATCTTGCAATTGTGTAGGAAAATATTATATTGTTGACGCTGGATATGCACATTCGCCTGGATTTATGGCACCCTTGCAAGGTGTGCGATATCACTTGAACGAGTTTCGTACTGGAAGGAAGTCTGCCAATAAAAAGGAACTTTTTAATTATCGCCACGCACAGTTGCGAAATGTCATAGAGCGTTCATTTGACCTTTTAAAAAATCACTTCCCTATTTTACGTACTCCTCCTCAGTTCAAGTTTATAACGCAAGTGAAAATTGTTATAGATTGTTGTGTCCTCCATAATTTCATTCATGTTAATGGTGAGGATGGATTGGCTGAGGTAGTTGAGGACAGTGGAGACAGTACAAAGGATGTTGTGTCATCCCCTGTAAATGTAACCGCAGTAGATGAAAGACAAGCGTTTGATCGGTTGACAGATCGCGCACGTGATGAGTGGACAAGGAAGAGAGACGAGATTGCTGAGAGAATGTGGAATGGCAGTCTTCCACGCACAAGACAACGGAATTATGTTTCCTCATTTATGTACTAATCTGCTTAGTTGAAAGCGAAAATATTTTCACATATTTGCACCAAGTTTGGGATAATATGTTTAATATTCGTGTTGAAGGTCATGATGTCTGCTTATGAGTCATTACTATGCTGCATTACATGATTGTAGCTGTTATATATTTATTTATATTTTCTGCTTGTAGGTTCTATGAATTTTCTATGGAGCACTGTCAAGGACCCGAGAAAGAAAGATGTGGAGTCATTACCTTTAAACAAGGGTGTTACTTCAAACCGATGCCCGACTTCACCCACTGAATTAATTGGAACTCTTAAGAAAAAGCATACGCCCTCCCGCAAAGGGTCATCCCCGAAATGTGTATCCCAACTAGGGTATAGTGTAGGCGGTCCACGTAAAGTTAGTAAACTTCAATGGACTGACAGTATGGATAACCAATTGGTTGATGGGTTGGTGGAACAGGTGAACCTATGACTTAAAAGAAACGTCGGGTTTAAACTCAAAGCATACAAGGCCACGATTAAAGTAATCTATGATATTTGTGGCATTTTGCTAGAGAACCATCATATTTCTAATCGCTTATGAACCCTAAAGAGGCTGTATTGGGCAATAAAGGACATGCTCAACGCCTTGGGTTTTGGATGAGACAAACAAAATAAGATAGTTCTTGCTACAGAGGATATATGGGATGGATACATCACAGTATGATCTTCACATATAAATGCTTTTAAAGTTTGTACAGTTTGATTTTACAAAATTGATGAAAACATTCTATCTTTGTGTGTACAGACACACCCTTATGCCGAACAGGTGCGAGGCAAACATATTGAAACATGGGACGACCTTGCGTTCATGTTTGGCAATGACTGTGCCCACGGTGAATTTGCTAGTACGACATATTCTTCTCCGATATCAAGGAGAAGGCACGGTCGTGACGAGTTCAACTCTGATGATGAGTCGGATGAGAGGGCTTCCCAGACAGTACATTTGTCATCCTCTGACAAGGAAGACCGGAGGCCCCCTCCCCGAGTTCGAGGTGGTGATGGATCTTTATTAAATCGGACAAAACGTGCTAACAAAAGCCAAATCGAAGCCACCTCAGGTTCTCGTCATAGCCGCATAGAGAGGACTGAGATAAGCCGTCGGCGGAGGAGC
This sequence comes from Magnolia sinica, assembly GCF_029962835.1. Classification (NCBI taxonomy): domain Eukaryota; kingdom Viridiplantae; phylum Streptophyta; class Magnoliopsida; order Magnoliales; family Magnoliaceae; genus Magnolia; species Magnolia sinica. Next base: position 11,301,725 of record NC_080574.1, on the reverse strand, counting down.
AGGCTTAGTGAACATATCGACGACAAGATGGGGGAAGTGGTTGAAGTCGTTAACAACTAACCATTACATTGGGTCAGGGAAAAATCATAACGCGTGTTCAGCGGTTGCTGGATATCCTGGAAGATGTGGATGGTCTTTTATATGAAGACCAACTCCGTGCTGCAAGGTTCTTGTAGGCTCATGTAATCAGTGCTGGGTATTTTATAAAGATGGGTCATGAATGCAGGAAGGAATGAATAGAAAAAGTGATCCTTCCTCGTTGTGGCGCGGATTGAGAATGTAGCACTTGGTTCATATCACTTGACTTTTTTCTTAGTTGGATCAATAGTTTTTTTGGATGGATGGTTGGCTGTATTAACTTTTTTTTTTCCTAAGTCTGTCCTGGCTCGGTTTGGATTTGTTAACTTTTATCTGCTTTGGATGATACATATGCTGCTGGAGCAGCACTGCTAATGATGTACTCAATGTTCATCTCATGTTAAAGGCAATGGTATAATAGCATGTTATTAATATTACTTGCATGTTGAAAATGTTGATACTACTTGCAGGTTAAAACTGTAGACTTATACAATTTTTCTGTACCAATCTCCCCATCTTTTTCTGATAGTGGAGATGCATTTCAGTCTGGTTCTTATGTCATTGGATTCAAACAATGATCGGGACAGTGATTGCTATTATGACTTACTGATTTTATGTCACTAACCTGATTTGTCAATATGATGCTTTTTTATTTATCTCTGTTATACATTGGTTTTGCTGGTTACTGTTATGAAAGTTATACTGATATACCTTTGTCATGGGTAACTGACGTGAATTAAGACACTCGTCACTTACGATAAACTTGGATTGTTACTGGTAATATTGATTTCTTACTTTTGACAAACCCTTCTATTTGATCTATCGAATTTTCCTCATACCGTTACTGGTATTGTGAAAGTTCATAATCCAGCTGAGGTTTATTAATCTTGTTGCATTTAGACAAATTTGTAATAATACATAGCTGTCTTCAATATAAACCAGACAGTTTTGGAATGAAATACATGTGTCTTGAATGAAATCAGTCAGATTTGTCTAAATGCTGCTCATGAAGATATTGTGAATGTTTTGAATCGGGTTGCAATGAAATGGCTATCCCTTGAAGATACTATATTGATTCTTTGTTCTCTGGTAATTCTGCTATGACAGATGTGCAGCGAAATATTGTATCAGGGAAACCAAAGTTTTGTAGATACTATCGACTCTTTGGATAGATAGATAGGTAATATTGATTTCTGACTTTAACTAACTCAGAATAATCTGTCTCCCTCATATATTTTCTACAATTTAAAGAGGATATACTCCGCTAGGGAGTTCATTTAATGGTACAATGGACACCAGGACTACAACAATCTCACTCCCAATATGAACAACACTGATACAGCTGTTCTTCTTGGTCAGGTATCTTCACTATCTCAAGTTGTGAAGAAATGCAACTGCATGTGCAAGTGTAGGGTTAATGAACACTATAATTCAGCGAAAGTTCCAGTTGCTTCTTGGATACAGATTGACTTATATATCGTGCAATAGATGTCTGTTGTTTTCGTTTTTTTGATTCATTTTTTGATAATGGTTTACAGTATCGAGCTTCAGAACTTTTCTCAGATGGATTTATTCTAATTTTTATTTTATATTCTCATTACCTCCCTCATTTAACTTCTGAAATATATAATGCTCTGCTGAGGGAGATTCAATGCAGGATTGATACAGTTTTTTGTTTTCGTGTAAATCACCTGGTTTTCTTCGTCATATTGTATAGAAAATCAAAGTAATACTGATAATAATTCTACTATTGAGAAGCTTTTAGTCATGAATGTCAATGTGAATATTTCATTATGGTCTGATATAGTTTTCACTTGCATTAAACTTGACAAATTATTTTTTAATTTCAGGGCCCTAAGATCAGTGAAAGGTTTAAAGCTAGCCTGTGTTTGCAAATTTATCCAGGCGGTAAGGAAATTTAATAATGTTGTCAATGTGTCAACCAATTCTGTGGATCGTTTTTAACCTGAACATTTCATTTTATTAGCAAAAGTGGCTGTGGGGATCTATTTGCAACCTGTTTCCTAAGGAAATGAAATTTGGTGTCATCATCTTCGAAGGTCTGGTAATATAGGGATTACATAGCACAAGTAGTGGTAAAAGAAAGATGAATGTTTTCTTCTTTCTTTTTTTTTTTTCTTTTTTTTTCAGTTTTTTTCTTTTTTGTTTTCTTTTACATTCAGATATCATACCGATTAAGGCATTTGTTTATTCTTGCAGCAGAATGAAACAAAAGTATTATGTGGTGTTTATGGGAAGGAATCCCAGGATCTATGCAACATGGGATGCATGCAATGCTCAAGTTAACGGATTTAGTGGATGCAGACACATGTCATTCACGACTTTTGAAGATGCTACGAAAGCCTAGAATGAGTATCAAGTTTGTGGGATTTTTTTTAACTACATTTTGTCTGAATTTTTGTAAGTTGAGGTTGTGAAGAATGCACCATATCTTTTTGATAGGTGGGAGGAATTTTTTACTGTTTTCTATATCATTTAGGCATCTTTCCCCGATCACATGATGCGACATACAACTGGACGTGGGTCTGCTCGTGCATCTCATCGCCACTCAACAATGGACAGTGGCAATTATGTACCGGCTGTCACAGATTGGACTCAAATCAGCACCAGGAATATCTGGGAAGATGGCAAAGATGAGAGAGTATCTGTTGTTGAAGTTGGAGACGAATCTTGCATGGCTCCGCTTCTTCGTATGCTGCTTGGATTGTTGATTTTTTATGCCGGTATCAGGTTGTTTTATCGTTTATAATATATATGTAGGGCTGAGGAGAATGAAATAGCTTCGTTTTTATTATATTTTTATTTTTTTTCTTTTTCTGTTTGTTGGTAAAACATGATGGTTGGGGCCTTTGGTATTATCGTGGACTGTTTTGTCAGAGACATTCAAAAGGGGTTGGATACACCAATCACACATTCACATGTTGATCTCATTGAAATATGTTAGTATTTTTATTTTCATTTTTTTAATTTGCAATGTCCCATGAAATATATTCACTGATATTTGATCTTCACCATGGAAAAGGTTCGAATGATCAGGATATTTCACTCTTCGTGAAATTGTGCCATTGGATGTGACATCCAGACCGTTAAAATCGTCAATCAAAGTAACTGATAATGGATGAATAGTCAGGATACTTCCAAATGGCTGATAAACCATGTGGGGTCCATGGTCTTCTTAGTTCTAAAAAATGTATCCCCAGCATGCAGCTACGTAGTCAGAGTGTAAATGTTGTCCACGTGTACCATGTGTTAGATTGTAAGGACGCTGTGACATTTTTTAAGGCTTCCATACCGTGAAACAGATGAGTCGAAGTGGGGACACTGGTAGAACGGTCATCATTCATGTCCCAGAACGTGATAGAGTGCAGTGATTAATCACAGCAAGATGAGTGGGCCCCGCCTAAGATAATATGCACATTCGCATGTACAAATATGCTTCATAGTATACAGACTACCATATCTATATGTATATACAATGTATGCCCCTTATATGTCGTTTCCAAACATTGATCTGTACTACAAATTGTATGCATGGAACGACAATACGTCCTATCCAAACATTGGTTAGTGGCACGTATCTGATGGATGTATTCTGAATATCGCCCAACATATACATGAACAATACCGGAATGCAATACAATACACCCAAAACATGAATCCAAACCGGCCCTTAGGAATAAAGGGGAAGTAGAATTGCAAAATGACTTCAGATAGCGAGGGCTGTCAATGGGCTGGGCCTCGGGTTTGAAATGTTGGGCTAAGCCAATTGACTGAGCCCGTTCAAAGTTTCGCATCTGCCAAGCCCATACCTGGGCCATTGATAGCCCTACTACAACGATTGTTGAATAAGGTTAATCCACAGCTGTTGCATGTGGGATCTGCCGTCTTGTGAACACGGCATCTGACCATTCCAACATGGTTGTCGATCAAGTCAATCTAACTAATGTGGGCCACCATGTGAATTTGGAAAATTTTGGGTGGTTGTTCATTTTGTGGCCCACCTGATATTTGATAGGCCTTATTATGGTGAACTCAATCATCAGCTTGGACAGGCCTTATTATTAGGCCACCCACTAGTCAGTCTGGGACCAGATTTTTATTAGACTGGCATGTTTTTCTAGGCCCTTTCAAAACTTTATGTATTAATCACAAGGCTTGGACAGTTCACATGAGGTAGCATAGGGCTGTTAATCAGCCAGGCCTGTTGGGCCCTAAATTTTGGTGATCAACGGTGCAGGTCAGCGAGGAGGACCGCCAACAATAATTTTCATGAATGATATGGAATGAGTTTTTAATGTGGGCGGAACCAGTACAGAGTGCTGGCCAATAGGCTCAACAAACTGCCAAATCGGATTGCGTACTGAGTAAACTCAGTTGGGCTCACCTTGAAAGTATGTGGTCTATCCACGCCGTCCATTCGTTTTTCCATATAATTTAAGGGGTTGAGCTCAAAATTGAAGCATATCCAGAGATCAAGTGGATCATACCATAGGAAATAGTGGGGATAATGATTTCCATCTTTGAAACCTTGCTAGGCCCCACAGTGATGTTTATTTGTCATCCACCATGTTCATAAGATCATACAGACATGGATGAAGGGAAAACATATATATAAGCTTGATCCAAAACTTCTGTGGCTCCTAAGAATTTTTCAATGGTATACGAGTTCAATTCAACTGTTTCCTGTGGTGTGGTCCATTTGAATATTTTATATGCTTAATTTTTGAGAAGATGTCATAAAATTATCTGTTAAAATGGATGGACGGAGCGGATAAAATACATAAATCATGGTGGGCCTCACAGTTACTACGCAATCCGCATCCCCAGGGCCTGCTCCAGGCGGACATCGAATGGGAGAACCCTTGCAACGAAAATCTGTGGACCACACATATGGGCACGTGCTTTTCCGCATGTAATTGGTAGAAACGCCCATCGCATGTTATCGTTTGTCACGGCGTGTATATCCATGAATCTAACTCCATGACAACCACAAGTTCTACAACTTGTTTAAAAGGAAAGGGAAAGAGAACGGATATTCCACTACAAAGTTTTTTAGAAGATCAACGAACAACACCGTCAAGGACCTAAGATGATATGTGCGTGACATCCGATCCGTCTATTGTTTTCCTTCCCTTCAGTTTCTTCTAAGGGCCCAAAAAAATAGGCTGACCAAAAACTAAATTGAGACACACCACAATGAAATGCGCACCACTAAAAATCTTCCAAATGGCCACTATGGTTTTTTTGAATTTTTATTTTATTTTATGTCATCCAATCCATTCAGAAGATGCAACCCACCAGGATGAATGGGCAAATAAAAATGAATTCAAGCCATCCTAAAACTCAGTTTAGCCAGAGCACGTGATTTTAGAGGTTTTAAGCATGATTTTACACGTTGTGGCCCATTTAAGTTTTGAACGGCCTGATTTTTGGCCGGAAAAGAGAACATGACACCACCCACATGATGGATGGACTGGATTTCATTTACACATCATGGTGGGCCCTACACTTTAAGCCTAAACTACAAATTTGCAGTGGCTCCGGCCTTAGAAATAGAAAATATACTTTGTCGTTGTAGTTTTATAAGACTGGGCCTAGGTCTGCTCATATGAGGATTAAATTCATTCCTCTTTAATTGGGTCGACATCCCTCAATGTCCTGAAAATCTGGCCCAACACAAGCCCATAACAGGACAACTGCCATAAATGTGCTTAGACCAGGGGAGGCAATGGTCTGGCAGGGCAGGTCGGCCTGTAGGGGCCGGCCTTGGGCCCAATAATAGGCCCGAGAGCTGGGCATGGGATTTTAATCTAGGTCCGGTGTCCTGGTTGAATTCACTTGTGAGCTACTCCCATTCACCATACATGTGACATTTGTTGGATCTGAGTCATGTTTCGGCAATCCAAACCATTTATATCACAAAACTGGGCCTACATGAAGAATACCAAAAAAAAAAAAGACAGGAAATTTGGAATATTTTATACCGTTGATCACTTAAATCTATTTTCTTATGTCGCATGGGGCAATGACTTTTTCAGCCCAATTGGGGAGAGCTCCAGGGTTTAGTGGACTAGGCCGAACCCAGGCCGGGCCATTGCCACCCCTACACTCTGCTTGTCTATATATCAGAACCTAACACTAGGTTCATAAGCGCAGGCCCACTTATGATATATATATGCAATAGTCGTTACAGAAATCACAGAGCACATCGCCATATCGGTGGTCTTCTAGATTATCTTATTAGTGTGAATTTCTTCTCTAATACGACTCATCAGCAGTGATATACACCAGACGAAGTATCCTCATCATAGTTGAAAAATCCGACCGGACTCCACCAGATTTCACTAAGAGTCGGTGAAAACTTCATCTACTCATGGCTGATCAGTTCAACCAAAGCTCAAAGAAAATTGAAAAAACTTTACTTGACCCGATTAAGGGCACACACGTGCAATAAAGCTTGTGTACGTGCCACATGTGCCAGCATGGCACATATGTGGGAGATCTAATCCATTATCAGGTTGATCCAACCTTGTTCATATTTCCCCAAGTCCTGTTCAATCAGCATGTGGGCCCCACTGTTGGGAAACGATGGATGGATTAGAAAAGTTCAGCCAAGTTTTCTAGAGCTGTACAATTATTTATTATTATTATTATTTTTGCAAACTGTGTTCTGCATTACCAGTGGATCAATCTGATTCTTGCGCTAGGGCATCAATATTTTGGTGCCGTTCTGATGGATGGATTGGATCACGGCTCTTATCACCAATTTTTTAACAAGATATAAATAAAGCACTTATTTATATATTGTTTATATTTCCAAGGAGGGAAGCTCTATAAGTTATAATGCTCCTAATTGCATTGTAAGTTAGACAGTCTAATTGACCCATCTGAACTGTCTATCAAGTCCAAAACATATTTTATGGTCTATTATGGAAAAGTTACACTGATGGCATGATGTAATCCATCTATAATTTGTCCAAAACATTATTTTTGTACCCATCCTTTTTCCGATCCATGGATGGATTGGTTAGAATTTCATGACAGAAGTTATTTTTTAGAATCATAAGCAACCTCTGATGGGCTTCAACAAATAGATTCATTGAATTGTTTAGTGGCCTTTTTTTGTATAAATGATCTGAACCGTGCAAGTTAAACCCTAATGATTATAAAGTTGGGATTGCCAGATTAGTTAGTTCTATATTTCCACCGTAGCTTTATCATGTGATTGGATTGCCTAAGTGCCCCGATGAAACTAGGAGCACTATAAGTTTAGTTATAGTGTTGTGAGAGCACCAGAGCATTTGGCCTTTACAAGAATACGGTTCCTCTGCTTACCAAAAGCTGGAAATCGCTCTTTATTGCACTCTGGCCACATCATCAACACTGCATTTAATGCACAGTGATGATAATGTCATTGATGACGGTGACTAATCATACTGCAAGGAAACATAAATTTTCTGCTCCTGATAAGCGGAGAATCCGGATTCACGTGAGTCATCGAGGAATCGGATTGCGTACTGAGTTACTCAGTACGCTCTTATCGTACTGAGTAAACTCAGTTGGGCCCACTACGAATGCGTGTGGTTTATCCACGCTGTCCATTCGTTCTTCCAGATCATTTTATGGGTTCAACCGAAAATTGATACATATACAAAGCTCAAGTGGACCATACCACTGGAAAAAGTGAAACTATTGATTTCAACCATTGAAAACTTTCTAAGGCCCCTAGTGATGTTTATTTGTCATCCAACCTTTTCATAAGATAAGAAAGACATGGATGAAGGGAAAACAGAAATATCAGCTTGATCTAAAATTTCCGTTGTCCCCAAGAAATTTTCAATGGTAGATGTTCAATTCACACTGTTTCCGGTGGTGTGGTCCATTTGAGGTTTGTATATACTCAATTTTTTGGATAAATCCTTAAAATTATGTGTTAAAAGAAATGGACGGAGTAGATATAATGTATGAATGACACTGGGGCCCATGGAGTTTACTCAGTACGCTTACCGTACTGAGTTACTCAGTACACAATCCACTTCCAGTCATCGATGGATAAAACTCAGGCAGTTACAGGCCTAAAGGAGTACATTAAATATAGGCTACTGTGGTTTTATTTCTAAACCATCCATTTATCACTGTTACCACCTCATGAGTTGATTTCTCTGATTTTTGTTACCATGAGGTCGAGCTCCATGGGCATTACTGTAACGTGTGACGAACATCTACACTATCAATAGATGCACCCATCCATGATGTGCTAGTGTCCTAGAAACAAGCCAATCCACGATGGGTGGGCCACACCACAGATAACAATTTAGAGTGGGGTGCATACATCCAGCCATTCATCCTGTGTACCACTTGGATGAGGTGTCACACCAAATTTAAGGCCATTTCAAAACTCACATGAGCCCACCAAGTGCTTTTAGATGTTTTGGGCATGATTTCATGTGATTTTAAATGGTGCAACCCACCTAAGTTCCAGAGATTACTAACTTTTGAGACATCCCACTATTTACATTTGTTGGAGATTTGCTGAATCTTCGCATTTCCCAAATCATACTGGCAACACAATTTATGGAATATAAAAGCCAAATCCTAAAAATAAATAAGGACTTTTGCAAATCCACATAAAGGGTGACTGACACTGGGAAGGATGTGAAATGACGAGAAAAAGATCAACTTATTCCTCAAAAAAACAAAGACCTTGAATCCACAAGCTAAGTTAAGAAATTTTGAATAATTTGTTAATGAATAATAATAAAATTGTTCAATTACATCACTTATAAGGACAACTCAAAATCCTAACTCAAATGAAAATGATCCAAAATAGTAAAATCCCTCTTAGGGGGTAAATTTGTCAAAAATAGAAATGACAATAAAATCTTATTAGAACATTTCTAAAATGATTACAAGTGACTTTTAAAAAGACGAAAATTTCTAAAACTCGAAATACAAGGAGATCAGATGATAATAGAAACCGAAAAATTTTCTAAAATCTCAATTTTGATCCTCGTGCATTTCTCATGAAACACACATCTGTGGCCTACTATGGAGATCAATTAACCTCAAAAGCATCATTACATAAAGATTGATAAATTATACATTTCGTGATGATGCTCGGATCAAAAGTTATGACTTTTTAATCGTAAAAACTTTAAATAATAAATTCTTCATATTCAGAATGAATTTCTTGGAACTAGACATGTGTGGATCTAATTATGTCATGCCTTATGTGGGACTGGGCCCAATTCTTACAGACTACTTCCATTTTCATATGAGTTTCTTTTGGGCTAATTGTGCTTAGAACCCATTTGCAGCACGCCATAAATCACTCACCCAAAGCCTATAAAAATCTATAACCTTGCAACAAATGTTCTGCCATTACAACAAACGCTCTTCAAATTCAAGAATTTGTAGTCTTATTGCAAAACAATGATCTTTGAAATTTGCTAAATCCATATCCAAAGAAAAATCTATAACATCGAAATTTCATGAGTTAAACAAATCCCAAACAGGCTCCACGCTTAAAAACAACTGGTTGCATGTAAAATCCAAAATGGGAAAGATTTAATTTGTTTTAAAATTGGACATCTGATTTCAAACGCCATGGCTTTAACTTGATCACAAATCTACACGTGCCTAGGTGGTACACGTAGGGATTACAGTTGTTGGATTTGAGATCATGTTTCACTGGTCTAAACCTTTGGTATAACCAGATATCCAGAACTTTCAATCATTGGCCCACAGAAAAATGGTCAAGGAGATTGCATATGCGAATTAAAAGAGAAAAATGATCAAACTCAAAGGTTCAAAATGTAATAAGCTGCATTAATACATGGTGACGTCTATCATATAAATGATTTGGACCATTGAAATATGAGCACAGATCAATTCTATAGTCCCATTGTATCCTGTAGCAGTGGTCTCTGGTAAGGATTATAGCAAACCTCTCAGAAAAACAGCACGTTATAACATCTCTTTTTTGAGGAATCATAGGATCTATGAACTATAGGACCTTTCACAATTGGCTTTTCCATGATACTTAGGTTTTCAATTCTAACAAGTCAGTCTGATGGTTCATAATCCAGGCCAGTCGTCCACATGTAGATATGGTCCAATGATCAATATCGTTCGAGTTCTGGGTGCAATCATAGGTGTAGTACACTTACAAACCTACACAGAAAGGATGATATTGTTCATGGATAACCGTCTCTTAGTTGTACAATTGTCTTTCTTTTTTTTTTTTCTTTTTCTTTTTTTTTTTTTAAAAGAAATTTTAATTTCCAAAAGAAACATCTTTTGATCAGTTAAAATCATTAGACCATATCTACATGTTGGTCCAATAGAGCAGCATATGCTAAACATCCTTGACCACCAGTTGAGCAAAACCAACTCTGCGGTCTAGCCTAGTCGCCTGTGATTACTTATCACCTTCACCTATAAGAGAAGATAGATTAACTGATTGCAGTTATGTCTTTATCGCTAACATGCAGCTTGTGTAGGACATCTATACCATGCAAATGGTAGGCTGCACCATGAAGATCGTTCAGCTCGAATATCAGGCTGATCTATTCATTATATGGGCTACAACTGTTATCTTAATCAGACCATTTGTTGTCCATGGATCCCAACCGTGTAGCTAACCTGAAGAAGCAACATTTTTTTCGGGTGCCAATTGGACTTCATGGGGAGGTCTACTAATTGCATGGTACAAATGTCCTGCACAAATGGCATGGCTGCGGGAAAGATGTGCTAGCAAGACAAGCTACAGGGTATCATGTTGTCTCGTGATCCATCATTGTCATGGTTGGGCAATGGAATGATTTTGGGCTGTGGCCGACACTTAAGGTCCAAGGTCCACCATGGGCCTAGCACAACAGAACCAAGTCCTTATTTTTCACTTCAATGCTCTTAATATATCAGTTGTTCGATTGAGCTGCAGATGAAATTGACACTCAAGAGGAATGAAACCATCATTCCACATTCAAAATGCATGGTTTGTCTAATCAAGGGTTAAATAACATATTTGAAAGATATAAGATACGCACATATGAATTTAGGTCAAGCTAGACTTGTCCGAACTAAAATAACTTAATCCAAGGCCAGCCCAAAAGTCGGTTGCCCGTGCACGTCAGCTCAAGCCCAGCCCACAGGCCAAGCTAATAGGTCGAAGCTCAGTCCAAAGCCGGTGGGGTTCATTAGGTTGGATGGGGCCACCTGGTCCACCGACACCCTTAGTTATTGTTACCAAAAGATGAATGCCAGCTAAGAGCCTCATCTTTGTGCGTGCAAGATTGAGCCATTCAAAAGGTGTGGTTCCAAAAGAGAATGTTCCTATGCCTATAATCTTGTAAATCCAAATACCTAGTGGGCCACTCGCTGCATTATGAAATGGATAATAGATGATAACAACTAGCTGGGCATATGGACTGGTGGGACATGATATGTTGGAAAATCACACAACTTTTTTTCTTACGTGCAAATTAATAGAATTAACAATACAGAAAAATTAATGGAGGATCATCACGTTTAACACTAGCAAATAAACCATCAAACATATAAAGTGTAAAGGATAAAAAAAAAAACTTTTATGTAAAAACATTCTCCTATGAAGGAAAAAAGCTACATGATTTGGTACCATAAAATTTACTATATTAGAAATAATAAAAGTATAATCATTAAGAGTTCAACTTTTCTTGAAAATCTAAATATATGACCAAAATAATGAATTTCAAGTAACAATGAAAGAAATAATTATTTTTTTACCAATTAGGAATTATACAAAACATCGGGTACAACCCTTGAATGATACAATCAAAGAAACTATCGTTATAGATGGACCCTCACAAATCGGGAGGTGAAAATCCCCAATTATAATCAACGAAAAACTTAATAACATGAGTGCACAGTACTTCTCTTCCTTCACTAACTCTTCTCTTTTTCATCAAGAAAGAAAATTTTATAAATATTCAAACAAGTCTTTCTTGGCAAAAGAGATATTTTTTTCTCCTATTTCTTTGCACGACTAAATGACCAAAATGCCCTCACACATGTGGCAATAAAAGATTACTTAAGCTCATACATGTGGGTCTTAATGGAGGTGTGGGATGCTATGTATAACGTAAGCACGCAGGCATTTTTTTGATTTGCAATAAAGATAAGTATTATTAATCGATTTGTGCAGCTCGGGCAACTACTCACCATTCGGTTGCAGTTTGTAAGATTCGAGGAGTAAAAAGTTCAATAGGAAGTTTGTATGAAATGTACCGACGATAAAGAGCGGCCTCTAACCTTATTCCACCTGGCAAAAACCTTATTTTTTTCTTTTTGTCGGATGTGTTTCTTTTATCATCGTAAAAACAAAAAAAAGGCAAAATTGGAAAACAAATCAATGTATATGGCCTACGGTGTAAAAAGGTTTGTCTTTCTCGATTACGAAAGAAACCAAATTCTCTGGAGAATCATGGTATTTTGGTGCCTCAAGATTTAGGTAGCGGTACAGTTGGTGTACAACACACCACCGGTAATGTGTTCACGTCACCAAGTTCCTTGGGTCCCTTAATGAGGTTTGTGTTGGTATGTGTTACATCCAAACCGTAAGACTTAGATGAAAATTAAGATAAATCCAAAAATCAAGTGGACCATACTGCAAAAAGCAGTGGGAGATTGAATCTCTACCATTGAAACATTGAAACCCTTTTGGGGTCATAGAAGTTTCGGATCAATATGATTTTTGTTTTTCCTTTTCATGCAGGTTTGCGTGACCTTATGAATAGATTAGATGGAAAATAAATGTTATGATAGGCCCTACGATTGTTTTAACGGTGAGAACCATTGCCCCACTGCTATTTTTTGTGTGGTCCACTTGAGCTTTGGATATGAATCATTTTTGGGCTAATGTTCCAGAATGATCTTGCAAAATGGATGAACCGTATGGATATAATAAATATGTCTTTTTAGAGCCATATAACTTTGATCTCATTTGAACCGTTCGCACCACTCGGAATTCGAAGAGCCCTCGTCTTTGCACGACACGTATACATATCAAAGTGGGTCGAGCAGCGGATTGGCTTGTGTACCACAACCATTGTTATATGTTCAATCCCCCACTTCTTTTTATAGAGTAAAAACAAATATCATATTCATCCAAAATTTCTGTGACCCCAAAAGGGTTTCAGTGGTATATGTTCAATACCCCACTTCTTTTTATAATGTGGTCCATTTGATATTTAGAACTGTCTTATTTTTCGGCTAAAGCCTTAAGATTAGCTCGGAAAATGGATGGACGGTTTAGATATAACACATACCTGATGATAGCACCAAATAGAACTCGCTGACCTCAATACACCAACTACACGGATGGTGTGTGGTACACCAGCCAATCCGCTTCCGGTCGGTGTGTGTGGTACGCGGACGCTGTGAAAGCCTTTCGCAGGAAGTCCCTGTAAAAGTATGAAAGGTGGGGTCCAACATGATGTTTATTAGAAATCCAACCCGTCCATCCATTTTTCGAGTTCAATTTGTGACATATAACCAAAAATGACGAATATCCAAAGCTCAAGTGGGCCATACGAGATAAAACAGTGGAGAAATGAATAACTACAGTTAAAACCTTCCTAGGCTTCATATTGATGTTTATATGTCATCCAAATCGTTTATAAGGTCATTTTCACTGAGATGGAGTGAAAAATTCAAAATTTTAGACTTATAAGAAACTTTGGTGGCCATATAAATGATTCAATGGTGGTCACTAAATCCTCCCTTTTTCCTCTCGTGCGACACATTTGAATATTTTATCCACCTTAATTTTGGTCGGATTTCCTAAATAGAACTCGAAAAATGGAAGGGCTCGCAACCCGCGCATGAACTTCCGGCTAAAGGCTATGATCGGAAATCCGCGTCCGTGGTACGCCACCCTATCAGCTTCCGTAGATCGCGTTCAAAGACGAGTCACCATGTTGTCCGTATTTGCCATGATGTGATCAGAGACAAGTCAGTATAGGATGTACACAAGAAATAAGAATTAAAAAAAAAAAAAAAAAAAAAAAAAGAAAAAGAAAAAGAAAGAAAAAAATATCAGGTGCACAAGAGCATAGAAGACGAACGACTGAAAGGATAGAACGTTGATGGCAGCTAGCTTCCTTCCCCACATAAGAGTGCTTTTGCTGTGTCGAATCTTGAAATATTGGCTCTCATGCTTCATGGACAGAGATTCTCGTCATCCCCTTTTTTAAATAAAATCACGCACCGTCATTGATGCAGGGATGAACGTGATGAGGTCGATCACCATCTTCCTCAAGAGGATAACTACTCCAAATCCACGAAGCTTCCGTGGACTCCTCATAAAGACTTCTCGAATCCACAAAGAAAGAAAGTAGAAAATAAAAATAAATTCTAATAAATTCAAAATTAATTTACTGAATCCCAATAAACGAGTTCACAACCCTTTAAATGGTGATACCAAGAAATGGGAGAGAAATCAGAAGCAAACTATAACTAAAACTCCTAGAATTCGTGACTTACTATTTATAGACGGTCGTGATGTCTACTAGTGCACAAGGTTTTCGGCCAAAAATAGTAAATGTCTTATTTGACTTCACCAAACCATTCTCCTAATTATTCTAAGCTCTTTCCACGTTGGACACAACTCCTAAAGCCCGACGGTGAAGAGTTATAATCAAACCAAAACTTACTATTTATAGTAAAAAACGAATTAAAATAGGGAAACGACCATTGATCCAGGGGTATTTCGCAAATCCAGCTTACGCAACCCGGCATAACGGGGTTGGTTGGCTCAAGTAGCTCGTTCTACCCCAAAATCATATATTTTACGCCCAATAACTCATTCCGAATTGTGAGATATGCTCGATCTAAGGTCCGACGGTCCGGATCAGTTCTGTTGCCGACCGGGCCTTTATTGATCCAACTTGGCCATGAAACTGTCACGACCCACTCTACATCAGTCCCCTCCACTTCAAAAGAACTCGTCCTCGTGTTCTCATCCTACTCTGGTTCATAATACTCGGTCAGGTCCGCAACGTTGAAAGCCGGTGAGATCGCCATGTCATTTGAAAGATTAATAATATAAGCGTTGTCATTGATCTTTCGAATGATTGGGACGGGTCCAATCTTCTTATTTTTCAACTTGTTGTACGTCCCGGTCGGAAATCTCTCTTTGCGCAGATAGACCATAAGAAGATGTTCTGCTTGTTCAATGACAAGCATCTGCGCCGATGAGATCGCCCACCTCGAACACTTTTTGTCGCCGGTGCTTATCTGCTTGTTCCCTGTACTTCTCGTTCGAAGCATGTAGTTTTGTCTACACTTCCGCATAGATGCCCATAATCTTGTCTGTCATATGTTCTGCTACAATGCTCATGCCTAGGTGCTTGAGCAGAGGGACCAAGTCAAGTGTGTGGCTAGGCACTCATCCGTAGATAATCTGGAATGGTGATTTCCCTGTCGAGCGGTTCACTATGTTGTTGAATGCAAACTTTATTTGAGACAAGGCCAAATCCTACTGCTTCGATTTTTCTCCTGAAATAAAGCAAAGGAAGTTTCCCAACGTGCGATTCACAACTTCGATCTACCCATCAGTCTGTGGGTGGTAAGCACTACAGAATTGAAGTCGTGTATCGAATCAAGTCCACAAAGTCCGTCAAAAGTGGCTAATGAACTTCGTGTCATGATCAGAAGTAATGGTCTTGGGGACCCGGTGTAGCCGTACGACCTCCCTGAAGAATAGATTCTCCACGTCTGTTGCACCAGGGTATTCTTACATGGGATAAGGTGCGTCATCTTAGAGAAACGATCTACAACCACGAACACCGAATCCATGTTGAGTTGTGTTCGTGAGAGACCAAGCACGAAGTCTATTGATAAATTCTCTCAATGACCGTCAAGCATAGGTAATATAAAAGCCCGTATTCTGAGATTACCCCTTGGAGGTCTGACAAACATGACAACGTCGTACGGCTTTTCCCACATTACGTACTAATTGTGGTCAGTAATACTGCTCTTCCACAAGAGCTCGCGTCTTGTCTCGCCTAAGGTATCCACCGACGCCACCTCCATATAGCTCCTGAATATTCTACTCCCTCAGAGAACTTTGGGAGATGCACAATCAATTCCCTTTAAAGACAAAATTATCCTGTATATGAAGGTCACTGGGGTAACCTTCTTAGAACTTCATCTAAGATTCTTTGAAGTCCTCATCCTCGGCATACAGCTCTATGAGACAGTCAAAGCCGACCACCTCATTACTCATCGTAACAAGTAGTGATGCACGACGGCTAAGTGCATCAGCCACCTTGTTCTGCTACCCTGACTTGTGCTTCAGAACGAACGTGAATTCCTGTAAAAATGCAACCCATCTAGCATGCACACGATTCAAGTTAATCTGACTATTAATAAACTTTAATGCTTGATGGTCAATATACAGAACAAACTCTCTTTGAATCAGATAATGCTGCCAATGTCGTAGCGCTTGAACAACTGCATATAACTCAAGCTCATAAGTCGACCACTTCTTTCGGACTTCACTGAGCTTCTCGCTGTAGAAGGCTACCGGCCTGCCTTCTTGTGATAATACTCCTCCAATTTTGACGTATGAAGTGTCACACTCAACCTCAAATAATTTTTTAAAATTAGGAAGCACCAAGACCGGTGTTATAGACAAATGATGCTTGATCTTATGAAAGCTCTTGTCAGTTTTATCGTCCCACTGCAACGGTCATTTTTTCATGCAATATGTTATAGGCGCGACTATGGTGCTAAAATCTCGCACAAATCGATGACAGAAAGTCGTCAACTCGTGAAAACTCCTCACCTCATAAATGTTTATCAAGATCAGCCATTCCCTAATGGCTCGCATCTTTTCATCGTCCACATGGATGACTGTGGACGTTACAATAAATCTTAGAAACAACAGACTGTCAATTAAAAATTACACTTCTTCAAGTTGAGGTGCAACTTGTTAATTTATAGGACATGCAGAACCTGCCTGATATGTTTTCTGTGCTCCGCCTCATCCTGGCTATATATCAATATGTCATCAAAATATACTACCACAAATCGGCCAATGAATGGTTTTAGAACTTGATTCATCAAACACATAAAAGTACTTAGTGCGTTCGATAAGCTAAAGGGCATGACTAGCCACTTATACAACCTTGGTCTTGAATGTCATTTTCCACTCATCACCGGGTCGGATACGAATCTATGGTACCCGCTCCTTAGATCTAGTTTAGAGAACACCTTGGCCCCTTCTAGCATATCGAGCACGTCATTCAACCGTGGTATTGGGAACCAATATTTGATGGTAATTTTGTTGATTGCCCGGCTGTCGACATACATGCGCCAGCTTTCATATTTTTTTGGCATTAATAATGCTAGTACAGCACATGGGCTTATGCTCTCTCTCAAGAGATTCTTACAGATCAATTCCTCCACTTGCCCCTGAAGTATCTCACACTCCTTCGGACTCATCCGATAATGAGGGCGGTTGGGCAGGCTAGCACCAGGGACGAGGTCTATGTGATATTGGATGTCCCTCATGGGGGACAATCCATCAGGTAAATCTTCAGGCCAGACTTCTTTGAATTCGTTTAACAACAGTCTTAACCTTGGAGGGATGTTTGAAGGTTCCTCTTCCTCGCCCTTCACCACTACGTATATACCTCGCTGGTTTCCTTAGATTCATCCATGAAATCTCAAATGGTTAAGAGGGAACTCCCCTCCACTTTAGAGGCTTTACGGTGGTTCTCTGGTGTCATAGGGACAAGGATTATTTTTCGACTATCCTTGACGAATATGTAGACATTGTCTCGTCCCCGATGGGTCGCATCGAGGTCCGACTGCCAGGGTCAACCGAGTAGCATATGGCAAGCTTCCATATCAACCACATCATAAAGTATTTGATCCTTATAATTTTTACTAATTGAAAACGAGATAGTGTATTGTTTAGTTACCTTGGTCTCATTCACCTTTTTTTATCCAGCCAATTGAGTACGGGGAAGGATATTTCATCGTTGGTAGCTGCAACCTGTCCACCATCACTCTTGAGACAATGTTCTTGCTACTACCACTGTCTATGATCACATCACAGACCTTTCCGTTGACAGTGCACCGAGCACGAAATATATTGTGTCGCTGTGGATGTAATTCCTTTCGTGAGGTATACAATAATCGCCTCACAACTAGAAATTCGCTACGATCCTCGCCCGTCACTTCATCGGCACCTGCTATTTCTCCAGTGGTTTGTTCATGTTCACCAAAGTCATGGTCTTCTTCTGTGGCCTCATTTTCAGTACCCCCTTCGTTTATAGTCAAGTGTGTTACGGGACGTTGAGAACAAGTGTTTGATAAGTGGCCTGGTTGGCCACAGTGGTAACAATTGTTCAACCTTGGTCGAAAATAAGGATTTGAAATCCTACTTGGGCCCACTGTTGTAGGTGCTGCACGTTGAAGTCTGGATGAGCCACTCCCCGTATCACGATTTGCGGTTGTAGGAGGTTGAGGACGTTCTCCTACTGAATCTTTTCCTTGTGACAGCAGTGGATCTTGCATGAGACTTATCATGGGGGGTCGAGTTGAAAGATAAGGACGAACAGACACTTTTACAAGTTGTGTTTCTGCCATACCCGCCAATTGAACTGCTTCATCTACGGTCCGTACATCTGAACTCTGTCCTGAATTATCGGTCGCAACCCACCTATAAATTGTGCCACCTTCTGTGATTCAGATTCTGACAGATCGTTTCGTGTAGCCAACCGTTAGAATTCTTCAGTATCATCTGTGACGGTTCAATTTCCTTATCGGCAATTTTGGTATTGCTGGAATAATATCTGCTCATAATCACTGGAAAGAAATTGTGATCGAAGAAGACGTCTCATCCATGGCCATGATGAGATGACGCCTTGTTCTGGCGGGCACGTGAGAGTTGTAAATGTTTCCACCATGCAGAAGCATCAGATTTTAATTTAAAAGCTACTAATTTTACCCTTTTATGATCTGACACTAGAGCTGAGCATTTCAGATCCGAACCGGTGGATCCGACCCGATGCGACTCGATTCAAACAGAACCGTCGGTCACGATCGGTAAGGATCGGGTAGCCCCATCCTGATCCAAAATATGGTCACATGTAATGTATTTGAGTGTGCCAGAATCAATATACCGACTCGATCCAAATCGATCAACTTTGATCTCAAGTGCCTAAATAAGCAAACACATCCAATATGAATATATATGACAAGAATTAGAAAAGATTGGTCACTTACTTAGTATTGGAAAGCACAAGGAAACAATTCAGCAATGTACTCATAATCGCACAACCAAATCCAAATAAGAACAATTCGAATTTTATGTGGAAAATAGGTAGGCATTTCAGATCCGAACCGGTGGATCCGACTCGATTCGAACAGAACCGACGGTCACGATTGGTAAGGATCGGGTAGCCCCATCCAGATCCGAAATATTTTTGGGTTGAATCCGGATAAGTTCGAAATATTTTCGGGTTGAACCGACTTGATCCGAAATCCGATCCATTTGGATCCGATCCGATTCGAACCAATCCAATCCGAGCCTTGCATGGTATGTATATTTATTTTATTTGAGATAGGAAGACAGAGAGAGATTAGTATTATATCATTTGAGATTAAAAAAAAAAAGAGATTAGTACTAGGTATTAGAAAGGGAATGGAATTTTTGTAATTTTTTAGAAGTAAAAAATATAAATGAAAATGGAAAAAGGGGTGTTGATAAGAACTCGAATGGGTTTTAAGATCTCACATTGGTTTTACATAGTTATAGAGAGAAAGAGATATAGCGGTGAAGGTTACTTGACATGCAGGCAAGTACTCGATGGGAGAGGAAGAGAGGGAGGTGAAAGTTTGCTTAAAAGGCAAGGCAAGGGAAATAGATTGGGTACTCTCGCTGAAACTGGCCAATGGCTAGTGGTCGGTGCTATGTGGGCCCCAACATGATGTATTTGTTTCATCCATGCTTTCCATATATTTTTACTGATCATTTTATAATGTGAGTCCAAAAATGAGTTATATCCAAATCTCAAGTGGACCACATTACAGGAAACAGTGTTGAACGAGGGTCAACCATTAAAAATATTTTGGGGGCCATAAAAGTTTTGGATCAAGCTAATCTTTGTTTTTTTTCTTCATCTGGTACTGTATGACCTAACCAACAGATTGGATGTCAAATAAATAGCATAGTGGGCCTTAGGAGGATTTTAATGGTGGATATCCAATCGCTATTGTTTTCATGTGGTGTGGTCCACCTGAGATTTAGATTCCTTTCATTTTTTGGATCAACACATAAAATTATCTTTAAAAATGGATAAACGGAATTGATGAAACACATACATCATGGTGGGGCCACAGAGTACGGACCACCAGCTATGGCAGGGGGAGTAGCCAATCCGTTCCTGAAGGTGTAATGACCCAGAAAATTTCGTGCAAAGACCCGAGTACTACCTTAAATTCCTTAAAAGTTTAATGTGGGTTAATTAGCGCTAAATTCGATTGCTTGTGAAATTAGCATCAATCACTTTAAATTTGATCTGCAAGACTCAAAACCTGTAGAATCGTTAGCGCTATGTTACCCTAAAATCTGGGATTTAACGTTAAATCCAGTTGCTCTCGGGAGTACTTGGAATCTTTGTATCGGACCTGGACCGCGCGTCGAAAGTCCGATAGTGATGATCTTAGACATTTATGATCTCCTGGTTGGGCTTGACCATCACCTCAAAAATCAAGTCCAGATGATGTCCTGGGTCTATTTGCTTCAGTCCGGAGTGAAGAATGTGAGAAAGCTGAGAAATTAAATATGAAATTATGAAATCTGAGTCGTGTCGCTTGTGCGCCGATTCTAAGCTTTCTGACCATTGGATTCTGACCCAATTTCACCCTCGGATCAGGGAAGATGGCCCTGACATGTCATAGTGTCGGTGGACCTGATCGAGTTTCGGTGACCGTTGAATTGAGATTGATCCGCCACAGCTGATCTTTAAATTCGATCAGTACGAAAACTCAATCTGACCTGGATCCATGGTCAGTGAGCTTAAGTTCGACCGCACATGGAAAAAGGACCACCGGAAGTGCTCCGTTGGATCGAAAGAGACCTGTTTTGGTTATAACCTAAGTATACCTTGGCCCTGGGGCTACTTTCATCCATTTTAGGCCTATATATAGACCTTAAAACCCTCTCTCTCAATTCCATACGAATTTTCTAACCCTAGCTAAGAGAGAGAGGAGAAAAGAGAGAGAAAGTGAGAGAGAAGTTGGTGAATCATCTTGAGATTCTTTCTTGTTACTCTGCATCCCTAAACCATCAATTTTGAATCGTTATTCCGGCGATTCTAAGTTTATTATTGGGTAAGTCAATCAAACCCTAGTCTGTTTTAGAGCTTAGAATAGTCTAAGTGTTGATGTAGCTCATTTCTATTCATGCCTTAGGTTATCTAGTCGCCGTTGACGAAGACTTATCGTCTGAATCAGATCGGTGCGTTTTTTCTGGTTTAAGGTGTGGACTATATTCGTATAGGTTATGGTTTTCAAGGCTTTCAATGTCGGTTAATGGTTTATTCTTGTTGTGGGTGCAATTTCACATGCCAAATGCGATATTTATATTGCGTTCCTGATATATATGAGATGTATTGAGATTTGTGTATTCTATGTACATGTAGAAAGTATCATATACGTATGAAATACGAACATATGTTTGCTATGATTAATTGTCGTGTACTTGTGCTAGTTGTATGTGTGTCAATTCATTGGCAAAAGGAATTGTCCAAATGTGTGTTATCACCAACATACGTCATGTATGTTGGAATATGTAGTCTAAGTGTTTGTAAAAATGTCTGAATGATCTAATGTGTAATAAATTATCTTGTTTACGGGCGTTGAGAAGAGATTCTCAACTCTCCTATTGGTGTGTATGATTTCCTACATACCATTTACATTCTTTGTTATTTAAGTTCAAGCACTACTTATGTGTAAATCCAAGTTAAGTTAATATTCTTCAAATGCTCACATACTGTATGATTTGAATTGTTGTTCCATTACTGTTCTAAATTGTTAATATGAATAGCTGCTATAATTGAATGTGTTTGGGACTATGAAATAGTCCAGGAAATTGGTAACAAACCTTAAGTTCGTGATTGGGGTTGTTTTTGCCACGTAGGATGTGTTTGATGAACCCGAGTCGTATTAGGGTTGTCGGCAGTGGTTTGGCCACACGGAGTGTTTGCGCACTCTATGGCATTCAACGTAACATGCACTCATGCTAGTCAAACTCGTCAGGTAACCCAATTGTCCCGGTGGATGTACACCATGTATGGACGCTATTGTTTGAATCTAGGGTACCAAACTTACTAATGCAATCCCGTTAACTATTGTACCTTAATCCGCTAAAACTCATGAGCCGGGCATGGTGGTATGGGACACCGTGGCCGAGCTGTCGGCCTACGCTGGGGTAACGAGCCTCCCCGTAGTGACCAGTGAGCACACCAGAGTCGTGAGCCGATTATGGTGGTATGTGTAAGCCCCGTATCCTGCACGTACCTTTCCTTAGGCTTCGCGGTCTTCCCGTCGAATTGCAACCTTCGACCCTTAATCGGTAATTGCGCGCGACCTAGATTCTCATGCTTTCAACCCGAGTCGACTCAACCCAGGACTCGTACCTTAGCGACCGCGTCGTCGCCGCGGTTCCGATGCCGCGACTCGCGCGCTGATGCGATGCTCTGGTTGGGAGATGTGAGCCAGCGTTCGGTGCGAGGAAACGCCACGCGTGCGAATTCCGAGGGAATCTCTACAAGGTGTCACATCAATCAATCAATCCCATCAATCCCATCATGTCAAGTACACATCACTTTTCACCCTTTCCCAAGCAAACCCCAAAAGTCAAAAAGTTCTTACAACCCCCATACCCTTTCTTACAACTTTTGCCAAAAAAGTCAAAAAAAGTCTCTTACACCCATCCCTCTCTCCCATCCATCACTCCATCACCCATCACTCTCTCTCCCTTATAAGTTTCTCTCTCATTTTCAATCTCTCCCTAAGCAAAAATGCCATACGTATGAGCCTCTCCCATTTCCTCCCAAGCTACATGTGTGGCCCACCTTTCCATCCTTAGATCTCTCATCTCAACCATCCATTTTTCATCTTCCTCCATCAAAGAGGAGCACAAGGAGCTAAGGAAGCCAAGGGAGCAAGAAGATCAAGTGGTGGGTGCCTTGATAGGGTAGATTTTCATATTTTTAAGATGGGCCAAGTGAGGCCAACCGATCAATGGTGGGATCTCACTTTGGACCCTAAGATGTGGCCGATGGCCCACTTGGATCATCATGATCATTCCATGATGGGGCCATTCTCCATGGACCCCATCATGATGTTTATTTCTTGCATGCTTAGGGTCATCTAGACCGTCTATTTTAGTGGAGAAGGGATCTCCACCGTTGGATTTCGATTTAATGGGCCCACATGTTATGGGATCCACTTGATGTATGATTTAGTGCAAGGGAGGGCCCATAGTGCTGGGGTCCCTCCATCACGCGGATCCCACTCTCTCTCTCTCTCTCCCTCTCTATTTCATTTTTTTTTATGTGTGATTATATCATGCTTGTATGGCCCACTTGGATGGATCCCACCCTGAAGCATACATCCTACTCAAGCCATCTACAAGTGGGGCCCACTTTGTGCTTAGTATCCACACCATCCTCAATGAGGTGGCCCACCTAAGCAGGGCCCACCTCTAATGTATTTACAAAGTCCAGCGTCCACTGACCAGAATCGCTTCGTTGGAAAATGCAAAGCACCTTGGTTTCAAGTCAATGAGGTGGGCTACTTGTGTAGGCTCTATCTTGATGCATGTATTCAATCCACACCGTCCATTCCTTTCCCCACCATTTCAGGCGTTGAACCAAGATATGGTGCCAACTCGAGGTCCCGTGGGCCATACCGTAGCAAATGGTGGTTTACGCCATTAAACCTTCCCTAAACCTTTTATACGTTGAAATATGTCCAATATTGGGCTTGGTTTGCTTGTCTTGAGCCATGAGGGCTACTGGACGGAGTGGATTCACTGATATGGCCCCCACCTGCAAAATCCATGAAAAAACAAAAATAAATAAATAAAGCTCAAAGGGGTTCAACAAATGGAAAGAGCACACCACAAGAAACAACAGAGATAATGGCATCCAATTTTGAAGCATTAGTTCTCGCGATGTTTATGTGTCATCCAATCCATTCACACGGTGGGCCCTAAGGTCAGTGGACCACCCTCCAGGTCCATCCAAGACTCAGTGGCCCACACCGTAGAAATCAGTGGGATTGAACCTCTACCTTTGAAACCCATTTGGGGTCCACAGAAGTTTTGGATCAGGGTGAAAATTGCTCCCACCCTCTATTTAGGCCCACTCGGCCTTGTCAACGGGTTGGATGGCATAGAAACATTGCGGTGGGCCCCACATGGAGCCCACATGGATGTATGTATTTCATTACCACCGTCCGCCTAGACGATGGAGCCCACTGATGTGTGTGCGTGCGTGTGTGGGTGGGTGCGTGCCTGCTATGTACGTGTGCGTGCGTGTGGGCACGTGTGTGTGTTGGTGTGTGTATATATATATAATATTATATTATATATAATATTATATGTTATATGTATATATATAATATTATATGTTACATATATTTATATATATATATGTTATATATATATATTATATTATACATGATTTATTGATGGTAGGAGGCCCATTTCAGTTCACTTGTGGGCCATGATCGAGGCCCATTAAGATTGTAATGGGGCCAATGGGTTGAGGCCCATTTGATGTACATATGGGGCCCAATTAGCGAGGCCCATTTGATACTCATAAGGCCCATGAGGTTAGGCCCATTTAATGCATCCTAAGGCCCATGGGTCGAGGCCCATTTAATGTATTAGGAGCCCATGGGTCAAGGCCCATTAAGTTGTAATGGGGCTAATGGGTTGAGGCCCATTTGATGCACGTATGGGGCCCAACTGGCAAGGCCCATCTGATACTCATAAGGCCCATGAGATTAGGCCCATTTAATGCATTCTAAAGCCCACGGGTTATGGCCCATTGCAATGCACATAGGGCCCATTGGTGCGGCCCAATTATGTGGCCTACTTGATGAATATAAGGCCCATATGATATGGCCCATTTGACGTACTTAAGGCCCAATGGGATGTACCTAAGGTCCATTGCAATGTACGATCCCGATATGGGTTATGTAATGATGTTTACATCGGGCAGTACCTTGGGAACAATGGCGGTTTGACGTCCCCATTGCAAGTATAGTGTTGGTTAAATGTCCGCATTATGACTTTCCCTTGGGCCCATACATGTAATGTGTAGGCCGTCTAGGCCCATCTTCATTATGAATATCATCTATTCCATATAACATGTTTAATTCCATGGTTCATGATCATATGCATCATACGTATGCTTGATATGAGAATTGACTGATCATAGCATATGCCTTCGGGCAGATGGTTTAGGGGCTCCCGTACAGGGGGTGTTGCCCTACATGAGCGCACGATACGCGTAGGATTGCTGCATGACTGGATAGTGTGATTCATGCATTCGCATTGTGTGATATGGTTACTGTACGCCCTAGCGACATCGGTAGTAGCCTCCACGGCGTATCGTGGTTGGCGTGATTGGATACCGAAAATACGTTTCTACATGGGGTGCGATAGATATCCCCTGTGTGAAAGTCCCTAAACCCTTATGGTACCAGGAGGTTGCTCCAACGTCTGACCGAGTGGATGCATGAGCGCCGAGTGCCGATTACCGGACGGTTGCGCTTTCCACCGTGTCGTGGTCGGTTGGAAGGGGTGTGGCCTTACCCGCCCGAGAGTAGGGGGCAATGCTAGGCTAAGTCCGACCGGCTCGAGGAATGGGTCCGCTATCGACGAGCCGAGCCCGATTTTGGCGGCGGATAGTGAGGTCTTTTCCACTCACCTTATTGCGCGCGATGGGACGGCAATCGGCTTGGAGTGTACTAGAGGTGATATTCCAGATTTTAGCTATATTAATATGTGGACTTAGATGAGGATTTGTATGCTTGAGTTGCATTTCGCATTGCATGCCCTTGGTATGGCCGACATCATTCTTTGCACCGCATGGCCTTCGGTATGGCTAATGGTATTCTTGGCATTCATCGCATGTTCCGCATTACTCTGACATTGCATAACTGCATTACCACCTCGAGCATACACTTTCACCACCCTCTAAGCTTTATAAGCTTATGCACGACCGTTGCGTGCGGGTGACGTTGGATCGCAGCGCTTGGGCGCGTAGCTGATCTTCTTTTGGAGCTTTTGGTCTATCATCATTGTATTTCTTTTATGCTCATTGTACTTGTAAAGTTTTTGATTATAGTGGAAATGTGATGGAGTTTTTGATTGTTGTTTGTGGGTTATGCCTTTGGTTATGCTTATTACAAATCAAACTAATGTTGAAAATCCTCCTCGTAGCATCCTAAGATCAGAACCTGGCGAATGGGTGCTGGGAGCCGAGAATGGGGTACTGCGGAGGTTGTCAGCACCGAATTCGGCGATCGGGAATTTTGTGAGCCCAGTTTTTGAGTTTGGGGCGTGACAATATGAGATTAAGATATTCGTGCTGTCGGCCTACATTGATTGGTGATGAGCCCTTTGTAGTGACCTCGAGCATACCTCGATACTGCATTAAGGCGACAAGCCTTAGGGTAGTAACTATGGTATGATAGGCATGCATTGATTGGTGACGAGCCCTTTGAAGTGACCTAGAACCTTATGATCGTATGAGATTGTCTAGGACTGATGACCCTAGAATGGATCACTGTTTGGGAATTGATATGAGGAAGGTACTTTAGCTTCCCAATCCTGCTATATGAAAAGGACTAATAACAACTTGGTAATCATGTTCATGCACCGCATTGCATGTGTGTTGGCGTCGTTGGCACTGCGGGAGGTTATCATGCGTACCGTAACATGAAGACGCTGATGGAGTGCAGGTGAGGGCATGTATCATTTCTACATACATCCTTGCATTAACAAGAGTAATTAGGATGTGTTTGATTGTATTGCCTTATCATTACTGCTTGATTGATTTGATATCATGTTAACTTTTACTGTATAGTTCCACTGAGTTAATCACTCACTCCCACATTCTGGGACGGTGTTTCAACACCAACCAGACTCTGTCTTAGATGTAGATGATGACGTGACCCCTGAGGCAGATCAGGAGTATGAGGATGATGAGGACGCGTTTTCTTTTATGCAGTTCTCAGGCGGGTTCTTGCGAGCCATGTCCTGATTTTCGGGGATACAGGGTTTATTTTGTAATGGTTTATTTCCTTTGATACTTGCATTTTGAGACACACATGAAGGTAATTATGACCTGGCAGAGTATACATATTACAGGGACTTGCACATGTACACATATATTTCTGGAAGTCTTCCGCTTGCGTCTTTCACTTATCCCTGGATTATGTTTACAGTTTGGCTTAATCTATTCCATGTTTTATACACTCATACAGACAACATACATCCATCATTAAATATGTTGCATAAGTGATGTTTTGAAACTCGGGAGCTGAGTTATGCTCGACCCCCGAATTTCAGGGCGTTACAGAAGGCAAGTACCTGATGGGAGTTATTATGACAGCTATTTAACAGTACGAAAATATATAAATTTAATAAAAAAATTAAAAACTTCATTATGTACTCACGACAGCAAGTGATGTGGGTTTGATCATGAGGTATATGTTATATCCAAACCATCTATCCATTTGACAAGCTCGTCTTAAGGCTTAAGACGAAAAATAAGATATATCAAACAATCAAGTGGACCACACTGCAAAAGGCAGTGGGGGATTAACATATACCATCGAAACCCTTTTTGGGGTCACAAAAGTTTTGGATCAAGGATCAATATGAAATTTGTTTTTCCTCTTCATTCAGGTCCTTTTGACCTTATGAACGGATTGGATGGAAAATAGATGGAAAATAAACGTTATGGTGGCCCTACGAACTGTTTAACGGTGAAAATCATTATTTTCGCTTCTACTTTAGGTGTGGTCTAGATGATCTTTGGATATGATTCATTTTTTGGATAATACTCTAAAATGATCTCTAAAAATAGATGAACAGTGTAGATATAATAAATACATCACTGTGGGGCCCATGTAATTTTGATTTCCTTTAAACTGTTCGTACAACTCGGAGCTCGAGGAGCGTCAATGCTGGTCTCCGCAGAAGCAGATTGACTAGTGTATATAGCTGGTGTAAGTGACGTACACTAGCCCATCCACTTCCTTTTAGTAAACTATGTGGGGCCGCTTTGAATTTTTTTTGGTTTATACACCCCATCCATCAGCTTTTTCATATCATTTTAGGGGTTGATAGTAAGTTTTAAGTATACCCGGTGATTAAGTAGATCACACCATAGGAAACAGTGGGAAATAGATAGATTCGAACCCTGTCCAATCCGATCTAACTCGGTTTTCCTAACCGAGTTGGACTTGGATCGATTAAGGCCAACAAGGGTTCGGATCTGTTCGAATCATATGATACGGACTCAGTCTCGGATCGAAACGAGTTCGAGTAAGGCCTTGTACATTTCGGACCTGGTCGAGTTGGACCGAATCCGATCCAACTTGGTCCGATGCCCAACCCTATCTGGCACGTCCATATAATAAAAAAATCTCTCTACTTCGGTTAGCCAATCGGGAAAATCTTCTATACGTAATAAACCATTAAAACTAGGAAGTTTAGCCTTACTTCGATAGTCTCTTTCAGCACGATCTAGATGATCGCCTCCATGGATTGGTTGTTGGGTAAAAACCTAATTAAGGTCCTTGTTGCTAGAACTTGAATCATCTAGTATAGCCCTATGGTTTGCCACTGCTAGTGCTCTACGAAAATTGAGGTTGTGCCGTACAGCAACCATGGGTGGTGGAGCAACCATAGGTGGTGGAGCACCGCCTAGGGCTCGGGGCAAAGGTAGCGTATTCGTAAGACGATCGAAGGTTACCTGCAGCCCTTACATGGTCAACTGACTCTCCCGGTGGAAAGTTTTCATTCTTTCCATAAGATAACGAATCCCTGGATCACTGTCCATAGGATTTTGATTCATACCTTCATTATTTGCCATCGGCTCGAGGGGAATCCTTGCTTTGATACAATTCTCTTGACTCCTCACAGAGACTTCTCGAATTCATGAGGAAAGAAAGTAGAAAATAGAAATAAATTCTAATAAATTCAAAATTGATTTAATGAATCCCAATAAATGAGTTCACATCCCTTTAAATATGGATACCAAGCAATGGGAGAGAAATCAGAAGCAAACTACAACTAAAACTCCTAGAATTTACGTCTTACTATAAATAGTAAACTTACTATTTATAGACGGTCGTGATGTCTACTAGTGCGCAAGATTTTTGGCCAAAAATAGTAAGTGTCCTATTTGGCTTCACCAAACCGTTCTCCTAATTATTCTAAGCTCTTTTCACATTGGACGCAACTCCTAAAACCCGACGGATGAAGAGTTATAATAAAACTAAAACTTATTATATATAGTAAAAACGAAATTAAAACAAGGAAACAACTGTCGATCCAGGGGTATTTCGTAAATCTAGCTTGCGCAACTTGGCATCGCAGGGTTGGTTGGCTAAAGTAGCTCGTTCTACTCCAAAATCATATATTTTACGCTCGATAACTCATTCTGAATTGTGAGATACGCCCGATATAAGGTCCGACGGTCCGGATCACTTCTGTCGTCGACTGGGCCTTTTTTGATCCATCTTGGCCATGAAACTATCCGCGACCCGCTCTACATCAGACATTTTAATAAGTAGGAAAAGCTTAGGCCACAATTCTCATGGTTAAAAAGATAAAGCTTGTTGACTTGGACCAATTCATCCCATTTTGAGTTGAGTTCCTACTCGCCTTAGTTGGGGATGAATTGCCTGACTCAGCCAAGACAGGGGTGACACAAGAAATCCTAGCCATTAAATTAATTTTGCAGGTAAATTGGCTATTTAAGGTAAAATAGTAAGCAGTGCACTCTTTTGACTATGTTCCATATATCCGCAGTTGGGCTTCAATTCAGATGGTGTGGAATTCTGTAAATCTATTCCATGTGTACGTGCACGTGTTTGGGAGCGACTGCAATAAAAGGCTCCATGAGCCTGTTGTGATGTGTGTAACATCCAAGCTGTCCATCTTTAAGGTGATGTTAGGACTTGAGCTTGAAAGTCATTCAAGTGGGCCATGCCATAAGGAACGTGGGGATGGGTACGCCTACGAATTAAAACTTCTTGAAGACCGCGGAAGCCTAAGATCAACCCCACATTTGTTTTTCTTCCCTTTATCCCAGTAAGACTCCTTACCAATGGATTGGATGGCATTAAAAACAATACTATCGGTCTCGCAATGTTTCCCCCATTGTTTCAGATAGATTTTTAAAAATTTTTTTGGCTAATGTACTTAGATGAGATGCTGCACCCAATGGATTATTATTGTACACTGGCCCAATAGTGCTTTTTGTTGCATATGCTCCTTGTAACAGGTGTGACCTATCCAAATCAGTGGATCACCCTGATTTGAACAAGCCAGGCTAAACCACGACCCTGTTTGACACTTAAGACCTCGGCCCATGCCCAAGCCCAAAAATTGGTTGAGCCTAGGTTCGGCCTAACCTGACGCAGTCAAAAAATTGATAATTAAAATGCCAATTTTCCACTTGGAATTTCTTAATCTGTCCATTGATCAAGTGGGCCCCACTTACATAAAGACACATTAGAGGAATGAAACCAACAAATCAGTGGAATGAAACTGACAGTCTATATTTAATATGGAATATTTGTTCATTTGGGTCAGTTTAGGCCAGTTTGGGTTAGGCTTTTTGTTAGTAAGCTCAATTGATCAAGACATGCATTGAGGCCCAAGCTCAGCCCACAGGTCAAGCTAGTATGTAACGTGCGTATTTTTTTAAAATAAAATTTGAATTTTAAATTTTAAGTTTTAAGTTTTGAGTAAGAAAGAGATCTACCGATCTCATTATCCTTCCTCTTATCTCTCGCCATACAAAACTTTCCTTGTATCTCGTAGTTTCCCAACGAAGAACCAAAGAAAAAAAGAACTTTAGAAAAAAAAAAAAACACGAAAGGAAAAGTGGGAAGGAGAATTTTTGGAATTCACTTATTCAGGTTATGATTCTATTTTTATTTTATTTATGTAATAGTTAATTTGGCATGATTTACACATTTGATGGATTGGATCAATCAAACATACATCGTGTAAGTTTAATTCATTCATGTAAAAAGGCGTGCGTATAACCTTAAGGCTAAAGTATAAATTGTGAGATTTTAAAGTATACGCATGGATTTAAGGTTAATGTGTAGAATGTGAGGTTTACCATGATGGACAACGATTAGTATAATCTGTACTGTTCATGGGTGTTATAAGACTTAATTATGTAATATTTTTAAGAATTAAACCAATTCGATCGTATTGATCATAGATATACTAATTTTCTTCCTTAATCTGACGAAATTGAATAAAAATCGGAAGAGTAATTCTCTGCACTAGATACAACTTGACACAGAGAATTATATGACATAATTTGAAATATTTGATTAAATCATCACCATTCATTAGTTCCCTAAGATTAAAATAAATTAAAATCTTAAATTCTAAACCGATCAGACCATTAGATGGGCAACAGTGATCTGAAGAAATGATAGATAATGAATCATACGTTCTATTCATTATGTGTAATTATAAGATTAAATAAAATTCTTATTTATGTGATTTTAGGAAGTTCTAATTCAATTTAAACCGTTGGTTCACGAAATCATCTCCACCGTATCGAGGAGAGTGATCCCGATGTG
This sequence comes from Magnolia sinica, assembly GCF_029962835.1. Classification (NCBI taxonomy): domain Eukaryota; kingdom Viridiplantae; phylum Streptophyta; class Magnoliopsida; order Magnoliales; family Magnoliaceae; genus Magnolia; species Magnolia sinica. The sequence continues at coordinate 11,269,709 of NC_080574.1, read as the reverse complement.
TTTCTCATCTATCAAGTTAAAATAGACGGATTGTTTGATATGTTGTATAATTACCCTGATTTAATTGTCATATACTCTTTGTTGATTAAATGACTGTGTGATTTCTGTATTAATATAATAATAATGATATGATTTGATTAATGTGTTAGACTATTTTAATTCAAATGCAATAATTGAAATAATCTATGTAATACATAATTCATGATTACTTGGTGCATCTATCAATTGCATGCACAACATGTGCTAAATTCATGAGGGACCTCTCTGGACGGTATCCTAATAGAATCATTTACAGAAGCCCACTATACTAGTGGAAGCCTACTCAAGGAGTAGATGCAGGCTTTGCTTATGCCTACCAAATGGTAGAAGCCTGCCAAGGAGCAGATGCGGGTTGACGGGTTTCCAACTCAAGCAAGTGGACGGATTCCCACTTGATGCATTAATGCATTGCATTTGTATTTTTTTTAAAAAATATATTGTATATAATTATTGGCATTCCATTATAATTTGATATAAAAAATCATGTCGAGAATTCTCACTAGGATTAGCCAATTTACTCTTTATTGATGTAAAACCGTACAGATGTGAATGAGGGTGAGCCAGTGGCTCAAGAACAGGAATAAGTGGTCGACTTTAAAGAGGATTTAAGGGACACATGACCCTACTTAGCAGAGGAAGAAGTTACTGTCCTACAGTAGCTATGATTTTTTTTTAATTATTTTTTTACTTTAATTATATTTGATTTTCTTATATTGTTAATTAATTCTTTTAAGTTATTGGACATGTTTATTTTATTTCATAAGACTCCAAATGGGAGGATTCTTAACTGTGTTCATGATTAATTATTGGAATAAATGTTCGTTTCTTATTTATGAAATGCTGCTAAGTATAAATGGAATGTAAATCTACGGTAGAGTTAACGGGTATATAATTTTTTATTTTTTTAAAGCAATTTAACAGTTTAAGTACACTTAGTATATAAGTCATAACGTAGATCTCAAGTTCGAAGTATACGCCAGATATCAAGACCCGAAATCGAGGTTGTGACATAGTATATCCAAGCCAGGCTCTTCGGTTCAAACACGCTACCCAGCCCATTGCGACCTTTCATTTTTATACTAGGTGATTAAAATGCACTATGTTATTTATTTATTTTAAAGATCGGATGCCTTGTACACGTGGTATACTAAGGCACATATGCGAGAGCTCATCCGCGACCACGGGACGTGATCATCTGTCCTGGCGGATTGTTGGACATTGATTACAAAAACCTGTAAAAGTCTATATTTAGAAAAGGAAGTCTCCGTTCATGTGAGGTCAGAATCGACCAGTCAAGCCTAGTTTCGGGGGATGCCGTCCAGCGCAAGGATGCTGGGTGGGGTCCACTGCAATGTATATTTTAAATCCATTCCATCCATCCCTTTTGCGAGCTCCATTTACAACTTTTGACCAAAATTTAGTTGGATACAAAACTCAAGTGTGTCACACGAGAGTGAAAATTAGGAAAAGAAATTCCTACCATTGAAACCTTCCTAGGATCCACCTTATGTTTATATGCTATCCAAACCGTTTACAAACTCATTCCCAACGGGATGAAGTGAAAACACCAAAAGAAAAGCCTGACAAAAAACTTTTATGGCCATAAGAAAACTTCAACGGTGCTGGATGAATGCCCACTGTTTCCTCTCGTGTAGCCTAATTGAGTGCTATATGCACCTCATTATTGGTCGCACGTTCTAAAATGATCTCGCAGGACGGATGGACAGCGTGTATTTTCTCACAAACATCGTGGTAGCCCACCTAGCATCCTTGTGCAGGAACTTCCTGCGAAAGCCAAGAAACCCGCGTCCATTTTCGGGTGATGACCTACCTACAGTGGGTCCCACAACTTAAAACGGTTCACTTCGACTTTTAAAGTACGCTAGGTGATCGCTTGCCGAATGCATTCGTATGAACTTTAACCGTATAGCAATTACACGGTAGAGCCCATAAATATGGGTGATACATCTCATTGTATCACACATGTCAGGGTTATGATCAATCCTTTCATCGGTTTTAAATAAACTAAAATAATCACAGCCATCCCTTTAGTGGCCTTCAACGGTATGCCTCTACCATATTCCCGTTGAGCCGCTGCTCTACGGCACCCACCGTGTTGTCCACAAGAAATCCACTCCGCTCATCAGGTGCAATCCTAGATGCCATGACGACAGGCAAAAAAAATAAAATAAAATAAAATTGTGGGCCACAACACAGGAAAAAATAAAAATGGGATGCATATCAAGGTTTGGGAGTGGGGCCAGGGTTCGTATCTTTGACCAAATCCGTGTTAAAAATGGAAGCGGATTGGCTGGTGTACCACACACTAGCTATATAGCTGGTGTATTGACGTCAGCAAGTTCCGTGGGTCCCATCATGTGGTATGTGTTATATCCAAACTGTCCATCCATCTTGCAAGCCCTTCGTAAGGCTTGAGCTGAAAAATAAGACAGATCTAGAGATAAAATGGACCACACTGAAAAAAGTAGTGGGGGATTGAATGTCTACCATTGAAACCCTTTTGGGGGTCGCAGAAGTTTCGGATCAATATAAAATTTGTTTTTCCTCTTCATCTAGGTATTTTTGACCTTATGAATAGATTAGATAGAAAATAAACGTTATGGTGGGCCCTGCGAATTTTTTAACGGTGAAAATCATTATCACCGCTGCTATGTTGTTTGGTGTGGTCCATTAGAGTTTTAGATATGATTCATTTTTTTGGCTAATGCTCTAAAATGATCTCCAAATTTTGATGAGCAGTGTGGATATAAGAAATACATCATTGTGGGGCCCATGTAACTTTGATCTCCTTGGAACCCTTGGTACAACTCAGGAAGCATCCCCGTTCATCTTCGCACCACACGTATCTACACCAGCCATATAGCTGGTGTGTGGTACATCAACCACATCAACTATATAGCTGGTGTATTGACGCCAACAAGTTTTGTAAGTCCCATCATAAGGTATGTATTATATCAAAATTGCCCATCCATTTTACGAGCTTGTATTAAGGCTTGAGTTTAAAAATAAAACATATATAAAAATCAAGTGGACCACGCTGCAAAAAGTAGTTGGGTATTGAACATATACCATTGAAATCCTTTTAGAGGTCACAGAAGTTTCAAATCAATATGAAATATGTTTTTCCTCTTCATCCATGCCTTATTAACAAATTAGATGGAAAATAAATGTTATAATGGGCCCTATGAATTTTTTAACGGTGAAAATCATTCTCCTCGCTGCTATTTTTGGTGTGGTCCATTTGAACTTTGAATATGATTCATTTTTTGTCTAATGCTCTAAAATTATCTCAAAAAATAGATAAACAGTGTGGATATAATAAATACATCATTGTGGGGCCACGTAACTTTGATCTCCTCAGAACCGTTCGTCCAACTCAGTGCTCATGGAGGGATGGGGCTCATCTTTGCAAGACACGTATCTACACCAACTATACAGCTGTATTGATGTCAGCAAGTTCGGTGGTTACGTGTTATATCCAAATTGTCCATCCATTTCGTGAGTCCATCTTAAGGCTCGATACAAAAAATAAGTTGGATCTAACTATCAAGTGGACAGGCCGCGATTAGTAGTGGAGGATTGAACGTCTACCAACCACCATTAAAACCCTTTTTGAGGTGATCACGTAAGTTTTAAATTAATATGAAATTTTATTTTTCCTCTTCATTTGGGTATTTGTGACCTTATGAACAAATTGGATGGAAAATAAATATTATGGTGAGCCCTATGACTTGTTTAACGGTGAAAATCATTACCTCCGCTGTTATTTTTGGTGTGGTCCAGCTGATCTTTGGATATGATTAATTTTTTGGATACTGTTCTAAAATGATCTCTAAAACTAGATGAACGGTGTAGATATAATAAATACATCATTGTGGGGCCACGTAACTTTGATCTCCTTCGAACTGTTTGTACAACTCGGAGCGCGAAAGAGCGTCCGTGCTCGTCTTCTCACGACACGTACCTACAGCAGCTATATAGCTGGTGTGTAGTGTAGTACACCAGCCAATCCGCTTCCTGAAAGATGTGCTCTATACACGTCATGCAAACGCAAACGTAGGCCCCAGGGTTATCTATTCAGAGCACCCTGTTCAACTTCCACGTGATCCTGCACAGGTGGACACATGGTGCCATGCTAACTGCTTATTTACTCGCTCCAAATATAGATCGGCCACGATTTTCGTTGCAGTGTAAGATTGAAGAAACTTGGCCAAGGTCGGCAATAAACGGGAGGCGATCCATTAGTCTGGGCGGCAACGTCGCCGGTTCATTGCAATTTTCTGACGTTGATCCACCTGGTGTGGGATAGAACGAAACCAATGGATCATGGAGATGTGTATCAATGGACAGCCAAAGATATGACCTAGCATACAGATGCGCGCGACCCGCCTACTAAGTTGACTAGTCTGACCTTGGGATTAGGTCGTCAAACATTGTGGCCTATGCTATCACTCTCATTTATGACGTGGCACAATTACAACCACATATGGTGGGCCCCACTGTCAATCAAAATTATCCACGGTGATGTTTACCACTCGGATGATATCTCTTGGATTTAACTCTTGGTTCAGTAGAATAAAAAGAGTGGCCTGGCCCATCCATGGCGTGGCGCTATAAATGAATGACTTTTGACATATGATACTGAGAGGACCAAAGGGCCCACTTCTTAGAAAGGTTGAATTAGTGGGAACCTAGTAGAAAATAGTAGTTGAGAAGCTATTATTACATCCCATGCCTGCTATTTTCATCGCACTTGCTATTGTTTCCGTGTCAACCACTTGTTTTGCTGTTTTGCATTATTGGTACATGCCAGGATTATGTATATCATAAATGACCCATTCTTTAAATGATTTGATCATACATGTAAAAGAATCCTGACCGTTCAACTCGTCCAGCCCATTTCGGATATAGCATCATACTATGCTGATGACAAAATCTGAACTGGCAGATGGCAGTTACCAACTTAAGGATTAAAATAAATTACACAGAGTTGGAATTTAATGGACTAAGGTGGTTTTTTTTTTTTTTTTTTCCCTTAATACACATCCAAACCACATTCACTCCCACGCACGCACCCACACCACATGGGCTAAGGCGGTTATAATGTCGTCTGTAACATCCACTCTGTCAGTCAGTTTTGCCACGCAATGAAAGGGCAACGCCCAAAAAATCAGCAAAAACGCACACTCGGGTGAGTCACCCTACCAGAAAATGGAGGTGAAAATGCCCATCGTTGATGTTTTTTTTAGGGTCATTGCAACGTCTTTCATGACATCCACTCCATCCATTAGTTTCACCAACACGTCATAAGGCAAGAACCCAAAACGCACGCTTAAGTGGGGCAACATCAAAAAATAGTAGGGTATCAAAATGCCAACTTTGTTCATTCCTGTTGTTTCCTTCGGTGTGGCCCACATGAATTTTGAATCTTCTTGCCTTTTGGCCTCATATGTTACCATGGGCTACCAAAACTGATGGACGGCCTGGATCTCAACAAGAGTACTAGTGGACCCCACCGAATTTCGTATGCCCAACAAATCTTTTGCAACATCAAGTAATGGGGTAAAAGCGTAGAAAATTTATTATATCCAACTAAAAAAAAACTTTGTATATATTAAAGGCCAATTCCGTTAGCCATCTATGAATCTGTTAACAAGGTGGTTTTTTTTTTTTACTTAAGCAGGTTTTTGAAGATATTTTAAAAGTTAGCAAGGTAGGTGACTGTAGAGAAAAAGACCTTAATTTAACCATAAGACCGAGCGTCCAAAGACAGAATTTGAATATAGAAAAGGGTTTTTAGATCATTAGTATTTACCCATTCCTTCCATTTTTATCTTCTGATATTGTAGCATGCACCTTCTCCCATTAATATATTCCATGTTTTTCTTTAGGTAGCACCTTCTTTCTCTCAATCTCTCTCTAAGAGTCTCTCTCCCCTCTCCTCACTCTGCGCACTACTAAAGGGATATCATACAGAGTAATATGGTAGAGTTATCTAGGGTGATTTGCAAATCAAGTCCATCCATATGCAGTGCTCCAAAATAGATGGTTTATATCTCAAAATTACTCTCATAGACCTGTATTCAAGAAACAGTGGAAAAATAAAAACAAATAAAGATCAAATCCACAATTCAATAAATTACATAACGGTAAAGGAATCTTATGAATTTATTTTTAAAACTTAAGCCATTTACAATGTTGCAAGTATACATATGAGTGGACACAGTTGATGGGTGTTATACAACCGTAGGGCTTACCTTGAAGAAATGTTGTATATCCACTCCATCCATTCGTTTTTCCAGCCCATTTTAGTGCTATGTACAAAAAAGTAGGCACATTTAAATCTAAAGTGACCACACCACAAGAAAAAGTGATAATTGAATATTCACCATTAAAACCTCCCCAAGGCCCACCGTAAGTAGATCAGTACGAAGGAAAATACAAAGATTAGATTGATCCAAAATTTTGGTGGCTTACAAAAATCTTTTAATAGCCATTCACCATTTTTTTTAGTGGAGTGGTTCACCTTACTTAATTTTTGGGATATATTCCTTAAATGAGCTGAAAAAGTGGACTAATGGAGTGAATAAGAAACATATTCCTCGAGGTGGGACCCACATGGTAACACCACAGAGCTATCACCAGGGTAACGGCTAATCTACTCCCTCGACTCAAAAGCAGGGGAATACCTTTAGAGCGTGTTTGGATTACCAAATACCATGGTACTTTGAGTAAGAAGGGTTATTATTACTTTTTAATCATGCTTGGATAGAAAACAAACATACAGTGAATTTCAAACTAACAATTTACAGCCCAGCCACATCAATGTAAATCAACTATTCTCATCCAGATCCAACGCAAGTTACCACCGTATCTCTACGAGAGAATTGACTGTTGAATGGAACGGTGCATTCATATACACTGAAATAGAGGTGATCCATCAAGCCGTGCGCCACACTTGATGTACAGCCACTACGAAACGTAGGAGAAGTAGGTACCTTGGCGTCAACAAGTTCTCTGGCCCCACCGCCTATTTACTGTATCCATGCTGTTCATTCATTTGAAGAAATCATTTTAAGGCATAAGCTGAAAAATAAGTCAAATCCAAAACAGAAAACAATAGGGATTAAACGATTAAACGCCATTCATTAAAAACTTCTTGAAAACTTTTTGGGGCCATGGAAGTTTACAATTAAGCTGATATTTGTATGTTTTTCTCCGTTCATATAATGTAAACTTTTGAACAGGTTAAATCTCAAATAAACATCACAGTGAGTCCTAAGAAGATTTCGAAGGTGTCTTTTCTGTAATGAGTTCACTTGAGTTTTGGATCCATTTCATTTATTCTGCTCATGCCCTATAATGATCTCTCCAAATGGAGGGATCGTGTGGATATAACACATATATCATAATAGGGCCCACAGAACTTACTAATGTCACTTCGGTAGTAAGATAGCTACTAACACAGTAAGTAGCTGATCCTGTCCGAAATTGTACACGTCACGTGTATTAACCACTCTGAATTTGTACTCGTCATTTTTATTAACTCAACTTCAATAGGCTAAATTATCCTGACTAATAAGTCACTGTTCAAAAATCAGATAATTTCTTAAACAATCCTAACTTTCGACTCTTGGATACTTGTTTGCGGAATCAGAACTGTAGATTTTCATCTTAATTGTCTAATAAATGTCCAACAATCAATAGTTAGATAATCTCATAATCATAATTTTTAGTTCTTGATACCTCTAAACAAGGACTCATGCATGATTTGTAACTTTTACTTTTAAATTAAAGTAATTATATATCATTTAGTTATTTTCAAATAAATGTCACAGTGCTTGTGTATGATATACGGAGCTCACAGTACCATCCAATCGGTCCCTTAGATGTGAAACTGCATTTTAGGCCTCATGACGAAAAGTTCTCCTGATCTATCACGAAGGTGGGCCAATGACAAGGGAACAAACGATGACATTAGGGAGAGTGATGCCCACCATAGAAACTTTCGTGTGGAATATGGAGTCTGCCACGGAACATATATGCCATTCAATTCATTCATATGAAGGGAAAAACAAATGCATGGCCATGCAAGTATCAAATTGGTAATATCATGTGAGTATATTGGTTTTAGAAATGAATGTACGATTTCTCCTCATGTTTTGTCACACCTGAATTTTCGATCAGGCTAATTAGCGAGATGTATGGTGAAATCGAAGATTCTCGCCCAGCTAACAGTTTTGATTCCGACCGTACATTATTATTGGGCCCCACACAGCTTGTACACATGGTGATTACCGTGCAAATGAACGCATACAAACCTTTCAACTTTGAAGGACTCGGACTGAGTAGTGTAGAACACAGCACCAAGGTCCATGCCTTGATGATGTGCCAAACTTCATGGCCCCACCATGATGTATGTGTTATATCCACACCGTCCATCTGTTTTACCAAATTATTTTACCATATGAGCTCAAAAATGAGATAAATCTAAAGCTCAAGAGGACAACACTAAAGAAAGCAGTGGGGATTGAATGCCTACCATTGAAAAGTTTCTGGGATTACAGAAGTTTTGGATCAAGCTGACATTTGTTTTTCTCCCTTCGTCCAGGTCCGCGTGATCCTATGAACAAGTTTAATAGCAAATAAATATCATGGTAGGCCCTAGGAAGGTTTCAATGGTGGGCGACATTGTCCCACTACTTTTTATGGTGCGGCCCACTAGAGCTTTGGATCTGCCTCATTTTTGGTCTCATGTGCTAAAATGATCAGGAAAAAATGAATGGTTGGTACTGTAGATATAACACATATCATGGCAGGGCATAACACAAACCTCTTCCATGCAATGTCCTACAGTACCTCGGAAAAATGGATGTTTGGTTTTGGATATACACATATCATGGCAGGGCATGATACAAACCTCTTCCATGCTGTCCTAAAGCAGCCAATGGCCTTTTGTAGGATGGACTTTTTAACTGTGTAGTGCATAACACGTACAAAGTATTAACATGGGTACTCTCTATGCATGGCAAAACACTATGGCCCCAGCATTATTTGTGTTTTATGTTGTTCGCCCATCTATTTTTGAAGATCATTTTATGACATGAGCTTAAAATAAGGTAGATCCAAAGCTCAAGTGGGCCACATCAAGAAATAGTGGGAATGAAATGCCTATGGCTCAAAGCTTTTTAAAGGCTAATCAAAAGAGAGTTCACAAAAAAAAAAAAAAAAAAAACTCTTAGGTGTTTATTGGTGATACAGGGTATTTATTAGTGGTTTGAGTGTTTCTAAGTTTTTCTTTTTTAAAGGCTAATCAAAAGAGAGTTCACAAAAAAAAAAAAAAAAAAAAAAAAACTCTTAGGTGTTTATTGGTGATACAGGGTATTTATTAGTGGTTTGAGTGTTTCTAAGTTTTTCTTTTTGGTGTTCTTAGGGCATTTCTTGATATTTTTGAGTATCTGTAAATGTTCCTTGACATTAATAAGTATGGGTGCACATGGGTCGGTTCAATTCGGTTCTGGGTTGAATTCGGAAATGAACCGTTCCTAACGGTTCTAGGATTTTCAGAACCGGAATCAAACCATTAGCATCCTAGAACCGAACTAGAACCAGACCATTAAAACCGGTTTGGTTCCACACACACAGAGAGAGAGAGAGAGAGAGAGAGAGAGAGAGAGAGAGAGAGAGATGAGCAGCAAGAGAGAGAGAGAGAGAGAGAGAGAGAGAGAGAGAGGGCAACTGCAACAGGGTCGGGTTAGCGGGAATAGGGGTTAGGGACTTAGGGTTTAGGTTTTTTTTTAATTTTTTATATAAAAAAATATAGGTTCAGTTATCCATAGTTCGGTTCTACGGATCATTTCACAGTTCGGTTCAGTTCTATATACCCCCAAACCGAGAACCACACTGAACTAAATGGTTTTTTAATTTTTAGAATTGAAATTGGAATCGGTGCACTTTAGAACCGGACTAAATCGGACCGTTTGGTCGCTTCCACGGTTCTACCGGTTCAATGTGCACCCCTATTAATAAGTATTTGTTAGCGTTCTAAGTGTTTTGAGTATTTCTTGGCTTTTTAAACATTTCTTAGTATTATTATTATTTTATTTGTAATTTTTAAGTGTGCTAGTGTTTTTGGGTGTTTATGGAATTTTTAAAATTTTTTTTTTTTTGCATAATTTTGTGTGCTCAATCTCGGGTGTTTCTTGACCATTTGAGGTATTTCTCTGGACATTTCTTAGTGTTTGTAGATATTTTGGGCTTTATATATATATATATATATATATATATATATATATATATATATAGAGAGAGAGAGAGAGAGAGAGAGAGAGAGAGAGAGAGAGAGGAATGCTCACTTGCACACTTTGCATGAGCACCCGTGTGCACAGAGAGAGAGAGAGAGAGAGAGAGAGAGAGAGGAATGCTCACTTGCACGCTTTGCGTGAGCACCCGTGTGCACCTTTGCACATGTGTTATGGGATAGAATATGAACGGTCCACGTGATGCGACATCCTTTGAAAGTCTATAGGCCCAATTTTCAAGTTGATCCAAAACTCTAGTCGGCCGTAGCAAAGAAAAATACAAATTAATGGAGGAAAATGTTTCCTATTGCCATGGTCCACTAGAGTTTGTGTGGGCATGAAAGTTGTGCTTGTAAGGTTTCAAGAGGTGCCGCATCACGTGGTTTGCTCAAATTTTGTGCCCATAACACATGTGCAAAAGTGCATACGGATGCTCACGTACAGGTATTTACTGGTGCTTTTCATAATTTTGAGTGTTTTTTGGTGTTTCTAGATCTCTTTGGTTACTTCTTAAAAAATTTGGGTGTTTTTTTTTTTTTAGTTTGATAGTGATTGTCAGTATTTTTTTAAAATTTTGTCTTTTTTTTTCTCTCTCTCTCTTTTTTTTTTTTTTGGTATTTAATGATGTTTTCATATATCCCTTGGTTTTTTGTGTGTTTATTATTGTTTCTGGAGATTTTTCCATGGTTTTGGATGTTTCTAAATGTGCATTGGTGTTTTTTTGTTTTTCTTGTATTTATGGAGCGTTTGACCTATGTAGCCCTACCATCTTTCATAGGTGCAGTTTGGATCTTCCATCATTGTTTTCACGCCATATTTATCATGTCTTTTAAAATCTAACTTCATATGCACATGTGTGCAACATGTGTGAGTTCTCCAAGGTTCAATCCCTACTTGGTATTCCATATGGCGTTTGGAGGCGATGGAAAGAACTGAAATTAGGTAGGATGAAATTGCATATGGTTCTATGCAAGATTTCCAATGAATTTTGAAATCCACTACATTTCTGAGCCCCACATTGATGCACATGTTTTATAGTGTCATTCATCCATATGCACCATTTATATGTGGCATTTTAATTATATATGTGTAAGTGACTCACATCAGTTACAAATCTAGCTAATTCATTGATTATAATTCCGTAGTCCATCAAACATGAGTTTTACTTACAACGTTTTCTTGCTGGAGGAAATATATGACTCCATGATTAGATGGTCAAAATACTATGGTACTTCTGTACATACATTTACGGTAATGGTGTTAATCCCATCTAATGCAAGTCCATAGCATTTAAACCCAGTTGACGCCCACAGCTAAAACTTCCATTTATTACGTGTGACTCTAATTTTTAGCCAGGATGATTTTTTAGGGAAGCGGATTGGATGGTGTACCTCACACTACCTATATAGCTGCTTTTTCTATGGATCTGATAATGAGGTACATGTTATATCCAAACCGTCCATCCATTTAGTGAGATCATCTTAAGGCTTGACACAAAAAATAAGACATATCTAGCTATCAAGTGGACCACAGTTCAAAAAGGATTGACCATCTACCATTGAAACCCTTTTCGGGGTCATGGAAGTTTTGGATCAATATGAAATTTGTTATTCCTCTTCATTCAGGTCTTTTTGACCTTATGAACAGATTGGATGGAAAATAAACATTATGGTGGGCCCTACGAATTGCTTAACGGTAGAAATCATTATCTCCGCTACTATTTTTAGTGTGGTCCAGATGACCTGTGGATATGAATCATTTTTTTGATGATGCTCTAAAATGATCTCTAAAAGTAAATGAACGGTGTAGATATAATAAATACATCACTGTGGAGGCCATCTAACTTTGATCTCCTTTGAACCGTTTGTACAACTCGGAGATCGAGGAGTGTCACTGTTCGTCTTTGCACGACACGTACCTACAGTAGCTATACAGCTGGTGTGTGGTACATCAGCCAATCCACTTCCAGTTTTTGGATGTTTCGTGAGGATAAGGTGCTTGACGTACACTTTAGATTCTTTAAGATGTGGATTAGCTACTTACAGGTTCAGTAGCGTAGCGAGACTCGCTACTGAAGTGACGTCAGTAAGTTATGTGGGCCCCACTATGATGTATGTAACAACCCTAAATTTTGGTACATTATAAAAAAACTAAATTAAATATTTAAAGATTTTATTTTTAAATAAAAAATAAAAACAAGTCAATAGTTAAGTTGGTAGTGAAATTCTTAATTGAAAGAGAGGTTTAGGGATTGATTCTTGAAGTAGTAATAATAAATTTTTTATTAAATATCATAAGAAAATTCAAATTCAAGATAAGAGAGGATGTGCTCATCCTATCTCATGAGAATTTTCTAAAGGAAGAGGAAGTTCTAAGAAGGCTCGATTAGGTAAGTTTTAATCGTTAGATCTTTTTAACTTTTTATTATGTTGTTAATTTCTTCTTGATCTATACAATGGCTGGCGTGGATCATCCACACCATCATTGTATAGGTGTGTATAGGCAATTTTAATATAAGTGATGTTTTTATGATTTCGGTCTAATTAGTAATATTTTAGGAATAAATTAAATGGATGGAATCTGATTGTGCTAAGATAGATCTGTACAGATCATATGATCCTTGAGGCCAAAATATACAAGGGCCATAATTTTTATATCAATCTAACATTTAGATAGGCCACATTAGTCAGATCTAAAAGTGTTTAATAAAGGAATCTTAGATTTTTGCGCAAGTGTTGATATCACTTGGCGTAGAAGGTCGAGATGGGCCATCGTTGTATGTGTGGTTAGATCCACACCATCCATCTAATGTGTAGAGGCAAAACATGATAGAACCTCAAGAATCTCGATGATCCAATCATCCGGTGGGCCGCCTTGATTAATTATTTGACATTCAATTTCAAGATCTTAAAAAGAAAATCTAAATTTTGATAATTAAATTTATATAAACATATAATTTTAATTATTTGATTATTTTAGATTTGGCCACTTAGAATGTTACTCAAAGGTGGACCCCACCATGTAATACAAATAAATGAATAATAATTTGTTGATATAATTGATAGGACTCCGGAATTCAAATCAACCTAATTACATTGCAGAGTCAATATTACCAAACTCAGGTGAGTAACCCAACTTGTCTCATAATTCATTAAAATTAAAATAAATCATTGTGATTGTTTGATTGATTTACTGGTTTGAATATTTTGATATGATAATTGTACGATAAATTTATATGTGAATATTTTAATCAAGACAACTATGCCAAATATGAAAAATATGCATTTACATATCATCCTTCATTCATTGCATTGCATAATGCATGGTCAATCATAGGGGCCCTCCCTGGAAGAAATGTCGATCCTGGTAGAACGTTACCAGATGCGGGCTATGCCCAAGCCTACCGAAAGGTGGAAGCCTACCCAACGGGTGGATGCGGGTTGACGACCTCCAACCCAAGCAGATGGACGATCATCCCATATGATGCTTTCATATATCATTTTGCATTCATATATCATTTTGCATTCATATCATTGTACATGTATTTATGTATTATTTTAATTGCTATGATTATGAACCATGCTGGGTTATATTACTAAACTTGGCCAGCTTATATTTTTATTGATGAAAAAACCGTACAGAGGAGCCATTAGAAGATGATGTGACGCAAGAACCAGAAGGATCTACTGTACCTGAACACGACCTGCCTAAAATATGGCCATACATATCCAAGGATGAAGTGACAGCATTAAAAAATTTTTAATTATATGTTTTATTTTGTTAGCACAGTTTAATTAACGAGTAATGCATACTGACATTTATTTTGAGACTTTAAGCAATTATTTAGATTTATTTCTTTGTAATAATGTTAGCATGGAATAAATATCATTATATTATAATGGTAAAATAAATGAATGATTTTAAGGTTCATTTTATTTTAAGAGTCGTCAAGATTTATATATGTTTAATTGATTGGTACTAAGTATTATGCATGTGTGATTGAGATTATGATGGACCTTATATTAAATATAATTATCATTTCTGATTAATCTGATTAATGAATTAAATTAGTACACTTTGTGTACGAGTTACGAACTGAAACTCGAGTCTGAGGGTGCACACTCTATACCCGGATTTCGGAGCGTGACAGAATGGTATCAAAGCGAGATCTTTTTTAAAACTTAGAGTGACTTGTAGGTTATGTACCGCATTAAATTTCATAAATTTTAGACCCTTAAAATTAGAAACATTTCATTAAGATATCCCTCTTGATTGATATATGGATTGATGAACTTAGAAACTCAAAACTAAGTTCCTATTAATTTTTGTTAAACGTAGAAATAAGAATTTAGATTCCCCATACTCTTATTTGAATATAATTTAGATTAAGATGGATTAATATAACGAAAATGAATTTTAAAAATATTTTAATTCACAAAATTCTGCTGGACAGCAATGGGCAGTAAGAATTATCCAACTTGTAAAATTCATAACTATAAAAGTACTATTCCTATTAAGGCGATTCAAAATCCTGATCGAAGATAAACAAATCTAAATTAAGATAAAAATAATAATAAAATTTGGGTCTCATAGTAACTATACTATTCTAGTGAATTAGTATACACTGGTCATAAATCATCAAATTCTAGATAGGTTTGACTGCAGGAATTTTTTTAAAAAAATTATAATTGAAATTTTTAGATAAGATTTTACAAAGACATAGTAAACTTATAATAAGATATTCAGAAAAAATTTGAATTTAATCTGAAATTTTAAACTATAATAAAATATGATATAAACAACAATCATCAAACCGAAATTCAATCTGCCCATACTGGCTTTATATAGATTTAATTAACAGAAATTTTCATTTTGATAATTACCTTTGGTTAAATAAATATTTTTATTTGAAATATTTTATTTATAGAAAAAAATATATTAAGTATAAAAATAAAATAAAATAAAATAACCATAATCTCTATTAAAATTTAAAAATTCCTTCTTATAGGATCATAAGTCCATATTTGGTAGAAAAAAAAATTTACTTAAAAAAATAGAAATTTTTTTTTTAATATCAAACTCATTAGAACCTTTTTTAGGTATAGGACAATGCCTTCCCTAAATTTCAAGGTATGGTTAAATTATTTCTAATTTTCTAACAAATTTCAACATTTTAGAGTGAAAATCTATACCAGTTTAGTATCTCTGATCAAACCAGATAAAATTATCGTTCAAAATAATTCTTGAATATTTTTTTTTGAGTCATATAAATACCCCTAAACAACTCTATAAAATTTTATGATGATTCGAGTTGTAGAGAAATTATAAACATTTAAACACTATACTGTAAATAATAAAAATAACTGTTGGACAACATAATTTTTCACTCTTAGCGGCGATAAAAACCCTAGTAAAAGTAATAATTTTAATTTGAATTTTTTTCTTTTTTTATCATATAATTAATGACATATTTTTTTAAATTTCAAGTCATTTTGACTTTTGATTCGAATGTTAAAATTCTGTAAATAACATTGGGTCTGTGAGTCCAAATTTAAAATATTTTGTTGGTTATTTTGAGTGATGCAATACATAAGAATATTGATTGTTATGATATTTGAAACTTAAAAACCCAACTTAAGACCCTATAATATTTAAAAGAAAAAAATTTACTCCTTATATTTTGTTAAATAATGAAAATCACCTAATTTGAGAAACTCATAACTAATTAAGTACGAGTCCAATTAAGGTAATTCAAAGGCTACATCGTAGATTAATAAATCGAATTCAAAAGAAAATAATTAAGAAAATAAAATTTTAAATTTTTTTTTAAAACCAAATTTTATTTTTAACTGGAAAAAAAAATGTTTATTTTTAGACAACCTTCACTGTATGAATTTTTGAATCTTTTATAAACCATAGTTTTTGACAAAATTTTACATATTTATAAATTCACTATTACAAAAACTAAAAGACCAATCCAGTGTATAAAACCATCCATTACATAAGTGTGACCAATGCCATTAAAAGCAAAATAAAAAAAAAAAATTGAAATGTTAGTTTCTAAATCTCGAGGACGAGATTTTATTTTAAAGGGGGTAGAATGTAACAACCCTAAATTTTGGTACATTATAAAAAAACTAAATTAAATATTTAAAGATTTTATTTTTAAATAAAAAAATAAAAACAAGTCAATATTTGAGTTGGTAGTGAAATTCTTAATTGAGAGAGAGGTTTAGGGATTAATTCTTGAAGTAGTAATAATAAATTTTTTATTAAATATCATAAGAAAATTCAAGAATTTTCTTTAAAAAGGATACGGAAGGTTTCTGCATTAAAAAAAAAAGGAGATAGGAAGCCCTAAAGTAAAAGGAAGAGGAAATTCTAAGAAGTCTCGATCAGGTAAGTTTTAATCGTTAGATCTTTTTAACTTTTTATTATGTTGTTAATTTCTTCTTGATCTATACAATGGCTGGCGTGGATCATCCACACCATCATTGTATAGGTGTGTATAGGCAATTTTAATATAAGTGATGTTTTTATGATTTCGGTCTAATTAGTAATATTTTAGGAATAAATTAAATGGATGGAATCTGATTGTGCTAAGATAGATCTGTATGGATCATATGATCCTTGAGGCCAAAATATACAAGGGCCATAATTTTTAGATCAATCTAACATTTAGATAGGCCACATTAGTCAGATCTAAAAGTGTTTAATAAAGAAATTTTAGATTTTTGCGCAAGTGTTGATATCACTTGGTGTAGAAGGTCGAGATGGGCCATCGGTGTATGTGTGGTTAAATCCATGCCATCCATCTAATGTGTGAGGCAAAACATGATAGAACCTCAAGAATCTCGATGATCCAATCATCCGGTGGGCCGCCTTGATTAATTATTTGACATTCAATTTCAGGATCTTAAAAAGAAAATCTAAATTTTGATAATTAAATTTACATAAACATATAATTTTAGATTTGGCCACTTAGATGTTAATCAAAGGTGGACCCCACCATGTAATACAAATAAATGAATAATAATTTGTTGATATAATTGATAGGACCCCGGAATTCAAATCAACCTAATTACATTGCAGAGTCAATATTACCAAACTCAGGTGAGTAACCCAACTTGTCTCATAATTCATTAAGATTAAAATAAATCATTGTGATTGTTTGATTGATTTACTGGTTTGAATATTTTGATATGATAATTGTACGATAAATTTATATGTGAATATTTTAATCAAGACAATTATGCCAAATATGAAAAATATGCATTTACATATCATCCTTCATTCATTACATTGCATAATGCATGATCGATCCTAGGGGCCCTCCCTGGAAGAAATGTCGATCCTGGTAGAGCGTTACCAGATGCGGGCTATGCCCAAGCCTACCGAAAGGTAAAAGCCTACCCAACGGGTAGATGCGGGTTGACGACCTCCAACCCAAGCAGATGGACGATCATCCCATCTGATGCATTCATATATCATTTTACATTCATATCATTGTACATGTATTTATGTATTATTTTAATTACTATGATTATGAACCATGCTGTGTTATATCACTAAGCCTGGCCAGCTTACATTTTTATTGATGGAAAAACCGTACAGAGGAGCCATTAGAAGATGATGTGACGCAAGAACCGGAAGGATCTACTGTACCTGAACACGACCTACCTGAAACATGGCCATATATATCTAAGGATGAAGTGGCGGCATTAGAAAATTTTTAATTATATGTTTTATTTTGTTAGCACAGTTTAATTAACGAGTAATGCATACTGACATTTATTTTGAGACTTTAAGCAATTATTTAGATTTATTTCTTTGCAATAATGTTAGCATGGAATAAATATCATTATATTATAATGGTATAATAAATGAATGATTTTAAGGTTCATTTTATTTTAAGAATCGTCAAGATTTATATATGTTTAATTGATTGGTGCTAAGTATTATGCATGTGTGATTGAGATTATGATGGACCTTATATTGAATATAATTATCATTTCTGATTAATCTGATTAATGAATTAAATTAGTACACTTTGTGTACGAGTTACGAACTGAAACTCGAGTCTGAGGGTACACACTCTGTACCTGGATTTCGGGGCGTGACAATGTATGTTTTGTATCCATACCATCCATACATTTTGAGAGATCATTTTAGGGTATGATACAAAGAATGAGGCAGATCATATGCTAGAATGGACCCCACCACAGAAAACAGTGTAGAGAGTGATGCCTGCCGTTGAAACCTTCCAAAGGTCCACCATGATGTTTATTTGAGATCGAACCTGTTCGTGTGTTAAAGCAGATATGAAAGAAGGGAAAACACAAATATCAGCTTGATTAGAAACTTTTGTGGCCATTAAAACTTTTTAACGGTGGGCGTTACTCTCCCCTATGTTTTCTGTGGTGGGTTCCACTCGAGCTTTGGATCTTACTCATTTTTTGGATTATATCCTAATATGATCTCTCCAAAGGGATGGACGGTGTGGATACAAAACATATATCATGATGGGCCCAGATACGTCGGTGACATCACTTAGACTGGCTTCTCAACCTGTCAGTATCTAATTCGCGTTCGATTCATTATAACCACGATGTGTGGGCTGCATGAAGTTAAGTGTTAACCTTCGGAAGTGTTGTAAAACTAGAGATACCGTACAACAGATATTTTACATTGGATGAAAGTACCCTCATCTTAGAAATTGAGGGCCCGTTTGGACGGGTGGTTTGGAAGGGATTGAATGGTATTAGGGTGGGGGTGGATGGCATGGATTTCAAGGCAATTATGGTGTTGTCAGTGGATTGTCTTAAGATCCATGGGATTGCTATATCTCACGATTGTTATATCGAGTCTGTTTGGCACGTCCGGCCAATCATGGGATTAAACCTTGCCATCCCTTCCGATCCCTCGATCCAAACACATCCTAGGCAAATTTGAATGGATTAAGATGGATTGGATGAGATTTAAAGGTAATGATGGTGTTGTCAGTGGATTGTCTTAAGATCCATGGGATTATATACCGGGATTAGATCACCCAGTCTGTTTGGCATGCCCGGCCAAACCCGCGATTTAACTTCCAATACCATCCAATCCGTTCCAATCCGCCCGGCCAAACGGGCCCTGAGTAAACTTTCACGAGTGATCATGTGCGGCTCTCGATTTTTTAGATGTACAATGAGGGCGAGGGAATTGACCATATGCCCAAGTTGGATTCTTTATACGCATGACAGGTGGGTCATATAGTGAGAGTTCACCATTAAAAAAATATGCGGCAAAACATGTCAAGGGAATCGTATTCGGTAAAGAAAAAATTAGCACTGTAGACAAAAATTA